>NC_058519.1:473086457-473735386 GCF_904849725.1 Hordeum vulgare subsp. vulgare | reverse complement strand
ATTAGCATGCAAAGCTCAAGAACATGGTCACCAAGGCAGCACAAATACGCGGAGTATAAGGCACTAGAGCAAAAAACTAATTGGAGCAATGGAGGAGTCACTTATCAAGGAGTAATTTCCCCAAAACAGTTCGGAGAACGGTGATTTGAGCAAAGAGATCAAAAATCCCAGCAAGAGGAGCAAGAACATGGGTTTGAGCTGCGAAACGATTTTTTGTGGAGGTAGGAGAACCAGATGAGAGCAAGAATGAGTGGAGGGGTGCCTGTGGGCCCCACAAGCCTGTGTGGCGCGGCCAGGGGGTGCCCGCGCCCCAAGAGCTTGTGGACCACTAGTGCAGCCCCTAGACAAGCTCTTTGTCCCAGTATTTTTCAAAAATTCCAGAAAAATTCATACTTGATTTTGAGGACGTTCGGAGAACTTTTATTTTCGGGGTACTTTTCTACCGGACGCTAAAACAGAAAAGAGGGAAAACTAAACTAAATCTATCATTTTTCTTCTAAGCAACCTAAAGTGAAAGCTTGGAACAGAGGTTTGTGACTCCCTGATTCATCCATCTCATGGTCATCGAAAGAAATCCGTCAATGGGGTTGATCAAATCCCCTCGACAAAACTTTTCGAATCACAAAAGAGAACGGAGAATTTTCGAATAGTCACTAGGTCACCTCAATGGGTATGTGTATATCCCCAACAAGAAAATCATACTTCATCTTGACACGAGGAATAGGGCATTCAAAGATCCCAATAAGAATCGATGAAGTCTTTTTGATAGCATTGATGCAATGTATTATATATTGTTTCTTCGGAAAGTGCACCGTATGCTCATTAATGTTGACTTGGAAAGTGACATTGCCTTTGTTGCAATCTATAACAGCCCCTGCAGTGTTTAAAAAGGGTCTTCCGAGGATGACAGCCATGGCATCATCCTCGGGAATATCCAAGATAACAAAGTCTGTTAAGATAGTGACGTTAGCAACCACAGCAGGCACGTCCTCGCAAATACCAATAGGGAAAGCAATTGATTTGTCGGCCATTTGCAGAGAGATTTTAGTGGGTGTCAACTTATCCAGTTCAAGTCTACGATAAAGAGAGAGAGGCATAACACTAACACCTGCTCCAAGGTCGCATAACGCAGTTCTAACGTAGTTGCCTTTAATCGAGCAAGGTATAGTGGGCACACCGGGATCACCTAGTTTCTTAGGAGTTCCACCTTTGAAAGTGTAGTTAGCGGGCATGGTGGAAATCTCAATCTCAGGTATCCTCCTCTTATTAATCACAATATCTTTCATGTACTTAGCATACAGAGACATCTTCAGCATATCCGTCAAACGCATTTGCAGAAAGACAGGTCTGATCATTTCAACGAATCGTTCAAAATCCTCATCATCCTTTTTCTTTGATGGTTTGGGAGGAAAGGGCATGGGTTTCTGAACCCATGGTTCCCTTTCTTTACCATGCTTCCTAGCAGCAAAGTCATTCTTATCGTATCTCTTAGTCTTAGGCTGTGATTATCAAGATCAACAGGTTCAATCTCCACATCCTTATCATTGCTAGGTTGAGCATATTCATGAACATCACTATTGATATTATCATTAGGCTAATGTTCATCACCAGATTGTGTTTCAGCATCAGAGACAAAGACATCATTTGGGCTCTCAGGTGTAGCAGCAACAGGGTTGCTAGCGTGCAGGTTCCTATCATCTTTCTTCTTCTTTCTAGGATGACTAGGTGCATCAGTGCTAATTCCTTGAGAATCTTGTTCAACTCTCTTCGAATGACCCTCAGGATACAAAGGTTCCTGGGTCATTCTACCGCCTCTAGTGATGACTCTAACAGAATTGTCATTCAACTCATTGAGCAAGTTATTTTGAGCTTTAAGTACTTGTTCTACCTGAGTAGTAACCATAGAGGCATGTTTACTCAAGAGCTTAAGATCATTGGCATTTCTGTCCACACAAGCACTTAAATGACTAAGCATACGAGCATTCTGTTCCAATTGTCTGCTAACATAATCATTGAAACTCTGTTGTTTGGCAACAAAGTTATCAAATTCATCCATGCATAGGCTAGCAGGTTTATCAAAAGGAATATCACTCTCATCAAACCTACGCAGAGAATTTACTTCTACTACCTGTATCGGGTTGTCGAGACCATGGATCTCTTCGATAGGTGGTAGTTTTTTGACGTCTTCAGATTTAATGCCTTCTCTCGCATAGATTTCTTGGCTTCTTGCATATCTTCAAGACTGAGGAATAGAATACCTCTTTTCTTCAGAGTTCGCTTAGGAGGTGGTTCGGGAATAGTCCAAGCATTCTCATTGCACAAGATGTTATTCAACAGAATCTCAGCTTGTTCTATAGTTCGTTCTCTAAAAACAGTACCAGCACAACTATCTAGGTGGTCTTTGGAAGCATCGGTAAGTCCATTATAGAAGATATCAAGTATTTCTTTCTTCTCAAGAGGGTGATCACGCAAAGCATTCAGTAGCTGGACGAGCCTCCCCCAAGCTTGTGGGAGACTCTCTTCTTTAGCTTGAGCAAAGTTGCATATTTCCTGCAAATCAGCTTGCTTCTTATGGGCAGGGAATTATTTTTCAGAGAAGTAGTAGACCATATCCTGGGGGCTACGCACACAACCAGGAGCAAGAGAAGTGAACCAGGTTTTAGCATCATCCTTTAGCGAGAAAGGAAACAACTTGAGCATATAGTAGTGGCAGATCTTTTCCTCACTAGTGAATAGGGTGGCTATATCGCGCAGTTTGGTAAGATGGGCTACGACCGTTTCAGACTCATAACCGTGAAAATGATCAGATTCGACCAGAGTGATTAACTCAGGGTCGACAGATAATTCATAATCCTTATCGGTCACAAAGATAGGCGAAGTAGCAAACTTCGGGTCGTATTTCATCCTAGCGTTCAGAGATTTTTCATTTCACTTGCGTAGTAATTTCTCAACATCATAGCTATCCTTACACGCAAGAAAATCCTCAGCTATCTCTCCTTCCATAACATAACGCGTATCAAGCATATCAGGCAATTCAGGCTCTACATCAATAGTATCAGCAGTTTCAGAAGTATCATCACATCTAGCAGCAACTGTTGCAATATGTGCATCAAGGGCACCTAGTGGCAAAGCAGTATCAAGCATAGCGTCATCAGGCATAGTATCAAGCATAGCATCATCAAGCATAGTATCAAGCATAGCATCGTCAGGCATAGTATCAATCATAGCATCATCAGGCATAGTATCAAGCATAGCATCATCATAAGCATCACGGGCAGCATAAGTAGCATCATCAAGCACATGCAACATATCAAGATTTCTAGCAGGAGGCGATGTCGCGAACTTACTCATAACTGAAGGTGAATCAAGTGCAGAGCTAGATGGCAGTTCCTTACCTCTCCTCGTAGTGGAAGGCAAGATTTCAGTTCTTGGATCTTTCAGATTCCTCATAGTGATCAGAAGACGTCAATCCCAAGTGACTCAGAGAATATAGCTGTGCTTCCCCGGCAACAGCGCCAGAAAAAGGTCTTGATAACCCACAAGTGTAGGGGATTGCAACAGTTTTCGAGGGTTTTCGGGGGTTGTCGAGACCATGAAGCTTAATATGCAAAGAATTCCATATTGACGAAACTCCACATTTAATTATTTAGTTCACTCCTCTTTATTTACATGACAATATTAAATTTTGTTAAACATGGCAAGGGGGTAAGCACAAATAAACTACCTATCTAGGCATTTTAAATGAGGCCGGAAACGACATATAGCATTTCCAAAACGACCCCACACATTAACTTTGAAATATGTCCTAAACACATTTTAAGTTTATTAAACGTCAAAACAAAGTGGTTCACGTGAAACTACACGTCATTCTAGTCAGTTTACATATATAGCTCATGTCCAACGGAGCTACGATTAATTAACTACGAATTAAACCATTTTAACATATTGTCATGCAAACCAATGCAAACATCACAACTAACATATTTAAATGTGCATGAGAGGTGGAAAATATTAATCCATGTGACATTCTACATGTTTTACATATATAAAGTGTTTTCATCCGATGCACGATTAATTAGTTATTAGGGTTTTAAAATGGTGCTTTCTTTGAAAATATGCATGTGCTAGAAAATGCCCCAAATCCACACAGCCGAAAAGAAACATGCATGGGCCTGAAGCATTATAGTGCAGTGGCCCAGGGGTAGATCAAGCCCAAGTGTACAAGAGTGGTGTGCAAAGAAAACAACAAGCAAGGCAAAATATTAGGGCGGCTGAGAATTGAACCCAAGACCGCATGCACATTGTGTGGCTGCGCTATCCACCTCGCCTGTGCTTGTTCGCGTGGCAAGAGCAGGTGGGACTACACATATTAAGACAGCGGATTGTGCTCAGCATGGGCTAAGCCCGGTCGGTGAGGAGGCTGAGACGGGCCCGAGCCTCGGTGCGGTCGACGCGGTCAACGGGGCTTGTCCCCTCACTCAACAGGAGGCCATCGCGGCGGCCTCCAGCGGAGGTAAGGCGCAAGGGGGTGGCATCCAGCGCGGGAGGCACCAAGGTGACTGGATCTGAAGGTTGGGAACCCAAATCAGTCTGGCGACGAGCTACCTCGGCGACGGGGCGAGCTTGGTGGACAGCAAGCCAAAGCTTCAGATCCATGACAACAGCGGCTTGCTACAAAAAAGCAGAGAGAGAGGTGAGAAGGGAGGAATGATAACCCACAAGTATAGGGGATCACAACAGTTTTCGAGGGTAGAGTATTCAACCCAAATTTGTTGGTTTGCCAAAGGGGAAGCGAAAGCATATTCTCAAGTATTAGCAGCTGAGTTTGTCAGATTCAACCACACCTGAAAGATTAGTGTTTGCAAGCAAAGTATCAGTAGCAAAGTGGTATGATAGCAACGGTGCCAGAAACGATCTGTTGACGGCAGACTATTCCTAACTGTTGTATCATTGGCGCTAGTAAGTTGCACATGGGCGAGTAACTATTCTTCCCCAACAACAGTGTCGGAAAAAATCTTGCAACAAGTAACAGCGAAGTAGCAAGGAACAACAGTAGTAGCAGCAACAGAGTAACAGCAGTAGCAAGAGTAGTAGCAAAGTGGCCCAATCCCTTTTGTAGCAAGGGACAAGCCTAGACAAAGTAACGTAGCGAGGACCAGTAGTAAAAGACTCGTAGGCAGTGGATCGGTGATGGATGAGTATGACGGATGTGATTCATCATGTAACAACTATAACACGGAGAGGTATGTAACTAGCTGTCGTTCGTCAATCTAATGTAGGCATGTATTCCGTAAGTAGTCATACGTGCTTAGGGAAAAGAACTTGCATGACATCTATTGTCCATCCCTCCCGTGGTAGCGGGGTCCTAATGGAAACTACGGGATATTAAGGTTGTCCTTTTAATGAAGAACCGGACCAACGCATTAACACTTGGTGAATACATGAACTCCTCATACTATGGTCATCTCCGGGAGTGGTTCCGGCTATTGTCACTCCGGGGTTGCCGGGTCATAACACATAGTAGGTGACTACAACTTGCAACATAGGATCTAAAACACACATATATTGGCGACAACATAATAGGTTCAGATCTGAAATCATGGTACTCGGGCCCTAGTGACAAGCATTAAGCATGGCAAAGTAGTAGCAACATCAATCTATAACATAGTGGATACTAGGGATCAATCCCCATCAAAACTTACTCGATTATATGATAGATATCATCCAACTCATCATCCAGCAAGCCTACTATGGGAATACTCACGAACGATGAAGAGCATCATGGAATTGTCGATGGAGGAAGGCTGATGATGACGATGGCGACGATTTCCCCTCTCTGGAGCCCAAAACGGACTCCAGATCTGCCCTCCAGATGAAGAACATGAGGTGGCGGTGCCTCCGCATCGTAAAATGCGATGAAACCTTCTCTCTGATATTTTTTTGGGCGAGACGGAAGATATTGAGATGAGTTTGGGGGCGGTGGTGCCACGTGGGCCCCACAAGCCCTCACGGCGCGACCTAGGGGGGTGGCCCTGGCCTGTGGGCTTGTGGCCCACTGGCACGCCCCCTCTGGTGGATCTTTGCGCAGGTATTTTTTTATTCCATAAAAAATCTCCGTAAATTTTCAGGACTTTCCGAGAACTTCTATTTCTACACAAAAACAACACCATGGCAATTCTGCTGAAAACAGCGTCAGTCCAGGTTAGTTCCATTCAAATCATGAAAATTAGAGTCCAAAACAAGGGCAAACGAGTTCGGAATAGTAGATACGATGGAGACGTATCAAGGAAGGAGGGAAAACGGGCAGACTAGGGAAGGAACACGCGACCTGGGGGTTCATCGGCGTCGGATCTCACCGGTGCTCCGGTGTCCGGCCTTCTCCAACTAGCGGGAGGTGGTGCTACATGCGCTCGATGCTGGGGAGGTCATGGGGGCGAGCATGGTCGGGGGCGAGCGGCTGCAGTGGCTGCGTGCGGTTGCGAGCTTGTTGGGGCCCGATCCGGCTTGGGGCAGGCCCGATCTAAGCTCCGGCGGCGGGGAGCTTCCTGGGGGACGCAGGCAGCCCCTGAGTGGTTGGGCGCGGCGGCTACGGCGGCGCATGTGGAGGTGGCGGCGACAAGTGGTAGTGGTGGAGAGTATGGGCACGAAATTTCATGTGTGAGAGGCTAGGGAGGCTAGATTGGGCAGGTGGGGATGTTTAAATAGACATGAGAGTCTAGGGTTAGGTTTAGAGGGATTTGCCACCATTTTCGGAGCGTTCGATCGAAATTGGATTGCTCCGGTCGTGGGGTTGGCTAGGATGGATTAATGGGCCGTGTAGAGTGGGATGGGCCAAGAAATGAAGGAAGCGGTAGCCCGTGACACGAGTTTTTTTGAAACGTGAAAACATCCGGCGAATAAACCGATGATGGTGCCGCTATGGTCAACCGTTCAGGTATCGTACGAACTCCGATTGCGATGAAATTTGGCAGGCCATGTACCTATACTATAAGAAGACCGCACGCCAACTTTCAACCCAATCCGAGAAAGTTGCATACACACTTTGAAAACAAGAGTTTTAGCAGTGACGCGGGCGCGTTCGTGTGTGGTTGGTCTCAAACTGTCAACGACAAAAACGGAGATGATCGTAACTACGAACGGATGCAAGTTTTGAAAACTGGCTTCAACGGAGTGCCGATGCAATGCAGATGATGCGCATGATGCGATGACGAATGTGACAAATAATAAATCACAAGGCGGCAATGGAATAAAAGGGGTATCTTTTCGAACATCGGTCTTGGGCTGTTACAAGACTACTACGCATCCAATAGTATTAAGAAGGACAGGTCGGAGTGCCGTGGAAAGTTTTTGAAGAAGGAGCAGTAGATGAAGGTAATTACCTATTCTTAAGGCCTTGTACTTAGCTTATTTTATTTGATTCATGGGCTTAGTGCTCAAATTTCTCTTTACTAACTAATAGGTTCCCCCGAGATGGTCTGCGGATAAGATGGATTTTTGGGAGGCTTTGGTGGATGAGTGGTGCACACTCCAATGGCGATCCATCCATGACAATGCAAAGGCCCAATTGGTTGTTGTGCCACACTGTCAAGTTAGCGCCAAATTATTTTAGTTTGGACGGAACTGGGTATGTGGTTTCCTTCATGATTCATGCAATTCATTCCTCATGCTAGATTGAGACCTTTACTAATACTTTTTTCTCTCTTTTAGGCACATCACAATAACACGGAGGTGCCATAGGTGTACGACCTCTATGGCATGGCCCATACTGTCTCCTACAAGAAGGTCAAGGCATTCTCTAAGTCTGACCTCGATCATCCAGAGAAGTTCACAAACATCTCCTCCCACAAAAATCTCGTGAGATACAAGGAGGAGGGGAAGGCAAGGAAAGGGCGGGACTTTAACCCGAGGCAGGAACCTTTGGATCCAGAGCTAGTGATGGTATCTGGTGGCGGGAGGCCCCATGGCTCTATAGCCATTGGAGATGGGTTGATATGTTGTCCTCTCACTCTCACGGATATCAAGGCGCCAGACGAGCTCATGTCCTGAGATAAGGCCTCGTCCATGGCCAGTCGATCTCCCCATCGAGGTTAGCTATATAGACTCAGAAACCTTTCGTCCATTACATTGTGTGTGTGGCCATCAATGATTACAATGCTAAAGAGGAGTGGTTTTGCAGGCTTCTCTTCAGAGAGAGAGAGCGGCAACCTAGGCTGCTATTCATGAGCTTCTGCAGGAGAGGGACCGGGTGGTGGCGGGGACGGCTCCGACCACGGAGGAGAAGACGACTCGGTTGTTGGAGGAGGAGAGGGCACGAAACGAAGCGGTTCACCGGGCCATGTACGAGCTCCTTGTGGTATGTTTCTTTTTTACATTAGCCAAATCATGCATGTAATGTACATTTCATTACTAACTAATATGATTGACTCTTCAAAACCAAATATGCAGTCTATATGCGAGAAGACCGGCCAGACCCCTCCTCCGATGCCAGACATTTCTGCGATTGGAACGGTGAGTTTCATTTGAATGGTCCTTAGTTACTAGTATTCACATTTGAGTGTCATCATTCTAAAAAGACATCGCAAAATATCTTTGGTGCAGAATAACTCCCGAGCTGCATCACACAACCCTTCTCCATGGAAACCTTCTCCATGTCAACCGACCCGGGCAACCCCGGTGATTCACATCCTTGATGACGACGATGGTAAATTTTCTCTAGTGTTCTGCTTAAAAAATGCATAATTAGCTTCATACATGGTAGTTACCCCTATTATGCGACATACTTATCTTATTTTCCCAAAGAAAATCATACTTAGCTAATTATCCTCCAAAATGACAAAATTAGCTTATTTACTTCATTTATGACATAATTAGCTTAGTTAGGTCAAAATAGCATAAGAACCTTGGTTAGCTCATAAATGTCATATACTTAGCTTTTCTTCCTCCTAGAAGACATAATAAGATAAGTATTGTAATCATCTTCTCCTTCTTCTTCTTTTTCTTCTTCTTCTCCTTCTCCTTTTTTTTCTTCTTCTCCCTCTTACCCTTCTACTCCTCCTCATCCTTCTTCTTCTTCTCCTTCTTTCTTCTTCTTCTTCTTCTTCTTCTTCTTCTTCTCCTCCTCCTTATTCTCCTTCTCCTCCTCCTCCTCCTCCTCCTTCTTCTTCTTATCCTTCTACTCCTCCTTCTTCTTCTCCTTCTCCTTCTTCTTCTCCTCCTCCTTCTTCTTATCCTTATCCTCCTCCTTCTCCTCCTCCTCCTCCTCCTCCTCCTGCTTCTTCTTCTTCTTCTTCTTCTTCTTCTTCTTCTTCTTCTTCTTCTTCTTCTTCTTCTTCTTCTTCTTCTTCTTCTTCTTCTTCTTCCTCTTCCTCTTCTTCTTCTTCTTCTTCATCTTCTTCTTCTTCTTCTTCTTCTTCTTCTTCTTCTTCTTATTCTTCTTCTTCTTCTTCTTCTTCTTCTTCTTCTTCTTCTTCTTCTTCTTCTTCTTCTTCCTATTCTTCTTCTTCTTCTACTCCTTCTCTTTCTTCTTATTCTTATTATTCTTATTCTTCTTCTTCTTCTTCTTCTTCTTCTACTACTACTACTACTACTACTACTACTACTACTACTACTACTACTACTACTACTACTACTACTACTACTACTACTACTACTACTACTACTACTACTACTACTACTACTACTACTACTACTACTACTACTACTACTACTACTACTACTACTACTACTACTACTCCTTCTTCTCCTTCTTCTCCTTCTTATCCTTCTTCTCCTTCTTCTTCTTCTTCTTCTTCTTCTTCTTCTTCTTCTTCTTCTTCTTCTCCTATTCTCCTTCTCCTCTTCTCCTTCTCCTCCTCCTCCTCCTCCTCCTTCTTCTTCTTCTTCTTCTTCTGGTTCTCCTCCTTCTTCTTCTTCTTCTTCTTGTTCTTCTTCTCATTCTTCTCCTTCTTCTCCTTCTTCTTCCTCTTCTTCTTCTTCTTCTTCTAGTCTTCTTCTTCTTCTTATCCTTCTAACTTTCTTATTCTCATTTTGTTGATTTGGTTCACTTCATGGAAGGTGCCATTCATGGGGTGCTATTGTTTTCTTATGTTTCGATTTGTATGGATGAGCAGTGTGATGTTTCAAACAATGTGTATATATGGATGAACTATGTGAAAATATTTTTTGTCTTGCTCAATATTTTCACGATGATGTTTGATACATGGCCTATGCTTCTTCTATGATGTCTGAATCTACATGTGATGTTTGAAATTATATATATCATAGAAGTATACCGAAAATGCATGGAAATAAATGAAAACAAACAAAAAAGTGACAATACACGCATTTTTTGTCTGCCAGCAGACGACCAAGGGCTTTGCCGTGTGCGAGCTGATGGAAAAGGTGCCACATGTCACACACGTGTGCAACGTGGGCAACACGGTTGACCTATATGGTAAGTTTCCCATCAACTGGTGACCCTAGGAGACGGCAAAGTCCCCCCAGGAGGCAAAGTCCCCCTACATCGGCAGACGGCAAAGCCCACACCCCTAGCATGGTAGACGACAAAGGCCACCCCAACAGGCATACGACAAAGGCACCCCCAAGGCAGAGGACTGGCCCCCTCCTGACAGACGGCAAAGGCCCCCCTCCCGGCAGACGATAAAGGCCCCCCCCGAAGGCAGAAGACAAAAGCCCCCCTCCCGGTGTTGGGGTACGTCACATGGGAAACAAAAAATTTCCTACGCGCACGAAGACCTATCATGGTGATGTCCATCTACGGGAGGAGATTTCCAATCTATGTACCCTTGTAGATCACACAGTAGGAAGCATTAAGAAACGCGGTTGATGTAGTGGAACGTCCTCACGTCCCTCGATCCGCCCCGCGAACCATCCCATGAACTGTCCCGCGATCCGTCCCACGATCCGCTCCGATCTAGTGCCGAACGGACGCACCTCCGCATTCAGCACACGTACAGCTCGACGATGATCTCGGCCTTCTTGATCCAGCAAGAGATACGGAGAGGTAGCTGAGTTCCCCGGCAGCGTGACGACGCTTCGGAGGTTGGTCGTGATCTTATCACAGGAGGGCTCCGCCCGAGCTCCGCAGAAATGCGATCTAGAGGAAAAACCGTGGAGGTATGTGGTCGGCCTGTCGTGGCAATGTTGTCTCAAATCATCCCTAATACCTCAGTATATATAGGAGGGAGGGGAGGGACCCTACCTTGAGGTTCAAGGAGCCCCAAGGGGTCGGACGAAGTGGGGGAGGAGGATTCCTCCTCCAATCCTAGTCCAACTATGATTGGAAGGTGGAGTCCTTCTCTACTTTCCCACTTCCCCCTTTTTTTTCTTTTCTCTTTGATTTTTCTTCTCTCCTGTGCAAGGGCCCTCTTGGGCTTGCCCACCAGCCCACTAAGGGCTTGTGCAGCACCCCTAAGGCCTATGGGATTCCCCCGGGTGGGCTGCCCCCCGGTGAACATCCGGAACCCATTCGTCACTCCCGATACATTCCCGGTAATGCCGAAAACTTTATGATAATCAAATGAGGTCATCCTATATATCAATCTTTGTCTCCGGACCATTCCGGAAACCCTCGTGACGTCCGTGATCTCATGCGGGACTCCGAACAACATTCGGTAACCAACCATATAACTCAAATAAGCATAAAACAACGTCGAATCTAAAGCATGCAGACCCTGCGGGTTCGAGAACTATGTAGACATGACCCGAGGGACTCCTCGGTCAATATCCAATGGCGGGACCTGGATGCCCATATTGGATCCTACATTTTCTATGAATATATTATCATTTGAACCTCAGTGCGAAGGATTCATATAATCCCGTATGTCATTCCCTTTGTCCTTCGGTATGTTACTTGCCCGAGATTCGATCGTCAGTATCCGCATACCTATTTCAATCTCGTTTACCGGCAAGTCTCTTTACTCGTTCCGTAATACAAGATCCCGTGACTTACACTAAGTCACATTGCTTGCAAGCCTTGTGTGTGATGTTGTATTACCGAGTGGGCCCCGAGATACCTTTGCGTCACACGGAGTGACAAATCGCAGTCTTGATCCATACTAACTCAACGGACACCTTCGGAGATACCTGTAGGGCATCTTTATAGTCACCCAGTTATGTTGTGACGTTTGATACACACAAAGCATTCCTTCGGTGCCAGTGAGTTATATGATCTCATGGTCATAGGAATAAATACTTGACACGCAGAAAAATAGTAGCAACAAAATGACACGATCAACATGCTACGTTCATTAGTTTGGGTCTAGTCCATCATATGATTCTCCTAATGATGTGATCCCGTTATCAAGTAACAACACTTGCCTATGGTCAGGAAACCTTGACCATCTTTGATCAACGAGCTACTCAACTAGAGGCTTACTAGGGACAGTGTTTTGTCTATGTATCCACACAAGTATTGTGTTTCCAATCAATACAATTATAGCATGGATAATAAATGATTATCATGAACAAAGAAATATAATAATAACTAATTTATTATTGCCTCTAGGGCATATTTCCAACAGTCTCCCACTTGCACTAGAGTCAATAATCTAGTTCACATCTCCATGTGATTCTAACGAATCCAACACCCATATAGTTCTGGGGTCTGATCACGTCTTGCTCGTGAGAGAGGTTTTAGTCAACGGTTCTGAAACTTTCAGATCCTTGTGTTCTTTACAAATCTTTATGTCATCTTATAGATGTTTCTACTACGTGCTATTCGGAAATACTCCAAATATCTACTCTACTATACGAATCCGTTTCACTACTCATAGTTATTCGGATTAGTGTCAAAGCTTGCATCGACGTAACTCTTTACGACGAACTCTTTAACCACCTCCATAATCGAGAAAAATTCCTTAGTCTATTAGTTACTAAGGATAACTTTGACTGCTGACCAATGATTCAATCCTGGATCACTCTCTGTACCTCTTAACAGACTTGCTGCAAGGCACACATCAGGTGCGGTACTCAGTATGGCATACTTTAGAGTCTACGGCTAAGGCATAAAAGACGACCTTTGTCTATTCTCTTTATTCTGCCGCGGTCAGGTTTTAAGTCTTACTCAAATTCACACCTTACAACACAGTCAAGAACTCCTTCTTTGCTTATCTATTTTGAACTCCTTCAAAAACTTGTCAAGGCTTGCATCTTGTTGAAACTTCTATTAAGCGTTTCGATCTATCTCCATAGATCTTGATGCTCAACGTTCAAGTAGCTCAATCCAGGTATTCCTTTGAAAAACTCCTTTAAAATAACCCTTTTATGCTTCATAGAAATTCTACATTATTTCTGATTAACAATATGTCAACCACTTATACTTATCAGAAATTCTATAGTGCTCCCACTCACTTCTTTGGAAATACAAGTTTCTCATAAACCTTGTACAAACCCAAAAGCTTTGATCAACTCATCAAAGCATATATTCCAACTCCGAGATGCTTGCACCAGTCCATAGAAGGATCACTGGAGCTTGCATACTTGTTAGTATCCTTAGGATTGACAAAACATTCTGATTGTATCACATAGAATCTTTCCTCAAGGAAACCGTCGAGGAAACAATGTTTTGACTTCCTATGTGCAATATTTCACAAATAATGCATCAACTACTAACATAATTCCAACACACTTTTAGCATCGCTACGAGTGGGGAAGTCACATCATAGTCAACTCTTTGATCTTGTCGAAAACATCTTTGCGACAAGTCAAGCTTTTCTTAATAGTGACTTATCACCATCATCGTGTGTCTTCCTTTTAAAGATCCATCTTTACTTAATAGTCTCACTACCATCAAGCAGTTCTTCCTAAATCTACACTTTGTTTTATACATGGATTCTCTCTCGGATTTCATGGCCTCCAGCCATTTGTCGGAATCCGGGCCCACCATTGCTTCTCCATAACTCGTAGGTTCATTGTTGTTCAACAACATGACCTCCGAGACAGGGTTACCGTACCACTCTGCAGTAGTACGCGACCTTGTCGACCTACGAGGTCTGTAGTAACTTGATCTGATGCTCAATGATCACTATCATCAGCTTCCACTTCAATTGGTGCAGGCGCCACAGGAACAACTTCATGCACCCTGCTACACACTGTTTCAAGTGATGGTTCAATAACCTCATCAAGTTCTACCACCCTCCCACTCAATTCTTTCGAGAGAAGCCTTTCCTTGAGAAAGGATCCATTTCTAGAAACAAACACGTTGCTTCCGGATCTGAGATAGGAGATGTATCCAACTGTTTTGGATATCCTATGAAGATGCATTTATCCGCTTTGGGTTCGAGCTTATCAGACTAAGAACTTTTCACATAAGCATCGCAGCCCCAAACCTTCAAGAAACGACAGCTTGGGTTTCTCTAAACCATAGTATATACTGTGTGATCTCAACGGAAATATGCGGTGCCCTATTTAAAGTGAATGTGGTTGTCTCTAATTCATAACCCATAAACGATAGTGGTAATTTGATAAGAGACATCATAGTATGCACCATATCAAATAGGATGTGGCTATGATGTTTAGACACATCATCACACTATGGTGTTCCAGGTGGCATGAACTGCGAAACAATTTTCACTTTGTCTTAACTACGTACCAAAAACTCGTAACTCAGATATTCAACTCTATGATCATATCGTAGACAGTTTATCCTCTTGTCACGACGATCTTCACTCTGAAATTGCGTTGCAATTTTCAATATTTCAGACTTGTGATTCATCAAGTAAATACTCCTGTATCTACTCAAATCGTCAGTGAAGTAAGAACATAATGATATCCATTGCGTGCCTTATCACTCATTGGACTGCACACATCAAAAATGCATTACTCCAACAAGTTACTTTCTTGTTTCATGTGGCATGTTTTGCATGTCTCAAGTGATTCAAAATCAAGTGAGTCCAAACGATCCATCTCTATGGAGTTTCTTCATGCATTTATACCAACAAGTATGGTTTGCATGTCTCAAACGTTTCAAAAAATGAGTGAGTACAAAGATCCATCAGCACGGAGCTTCTTCATGCATTTAATACCAACATGACTCAAGTGGCAGTGCCACAACTAAGTGGTACTATCGTTATTACTTTGCATCTTTTGGCACCAATATTATGAACATGTGTAACACTACGATCGAGATTAAATAAACCATTGAGGGTAATTTTTCAAGCAAATAGAACAACTATTATTCTATTTAAATGAATAATTGTATTGCAATAAACACGATCCAATCATGTTCATGCTCAACGCAAACACCAAATAACAATTATTTAGTATTTACCACCAATCCCGATGATAGAGGGAGCGTGCGATGTTTGATCACATCAACCTTGGAAACACTTCCAACACGTATCGTCACCTCGCCTTTAGCTAGTCTCTGTTTATTATGTAGCTTTTATTTCATGTTACTAATCACTTAGCAACCGAACCGGTATCCAATACCCTCGCTCTACTAGGAGTACTAGTAAAGCACACATCAACATCATGTATATCAAATATACTTCTTTCAACTTTTGCCAGGTGATACGTCTCAAACGTATCTATAATTTTTGATGGTTTCATGTTGTTATCTTGTCATCTTTGGATGTTTTATGTATCTTTTGTATCTTTTTTGGGACTAACTTATTAATTCAGTGCCAAGTGCCAGTTCCAGTTTTTTCTGTGTTTTTGGCTCTTTTCAGATCTGATTTTGATACGGGGTCCAAACGGAATAAAATCCCCGAAATGATTTTTTCCCGAACGGAAGAAGATCAGGGGGCCTGTGGGCCAAGCCAGGAGGGCTGCAGGGAGCCCACAAGCCCCCACTTCGCCACCAGGGGGAGGCGGCGGTGGGCAGGCTTGTGGCCTCCCTCGCGCCCCCCTGACCAAGATCTTTGGCCTATATATTCCCTAAAATACAACAAAAAATCAGGGGAGCCTCGAAAATACTTTTTCGCCGCAACAAGTTTCCGTTTCCGCGAGATCTCATCTGGAGACCCTTCCCGGCGCCCTGCCGGAGGGGACTTTGGAGTTGGAGGGCTTCTTCATCATCATCATCGCCCCTCCAATGACTCATGAGTAGTTCACTTCAGACCTACGGGTCCGTAGTTAGTAGCTAGATGGCTTCTTCTCTCTCTTGGATCTTCAATACAAAGTTCTCCATGATCTTCATGTAGATCTATCTGATGTAATCTTCTTTGGCGGTGTGTTTGTCGAGATCCGATGAATTTTGGATTTGTGATCAGATTATCTATGGTATATATTTGAGTCTTTGCTGATTTCTTATATGCATGATTTGATATCCTTGTAAGTCTCTCCGAGTCTTGGGTTTTGTTTGGCCAACTAGATCTATGATTCTTGCAATGGGAGAAGTGCTTGATTTTGGGTTCTTACCATGTGGTGACCTTTCCCAGTGACAATAGGGGCAGCAAGGCACACATTGAGTGGTTGGCATCAAGGGTAACAAGGTGGGCTCTGTCGTTGATATGAGTTTGTCCATCTACATCATGTCATCTTGCTTAAGGCGTTACTCTGTTCTTTTGGACTTAATACACTAGATGCATGCTGGATAGCGGTCGACGTGTGGAGTAATAGTAGTAGATGCAGAAAGTACCGGTCTACTTGTTTTGGACGTGATGCCTATAGATATAATCATTGTCATAGATATCGTCACGACTTTGTGCTGTTCTATCAATTGTTCGATAGTAATTTGTTCTCCCACCGTCTACTTGCTTTCATGAGAGAAGCCACTAGTAAACACTACGGCCCCCGGGTCTATTAACATCTATCGTTTACACCTTCGCTTTTACTTTGCTTTGTTACTTTGTTGCTTTCAGTTCTCACTTTGCGAACAATCTATAAGGGATTGACAACCCCTCTATAGCGTTGGGAGCAGGTACTTTGTGTTTGTGCAGGCACTTGTGATACTCCTTCACTGGATCGATACCTTGGTTCTCAAAACTGAGGGAAATACTTACCACCGCTGCGCTACATCACCCTTTCTGCTTGGAGGGAACACCAACGCAAGGCTCCAAGGCCATGGGGAAATCCTTTGCATATTTGCCTAGGAAGTCCCTAAAGGCGTATCCGTAGCAGAAGGATTCCTGGTGCCATTGCTGAGGAGAATCAAGACAATAACAGTCTCCCGTCAGCACGTGTTTCTGGCGCCGTTGGAAGGTCTTTTGTTGCAATAGCAGAAGTATTTCTGGCGCCGTTGCCGGGGAGGAGAGATCTGTCCAGTTAGGTCTCACAAACTCATCTCCTGCATTTACTTTTTTGCTAGTTGCCTCTCGTTTTCTTCTCCCCCACTTCACATTTGCCGTTTTCATTTGCCTTTCTCCTTTGTCGTTTTCTTTTGCCTTTGCCGGTTCTCTTGCTTGCTTGTGTGCTTGTTTGGTTGTTGAAGTCATCATGGCTGAAAACACCAAACTTTGCGACTTCTCGAGCACTAATAATAATGATTTTATTAGTACTCCGATTGCTCCCGCCACTAGTGCGGAATCGTATGAAATCAACGCAGCTCTGCTGAATCTTGTTATGAAAGAGCATTTCTCTGGCCTTCCTAGTGAAGATGTCGCATCCCATCTCAACACCTTCATTGAGCTTTGTGATATGCAAAACAAAAGAGATGTGGATAATGACGTGATTAAGTTGAAACTTTTTTCCTTTCTCGTTGGGAGATCGCGCAAAAACTTGGTTTTCTTCTTTGCCTAAAAATAGTAATGATTCTTGGGATAAGTGGAAACATGCTTACATATCCAAGTATTTTCCGCCGGCTAAGATCATATGCTTACGTAACGATATCATGAATTTCAAGCAACTTGATCATGAACACGTTGCACAATCTTGGGAGAGGATGAAGCTTATGATTAGAAATTGTCCCGCTCATGGCTTGAGTCTTTGGATGATTATACAAATCTTTTACGCTGGCTTGAATTTCTCTTCTCGCAATATCTTGGACTCCGCCTCAGGTGGAACGTTCATCGAAATCACGTTAGGAGACCGTGCAAAACTCCTAGACAATATCATGACCAACTACTCTTAGTGGCACACTGAAAGGTCGCCTGCTAGCAAAAAGGTGCACTCTATAGAAGAAATTAACTCGCTTAGTGCTAAGATGGACGAGTTGATGAATTTGGTTGCTAGTAGAAATGCTACCGTAGATCCTAATGACATGCCACTATCTTCTTTGATTGAGAGTAGCAACGCTAGTTTGGACGTGAATTTTGTTGGTAGGAACAATTTTGGCAACAACAATGCTTTTAGAGGAAACTATGTTCCCAAGCCTTCTCCTAGTAACTCCTCTAACAATTATGGCAATTCCTACAACAACACTTTTGGAAATCACAACAAATTACCCTCTGATTTAGAGAGTAATATCAAAGAGTTCATCAACTCTCAAAAGATTTTCAATGCGTCCATAGAGGAAAAACTACTCAAAATTGACGATTTGGCTAAGAGCGTTGATAGGATGTCTTGTGATATTGATGCTTTGAAAGTTAGATGCACTCCTCCCAAGGTCAACTTGGATGAAACTTTGAAAGCTATGCATGTCCCCATGAATGAGAGCAAAGAAAGAACCGCCCAAATTCGCGCTAGGCATGAATGGTTTAAAAGGGTGCGTTCTAGTGATGCAAATCACGAAGATCTTAAAGTGCTCCGTGTGTCTCCTCTTGACTCTTTGTTTTCGCGTGTCAAACCTATTTATGGAGGGGCTAGATATGAATCCACTTTGGTTGAAAAACGCCCCAATGATTCGGAGTCCACCTATCTTGATGATAAAGGTGTGGAGAGTGGAGTAGAAGAAATCAAAACTTTGGGTAGTAATGAAACTCCCACTTTGGATTTCAAGGAATTCAATTATGATAATTGCTCCTTATTTGAATGCATTTCTTTGATGCAATCCATGCTAAACTCTCCACACACTTATAGCCAAAACAAGGCCTTTACCGATCATATCATCAAAGCCATGATAAAATCCCTTGAAGAGAAACTTGAGTTGGAAGTTTCTTTTCCTAGAAAGCTTCATGATGAGTGGGAACCTACTATCAAAATCAAAATCAAAAACTAAGAATGCAATGCTTTGTGTGATTTGGGTGCTAGTGTTTACGCGATTCCAAAGTCTTTATGTGATGTTCTAGGCTTTAATGAGATTGAGGAGTGCTCTCTTAATTTGCATCTTGAGGATTCTACTGTAAAGAAACCCATGGGAAGGATCAATGATGTTCTTATTATTGCAAATAGGGACTATGTACCCGTATATTTCATTGTGCTTGATATTGATTGCAATCCTACATGCCCTATCATTCTCGGTAGACCTTTTCTAAGGACTATTGGTGCTATCATCGATATGAAGGAAGGGAATATTAGATTTCAATTTCCTTTAAAGAAGATCATGGAGCATTTTCCTAGAAAGAAAATAAGATTGCCTTATGAATCCATGATGAGGGCTACTTATGGTTTGAGTACCAAAGACGACGATACGTGATTCCATCACGTTATGCCTAGCTAAGGGCGTTAAACAATAGCGCTTGTTGGGAGGCAACCCAATGAATTTATCTTTTTCTTTCTGTTTTGTTGCGTCCACACCATCATAATTCTTTTATGATTGTGTTTTTTGTGTTTATATTTGTGTTTGATCCAAGCAAAACCTTTATGACTAGTTTGGTGTTGGTTGTTTGATCCTGCTGGAAAAAGACAGAAACTTTTCGCTCAAGAAATTATTTTTCATTTTTATCCAGAAAGAGCTTTTGAGTTGATCCTTTTTGCTGCTGGTTGATATGCCTTTTCCCCAGGCTGTCGTAATTTTTAAGAATGTTTGAGGTAACAGAAGTATACGGAGTATACAGATTGCTATAGACTGGTCTGTTTTTGACAGATTCAGTTTTTGTATTGTTGGTTGCTTGTTTTGATGAAATTATGGATTGTATCGGGGGGTACTAGCCATGGAAAAGTGAGAATACAGTAACCTAACACCAATATAAATAGAAATCAAGATTGCTACAGTACATCAAGAGGTGGTAATTTGTGTTCTTGTGCTAATGAT
Organism: Hordeum vulgare subsp. vulgare; assembly: GCF_904849725.1. NCBI lineage: Eukaryota > Viridiplantae > Streptophyta > Magnoliopsida > Poales > Poaceae > Hordeum > Hordeum vulgare. The sequence continues at coordinate 473,715,375 of NC_058519.1, read as the reverse complement.
ATCACGAGTTTCTGTTTAAGTTTTGTGTTGTGAAGTTTTCAAGTTTTGGGTGATGTTCTCATGGACAAAGGGATATAGAGTGGAAATAGCTCAAGCTTGGGGATGCCCAAGGCATCCCAAGCCAAATTCAAGGACTCCAAAAAGCCTAAGCTTGGGGATGCCCCGGGAAGGCATCCCCTCTTTCGTCTTCAATCCATCGGTAACATTACTTGGAGCTATATTTTTATTCACCACATGATATGTGTTTTGCTTGGAGCGTCTTGTATCGTAGGAGTATTTTATTTTTGTTTTGTCACAATCATCCTTTCTGCACACCTTTTGAGAGAGACATGCACTCATCGTGAATTTGCTAGAATACTCTTTGTGCTTCACTTATATCTTTTGAGCTAGACAATGTTTCTCTATGTGCTTTACTTAGATATTTTAGAGCATGGCGGTGCGTAACTTGGTAGTTGGCTTGTGCTATGAAAGTAGTCTCAAAGGTGATAGGTACCCAAAGAGGATACAATAAAACTTCCATCTTCATGAGCATTGAGTAGAAAGAGAAGTTTGATTCCTCTCAATTAGTTTTGAGACGTGGATTCAGTAATATTAAGAATTATGTTAGTAGGGTGTTGTGAATCTAGAAATACTTGTGTTAAAGTTAGTGATTCCCATAACATGCACGTATCGTGAACCTCTATGTTAGGAAGTTGGATCATAATTGATCTATTGATTTACATCCTTTGTGTTGCGGTCGGGATCGCGCGATGGTTAACACCTACCAACCCTTCCCCTAGGAGTATGCGTTTAGCACTTTTTTTGGATTACTAATAAAAACTTTCCCAATAAGTATGTGAGTTCTTCATGACTAATATGAGTCCATGGTATATATGCACTTTCACCTTCCACCATTGCTAGCCAATTTTCGCCGGTGCACAAACCCACCATATGCCTTCCTCAAAACAGCCACCATACCTACCTACTATGGCATTTTCATAGCCATTCCGAGATATATTGCCATGCAACTCCCACCGTTCTGTCCCATGACTTGTGACATCACTCTCATATTGCCATTGCATGATCGTAAGATAGCTAGCGAGATGTTTCAGCGTCATACGTCAAGCTAGATCGTTGCACATCCCGGTACACTGTCGGGGGCATTTCCTATAGAGTCATCATTGTTCTAAGCTTTGAGCTATGAGTAAATTAAAGTGTGATGATCATAATTATTAGAGAATTGCCCCATGTGAGGAAATAAAAGAAAAGAGGCCAAAGTTGCCCACACAAAAAAGAGAGATGGGAAAGAGGCCAAAGAGCCCAAATAAAAAAAGGTGAGAAAAAGAGAGAAGGGACAATGCTACTATCTCTTTCCACACTTGTGCTTCATAATAAGCACCATGTTCTTCATGATTGAGAGCCTCTCATTTTGTCACCACTATATGCTAGTGGGAATATTCATTATATAACTTGGCTTGTATATTCCAATGATGGGCTTCCTCAAAATTGCCCTAGGTCTTCGTGAGCAAGCAAGTTGGATGCACACCCGCTTGTTCTCCTTTTGAGCTTTCACATACTTATAGCTCTAGTGCATCCGTTGTATGGCAATCCCTACTCATTCACATTGATATCTATTAATGAACATCTCCATAGCCCTTTGATACGCCAAGTCGATGTGACTATCTCCTCCTTTCTGTCTCACAACCTCCACCACACTCCATTCCCCCTATAGTGCTATATCCATGGCTCACGCTCATGTATTGTGTGAGTGTTGAAAAAAAGTTTGACAAAGTAAGAGTGCAAAAACAATTCCTTGACCAATACCGGGGTTGAGCATGATTTAAATTAGTTGTGTGGGGATGATGGAGCCTAGCCTGACTATATGATTTTGTAGGGATAACTTTCTTTGGCCTTGTTATTTCGAAAGTTCATGATTACCTTGCTAGTTTGCGTGAACTATTATTGTTTTCATGTCAATAGCAAACTATTGTTTTGAATTTTACGGATCTGAAAATTCATGTCACATGAAAGAAGTTACGTACAAAGGACAACTATGCTAGGTAGCATTCCACATCAAAAATTCAGTCTTTATGACTTCCCTACTCGAGGACGAGCATGAGTTAAGCTTGCGGATGCTTCATACGTCTCCAACGTATCTATAATTTTTGATGGTTCCATGCTATTATCTTGTCAAACTTTGGATGTTTCGTATGCCTCTTATATCTTTTTTGGGACTAACTTATTAACTCAGTGCCAAGTGCCAGTTCCTGTTTTTTCTGTGTTTTTGACCCTTTTCAGAGGAAAATTTTCAACGGTGTCCAAATGGAATAAAACTTCCGAAAAGATTTTTTCCGGAACAGAAGATACACAGGGGACGTGAGAACCAAGACAGAGGCCACCAGGGGAGGCCACAAGCCCCCTAGGCGCGGCCAGGGGGCCCGCGCCTAGCAGGCTTGTGGGCCCCCTGTGGCTCGTCTGCCCTACCTTTTCCGCCTATAAATTCCCGAAAAATCCAAAACTACGTGAGAGATCCACAAAAATACTTTTCCGTCGCCGCAAGCTTCTGTCTCCGCAAGATCCCATCTGGGGCACGTTCTGGTGCCCTGTCGGAGGGGGGATTCGGATACGGAGGGCTTCTTCATCAACACCATGACCTCTCCGATGATGCGTGAGTAGTTCACTGATACGTCCATTTTGCATCATGTTTTCATGTTGATATTTATCGCTTCTTTGGCTGTTATTGCACTTCACGGTACAATTCGTATTCCTTTTCTCTCTTATTTTGCAAGGTTAACATGAAGAGGGAGAATGCCGGCAACTGGAATTCTGGCCTGAAAGTGGAGCAAAGTTGAGATACCTATTCTGCGCAACTCCAAACGCCGTAAAAATCAACGAGGATTTTTTCTCCTGATTTATCAAAAATACTGGGCCGAAGAAGTGCCGGAGGGGGGCATGCAGGTGGCCATAAGCCTGCACGGCGCGGCCACCCCCCCAGGCCGCGCCATGAGGGCTTGTGGGCACCCTACAGGCCCACTTGCCCCCTCTTTTGCTATATGAACGGTTTCGTCCAGGAAAAAATCAGAGAGGAGCTTTTTCGTGGTTTCGCCGCCGCCGCGAGGCGGAACTTGAGCAGAACCAATCTAGAGCTCCGGCAGGACGATCCTGCCAGGGAAACTTCCCTCCCGGAGGGGGAAACCGTCGCCCTCGTCATCACCAACACTCCTCTCATCGGAGGGGACTCGTCACCATGAACATATTCATCAGCACCATCTCATCTCCAAACCCTAGTTCATCACTTGTAACCAATCTCCATCTCACGACTCTGACTGGTACTTGTAAGGTTGGTAGTAGTGTCGATTACTCTTTGTAGTTGATGCTAGTTGGATTTCTTGGTGGAAGAGTTTATGTTCAGATCCTTGATGCTACTCATTACCTCACTGATCATGAATATGATTATGCTTTTTGAGTAGTTACTTTTGTTCCTGAGGACATGGGATAAGTCATGCTAACAGTAGTCATGTGAATTTGGTATTCATTCGGTATTTTGATATGTTGTATGTTGTTTTTCCTCTAGTGGTGTTATGTGAATGTCGACTACATAACACTTCACCATTATTTGGGCCTAGAGGAAGGCATTGGGAAGTAGTAAGTAGATGATCGGATGCTAGAGTGACACAAGCTTAAACCCTAGTTTATGTGTTGCTTCGTAAGGGGCTGATTTGGATCCACTAGTTTAATGCTATGGTTAGACTTTGTCTTAATTCTTCTTTCGTAGTTGCGGATGCTTGCAAGAGAGGTTAATCATAATTGGGATGCTTGTCCAAGTAAGGGAAGTACCCAAGCACCGGTCCACCCACATATCAAACTATCCAAGTAACGAACGCGAATCATATGAACATGATGAAACTAGCATGACAAAAATTCCCGTGTGTCCTCGGGACCGTTTTTCCTCCTATAAGACTTTGTTCAGGCTTGTCCCTTGCTACAAAAGGGATTGGGACACTTTGCTGCACCGTTGCTACTTTTGTTACTTGTTGCTTGCTGCGAATCATCTCACCACACAATCACTTGTTACCGACAATTTCAGTGCTTGCAGATATTTCCTTGCTGAAAGCCACTTGTCAGATCTTTCTGCTCCTCGTTGGGTTCGACACTCTTACTTATAGAAAGGACTATGATTGATCCCCTATACTTGTGGGTCATCAAGACTCTTTTCTGGCGCCGTTGCCGGGGAGTGAAGCGCCTTTGGTAAGTGGAACTTGGTAAGGAAACATTCATATAGTGTGCTGAAATTTATTGTCACTTGTCACTATGGTTACTAATTCTTTGAGGGGCTTGTTCGGGGTATCTTCACCTCGAATAGAAGCAAAAATAGTTGCTCCTCAACCTGCTGCACCTACTGAAAATATTTTCTTTGAATTTCCTTCGGCTATGCTTGAGAAACTGCTGGCTAATCCTTTTATAGGAGATGGAACATCACATCGAGACTTGCATCTGACCTATGTAGATGAAGTTTATGGTTTATTTAAGCTTGCAGGTGTGCCCGAGGATGAGGTCAAGAAGAAGGTCTTTCCTTTATCCTTGAAGGATAAGGCGTTGACATGGTATAGGCTATGTGATGATAGTGGATCATGGGACTACAATCGGTTGAAATTGGAATTTCATCAAAAGTTTTATCCTATGAATTTAGTACATCGTGATCGAAATTATATTTACAATTTTTGGCCTAGTGATAGAGAAAGCATCGCTCAAGCTTGGGGGAGGCTTAAATCAATGCTATATTCATGCCCCAATCATGAGCTCTCGAGAGAAATTATCATTCAAAACTTCTATGCTCGGCTTTCTCATGATGCTTGCACCATGCTTGACACTTCTTGTACCGGTTCTTTTATGAAGAGAGATATTGACTTCAAATGGAATTTATTGGAGAGAATTAAATGCAACTCTGAAGATTGGGAGCTTGAAGAAGGTAAGGAGTGAGGTATGAATTTCACGTTTGATTGCGTTAAATCCTTTGTTGAGACAAATACCTTTAGTGATTTTAGCGCTAAGTATGGACTTGACTCTGAGATAGTAGCTTCACTGTGTGAATCCTTTGCTGCTCATATTGATCTCCCCAAAGAGAAGTAGTTTAAATAACATCCTCCTTTAGAAGTCAATGTAGTTAAACCCACTCCAGTTCAAGAGAAAGTCATTGCCTATAGTGATCCTGTTGTTCCCAGTGCTTACATTGAGAAACCACCTTTCCCTGTTAGGATAAAGGATCATTCTAAAGCTACAACTATGATACGTAGAGGCTAAATTAGAGTTGAATCTAGCATTGCTATTATCAAAGATCTTATGTATGAAGAAGTTGAGGGACATAATATTCACTTCTGTGAAGATGCTGCTAGAATTGCTAAACCTCACGCTAGAGACAAACATAGGCCTGTTGTTGGCATGTCTGTGGTTTCTGTTAAGATAGGAGATCATTGTTATCATCGCTTATGTGACGTGGGTGCTAGTGTTAGTGCAATACCTCAATCCTTATACGATGAAATCAAAGATGAGATTGCACCTGTTGAGATAGAACCTATTGATGTCACTATTCAGCTTGCCAATAGAGATACTATCTGCTCTGTGGGAATTGTTAGGGATGTTGAAGTCTTGTGTGGTAAAACGAAGTATCCTGCTGATTTCCTCGTTCTTGCTACCGCACAAGATAGCTTTTGTCCCATCATATTTGGCAGACCCTTCCTCAATACTTTCAATGCTCATATTGATTGTGAGAAGCAAACTGTCACTGTTGGCTTTGAAGGTGTGGTCACACGAGTTGAATTTCTCTAAGTTTGGTAGACAACCTCATGAAAAGGAGTTGCCTAGTAAGGATGAAACTATTGCCTTAACTTCTATTTCCGTGCCTCCTACTGATACCTTAGAGCAATACTTGCTTGAGCATGAAAATGATATGCATATGGATGAAAGGGATGAGATAGATAGAGTTGTCTTAGAACAATATCCTATCCTTAAGAATAACTTGCATGTTTAACTGCTTGGGGATCCACCCCACCAAAGGGCGATCCTGTGTTCGAGCCTAAACAGTTGCCTAATACTCTTAAGTATGCCTATCTTGATGAAAAGGAGATATATCCTGTTATTATTAGTGCTGGCCTCTCAGAGCATGAAGAAAAGAAGTTACTAAAAACTCTGAGGAAGCACCGTGCTGCTATTGGATATACTCTTGATGATCTTAAGGGCATTAGTCCTACTCTATGCCAGCACAAGATTAAAACTGATCCTTACTTCAAACCAGTTGCTGATCATCAAAGGAGATTGAATCCTAAGATGAAAGAAATAGTGAGAAAAGAAATACTAAAGCTCCTCATAGCGATTGGGTGAGTCCGGTGCATTGCGTTCCTAAGAAGGGAGGCACTACTGTTGTCCCTAATGAAAAGGATGAATTGATCCCATAGAGGATTATTACTGGCTATAGGATGGTGATCGATTTTAGGAAATTGAATAAAGCCACTAGGAAAGATCATTACCCTTTTCCTTTTATCCACCAAATGCTAGAAAGGCTATCCAAACACACACACTTCTGCTTTCTAGATGGATATTCTGGTTTCTCCCAAATACCAGTTGCACAATCTGATCAGGAGAAGACCACTTTCACCTTCCCTTTCGGTACCTTTGCTTATAGATGTATGCCTTTTGGCTTATGTAATGCACCTGCCACTTTTCAAAGATGTATGATGGCTATATTCTCTGACTTTTGTGAAAAGATTGTTGAGGTTTTCATGGATGACTTCTCCATTTACGGGTCTTCTTTTGATGATTGCCTCAGCAACCTTGATCGAGTCTTGCAGAGATGTAAAGACACCAATCTTGTCTTGAATTGGGAGAAGTGCCACTTTATGGTTAATGAAGGCATCGTCTTAGGACATAAAATTTCTGAAAGAGGCATTGAAGTCGATAAGGCTAAGGTTGATGCAATCGAGAAAATTCCATACCCCACAGATATCAATGGGATAATAAGTTTCCTTGGTCATGCTGGTTTCTATAGAAGGTTCATTAAAGACTTCTAAGATTTCTAGGCCTCTTACCAATCTCTTGCAAAAGGATATTCCTTTTGTCTTTGACGATGATTGTGAGGAAGCCTTCGAAATACTTAAGAGGGCTTCGATAACTGCACCTATTGTTCAACCACCTGATTGGAACTTGCCTTTTGAGATCATGTGTGACGCTAGTGATTATGATGTTGGTGCTGTTCTAGGGCAAAGAGTTGATAAGAAGTTGAATGCTATTCACTATGCTAGTAAAACTCTAGACAGTGCCCAAAGAAACTATGCCACTACGGAGAAGGAATTTTTAGCAGTCGTGTTTGCATGTGAAAAGTTCAGGTCTTACATAGTTGATTCCAAAGTCACTATTCACACTGATCATGCTGCTATTAAGTACCTCATGGAGAAGAAAGACGTTAAACCTAGACTTATCATATGGGTTCTCTAGCTACAAGAATTTGATTTGCACGTTGTCGACAGAAAGGGTGCTGATAACCCAGTAGCAGATAACTTGTCTAGGTTGGAGAACGTTCTTGATGACCCAAAACCTATTGATGATAGCTTTCCTGGTGAGCAACTGAATGTCATCAATGCTTCACGTAGTGCACCATGGTATGCTGATTATGCAAACTATATCGTCGCCAAATACATACCACATAGTTTCACGTACCAGCAAAAGAAGAAATTCTTCTTTGACTTGAGACATTACTTTTGGGATGACCCTCACCTTTATAAGGAAGGAGTAGATGGTGTTATTAGACATTGTGTACCTGAACATGAACAGGGACAGATCCTATAGAAGTGTCACTCCGAGGCCAACGGAGGACACCATGCGGGAGGTAGAACTGCACGCAAGGTATTGCAATTAGGTTTCTATTAGCCCACTCTCTTCAAGGATGCCCGTAAGTTTGTCTTGTCTTGTGACGAATGTCAAAGAATAGGTAATATTAGCAAATGTCAGGAAATTCCTATGAACTATTCACTTGTCATTGAACCATTTGATGTCTGGGGCTTTGATTATATGGGACCTTTTCCAAAATCCAATGGGTATACTCACATCTTAGTTGTTGTTGACAACGTCACTAAGTGGGTAGAAGCTATCCCCACTAGTAGTGCTGATCACAACACCTCTATCAAGATGCTGAAAGAAGTTATCTTCCCTTGATTTGGAGTCCTTAGATATCTAATGACCGACGGTGGCTCACACTTCATTCATGGTGCTTTCCGTAAAACGATTGCTAAGTACGATGTCAACCATAGAATTGTGTCTCCCTACCACCCTTAGTCAAGTGGTCAAGTAGAGCTAAGCAATAGAGAGATTAAACTGATTCTGCAAAAGACTGTCAACAGGTCTAGAAAGAACTGGTCTAAGAAGCTCGATGATGCACTGTGGGCTTATAGAACTACCTGTAAGAATCCCATGGGCATGTGTCCGTACAAAATGGTGTATGGTAAAGCATGTCATTTACCTCTTGAGCTAGAGCATAAAGCTTATTGGGCAATCAAAGAGCTCAACTTTGATTTCAAACTTGCCGGTGAGAAGAAGTTATTTGATATTAGCTCGCCTGATGAGTGGAGAACTCAGGCATATGAGAATGCCAAGCTGTTCAAAGAGAAGATTAAGAGGTGGCATGATAAGAGGATACAAAAGCGTGAGTTCAATGTAGGTGATTATGTCTTGCTATATAACTCTCATCTAAGATTCTTTGGAGACAAGCTTCTCTCTAAATGGGGAGGTCCCTATGTTGTTGAGGAAGTATATCGTTCAGGTGCTATCAAGATCAACAACACGGAAGGTAATTGTCTGAGAGTGCTAAATGGGCAGAGAATCAAGCATTATATCTCAGGTACTCTCATAAATGTTGAAAGCAATATTATCAATACCATAACTCCGGAAGAATACTTAAGGGATATTTATCAGCCTATTTCAGACTCCGAAAACAAAGAGGTATGCAATTCCGTAAGAAAACAGAGTCCAAAACTTTTCCAGTAGGAAATTTTCTCCGTTTTGGAATAATTGAAAAAATACAAAAAATGGAAGTAGTCCGGAAAGTGCGCGAGGAGGCGACAAGCCTGCACGGTGTGGGCCCACCCCATGGGCGCGCCGTGAGGGCTTGTGGCCACCTCGTGCGCCTCCCGGACTCTGTTTTCGTGCGGGGTACTCCTTCTGGTCTGAAAAAAAATCATTATATATACTTCCGTTTGGTCTAACCCCTGGATCACGCAGATTTCCTCTGTTTTTCGTTTCGAGCCTATTTTCTGCCGCAGATCTAGGTCAAGATTTCTTCTCAGGATTCAGAGGGGGAGAGATATGTGGTTGATTACCTTGCTAACCCCAAGGTCTATGGGGACTTTGATCCTTATGGCTGGACCTCTGATGAGGAAGAAGATTATGATCCCAAGGAGAAGAAACAAACGAGTTCCTATGAAGAGGAGGCTCCTCTTCCTCAACCTGGACGCACGCATGTGGAGTTCAAGAAGTCGAGCCTCCCTGACTCAAGGAAGAAGCCTAAGACCTTGTTTATCCCTTCTCGTTTCTTGCAGGAGAGTAAGAAGGAATTATGCCAAAGGGTGTTGAAGCTTGAAGAGGAAAATGATGATCTGAGGGAGCAGAATTTTATGCTCAAGTGGAAATTAAACATGCTCAAGACCTCTTCAACAACTCCGTCACCTTCACCACCAAAGGAAGACAACTGAGCATTGGTATGGGCATTCCCCTTGGCTTGTGCCTAGCTTGGGCGAGTTGCCCCGGTATCGTATCACCATCACATCTTTTGCCTTTACCTTTGTTTTAGTTTTCCTTTTCAGTTTTCTCTTTCTTTAGTAGATTAGAAGTATTAGTGTTTTAGTCTTGAGTTTTGCTTTTTGTCACCCCTGATGTATTCTTCCTCGTGAGCCATATAATAAAGAGTGTCTTAGTTGAAGGGATTTGCCTCTTGCCATGATCAAAAAAAGTGAGAATAGAACAAAAGCATGAAAGATCATGTAATGATCTTATGGGAACTCATGGCTTCACATATAAAAAGAATGAGGATTGAAACTTGTTGAGGGTAGGCAAACGTAGACCTTGGTCATGGTTGCAATTAATAGGAAGTGATAAAGAAGGAGAGGTTCACATATAAATATATCATCTCTGACACCATCTATGATTGTGAACACTCACAAAACTATTGCATGCCTAGAAGTAGATGTTGGACAAGGAAGACAGCATAATTTGAATTGTGTTTGCTTGGCTCTGAACAATGTTATATGATTAGAGATCCCTTAGCATGTGACGATTGCTTCCACCTCATATTAGCCAAAACCTCCCGCACCAAGTAGAGATACTACTTGTGCATCCATAAACCTTCAAATCAGTTTTGCCATGAGTGTCCACCATACCTACCTATGGATTGAATAAGATCCCTCAAGTAACTTGTCATCGGTGCAAGCAATAAAAATTGCTCTCTAATATGTATGATCTATTAGTGTGTGGAAAATAAGCTTTATACGAACCTGTGATGAGGAAGACATAAAAGCGACAGACTGCATAATAAAGTTCTTTATGACAGGAGGCAATATAAAGTGACGTTCCTCCGCACTAAGAGGACACGCATCCAAACCTCCAAAGCGCATGACAACCTCTGCTTCCCTCTGCGAAGGGCCTATCTTGTACCTTTACTTTCTGCCCTCGAAAGAGTCATGGTGATCTTCACCAATTCCTTATTTCGCCTTTGTCTTGGCTACCGTCATATGCTTGGGAAAGATCTATATTCATATGTCAACTTGGAGGTAGGAATTCATGAATTATTATTGTTGACATTACCCTTGAGGTAAGCAGTTGGGAGGCAAATCCGTAAGCCCCTATCTTTATCTGTGTCCAGCTGAAACTTTGATCTCATGAGTACCACGTGAGTTGTAGCAATTGTAGAGAACGAAAGAATGATTGAGTATGTCGATTTGCTTTACAAGCTCTTAGTTGACTCTTTCTGATGTTGTGATAAATTGCAATTGCTTCAATGACTAAAGGCTATCGGTTGTTACTTCTCGGTAAGGTTCTTGATCCATGCTTTACTTTGTGAAGGAATTATCACTTTAGCATAAGATATTATATGTTGGTATTGTTGTTCTGATCTTGATCATGATGCATGCATGTCCGTATCTTGTTTTGTCGAGACCTCTCTCCCTAAACATGTGGACATATTTATTGAGCTAGGTTTTCGCTTGAGGACAAGCGAGGTCTAAGCTTGGGGGAGTTGATACGTCCATTTTCCATCATGTTTTCATGTTGATATTTATCGCTTCTTTGGCTGTTATTTCACTTCACGGTACAATTCTTACGCCTTTTCTCTCTTATTTTGCAAGGTTTACATGAAGAGGGAGAATGTCGGCAACTGGAATTCTGGCCTGAAAGTGGAGCAAAGTTGAGATACCTATTCCGCGCAACTCCGAACGCCGTAAAAATCAACGAGGATTTTTTTCCTGATTTATCAAAAATACTGGGCCGAAGAAGTGCCGGAGGGGGCGTGCAGGTGGCCACAAGCCTGCACGGCGCGGCAAACCCCCAGGTCGTGCCATGAGGGCTTGTGGGCACCCTGCAGGCCCACTTGCCCCCCTCTTTTGCTATATGAAGGGTTTCGTCTAGGAAAAAAATCAGAGAGGAGCTTTTTCGTGGTTTCACCGCCGCCACGAGGTGGAACTTGAGCAGAACCAATCTAGAGCTCTGGCAGGACGATCCTGCCGGGGAAACTTCCCTCCCGGAGGGGGAAATCGTCGCCATCGTCATCACCAACACTCCTCTCATCTGAGGGGACTCATCACCATCAACATCTTCATCAACACCATCTCATCTCCAAACCCTAGTTCATCACTTGTAACCAATCTCCGTCTCACGACTCCGATTGGTACTTGTAAGGTTGCTAGTAGTGTTGATTACTCTTTGTAGTTGATGCTAGTTGGATTACTTGGTGGAAGAGTTTATGTTCAGATCCTTGATGCTACTCATTACCTCTCTGATCATGAATATGATTATGCTTTGTGAGTAGTTACTTTTGTTCCTGAGGACATGGGATAAGTCATGCTAATAGTAGTCATGTGAATTTGATATTCGTTCGGTATTTTGATATGTTGTATGTTGTTTTTCCTCTAGTGGTGTTATGTGAATGTCGACTACATAAAACTTCACCATTATTTGGGCCTAGAGGAAGGCATTGAGAAGTAGTAAGTAGATGATGGGTTGCTAGAGTGACAGAAGCTTAAACCCTAGTTTATGCGTTGCTTCGTAAGGGGCTGATTTGGATCCACTAGTTTAACGCTATGGTTAGACTTTGTCTTAATTCTTCTTTCGTAGTTGTGGATGCTTGCGAGAGGGATTAATCATAAGTGGGATGCTTGTCCAAGTAAGGGTATTACCCAAGCGCCGGTCCACCCACATATCAAACTATCAAAGTAACGAACACGAATCATATGAACATGATGAAACTAGCATGACAGAAATTCCCGTGTGTCCTCGGGAGCGTTTTTCCTCCTATAAGACTTTGTCCAGGCTTGTGCCTTGCTACAAAAGGGATTGGGCCACTTCGCTGCACCGTTGCTACTTTTGTTACTTGTTGCTTGCTGCGAATCATCTCACCACACAATCACTTGTTACCGACAATTTCAGTGCTTGTAGATATTTCCTTGCTGAAAACCACTTGTCAGATCCTTCTGCTCCTCGTTGGGTTCGACACTCTTACTTATCGAAAGGACTATGATTGATCCCCTATACTTGTGGGTCATCATTCACCATAGACCTTCGGGTCCATAGCTAGTAGCTAGATGGCTTCTTCTCTCTGTTGGATCTTCAATACAAAGTTCTCTATGATCTTCATGGAGATCTATCCGATGTAATCTTCTTTTGTGGTGTGTTTGTCGAGATCCGATGAATTGTGGATTTATGATCAGATTATCTATGAATATTATTTGAGTTTCTTCTGATCTCTTATATGCATGGTTTCATATCCTTGTAATTCTCTTCCAGTTGTGGGTTTTGTTTGGCCAACTTGATCTATGATTCTTCCAATGGGAGAAGTGCTTGGTTTTGGGTTCATACCGTGCGGTGACCTCACCCAGTGACAGAAGGGGTAGCGAGGCACGCATCGTGTTGTTTCCATCAAGGGTACAAAGATGGGGTTTACATCATTGGTTTGTGTTTATCCCTCTACATCATGTCATCTTGCTTAAGGCGTTACTCTGTTTGTCATGAACTCAATACACTAGATGCATGCTGGATAGCGGTCGATGTGTGGAGTAATAGTAGTAGATGCAGAAAATATCGATCTACTTGTTTCGGACGTGATGCCTATATGTATGATCATTGCCTTAGATATCGTCATGACTTTACGCGGTTCTATCAATTGCTCGACAGTAATTTGTTCACCCACCGTAATATTTGCTATCTTGAGAGAAGCCTCTAGTGAACACTATGGCCCCCGGGTCTACTTCACATCATATTTTCAGCCTTACACTTTTACTTCGTTGCACTTTCCGCCTTCCGATCTCACTTTGCAATCAATCTTGAAGGGATTGACAACCCCTTTATAGTGTTGGGTGCAAGCTTGTTTGTGTTTATGCAGGTACTCTGGACACTTGGTTTGATTCTCCTACTGGATTGATACCTTGGTTCTCAAACTGAGGGAAATACTTAGTGCTCCTGTGCTACATCACCCTTTCTTCTTCAAGGGAAAAACCAACGCAAGCTCAAGAGGCAGCAATAGGTTCCCTTAAAATTTCAGGTACGGGGAAGTGCTAAGAAAAATAACACCATTTCCATCAAATGGGCCCTGATTTACAAGCCTAAGGGAAAAGGAGGGATAGGGATAAACACGTTAAAAAATCAATTTGAGTCTGATATGCAAGTGGTGGTGGAACTTAGAGATCAAAGAAGAGATGTGGCAAGATGTTGAAAGGAATAAATATGAAGTGGATAGAGGAATCACACTGGTGATATTCTCTACAAAAGATTCCCCCTATTGGTCTAATCTGCTAAAAATCGGAGATATAAACCTAAGTGGGAGAAGGATGCCTGTTCAAAATGGAAGACAAACAAACATCTCGAATGATGGGTGGATTGGTAGTAGTACTTTAAAAGAACATGGAGGGTTGTATATGATCTGCCAGGAGTAGAATGTATCTTGAGAAATATGACCCATATCAATTAGAATCTAACTTCTAGAAGGTGCTTAAATGTTGATCAGATGGTCTGGTTAAACATACTAAGAAGGATGTTGATGTCTGTGGAGATTAAGGAAGAGGGAGAAGATACTCCCGTCGGGATATGGAATAATAAGAAAAAAGTCATAGTGAAATCTATGTACAACCACTTCTTTGATTCCTATGCAGACATGTTTTTAAACAACTATTAAAAGCCAAGATATCCTTGGAATTTAATATTTGGCTATGGTTGATACGGCATAATGCTATGGCAGCTAAGTAAAGACAATATGTTAAATAAAGCATGGACATGTGACCTTGTTTGTCAATTCTGTCATGACCATGAAAACATTAATCATCTATTTTTTGGTTGCTCGACGACAAAATATATTTTGGGGTGGTATGTAATATTCTCGCTTATAGAGCTAGACTTACATGCTTCTGTGAGTATATTTGTTGGTACCTAGCTTCATTCCAAAGTAGAAATTTGCATATTGTTGGTCTCACTACTTTATATTGGGATATATGGAAGCTCATGAACATGGCTTGATTTGAGAACAAGCTTGTATGATCAGCAACTCAATTAATATTATATGGCTTCTCTTTCTTGCGATATTGTGTACGTTTGCAAAATGATGGTGATGAGGTGATGGTATAACAGGGCACTGAGCTACTACAAAGGACTACTCCGGAGATGCACAGTGCCCCCGTTGGGCCAAGAGACATTAGAACACCTTTGTTGGAGGGAATGGGGGGCACCAAACGTAGGAACAAGATCAAGAAGGGGCATCTAGGATGGAGGAAGATAATGGTGAAGGGAATGGTTGGTGCTTCCAAATATGGATGATCTTTTGTTGAGAGACGAGTTTGAGACCATGTTTGTCCTGAGGTTGAGGAGGTGATCACCTGATGCTCAGGAAGGAAACTTGTAGTATGTTGATGGCTCCATGATAGCATCTCCCTGAATTGTCTGGTTTACCTCTTCCCTTTCTCCCACTAGCGGTAAATGTGGTTGTTAGACCTTAGGCTCGACCTGAGAGCATAGAGTTCACTCTGGGTTGTTGTTGTTTTCCTATTTTTATATATTTGCGCTTTGGAATCTCTAAGATCTTCTTCTCCGTTATATGGTGATGGTGGAACCTGATTCAATCTTCGATCATATGCAAAAAATGTCCTAGCATGTGGGGCAAGTTAATCCACACACTATGGATGACGTTTGTGATCTTCATGGTAACCAGATGGGAAGCTCGTAGCCATACAAGACTCGCATGATGGCTCCCATAATATTTTTCTAGCGACATCAGCACATCTCTACATCCCAGGTGGGCGCCGAGACCTGCTGCCGCTGGTGGCACAGCGATGACATAACGTCAGCTAACCCTAGCGCCTAGTGCCTTGTCGTCGGCGGCAAGTGGAACAGGTGCCCAGCCTCAGAGGGGATCTCATTTCTTGCTGCTACCGGAGGAAGCTTCGGATGCACAGGACGATCGGGAAGCAGAAAATCTAGTGATACAAGTAGTCATTGATGTGTTGCTAGAGGAGAGTCTTGTTTCTCAATAATATGTCCGACAACCACCAAAGTCTGACGATCAGCTTGCCCAGGAGTTCTGGAATGAGATTGGGTACCCAACACCTGCGTCTCGGTTCTGCAACGACGTTCTATGATGGGTGAAGTTGAGTTCAAGGAAGGTACATCGTCTGATTCTTGTTGCAGGGTCGATGGTTCCTCCAGGCCGTCTCCTTCTTTGTCAACGGGTGTGGACGAGGTTATTTCACCAACAGCAGAGCGCATGCACTTGCGCGAGTTGGCGGGTTCGGGGTTTCGGTGGTGCGGCTGGGGTGGCGTGGTCCTCTACCCCGACCTCGGATCACTCCTCCATCGTGCCTCGAGGACTTCTTCCCCGACACAGTGAGCCCCAAGGTGGTAACAGCCGACAAGGAAAAGGAGGGGATTGTCGACACAGGCAGGACCTCGCTGATCGATGTGTCCATGGAGGCCGGCGACATCGATCACGACCCAGGGATTGCAACAATCAATGATCTGGTTTACTCGCGCGTCGCCGTTGTTCATGGAATTCAAACGCCGAGTGGGTCCATCATGTCTGCAGGCCGCTCGTCGTCTTGGGCTTACTTGGGCCTTCGGCTAAGTGGGTTGTGGCGCCAGGAAACCAATCCTCCAGCTTCCACGGCACGACTAACCTCAAGACTCATGTCGTCGCCGCCATCTGTTTATATGAGCGAGAACTAGTCGTCGATTGCGAGGCCATGTGGTGACGAAAGAGTTCATCGAACATTCACGGAGGTGCTCCACTACTCGCATCCAATGGAGGCCATGCCGCAAACACGTGAGCAGGGGAACCAGGTGTTGGGAGCTCAACCTACAGTCGCTGCAGCAGGTGAGGCAGCGGTCGGGTTTGGCACCGCGAGGGGGCCTATGACCTTCCTGCACATCCCGCGTGGGTCGACGCACACACACACTGCCACGACGACGCTTGAAATAAACTTGTCGCTGGGGTTCAAGTTTGGCACGGATGCCACCACTATGGTTCTGTCGCAGAACAAACACAAGAAGAAGGGAAAGAAGAAAAAGGCACGGATGGCTGGTGGGCAGAATCAGCTGCAGCTGGAGGTTACTTCGCAGGTTGCTCCGGCTGCGGCACACGGTGCGCAAGCCGCCGCCCCGCCTCCACAGGCTCACCCACCACAGGATGTGCACGTGCAGGTGGCGCCTCAAGTTCAGGCTACTAAGAAGGCAAAAACACAATAATGGAAGTCTGAGGTGGACACACACACTACCAAGAACTGCATGGTAGAACACCATTGTTACATCTGTGATTGTTCTGTGCACCCGATCAAGAAGTGTTCAACTCTGAAGCTCCCAAGACCGTGTGTGTTCGTGGCTGGTATGGGTACCAAGGAGACTATATTCACTTAGTTCCCGGACAATGTCCATAATGCTCAGCTCATTCCAAGATCACGCCCATTGCTCTGGTAAAGGTTATTGGTATGGATGCAACAACAAAACAGGTACAAGATGAGGTATCATGTATGTGCCCGTTTTCGGCTTGGGCCTGGGGGGTTGTCCCTAATGGGGAGAGCGCATTCACAATCGCTTTTCCAACAACGCAGGTGCTCTCGAGATTTGACGGCATTGATCTTGGCATTCCGGTGCAGGATACTAGACTTGCTTTTAGTCGGTGGAAGCCAGAGGAGATCATCCCTAAGATGGAGCTACACCAAACTTGGGTACATGTCACGGGGGTTCCACACTCTATGCGACATTTTCTAGGCACTTGGGAAGTTGGAACTCTGATTGGCATGAGGATTGATGTCGATCTTTTGGCCCTCTGGCGTAGGGGTGTGGTGCATATCCTCGTGGGGATGGCGGGTGATGATTTCATCAAAAATATTGACGAGGCTGGTCCATACATTCAAACGGACGGTATTTTAAAGTTGAAAGGTTATGAATTCACTTTCCGTCCGGAGCCAGTAGGCTTTGTGGAGGAGTCTGATTTTGTGCCTCTGGTTTAGGACACCAAAGCCAAGGATGGAGTAGCGGACAGGGATATGCAGGTTAATAATGGGGATCAGCCTGAATCTCGTGGTGCTATGGTGCACGATGATGATGGGGTTATGGGTATGTCCGTCGACCCCGGTCCATCCGCTCAGGAGAGACTGTTTTAGCGTTCTTCAATACTGCACATCCTCAGTGGAGTTGCGCTTACTCCATTCAATCCAAGACCACAAACTCCTCGAGGTTTGGAGATTGTTCGAGGGAGAAATGAGCTGGTGAATAGGGAGGGTGGCTACCATATGCGCTCGCCGGCAGCATTGGTTGGGGCTCACCCAGCCAACACGCTCGACGCTTCGCCTTGCAACAATGCTACGGCTACCACTGGTGCCACTATGGCTATTGTGGCTGACCAGCCCGGTGATTCGCTAGTCTTGAGGCTGCCACTTGCCTCAGCCGGGTGCGTGGTTGTGGGCTCGCCACCACATTTCCTGTCGGGGTCTCCGGAGGTAGTGGCGATCGGCGAGGCGACTCCACCCTCCGTGGTGCAAGACGGATGTGGCATTGTGCCACCCACCGCGAATCCGGAGCAGGTGGAGGTGGTAACCCCAACGGTAGATACGTGGTCCACGGGGCTTCTATATCATCTATGCCTCATCTCATTGTATAGTTAGTGCCGGGGTCAATTTTGTTGGAGGAGGCGACACCGAGGGAAGGTATGGTGGTTGAAAGGACGTGGATCTCGCCTAGAGGGGGTGAATAGGCGCTTTGAAATAATTACGGTTTTGGCTTGAACAAATGTGGAATAAAACTAACATTTATTTGTCAAGTACAAAACCTAAAACAACTAGGCTCACCTATGTGCACCAATGATACGTCTCCAATGTATCTAAATTTTTTTATGGTTTCATGCTATTATCTTGTCAAACTTGGGATGTTTTGCATGCCTTTTATTTATTTTGTGGGACTAACTTATTAACTCAGTGCCAAGTGCTAGTTCCTGTTTTTTCCATGTTTTTGAACCCTTTCAGAGAAGATTTTGAAACGGAGTCCAAACGGAAGAAAATCCCCGAAAAGATTTTTTTGGAACGGAAGAAGATCGGAGAGCTTGGGGGGCAAGCCAGAAGAGCCCGAGGGGCCCCACAAGCACCCACCCCGCGGCCAGGGGCGCACCAATGCAGGCTTGTGGGCCCCCTAGAGGTCCCCTGACCTAGATCTTGCGCCTCTAAATTCCCAAATATTCCCAAAAAATCAGGGGAGCATCGTAATCACTTTTCCGCCGCCGCAAGCTTCTGTCTCCGCAAGATCCCATCTGGGGCACATCCCGGTGCCCTGCCGGAGGGGGGATTCGGACACGGAAGGCTTCTCCATCAACACCATGACCTCTCCGATGATGCGCGAGTAGTTCACCATAGACCTACGGGTCCATAGCTAGTAACTAGATGGCTTCTTCTCTCTCTTGGATCTTAAATACAAAGTTCTCCATGATCTTCATGGAGATCTATCCGATGTAATCTTCTTTTGCAGTGTGTTTGTCGAGATACGATGAATTGTGGTATGATCAGATATCTATGAATCTAATTTGAGTTTCTTCTCATCTCTCTTATGCATGATTTCATATCCTTGTAATTCTCTTCGAGTTGTGGGTTTTGTTTGGCCAACTAGATCTATGATTCTTGCAATGGGAGAAGTGCTTGGTTTTGGGTTCATACCGTGCGGTGACCTTGATACGTCTCCAACGTATCTATAATTTTTTATGGTTCCATGCTATTATCTTGTCAACTTTGGATGTTTTATATGCATGAATATACTATTTTATATCTTTTTTGGGACTAACCTATTAACTCAGTGCCAAGTGCCAGTTTCTGTTTTTTATTTGTGTTTTTGGCCCATTTTCAGACGGAGTCCAAATGGAATGAAACTTTACGATGATTTTTTTCGACCAAAAGAGACCCCCGAAGCTTTGGGAGAAGGCCAGATGGGCCACGAGGGAGTCACAAGCCCTCACGCCGCCACCACCCCTCCCCCCGGTGGTGGCGCGCAGGCTTGTGACCTCCTCGTGGGCCCAACTGACACAATTCCACCGCCATAAATTCCTATAAATTCAGAAACCCCCAAAAAGAAACCTAGATCGGGAGTTCCGCCGCCGCAAGCCTCTATAGCCACCAAAAACCAATCTGGAGCCCGTTCCGGCATCCTGCCGGAGGGGGAATCCATCTCCGGTGGCCATCTTCATCATCCCGGCGATCTCCATGACGAGGAGGGAGTAGTTCTCCCTCGGGGCTGAGGGTATGTACCAATACCTATGTGTTTGATCTCTCTCTCTCTCGTGTTCTTGAGATGTCCTGATCTCGATGTACCATGGGCTTTGCTACTATAGTTGGATCTTATGATGTTCTTCCCCCTCTCCTTCTTGTAATGAATTGAGTTTCCCCTTTGGAGTTATCTTATCGGGTTGAGTCTTTGAGAACACTTGATGTATGTCTTGCACGTGTCTATCTGCTGTGATCAACTTGCGGGTTTGTGACAATTGGGAACCTATGCATATGGCTTGGCACACGTGGATTCATGTGAGTACTTGATGTATGTTTTGGTGATCAACTTGTGGGTTCGTGACCTTGGGAACCTATGCACACGGGTTGGCACACGTTTTGACTCTCTGGTAGAAACTTTGGGGCACTCTTTGAAGTTCTATGTGTTGGTTGAATAGATGATTCTGAGATTATGTGATGCATATCGTATAATCATGCCAATGGATACTTGAGGTCACAATGGAGTATCTAGGTGATATTAGGGTCTTGGTTGATATGTATCTTAAGGTGTTATTCTAGTACGAACTCTATGGTAGATCGATCAGAAAGAATAACTTTGTGGTGGTTTCATACCCGACAATAATCTCTTCGTTTGTTCCCCACTATTAGTGACTTTGGAGTGACTCTTTATTGCATGTTGAGGGCTAATTATATGATCCAATTATGTTATCATTGTTGAGAGAACTTGACTAGTGAAAGTATGAACGCTAGGCCTTGTTTCCACGCATTGCAATACCGTTCGTGCTCACTTTTGTTACTAGTTACCTTGCTGTTTTTTGTAATTTCAGATTACAAAAACCTATATCTACCATCCATATTGCACTTGTATCGCCATCTCTTCGCCGAACTAGTGCACCTATACAACTTACCATTGTACTAGGTGTGTTGGGGACACAAGAGACTCTTTGTTATTTGGTTGCAGGGTTGCTTGAGAGAGACCATCTTCATCCTACGCCTCCCGTGGATTGATAAACCTTAGGTCACCCACTTGAGGGAAAATTGCAACTTTCCTACAACCCTCTACACTTGGAGGCCCAACAATGTCTACAAGGAGAAGGTTGCGTAGTAGACATCAAGCTCTTTTCTGGCGCCTATGCCGGGGAGGCTAGGTAAGCGACACTAACATCCCGTCAACGAAGCTCTTTTCTGGCGGCGTTGCCGGGGAGGTTAGTGCTTGAAGGTATATCTTTAGATCTTGCAATCAAATCTTTTTGTTTCTTGTTCTTCCGCTGAAAATTACAAAAAAATTGGAATTGAGGATGCCTCATATGCTCCACCTTTTCAATGTCTTTCGTGAGCATGATGGGAAGGAAAATTGTTCTCAAGTGCTGAAAGAAGAATTACATAGAATACTTGGCATAGAATACGTGAATGATGAGCATGATTGCAATGTTGTTAGCATGAATTCTTTGAATAACCATGATGCTAATGATATGCAAAGCCACAAGCTTGGGGATGCTATATTTGATGAAGATGATCTTTTTAGTTCTTCCACTTTGAATGATCAAAATTATTTTGATGAAAGCATGCCCCCTATCTATGATGATTATTGTGAGGATACTTATGCTTTAAAGAAGAGGGATGATAAAACTTGTCATACTTTCGAGAACCCCTTTGCTAAACCTTGCTTTTTCATTGTGGACACAATTTGTAGTTCTCAAGTCTTTTACGATACTCCCACTACTATTCTTGAGAATAGATTTCCTTATCTGGAGAGTAGTAAAAATTTTATGCTTGTAGATCATGAAAAGAAAGCCTCAGGTGCTGGTTATATTGTTGAATTCATTCATGATGCTACTGAAAATTACTATGAGAGAGGATCATATGCTTCTACTTATTGCAATAGTATCAAGCTTCCTCTCCATATGTTGAAATTTTTGAAGCTATGCTTGTTTTGCCTTCCTATGCTAGTTGATTCTTGCTCCAATAAATTGTTTGATCACAAAATCCCTATGCACAGGAAGTGGGTTAGACTTAAATGTGCTAGCCATTTGCTCCATGATGCTCTTGTTGTGTTTCAATCCTTACCTTTTATGTGAGCATCATTGAAATCAATGCCTAGCTAAGGGCGTTAAACGATAGCGCTTGTTGGGAGGCAACCCAATGAATAAATTTTTATTTGCTTTTTGCTTCCTGTTTTGTTTTTTCCACACCATCATAATTCTGTTATGATTGTGTCTTTTGTGTTTCTTTTTGTTTTTGTGCCAAACAGAACCGTTATGATTAGTCTTGGTGATGATTGTTTGATCATGCTGGAAAAAGACAGAAACTTTCTGCTCACGAAAAGAATTTTCATTTTTATTCTGTGAGAGATTTTGAGTTGATTCTTTTTGCTGCTGATTTCTATGCAATTTCTACAGACTTTCGTAATTTGGCAGAATTTGTGAAGTACCATAGGTATACGAAATATACAGATTGCTACAGACTGGTCTGCTGTTAACAGATTCTGTTTTTGTTGTGTTAGTTGCCTATTTTGATGAAACTATGGATAGTATCAGGGGTATTAGCCATGGAAGATTGAAAATACAGTAACCCAACATCAGCATAAGTAGAATTTAAGTTTGCTACAGTACCTAAGGAAGTGGTGGTTTGCTTTCTCATACTAATGTTATCACGAGTTTCTGTTTAAGTTTCGTGTTGTGAAGTTTTCAAGTTTTGGGTGAAGTTCTTATGGACAAAGAGATAAAGAGTGGCAAGAGCTCAAGCTTGGGGATGCCAAAGGCACCCCCTTCAAGGATTCCGTAAAAGCCTAAGCTTGGGGATGCCCCGGGAAGGCATCCCCTCTTTCGTCTTCAATCCATCGGTAACGTTACTTGGGGCTATATTTTTATTCACCACATGATATGTGTTTTGCTTGGAGCGTCCTGTATCGTAGGAGTCTTTTTTTTGTGTCACAATCTTCCTTGCTGCACACCTAGATAGAGATACATGCACTCACCGTGATTTTGTCGAGCTTCACTTATATCCTTTGGTAGACAATTCAGCTCACATGTGCTTCACTTATATCTTTTGAGCTAGATACTTTTGCTCTATCTGCTTCACTTATATCTTTTAGAGCACAGCGGTGCTTGGCTTGGTAGTTGATCTATTCTTTGAAAGTAGTCTCAAAAGGGGTAGTTATCGAAAGGGATACGAAAACTTCCACCTTCATGTGCATTGAATAGTTAGAGAAGTTTGATTCATCTCAATTAGTTTTGAGTTGTGGTTATGGTAATTTTGAAGTCATGCTAGTAAGGTGTTGTGGATATATAAATACTTGTTTTGAAGTTAGTGATTCCCCTAGCATGCATGTATGGTAAACCGCTATGTGATGAAGTCTGAGCATGATTAGTCTTTTGATTGTCATCCTTTGCGTGGCGGTCGGGATCGCGCGATGGTTTATACCTACCAACCCTTCCCCTAGGAGTATGCGCTGAATGCTTTGTTTCGATTACTAATAAAACTTTTGCAACAAGTATATGAGTTCTTCATGACTAATGTTGAGTCCATGGTTTAGATGCACTTTCACCTTCCACCATCACTATCTTCTTAGTGCCGTGCAACTTTCGCCGGTACACAAAACCCACCATTAGCCTCCCTCAAAACAGACACCATACCTACCTACTATGGCTTTTTCAAAGTCATTCCAAGATATATTGCCATGCAACTACCACCATGACTTGTGCCACCATGTCTACATTGACATTGCATGATCGTAAGGTAGCTAGCATGATGTTCCCATTAATGTATATGCCATGCTAGATCATTGTCACGGTACACTACCGAAGGCATTCCATATAGAGTCATCGTTGCTCTAAGTTTTGAGTTGAAAGTGTGATGATCATCATTGATGGAGCATTGTCCCATGTGAGGAAATGAAAGAGGCCAAAGATGCCCACCAAAATAAAAAGAAATAAAAAAAAGAGGCCAAAGAGCCCACCAAAAAAATATGACAGAAAAAGAGAGAAGGGACAATGCTACCACCTTTCCACACTTGTGCATATTAAGCACCATGATCTTCATGATTGAGAGTCTCTCGTTTTGTCACCACCATATAGCTAGTGGGAAATTTTCATTATATAACTTGGCTTGTATATTCCCTAGGTCTTGGTGAGCAAGCAAGTTGGATGCACACCCACTAGTTTTCTTTAAGAGCTTTCACATACTCCTAGCTCTAGTGCATCATTTATATGGCAATCCCTACTCATTCACATTGATATCTATTGATGAGCATCTCCACAGCTCATTGATATGCCTAGTTAATGTGACTATCTTCTCCTTTTTTTGTCTCGCAACCTCCACCACACTCCACACCATCTATAGTGCTATAACCATGGCTCACGCTCATGTATTGCGTGAGAGTTGAAAAGGTTTGAGAAAGTAAAGGTGTGAAAGAATTACTTGGCCAATACCGGGGTTGTGCATGCTTTAAATTCGTTGTGCAATGATGATAGAGCATAGCCAGACTATATGCTTTTGTAGGGATAACTTACTTTTGGCCTTGTTATTTTGAAAGTTCATGATTACCTTGCTAGTTTTCTTGAATTATTATTGTTTCCACGTCAATAGCAAACTATTGTTTTGAATCTAACGGATCTGAACATTCATGTCACGTGAGAGAAGTTACAAAGGACAACTATGTTAGGTAGCATGTAACATCAAAAATTCATTCTTTATCACTTCCCTACTTGAGGACGAGCAGGAGTTAAGCTTGGGAATGCTTGATACGTCTCCAACGTATCTATAATTTTTGATGGTTCCATGCTATTATCTTGTCAACTTTGGATTTTTTATATGCATGAATATGCTATTTTATATCTTTTTTGGGACTAACCTATTAACTCAATGCCAAGTGCAAGTTTCTGTTTTTTCGTGTTTTTGGCCCATTTTCAGACGGAGTCCAAATGGAATGAAACTTTACGATGATTATTTTTGGACCGAAAGAGACCCCGAAGCTTTGGGAGAAGGCCAGATGGGCCACGAGGGAGTCACAAGCCCTCACGCCGCCACCCCCCCCCCCCGGTGGTGGCGCGCAGGCTTGTGACCTCCTCGTGGGCCCAACTGACACAATTCCACCGCCATGAATTCCTATAAATTCAGAAACCCCCAAAAATAAACCTAGATCGGGAGTTCCGCCGCCGCAAGCCTCTGTAGCCACAAAAAACCAATCTGGAGCCCGTTCCGGCACCCTGCCGGAGGGGGAATCCATCTCCGGTGGCCATCTTCATCATCCCGGCGATCTCCATGACGAGGAGGGAGTAGTTCTCCCTCGGGGCTGAGGGTATGTACCAGTAGCTATGTGTTTGATCTCTCTCTCTCTCTCGTGTTCTTGAGATGTCTTGATCTCGATGTACCATGGGCTTTGCTACTATAGTTGGATCTTATGATGTTCTTCCCCCTCTCCTTCTTGTAATGAATTGAGTTTCCCCTTTGGAGTTATCTTATCGGATTGAGTCTTTGAGAACACTTGATGTATGTCTTGCACGTGTCTATCTGCTGTGATCAACTTGCGGGTTTGTGACAATTGGGAACCTATGCATATGGGTTGGCACACGTGGATTCATGTGAGTACTTGATGTATGTTTTGGTGATCAACTTGCGGGTTCGTGACCTTGGGAACCTATGCACACGGGTTGGCACACGTTTTGACTCTCTGGTAGAAACTTTGGGGCACTCTTTGAAGTTATATGTGTTGGTTGAATAGATGATTCTGAGATTATGTGATGCATATTGTATAATCATGCCCACGGATACTTGAGGTGACAATGGAGTATCTAGGTGACATTAGGGTCTTGGTTGATATGTATCTTAAGGTGTTATTCTAGTACGAACTCTATGGTAGATCGATCAGAAAGAATAACTTTGTTGTGGTTTCATACCCGACAATAATCTCTTCGTTTGTTCCCTGCTATTAGTGACTTTGGAGTGACTCTTTGTTGCATGTTGAGGGCTAGTTATATGATCCTATTATGTTATCATTGTTGAGAGAACTTCACTAGTGAAAGTATGAACCCTAGGCCTTGTTTCCACGCATTGCAATACCGTTCGTGCTCACTTTTGTTACTAGTTACCTTGCTGTTTTTGTAATTTCAGATTACAAAAACCTATATCTACCATCCATATTGCACTTGTATCACCATCTCTTCGCTGAACTAGTGCACCTATACAACTTACCATTGTATTAGGTGTGTTGGGGACACAAGAGACTCTTTGTTATTTGGTTGCAGGGTTGCTTGAGAGAGACCATCTTCATCCTACGCCTCCCGCGGATTGATAAACCTTAGGTCACCCACTTGAGGGAAAATTGCTACTGTGCTACAACCCTCTGCACTTGGAGGCCCAACAACGTCTACAAGGAGAAGGTTGCGTAGTAGACATCAGACCTCACCCAGTGACAGAAGGGGTAGCGAGGCACGTATCGTGTTGTTGCCATCAAGGGTAAAAAGATGGGGTTTTCATCATTAGTTTGAGATTATCCCTCTACATCATGTCATCTTGCTTAAAGCGTTACTTTGTTCGTCATGAACTCAATACACTAGATGCATGTTGGATAGCGGTCTATGTGTGGAGTAATAGTAGTAGATGCAGAAAGTATCGGTCTACTTGTCTCGGACGTGATGCCTATATGCTAGATCATTGCCTTAGATATCATCATGACTTTGCGCGGTTCTATCAATTATTCGACAGTAATTTGTTCACCCACCGTGATATTTGCTATTTTGAGAGAAGCCTCTAGTGAACATTATGGCCCCCAGGGTCTACTCCACACCATATTTTCAACCTTACACTTTTCACTTCGTTGCACTTTCCGCCTTCAGATTTCACTTTGCGAACAATCTTGAAGGGATTGACAACCCCTTTGAAGCGTTGGGTGCAAGTTGTTTGTTTTTGCGCTGGTACTTTGAACTTGACGAGGCCCTCATTTTGGTTCGATACGTTGGTTCTCAAACTGAGGGAAATACTTACTGCTCCTGTGCTGCATCACCCTTTCCTCTTCAAGGGAAAAACCTACGCAAATTAAACTAGAGAAGTAACAAGAAGAATTCCTACGCGCCAGGGAAGGACTTTTGTTGCCGTAGCAACCAACAACTTATGCTAAGAAAGATAAACAACTAATTGATAGCAAGATATATGACAAGAAAAAATATGGCTATCACAAAGTAAAGTGCATAAGTAAAGGGTTCGGGTAAGAGATAACCGAGGCACGCGGAGACGATGATGTATCCCAAAGTTCACACCCTTGCAGATGCTAATATCTATTGGGAGCGGTGTGGAGGCACAATGCTCCCCAAGATCAGTACTGGAATTGAGAAATTTGTCGTCTGCCATGCCTTTGCTGTCTGCCGGCTCCCGCACCACACCGGTCAGGCCCCCACCGCCCCGGCACCCACTGCCCTTGCAGGTTGAAGGTTAGAATTCATATATGTGTTGTTACTACACTTCTTTATATAGTTGCATGCTTGGTTATTCGGTTAGACATGTCTTCATATAAATTTATTTTTCTTGCATATTTCGTAAGACACGTGAATAGTTCAAACCGAAGATCAATTCTTTTACTAAAGGTTTCAGGGTGCAACTTAACACAATTCATGAATTGTCTTTATTGGGTACAAATATTTGGGAGGGAGAGATCAATGTTGGGTTGCACACGCTAGATTATTAGGTTAATTTAGTTAGTTTATTAGGTCATATTATTAGGCTAATTAGGTTAGTTAGTTAGGTTAGAAGAAAAAATGAGGAAAAGAAGAAGGAAAAAATGAAAAGGAAAAAAACGAAAAGAAGACCCCCGACCCCCGACGCCACTCACCCCCGACCCTCGACCCCCGACGCCACTGACCCTCGACCCCCGACGCCACTGACCACCGACCCCCGACCCACGACGGCCGACCCCCGACGCCCGACACCACCAACCCCCGAACTCGACCCGCGACCCCCGACGCCACTGACACCCGACCCCCGACGCCTGACGCCACCGACCCCTGACGCCACTGACCCCTGACGCCACAATCCCCTGACCCCCGACGCCCGACGCCACTGACCCTCGACTCCCAATGCCACTGACCCTCGACCCCCGACCCCCGACGCTAGTGACCCCCGACCACCGACGCCACTAACCCCCAACCCCCGACGCCACCGACACCCGACACCACCGACCCTCGACATATTTTACGATTATGTGAATTTCAATGTGCAGTTGTTCGACGACCTCCACGTGTGTTGGACAAGCTCCGCCCCTGCGTTTGTTGGTGAGCAAAAATAACTTCTCGTCCTACCCCCTTAATTTGCTCTGTTCCGGTCTTCGTGCCGATGAAACTCGCTAGCTATAGGTTTCTTCAATCATGAGTATGCGTGACCAGTATGCGTCTCCCGTTCGAAAGGGCGACATCTATAAATATGCATGTCTTTGCATATTATAACCACCATCCTTTCGAATTGTCCAACGTTATCCATGGACAACCCGAGTATGTGTAGATTGGGTTTGTTATCCATGGACAACGTGACCCGTATTCGAATTGTCCTAAGTTATCCACTAAGGCCACCGTAATCTCCTCATGCCCTCGCATAATGCGAGATGTCGTGATTCCACTACGTGACCCTTGAGGGTGGTCACCGAACCTGTACAAACAAGGTTGGGGCAATCTCCACAACTTGATTGGAGGCTCCCAACAACACCATGAAGCTTCACCACAATGGCATATGGCTTCGAGGTGACCACAAATGCTCGGGGCAATCTCCACAACTTACACTACTGGAAACAGAAAATTTGCCATGTGCCTAATCTTCGCCGTCAGCTGGCGGTCGGTAAAGAAGATCTTTGCCGTCAGCTTACAACTGGTAGACGGCAAAGAGAAGGTTGATGGCATAGAGATTGTTTGCCATCTGCCTTTTATTTGTCGTCTGCTGGCAGATGGCAAAGAGACCAAAGGTTTATGACAAAGAGGTGCTAGCTCCGCACCTCTTTCTCGTCGCTTGCGGTCCGCAAATAAAATCATGGCAGACGGCAAAAGGCTCCCCCCATGCACTCCTGACCTCCGTTTTCCACCCTATAAGTGCATCTAGTGCCCCTTAGTGATTTTGGTGATTTGAAGACTTATAGGTTAAGTATCTAATGTGTTTATGAGTGTACACAGGATCTATTAGTCATTGAGGAGTTTGAGATATTTGAAGAATATCGACCCCTAAAAATATATATCTTCGGTTGAAGAAATTGGTCTGAAGCTGAAGAAATGAATCGCGAGGAATCTGCGGTGAAATTGATATTCCTCATGAAGATACTGAAACTGAGGAATCCGGTGTATCCTGAAGAAAATCACTCTGAAGAATTTGAAGCATGAAGATTTACACTTTCTGTCTTATTTTCTTTGCATTTGAGTAATAGGAACACCATACTGTTAAAGGGGGTGAAAGTTAAACTTTGGAATGAATATCCTCATGATGCTCAACCCAAGCCTAAACCTACCAAAAGCCTCAAGTGAGCAATACGAGTGACATGAGGACTCTCACAGTTGAGGGTTCCGACCGTTTCGATAGCCATGCCAAGTCATTGGTCTTATCCACTACAACGGTCATATTATTTAAGGGCATTAGTGTCAAATCATGTCGGGATGCTCCCAGGCTATAAATAGCCACCCCCACAACCGTTAGATGGTTGGCTGCTCCGTTAGAAACTGACACTTGTCATAAGAGAAACCCAATTCCTCAGAGTCTTCGAGAGTAATTCATCAGTGAGGAAATACACCATACACCGAAACCACAAACCAAACCTAGTGATTGAGCATCACTGAAGAAGTTGTTCCTGTGTGGGACTGAAGCCTTTTACCTTTGAGGAATGTGCATCCTCCAGACGGTTGGGCGGCATGGTCTAGAGCTTTGCAGCAGTCAATTGTGGATCGTCGGGTGACCAAGTTTGTGAGGGTTTGGAAGTCTGCCCTGAAGACTTACCACGAGTGTTGGGCGAGGACTGTGTGTCCTTAGCTCAAGGAGAATACGGTAGGGACTGTGTGTCCCGAGACTGTGTGTCCTTTGGTTTCAATACCAAGCCGCTCCAAACCAGATGTACGACTGTCACAACAGTTGGAACTGGGTCATCAACGTCTGTCTTCACTGAGAAACGGGTTCTAATTCCTAAACTCCTTACTTTCCTCGTATTATGTGTTGATGACTTTCACTACGACTGTTTGAAGGATTTGCTGAAGACTTTCTCTGAATTTCCTCAACCCCAAGTTCTTCACGTTAGTTAATCCTCATCTGTATTCTGCGTGCCTGCTCACAGTGCAATCTGTTTTCACATTCTTCACTTTGAAAAACTGTTGTTGTGAAACTTTGCACTTATGATCCTTTACTGTTTCCACTGTAAGTTAGTCATCAGTGAGGAATTTCCTCAAAAGGAATTTCCTCAGTGATGAAATTCTAAAAATCTCCTATTCACCCCCCTCTAGTCGATATAACGCACTTTCAATTGGTATCAAAGCAAGGTACTCCCTTGTTCTGTGTGATTTTGGTTTAACCAGCTGGAGTTTTAGTTATGTCGACTGCAGGCATGTTTAACGTGACTGCAACATGTCCTACCTTCGAAGGAAAGAACTTTCCCTTCTGGAAGAACAAAATGCAAATGCATCTACAAGCTATTGATAATGATCTCTGGTATATTGTGGAACATGGCGTCCCCATCATCTCTGCGAGTATCTGTGCTGCTGATGTGAAGAAATTCAAGCAACTCGATTCTCAAGCGAAGAATATCATCTGTGGCCATCTGAGCCCAGGCCAGTTTGGAAGAGTAAGTGCTTTGGGCTCTGCAACACTGATCTGGGAGAGACTGTGCAAGGTAAATGAAGGAGTATCAACCCAGTGTGACTCTCGTGTGGATATTCTTCGCAATCTCTTCAATCGCTTCAAGAGACATGACAATGAAAACTGCCAAGACACTTTTGATCACCTCACTGACATATCAAATGAACTGCAAGCACTGGGAGCTCGAGACATCACTGATCACGATGTTGTGAAGAAACTGTTGAGATCTTTGGATTCTTCATTTGATACTTTAGTTCTGATGATTCAAGAAAGACCAGACTACAAGATGCTTGATCCAACTGATATACTCGAAAGGCTAAATACTCATGAATCCCAGCTAGAAGAAAAGAAAGATCTATATGGACCAAGCTATTCCAGACCACGTGCACTGAAGGCTAGAGCAATTTCCTCATCTGAAGAAGAAGACACAGATGACACCATTGGTGACCCTGAAGAATTTGGACAGGAGCTTGCAATGCTCGTGAGGAAATTCCAGAGATTTACGCGACGTGGCCAGTTCGGTAAATCTTCAAGAAGAGATATGAGGAAATCAGAATCTTCATCTAAGGACTACAAGAAACGAACCTCCACAAGTGCAAGAAATCAGGTCATTACATTGCTAATTGCCCCCGTTGGGGAAAGGAATTAAAGAAGAAGAAATACAAGGATGACAGTTCTGATGACTCGAAGAAGAAGAAGAAATCTTCAAAATCCTCATCTTCAAAGCCCTCATCACACAAGAAGACTAGTTTCAGGAAGGCTCGGGCACTTATTGGCAAGGAAATGGACTCAGAGGCAGAATCAGAGGAAGGTGATGAAGAAGAGGGTTCTGATGAAGACTCAGAATCCGGACAGGCTAGTCTTGCACTGGCAACCACTTTCGTGAGAAAGTCAATCTTCAATCTTGAAGAAAATGATAGCACCATCCACACTGATGACTATGTTGATGACTTCGCTCCAACCTATTGCTTCATGGCAAAAGGTTCAAAGGTACCAAATAATGCCTCCTCCTCTGACTCAAGTGACTGTGAACCTGATGATTATAAGAAACCCAGTTACAGTAAACTTGCTATCATTGCCACTAAACAACAAACTGCCCTGGAAAAGCTTCAGAAACTAATAGATAAAAGTGATGATCTGTTGAATGATGAAATGAACCTTACCCAAATCCTCACTGAAGATGTGAAAAGTCTTCAGTCTATATTTGATAATCTTCAGGATCGTTATGATACACTCCTCACTGATCATGAGAAGATTTCCTATGAATTTCTTCAAAGGAAGCTTGATCTTGAGAAGCTGAGGATGTCTCATGATGATCTTCGTATGGAAAATGATTCATTACTAGCTCAACAGATCAGCGCTGGTCAAGTTGAATTCATTCCTCCATGTCTTAAATGCATTGAACGTGAAACTGCTAATTCCTCACCAGAATCATCAAATGCTACCATTGCTACAAATTCTTCAACTGCACCTGTTGTGTCTATTTCCTCACTTGAGGAAAACACAAATGTTACTGATGAAAATGCAGGGTTGAAGGAATTGTACGTGACAGGCATATACAAAAGCCTCAAAGGACATCAAACCCTTTGTGATGTGCTCAAAAAGCAGATCTTGAACAGGAACCCGAGGAAAGAAGGAATTGCCTTTGAGAGGAAATTAAATGCTAATGGATCTTATTGGAAACCTGAGCAGTATCCCAAAACCTCATGGGTTGCTGCTACTGGGCCTCCTTTTGATCCATCTATCTAACTGGCTTTTCATGTGAATTATCCTATTCCTCAGATGAGTCATTTGACTCCAACTATAAACAGTTCAAAAATCAATCTGGTGAAGTATTTGCTCGATATGTTGGAACTAACTGCAGGAGTGGCCCTCCCTTGAGGAAAATCTGGGTTCCTAAAAGTTGTCTTGAAAATCTTCAGGTGAATGTCCTCATGGCACCACCACTGAAGAATCTGAACCCCAGATCAAATTCCTCAGGAGGACCAAAGTCTTCAAGAGGATCAAAATTCTCAACTAGTCAAAACTATGCTTGTACCCGTGCTAATGCATCTAACATGCAGGGAAACTACAAGGAATATGAATATGAGCATTACTCCTCAAATCATTATGTTCATAAATCCTCAAACCAGTTCTCTGCATATTCATATGAGTACTTTAATCCCCCTACTGTTAAGAGAAGTGCATTGGCCTCAATGCCACCGTTCTCATATGGTGCTCGCAGGATGATGAATGCTTTGCCACCCCTTCAGATGTGGGTGGTGAAGAAGTCGAACTAATCACTTCTACAGGTCAGGTCTCCAGATGAAAATCATCATCTGAAGAATTTGCTGGAGACCTGAAGAAATGCTTGATAGGACGCAAGCCAATGATTGATGAAATAGAAATATTTCACACGTCCTTACATTTCTGCTATGATGAAATTACTGATCTGATGAAATTAGTATCATATTCTTCAAATCTGAAGCATATGAGATGGTAAGCTGTACTAATTCATCTGCAGGATGACAAACCCAAGAATACTGAGTGGGTTCTTGATAGTGGCTGCACACATCACATGAATGGTGATAAAAGCTTACTGATGAATATGCTACTAACTCCATCACCTCTGAAGCAAATCACATATGTTGACAAAGGTAAAAGCAAGGTATTGGGACTTGGCAAAGTGGCTATTTCCAAGGATAGGCATATGGACAAAGTGATGCTTGTTGAATCCCTTGGTTTTAACCTCATGTCAGTCTCGATGCTTTGTGATCTTGATATGATTGTCATCTTTGGTAGATATAGATGTGTAGTCATCATGGAATCTGACAGATCCAAAGTCTTCGAAGGTGTAAGAAGAGGGGATTTGTACATTGTTGATTTCCCTACAGGTCCTCAACCAGCCACTTGCTTACTAGCAAAAACCTCAGAAGGATGGTTGTGGCACCGAAGACTAGGTCATGCAGGCATGAGGAATTTGCACACGCTCGCGAAGAAGAAGCATGTCATCGGCATTGAATCAGTCAAATTCCTCAAGGATCATCTCTGCGGTGCTTGTGAATCTGGGAAAATGACCAGATCCAAGTATCCCTCGAAGACTATCATGACCACTACACGTCCATTCGAATTGCTTCATATGGATTTATTTGGACCTACTCACTATGCCACACTAACCAATGCAGCATCTTTATATGGCTTCGTCATAGTTGATGATTATTCCAGATATACATGGGTGCATATCATAGTGTATAAAACTGTAGTGCAGGAAATATTCAAACGATTTTCTTCAAGGGCCTCGACGAACTTTGGCATCAAGATCAAACATATCAGGAGTGATAATGGAACCGAGTTCAAAAACACGGGTCTTGATGATTATCTTGATGAACTTGGTATTACTCACGAATTATCTGCTCCTTATACTCCTCAGCAGAATGGTGTTGTCGAAAGGAAGAATAGGACTCTGGTTGAAATGGCAAGAACTATGCTTGAAGAATATCAGACTCCTCGCCGCTTTTGGCCTGAAGCAATCAACACTGCATGCCATATCATCAACAGGGTATATCTTCACAAATTCCTCAAGAAAACCTCATATGAACTCCTCACTGACAACAAACCCAATGTAAGTTATTTCAAAGTCTTCGGTGCAAAATGTTGGATTAGAGATCCTCACCATAGCTCACAATTTGCACCTAAGGCACATGAAGGTTTTATGCTCGGTTATGGAAAGGACTCGCACACTTACAGAGTCTTCAACAACTATCACAACAAAGTTGTTGAGACTGTAGATGTGCGGTTCGATGAAACTAATGGCTCGCAAAGAGAGCAATTGCCTTCTGATCTAGATAAATTGTCTCCTGAGGAAGCAATAAAGCTCAAACCTACTGAAGACATTGTCCCCACTGAGGAAATTGGTGAAGAAACGATCCCCATCACTGATGAAAATCAAGAAGATGCTCCTGAGGAAATTGCACCAGAACCACTTCCTAAGCCTAGACGAAATCCTCAACCAGCTCATCCAAGGATTGCAAACGAAGTAGAACTTGACAAAATCCTCAACGACATCAACGCGCCAGGTCCTCTCACTCGCTCAAAAGCTTCACACTTAGTTAACTTTTGTGGGCATTTTTCCTTTGTATCCATCACAGAACCCTCAAAAGTTGCTGAGGCTTTTCTAGAACCAGAGTGGATCCAAGCTATGCAGGACGAACTTCTTCAATTCAAGCTGAATGGCGTATGGGAGCTCGTCAAACGACCAGATCCTCGCAAGCACAACATCATCGCCACCAAGTGGATATTCCAAAACAAGCAAGATGAGGACGGTCAAGTGGTGAGGAACAAGGTACGACTTGTAGCCCAAGGCTACACCCAGGTTGAAGGAATAGATTTCGATGAAACTTTTGCACCTGTTGCTAGACTTGAAGCTATTCGAATACTACTTGCTTATGCTAATCATCATAAAATCATCTTATATCAAATGGATGTGAAAAGTGCATTCCTCAACGGTTAGCTTGAGGAAGAAGTATATGTTGCTCAACCCCCAGGTTTTGAGGATCCAAAGAATCCAGACAAAGTCTTCAGACTCAAAAAGGCTCTTTATGGTCTCAAGCAAGCCCTTCGGGCATGGTATGATACATTGAAGGAATTCCTCATGAAGAAAGGCTTCAAACCTGGTTCACTCGTTCCAACTCTTTTCACTAAATCCTATGATAATGAGCTATTTGTGTGTCAAATATATGTCGATGATATCATATTTGGTTGTACTGACAAACGATACAGTGATGAATTTGCCTACATGATGAGTGAAGAATATCACATGTCCATGATGCGGGAGCTGAAATTCTTCTTAGGTCTTCAAATTCGTCAACAAAGCACTGGAATCTTCATATCACAGGAGAAATACTTCAAGGATGTTCTGAGGAAATTCGACATGCATGAATGCAAAGGTGCTAAGACTCCAATGCCTACCAACGGCCACCTCGGCACTGATCAAAATGGTAAAGATTTCGATCAGCAGGTATATCGTTCTATGATTGGTTCTTTATTGTATCTTTGTGCATCTAGGCCAGATATAATGCTCAGTGTTTGCATGTGTTCACGTTTTCAAGCAAAACCGAAGGAATCACACCATAAGGCTGTGAAACATATTCTTCAATACTTAGCTCACACACCAACACTAGGATTATGGTATCCCAAGGGCTCAAATCTCCATCTGGTAGGGTATTCTGATTCTGACTATGCTGGTGACCGTGTGGATCGCAAGTCAACTTCTGGCACATGCCATTTCCTCGGAAGATCACTAGTTTGCTGGTCCTCAAAGAAGCAGAACTGCGTATCACTCTCCACTGCCGAAGCTGAGTACATTGCTGCTGGTTCTTGCTGTGCTCAATTACTATGGATGAAGCAAGCCCTCAAGGACTACGACATCAACATGAAGAATGTGCCTCTCTACTGTGACAATGAGAGTGCTATCAAGATTGCATACAACCCAGTACAGCACTCGAAGACCAAGCACATCCAGATTCGTCATCATTTTCTTCGGGACCATGTCCTCAAGGGCAATATCCTCATCGACCATGTGAAGACTGATGATCAACTGGCAGATATCTTCACTAAGCCCTTGGATGAGAAAAGGTTTTGCAAGTTGCGGTGTGAGCTAAATATCTTAGAATCTTCAAATGTTTTGTAAAAACATGCAAACATCCTAACACTTATGCAAAATTGATGACTTAGATGTGCAAAACATGATGAATCCATTTTCTTCAACTCATGAAGAATGTCACTCTGAATGTGAAGAAATCAACGAAGGAATTGATTCTTAGGGCCCTGTGACAATTGTACGCGGAGTCTGTAATCAACATTCTTATATGGTGGGTCACGCCACCGCCCAATGTGAAATTCTTCAAGTTGATTTTCTTCAAATGTTTCATTTCCTCAAAATGTGTTTTTCTTCAAAAAAGTTGTTCTTCATTGTGACGATTTATCACAAAATCTTCAAAAACACTTCATGACTTTCATTTGACTAGATAGTCTGTGATTTCAAGTCCTCAACAGCATTCACTTATAGCTATTTCTTCAAGTTGATATTTCGGCTAAGTGAATGTGATCGGACCCTACTTTCCCTCTATGTTATACTCATCCAGTCTATTCAATTCTTCATATGCGCTCTACTTGAAACTTTGTTCAAAATCCTCACTGCGTCCTTGTCAGCTGATGATTTTGTAACGAAAATCCTCAAATCTTCAAAAATGTTTCTTTAATGCACAGTAACTGAACCCCACTTCCCACGATCGGATAACCACGATCTCCACTATCTCCACCGCCTTGTTCGGGAGCTACACGTGTCCTGCGGAGACGCAGAGGCAGGGGCTGTTTGGTCCGAAATTTTCACGCCAACAGTAATTGTCTGGCTATAAATATGTCCTTATCCCCCTCGGCATACTCTTCTTCGCTCCATCACTCTCCTGCCACAGCAAACACCACCGAACCCTAGCGCCATCGCTGGTAGTCTCGTCGCCGGTGAGGAAGAGCTTCACTGTCTCGACTTCTCCGTCGCTGGAACCACGCCGGAGTCGGACCATCTTCGTCCGCCGCCGTCGTAGACGTCCTCTGTCGCCGGGTTAGGGTGCATTGGACACGCGAGCGAAGAGCTTCTCTACACACCTTTCTATGTTCTTCGTGCGCACCTTCCAGGGTAAATAAAATCCCATTTTTACCGCAAGTTAGATCTAAAATTTTACATCTTCTATGTGAAATCTGTTTTTCCTCAAGAATCGATAAGCACTTGATTCCTCAAACACCGTCTATCACCACATCATTGATGAACTATGCTAAGCATCTAAGATTTTCACGAGATTCCTCAATTGTGCGAATTTTTGGATGTGTACAACTCTGAAACCCAAGAACAGTATGCTTAGGCAAATTCCTCAACCACTGGTTATATTCCTCAACTGTCAAACTTTTTCATTTTCTTTAAATCTAAGAACGCATATGACCTCTCCAAATTCCTCGCAACTATACTCTGTTCACAGGTACACACATGTCAGCTGATGAATCTCTCGGTTCTCATCACATTAACTCATTTGCAGCGTTTCTGGAAGAAAATCTTCAAGTCTCATCAGAATCCTCAAGAGTTCAATCTCATCAGCAAAATCCTCAGCTGAAGAAAATGGAGGATGACAGAAAACAGGAAAGAAACTTGAGAAAAACACAGTTGTGGATATCCCTGAGGATATTTACTTGGACTATTGCACGCCTAATGAAAATGAAACAATGGCCAAGAGAAAGATACGGCTGCAGAAGATAGAACGCCGATGGGCGAAGGAATGGAAGGAATACAGGTTTGTGACTCCCAAGTATGCGAAGAAATTCGCTCTGAAGCCCCCTGGCAGACAGGCCCCACTTGAGGATCATCAAGTAGCACATCCCTCAAGCCTCAAGACCATTGATGACTATCCAGATGAGAAGGAAAAGCATCTGGCTAAGCTCAAGAAGCAGGCAGAAACTGCAGTGAGGAAATTCAATGAATCCTCACCTGCTGCCTCAGTTGCTGCTACCTCCTGTGCCGCTGAGAATTTTGGTTCAAAAATTCCTCAAATGCAGTCTGTACCGTCAAAGCCAAGGGCTCCAAAGCCTCAAGAGAAGTCTGCTCAGGCTTCAGTCACAAAACCCTCAGCACCAAAACCTTCAGCACCAAAACCATCAGCGCCAAAACCCTCAGTACCAATCTCCTCAGCTCCAAAATCCTCAGCACCACCACCAAAGCCTCAAGAGAAACCAGTACAAAAGCAAGTCATGAAGCCTATGACCACCAGCTCCAGCTCCTCACTCCCAGCTGCAACCAGCTCGGAGACAAAGTCTTCAACACCTCCTATGAAGACTCAGGTATCTGTTGAACGTGCAACTCTGCCAAGCCCCAGCAAAATCATCACCGTCCCGTCTGCATCTGAGGGCAGTGATGAATATGATGATCAAACACTGCAAGCCATCATCAGAAACAAGCAGGAAAGAGTAACTCAAGCATCAGGCAGTGTCATTCCTCTGGCAATGGACCCCAAGGTCCTCCTTGACTACATCAACATCTGGTATGAGGACCCAAACACTCCACTTGATGATTTGAAGCTTCCCCCTGGCATCAGCCACATGGTGGCCACTTTCATCAACGAAGCCAAGTGGAAAGAACAGCAGGCCAAGCAGACCAAAGTTGCAAAGCTTAAAAAGAAGAAATTTCTCAAGCAGAATCTCCTCAACTTGACTCCTGATGCACTAGTACCAACACAGGCAGAGCTGAAGAAATTTACTGACAAGTACTCCAAGCTGTCAGATTGTAAGAGTCTCAAGAGCAATTTCATCAAGCTGGCCACTAAAGCTGTTGATGACTACAACAAGAAGGTTGCACCCCCAGCACCAACTTCTCAGCCCTTGATTGAGGAGCCAGCAGACGAATCTCCTCAGGATGAGGAAACTCCTCAAGCTGAGGAAGTACACCAAGAAAGCCGTGCAGATGCACCGGCTATGAAGAAATCATCATGGA
Source organism: Hordeum vulgare subsp. vulgare (assembly GCF_904849725.1). Classification (NCBI taxonomy): domain Eukaryota; kingdom Viridiplantae; phylum Streptophyta; class Magnoliopsida; order Poales; family Poaceae; genus Hordeum; species Hordeum vulgare. The sequence goes on along the minus strand of NC_058519.1, from coordinate 473,676,081 downwards.
AGCTCCAGCTGATGAATTTGCTGCAGCTGATGAGACTGCCCCTGACCCAGCTGCTTCATCAAAGCAAGCTGATGACTCTGTTCCAGCTGGTTCCTCAATACTAGCTGAAGAATCTGTAGAGAGAACCCCTTCACCAAAAGCTTCAAAGGTGAAGAAGATGACTCCGTCTGCATCAGACGTGAAGAAAACCAGGGCTGCTGAGAAGGAAGCCAAAAAGAGAAAGGCCTCCTCAGCAGAGGAAGAAACTGAGGCCAAGCGCCTCAAAGCACTTGAAGAAACTGCTCCTCTGGACCCTGTGCCCCTGAATGTCGCTCCTTCTTATGAAATGGTCATCATTGATGATCCAGCAAAAAAAGGCAGATGAGGAAATGAAGGATGTCGTCTCTGAGGAACACACTGACGAGGAAATTCATATAGACGACAGTCCTCAGCCTTTCATTCCTCAGAAAGACACTGCTCAAGAATCAGCTGCACCAGCTGATGAAACTGCATCTGCCACCAAGCCAGCTGAGGAAGAACAAACTGAAAATCCTCAAACTGATGACATTCAACGCTATGAGCAAAATCCTCAAGATGAGGAACAGGCTGACCCAACTCCTCCAATTGAGCAAGAAGAAGCTATTCCTTAGCCTGATGCACAGCCAGAGCAAGCCCCTCAGCTTGACGCCCAGCCAGCACCATCTCCTCAGCCTGAAGTACCAGCTGCTGAAATTCCTCACCCTGAGGAAAATGCTGAGGAAAATGCACCTGAGCAAGACAATGCATTCGTCGTGCTCAACCCAGAGACTGCCATTGTTGTCTCCCCTCCTGTTCCTCAGCAAAATCTTCAGCCAGTTCAGCGTCAGCCATTCTCCAAGCGTCCAAAGTTTCAAAAGGAAAATTTCTTTGAAGAACGCATGTACTTCATTGGAGAGAACCCCTATGACAAGCCTCAAATGAGCCATCTGAAGTTTTGGACTAGGACTCAGATGAATTACTATGCCTCTGTGCTATGTGGACGAAACAAGATATTCCAGCACAGGCATATTCCTCATGTTGAACTTGAAGCAATACCGTGCCTGGAACCAGTCCTCAGTGTTCTCCATGATGTTGGTTTACTACCTATGTGCTCCGACATCTTTGACTAGAACAACGAGCTAATTCTTCAGTTCTATGCCACTCTTCACATATCCGGCAACCCTGAAGACATTAACACTTGGGTGTTTGATTGGATGACACAAAACACTCACTACAAGGCTCCTGCTATTGAACTCCTTCGAGAACTGCCTGTACCAATTCCCTCAGATGAGGCTGTGAAGCTTTATGGTGAGCGTGAGCTGCCAAATGGGGATGATGGAAGTACTCATGAAGCCTTTGGCTGAAGGAAAACCTCCGAGAACAACCTTCCTCATCCACGAGCTCAAGTACACACCCAGATCTATTTACAGAATCCTCTGCGGTGTGCTCACGCCGATCAAAGGCCATGATGATGAAGAAGATGTTGTAGGCCTCATGAAGAATATCCTCTTCAACATCATTCATGGTATTCCTATCAACATCCATGATTTCTTCTTGAGGACTTTGCCCGACAATGTTATGTGTCCTTTTGACCACAAGATATATGCCCCATGGATCATGAGATTCATCAGGACAAGGACAGGCATCAACTTTCTCGCTGAATGCCAAAACCATGTTGGTTATATGCCTCCTATCCGGGTCAACAAGAAGACTTTCGAGCCCATTGAAGGAAAAGGCAAATCCATGATTGAAGAAGGCAGTAGGCCCCTTGAAGGCCATTTCAGAGAGCCAGAAGCTTATTCTTCATGGGATGATACTGAGACTCGTCCGGCAAGCCCCGTTCCTCCTCGCGTGATGAATACAAGAGAGCTCTTCCTCAGTCTTCACCAGAAGGTGGATCACAATCACAAGTTGGTCAAACGCCAGTTTGGCGCCATTGTGAAAACCCTCACTGAAACACAAAACTCTGTGAAGCTCAACCATCATTATCTGCATGAGGTTTTTGATCGCACCTGGGCTACACTTGCACATCTGAAGACTCAGACTGAGCTTGAAGAAATGGACTTTGAGCGAGACTTTGAATGGTCGTGGCCTCCCAAGAAGAAGTTCAGGCCTATTCCAGTTCCAGATCTTGAAGACAGCTCCTTTTCTTCATTCCGCACTGCTGAAACTGATGAAGAACAGCTCGACACTGCTACCGGTCCAAGGAAGAAGACTACTCCCAAGAAGCATCACGGCTCTTCCTCAACCGCCAAGCAGTGAAGTCTTCACGGGCGTTAGTCCTCAGTTTGTCCCTTTTTGTCACTTGATGACAAAGGGGGAGAAACTTGAGAGTTAGTCTTCAAACGGGATATTTTTGGGGCTTATGAACTATATTTAAGTTACAAACTCTTGGCTCTTCTGAAGTTTTATGTAATGAGTTGTAACTTAATCCCAATGGTACTCTGACGCTTTCGAACGTTTTTCTTCGCATGTTTATTCCTCAAGTTTTAATGCACGCATGCTGGAATTCGTCAGATACCATTTGTCATCATACATTTTCATTTTCTTCATATGATATCTTACATGTATGCATGATTTACAAGACTCAGGGGGAGATCTCCATGATATAAATCATCAATGTGCGTTTGGTGTGAAAAGCAAAATCCTCAAGATATGCACATCTTCAGGGGGAGTCTCTCTAAATCTTGATTTCAAATTCCTCAAATGAATATTTACACTTCATATTTTTGAACCCTGTTGAAGACTTAACCTAATTGTAATCAACCACCAAAAAGGGGGAGATTGTAAGTGCATCTAATGCCCCTTAGTGATTTTGGTGGTTTGAAAACTTATAGGTTAAGTATCTAATGTGTTTATGAGTGTATACAGGATCTATAAGTCATTGAGGAGTTTGAGATATTTGAAGAATATCGACCCCTAAAAATATATATCTTCGGTTGAAGAAATTGGCCTGAAGCTGAAGAAATGAATCGCGAGGAATCTGCGATGAAATTGATATTCCTCATGAAGATACTGAAATTGAGGAATCCGGTGTATCCTGAAGAAAATCACTCTCAAGAATTTGAAGCATGAAGATTTACACTTTCTGTTTTATTTTCTTCGCATTTGAGTAATAGGAACACCGTACTGTTAAAGGGGGTCGAAGTTACACTTTGGAATGAATTTCCTCATGATGCTCAACCCAAGCCTAAACCTACCAAAAGCCTTAAGTGGGGAATACGAGTGACATGAGGACTCTCACAGTTGAGGGTTCCGACCGTTTCGATAGCCACGCCAAGTCATTGGTCTTATCCACTACAACGGTCATATTATTTAAGGGCATTAGTGTCAAATCATGTCGGGATTCTCCTAGGCTATAAATAGCCACCCCCCACAACCATTAGCTGGTGGGCTGCTCCATTAGAAACTGACAATTGTCATAAGAGCAACCCAATTCCTCTGAGTCTTCGAGAGTAATTCATCAGTGAGGAAATACGCCATACATCGAAACCACAAACCAAACCTAGTGATTGAGCATCACTGAAGAAGTTGTTCTTCTGTGGGACTGAAGCCTTTTACCTTTGAGGACTGTGCATCCTGCAGACGGTTAGGCGTCACGGTCTAGAGCTTTCCAACAGTCAATTGTGGATCGCCGGGTGACCAAGTTTGTGAGGGTTTGGAAGTCTGCCCTGAAGACTTACCACGAGTGTTGGGCGAGGACTGTGTGTCCTTAGCTCAAGGAGAATACGGTAGGGACTGTGTGTCCCGGGACTGTGTGTCCTTTGGTTTCAATACCAAGCCGCTCCAAACCAGATGTACGACTGTCACAACAGTTGGAACTGGGTCATCAACGACTGTCTTCACTCAGAAACGGGTTCTAATTCCTCAACTCCTTACTTTCCTCGTATTATGTGTTGATGACTTTCAGTGCGACTGTTTGAAGGATTTGCTGAAGACTTTCTCTGAATTTCATCAACCCCAAATTCTTCATGTCAGTTAATCCTCATCTGTATTCTGCGTGCCTGCTCACAGTGCAATCTGTTTTCACATTCTTCACTCTGAAAAACTGCTGCTGTGAAACTTTGCACTTCTGATCCTTTACTGTTTCCGCTGTAAGTTAGTCATCAGTGAGGACTTTCCTCAAAAGGAATTTCCTCAGTGATGAAATTCTAAAAATCTCCTATTCAACCCCCTCTAGTCGATATAACGCACTTTCACACCCAACCCCCACCTCTTTGTCGTCCGCCCCAGACGACAAAGGGCTCCCCTCCCACCTGCTCCTAACGACCGATGCTCCCCCCAAGGCACCCCAACCCCCACTCACCCGTTCCACCCCCTCTCTCTGTCACCCAACCACCCGCGCCGCCACCCCACCTCCCACATGATCCGTCCCGGCCGCCGCCCAGCTCCACCTCCCTCGCGTCCATGAACCCCTCCTCGTGTGGCCCCTGCCTAGCCCCACCTCCCTCCCGGCCCCCGCCCCCTTCCCATCTGCTCCCTCCCGGCCGCCGCCCCCTCCCACCTCCCTCCCGGCCGCAGGCCCAGCCCCACCTCCCTCCTGGCCGCCGCCCTAGCCCCACCTCCCCTGCGCCGGCAACCACCCTCCTCGTGTGCCCCTGCCCAGCGTCGGGGAACCCCTCCCCAACACCTAGGCGCCCTCCTTCGCACCCTGCCGCCCCCGCACCCCGGCGCCCTCCGGTGAGTTTTTTTGTTTGTTTTTGTTTTCTTCTTCTTTTTTGCTGTTTAATTGTTAGATTAGATTATGTATGTAGTTTAGTGCTAGGTTTAGTGTTAGATTAGATTAGGTTAGTGCTAGGTTTAGTGATAGATTAGTTTAGTGCTAGGTTTAGTGCTAGGAAGAATAAGTAGAAGGAGGAAGAAAAGGATGAAGGAGAAGAAGAAGAAGAAGAAGAAGAAGAAGAAGAAGAAGAGGAGGAGGAGGAGAAGGAAGAAGAAGAAGAAGAAGAAGAAGAAGAAGAAGAAGAAGAAGAAGAAGAAGAAGAAGAATAAGAAGAAAGAAAGAGAAGAGTAGAAGAAGAGGAGAAGAGGAGGAGGAGGAGGAGAAAGAAGAAGAGGAAGAATAAGAAGAAGAAGAAGCGGAAGAGGAGGAAGAGGAGGAGGAGGAAGAGGAGGAGTAAAAAGAAGAAGAAGAAGAAGAAAAAAGAGGAGAGAGGAGAAGAAGAAAGTAGAGGGAAAAGAAACCCTGGCACCCCGGCACTAACCCTCGACCCCTGACAGCCGACGCCACTGACCCTCGACCCTCGACCCCCGACACCACTAAACCTCAACCCCGACGCCCAACGCCACTCAACCCCAACCCCCGACCCCCGACGCCCGACGCCACTGACCCTCGGCCCCCGACGCCACTGACCCTCGACCCCCGACCCCCGACGCCACTAACCCCCAACCCCCGACCCCCGCCCCTGGCCCCTGACCCCCGACGCCACAGACCCCCGACACCCGATGCCTCTAACACCCGACCCCCGACCCCCGACCCCCTACAACCAACGCCACTGATCCCCGACACCCACCGAAGATAAAGGGCCCAAACTGGTCTTTTGAATCAAACTGGGTGCCCCCTTTGCCATCTGCCATGCTTGTGGGCAGACGACAAAGGGGCAAAGGGAAGACGGCAAAGGGGCAAACAAGAGGGGCTTTGGTGGCACCTTTGTCGTCAGCCCACCAGCATGGCTGACGGCAAAGGGGTGTAGGGCAGACGGCAAACTATCTGTGGGCCCAGCAGGCTGCCGTTAGCACTTGACGGAGGTGCCCGCGGATGTGCCGTCCCATATTATTTGTCGTCCGCCCCCTCACGGCAAAGATCCTTTGTCGTTAGATGGCCCAATGCAGACAACAAAGAGGCCCTTCACCAGATTTTTGTTTGTCGTCCAGTTTGTCGTCTGCTGACGGACGACAAAGGCATTTGTCGTCTGCCATGGCAGACGCCAAAGTATATGATCCCTATAGTGTTAATTGGAGACCCCGATGCTTGCGCGGAGCTTTACACCACAATGATTGAGCTCCAAGGCACCACCAAGCTTCCAGGGGTACCAAGTACCCAAGGGTAATAAGCTTCTCAACTTCTCACTTCCACTTATCACCGTGGAGAACTCAAACCGATGCAACTAATGCAATGGCAAGAACACACGAAGTGGACAAGTCCCTCACACTCAAATCCCTCCACAACACCAAAAGCAATGGAGAAATATGAGAGGAAGAACAAGGAGCTCACAAAGAACTCCAAGATCAAGATCCAAGGGGTTCCCCTCACATAGAGGAGAAAGTGATTGGTGCATATGTGGATCTAGATCTCCTCTCTCTTTTCCCTCAGGAACAAGCAAGAATCATTGGAGGAATTGAGAGTTATCAAGCTCTAATTAAGAAGGTCAACAATGGGGGAAGAACACGAGCTCAACCGATCGATAAAGACCAAGGGGGAAGAAGACCCCCTTTATATACTGGGGGAAAGAATCTGACTATTACCCCCACTTACAGCCCGCGCACAGCGGTACTACCACTGGCGAGGAGCGGTACTACCGCTGCCTCTAGAGGTACTACCGCTGGGGAGGAGCGGTACTACCGTTGTCCCTAGCGGTACTACCGCTGACGAGGAGTGGTACTACCGCTTGGCAGGGAGCGGTACTACCGCTTGGTAGGCACACCAGCCACCCCGGTTCAAAATATCGGCTGATTTATCGTTTATCGGGGTCAGACCGATAAGATAAGTGAATATCTTTGGCATTTATCAGTCTGACCGATATATCGGTTTGACAGCCGATATATCACCGATATTTGTCGATATTCGTCGATAAATATGCGGGACCCAACATATTTAACTCTTCATTTTTTTTATTTTGGTTGAGTTTTTGTAGTCTGATACATGGTTGACGCCTTCTATTTGTGTAGATGGCTACTTTCGGTACATATCATGTCGCTTATGAGGAATACTGATGACATGGCTTACGAGTTTGCCATGTTGATTGATCAGGATGATACGGAAACATGAGATTTCTAAAAAACCTTGCCGATAAATATTCGACCGATAAAATCGATAAATCGGCCGATAAGTCGATTTATCTCTTATTGTAGGACGACCGATAAGTTAACGAGAAGCGATATCCTAAACATTGTGAGCCACGGTACTAAAAACTTACTATCGGGCCTACCACCGTTGGAAAAAGATGCGCAAAAAGTACGACCGAGCTATAGTAGAAAAGGCTACTGTTGTCCATAGAGCGGTACAATCACTAGGGAGCGGTAATACCGCTCCGAGAGTGGTACTATCGCTCTGAAAGCGGTACTACCGCTTCGCACAAGCAGTACTACCGCTCTCCACTGAAACAACCATAACTTTCGCATACGAGCTCCGAATCGAGCAAACCCAAGCTTGTTGGATTCAGGACGACACGAGCTATCAAACAGCGAATGAAGAACATGCAGATATGAAAAGCCAATTGTATAGAGATGTGAGACCTCTATGAATGAAGAACCTGCAAAAACTCCAACATCGAAAACATCATAGAAGATGCATATGGACTTCGTTTTCGATGAACTTGAGCTTGTCATGAAGATGACCATAAGCTCTAAAACTCACAAAGAGAAACATCAAACAAGAACCAAGAAGTATGATGCAAGGATGCAATTGGTTTGAGCTCTCAACGAATGATATGATCAAGCTACTCACTTGAGAGCCCCCCCTTGATGTACGACAATCTATCCTACAACAGAAAACGTATCAAGGGCAAACCTATACCTTGCACCTCTCCTCTTGAGCTAGATGACGATGATCTTGGCTTCCTCAAGATGGACCACCTTTCTTGATTGTGTTGTCTTGGTGAAGACTAGTTGATTGTTCCCCCATACACAACATGGGTGAGCCGCTCTTCAGCATATCTTCACAAGTCTATTGCCACCATAATGGACGGCAAGCTTCCAACATGATATCTTTGTGCTGATCCACTTGAAATTGCACACCGCAATTTTGATGACGATCACCACTTGACGTCATCCTCCATGGGTTGTATGAGATCTTCCTCTTGACTCAAGCCCATGGAAACACACCTAACCCTACATAGAACTCTCACGAAGACCATGGGTTAGTACACAAACACGTAATGGACAATGCTTACCATACCATGGGATCACTTGATCCCTCTCGGCACATCTTGTACGCTTTGTGTGTTGATCATCTTGATTTACTCTTTGTCTAACGATCTTGATCAACCTTGTGTCTCCATGACCATTCTTTGGATAGTACCTTGAATACCACCTTGGTCATCATATAAACTCCTTGAATCCAACAGATGGACTTCAAGAAGTGCATATGGATAAATCTTATAAATATAACTAAGGAAACCATTAGTCCATAGTGATTGTTATCAATTACCAAAACCACATATGGAGAGATATGCTCTAACAGTGGTTCAGGGGGCTGCTACATCATCTTTGCCTCCTCCCACTGCACAACCGGTGGTGGCGTCTCGTTCGCAGCTGGGGATGACACGTAGGCGTAGTGATCGCCACCTTACCACGTCAGATGGATCTTCGAACACAGAAGAGGACGCGCTCTCCAAGGCCATGAGGCGTAAGGTAGCGATGTATACAACTACTCATGTTCGTATGTCTATCTCTAACACATCGTTTCTTCCTTATTCTAGTTCTAAAATACCATCCAAGTTAAGTAATGTTGGATTTTGTTTAGGAAGAAATGAAAATGAAGTTACTATCTCGGCTAACGTGTTGAAGCACATGGAGTATGTTCGTTTAAAGATCTCTCCAGGTGCATCCACTAATCATGTGATCACACTAGAAGTTGATGAAGAAGTGAATGCTCTATAGATGGATAACTTCTATCTCATCTTCTGGGTGCGGTCACGGAGGTGGGAATGGATGAGGAGGAGCTAGGATCTATATACGATCTGTACGCTTTCGTCTAGAAATCCAAATCAGCAAAGGCAAAAAAGTAAAAAATGTGAAAAACCGTGAAAAAGTCAAAATCCCCAAATGTTTCCCAATGAATGGCATGTTCATGAATAGAAGAGCTCTTGGTGACTTGGATAACCATCTGAATATTGCACAACATGTTGCGGATCATAGTTTGGAGTTTGTGGCTATTTCCAAAACGGGGCGACATGATTTCCCAGTTAGTGTCTTACACCGCTTGTCTGGCGGGAAGGACTTTTACTTGGCACTCTATCCCCCCACACGGTAGGTCAGGTGGCATCTTACTTGGCATTAAATTAGATTCAATGGAGATTTTAACTTTTTCGGATGGTGAATTTCATATCAAATTCCACATCCATAATAAAGTTGATAACTTTGTATGGAGTTTGGTTGCTGTCTACGGTGCTGCTCAAGAGGTTCACAAGGCTGTTTTTCTCCGTGAATTGGTTAACCCAACTAATAATAATCCACATCATATTCTAATAGGTGGAGATTTCAATATGTTAAAGTTCCCACATGAGATAAGTAAAGGAATGTTCGATAATCATTGTCCTTTTTTTATTCAATGTTGTCATTGATAGCTTGGATTTAAGAGAGGTTCACATGACGAGAAGGCAACATACTAAAAGTTAGACCGTGCACTAATGAGCACTGATTGGGAAGACAAATTCCCAATGGTAACGGTATGCGCTCTAGAACGTATTGAGGCACTATGTGACCATGCCCCCATACTAGTATCTACTGGCTAATTGAATCCAAATACAAAACAACCCTTCAAATATGAGTTGGGGTGGTTGGAACGTGATGGGTTTGATGAGCTAGTTAAAAAAGTGTGGTCAAATTAAGCTAGTGAGTGGTGATTCGCTTATTCAAAGATGGAATAATAAAATGAGTAATTTACGTGTTCATCTTCGAGGTTAGGCTAGACACGCTGCTGGCATTCTTAAAAAAGAAAAAGAGCACCTCTGTACCATCATCGATGATCTTGACCATCACGCAGAATTAGGTGTTCTTTCACCGCAAGAGATTGAGCTTAAAAGCCAATCTATGTGCAAGTATCACGTATGTTGCGTGAGGAAGAAAACACATGGTACCAGAGTTCTAAGGCATTACACTTACTGAAAAGGGACTCAAATACGAGATATTTCCATGATGTCGCCAATGGCAAATATAGGAAAAAACATATTCACTCCCTTTCTTAGGAGGAAGGCCGGATCAAAGTCCAAGAACAACTCAAGTCGTATATGACTAAGTACTATAAAGGTCTGTTCGAGGCTCCACAGAATGGAAATATTTCCATGGACGAATCATGAACATATGATATCCCCCAGTTTTCCGCTGAGGAGAACTCCTTCCTAAATGCTCCCTTCACTGAAGAGGAGATTAGAAAGGGGGTCTTCCAAATGGAGCACAACAAGGCACCTGGTCCAGATGGCTGCCCTACGGAGTTTTACCGGCACTTCTGGGAAGTCATCAAACGTGATCTTCTAGAATTATTCGGATGCTTGCATTCCGAGCAACTAGATTCTTTCCGCCTGATTTTTGCGGAGATCATTTTGTTACCTAAAATTTCGGAGGCAGAAAGGATACAACAATATAGACCCATATGCCCTCTTAATGTTAGTTTGAAAAATATTTCCGAAAACTGCAACCATAAGACAAAATTCTGCGGATGATCATGTGGTTAAACCTACACGAACTATTTTTATACCAGGTAGAAATATCGTGGACGGGGTCGTTGCTTTACATGAAACCGTACATGAGATGCACACTAAAAAACTTAATGGTGTAATTTTTAAGCTAGACTTCGAAAAAGCCTATGATAAGGTTAATTGGTCGTTCCTCCAAGAAACTCTGAGAATGAAAGGGTTCTCACGAGAATGGTGTGCCTTGATCCATAGCTTTGTTTCTGGGGGTAGCATTGCCATAAAAGTCAATGATAACATAGGACGCTACTTCGAAACTAAGAAGGGATTAAGGCAAGGCGACTCTATATCTCCACTACTATTCAATTTAGTGGCGGATATGTTGGCGATAATGATTGACCGGGCTAAACAAGAGGGTCAGATTGAAGGGGTGGTCCCACATCTTGTTGATGGGGGATTATCAATCCTTCAATATGCAGACGATACGATTCTATTTATGGAAGAAGACCTTGATAAAGCAGAGAATCTGAAACTAACATTATCGGCATTCGAACAACTATCGGCATTGAAAATTAATTTCCATAAAAGTGAATTGTTGTGTTTTGGCGAGGCTCAAGACGCAGCTGCTCAATACGCCGAGTTATTCAGATGCGAGTAAGGACAATTTCCTCTTAAGTATTTGGGCATACCAATACATTATAGGAGATTAACGAATGCCGAATGGAAGCACGTCGAAGAACGTGTGCAAAAAAGACTCACGAGTTGGAAAGGAAAATTACTATCCATGGGAGGAAGACTGGTTCTCATACATTCAGTATTAACTAATATGGTACTGTATATGATATCTTTCTTCCAACTACCCAAAGGAGTCTTACAGGGATCGGATTATTTCCGATCAAGATTCTTTTGGCAAAGGGATAGTGAGAAAAAGAAGTATCGACTGTCTAAACGGAAGGTTGTATATGCCGACCAAAAGACAAGGGAGGACTGGGGATCCATGACCTGTAGGTTAAGAACTCGGCCCTCTTGGGTAAGTGGCTTTTTAAGTTACTTAGGGAAGACGGTGTTTGGCAAACACTCCTTCAAAGAAAATATATTGGCACAAAATCATTATCACAAGTCCTATCGAAACCTGCTGACTCACATTTTTGGGCTGGCCTAAAGGCGACTAAGAAACACTTATTTTGCTTTGGGGTATTTAAGATTAAGGATGGATCGAAAATTAGATTTTGGGAGGACAAGTGGTTAGGGAAGACCACACTTCGAGAACAATATCTGGCTCTATACAATATTGCGCAACACAAAGGTGCTACGCGTGCTTCCATTATGCAAGATTCGCCACCGGTTGTGACGTTCAGACGGGACTTAGTTCGTACGAGACTACAGTCTTGAAATGTCTTGTTGGGACACCTCGCATCGGTTCAGCTGTCACAAGGTACCGATGAGTTCCATTGAAATCTATGTGGGAATGGGAGATTCTCGGTGGTTTCCATGCATAGGGCGTTGGTCCAGGCTAACGTGCCAGTCGATAATAACAAAAATATATGGTGTATGAAGATTCCACTTAAACTAAAGATATTTGCGTGGTACCTTCGCAAAGGGGGCATTTTAACTAAGGATAACCTCGTCAAACAGAACTGACATGGCACCATAAACTGTGTATTCTGTCCTTAAAAAGAGACAATAAAACACTTATTCTTTGATTGCCAGTTTGCACGGTCTATTTGGTCAGCTATCCAGATGGCTTCCAACTTATATCCACCAACTTCAGTTGCCAATAATCTTGGTAACTCGTTATTTGGGATTGATACTAAGTTTAGAACCATTTTAAGGGTAGGAGCGCTTGCTGTTATATCATCGCTCTCGTTGAGTAGAAATGACAAGGTTTTTAATGATAAAAATTCTTCTCGTTTGCATGTTCTATTCCGATGCACAGGTATTCTCCGTTCGTGGTCCATATTACAACGGACGGAGTTTCACGACCTTTTTATAAAGGCTTCTGTGCGACTAGAGAAGTTGGCGAGGGATATTTTTCTCCCACATGGATGGCAACGTGATCTCTGAATAGGTCCTCCATATGCGACGTCGATTTACGTCTACATGATTGTATTACGTCTGTTGATGTTTTATTTTTTGTATTTTTTGATTATGGTTGTGTGCATGTTAGTCATGTGGAGGTCGAACGTAATGCTTATTACTTTTTAAGTAACTAGCAAAATGGCCCGTGCGTTGCCATGGAAGAAAAAAAACATAATCTGAAATGATGGTGACCACATTATGTTCACATATCATCGCCTGATTTAGAAATTTTATGCATAAATGCAAGAAAATGTTTCTTCTTTTAAATTTATTCACAAGTTGAAGCAATCTTTACATTTAAAAAAAATATATATCATGGTTGTCAAAAATCTTGGTAACTCAAAGATTTATTCTGAATTTCAAGAATTTTGTTTAGAAAACATATAATAATAATCCAATCCATCCAACAGTTAATTCTTCAAAATTCACACACGTATATTGTCACGAAGACTTAGAAGCATTAATGTTTAACTACATACATTAGATTTTTCGTGAACAATTTTACAAATATGGAAACAATTTTAAAATCGAGAACATTTTTTACAATTTACAAACATTTACTAAAAATCGTGAATATTTTTTATATTTCGAACAGGTTTAAATATTTTCTTTTGAATTGGCGACCAATTCAAGAAAAGACGAACATAATTTTTTAAGTTGGAGGATTTTATTTTAAATTCACAAACATTTTTTGAAACACATGAAGTTTTTCTGAATAAACAAACATTTTTATAAATCAGTAATATATTTATTAAATTCATGGACATTGTTTTGGAATTTGCAAAAAAAATATAAAAATCCAGCGCTTTTTTGAATCCTATTTTTAATTCAAAATAAAAATTCACCAGCATTTGTATTCAAAATTCCTATTTTTTAATATGCAAAAGTTTTTGTAATTCTAAATTATTTAAATTATAAATAAACAAAAACGGAACGGAAAATTTTAAATAAAAAAAGAAACTATCAAAACAGGCATTAGCTATTTTTAAAATTTTAGGACATTGTTTAAATGCATTAACATATTTTGAATTAGAAACATTTTGTTAAATGCCTTTAATAATTTTTAATACATGGAATTGCATTTGAGATCATGGACATTTCTTGCATTTGAGATCATGGACATTTCTTATTGTACAAACATTTTTCTAAAATTGCAAACATTTTATTGTATATGCGAGCATATTTTACAAAACTCCGAGCAGTTTTTGAAGTCACAAACATTTTAGTTTTTTAAATATGTTGATTTATAGTTATTTGAAGTTTTAAATTATTTAAAATAAAAAAAATAAAACGAACTGAAAATAAATAAATAAACGGAACTGAAAGCAGGCGCCTGTGCATGGGCTGGCCCATATGGTGTGCTGGGTATTCTTCCAGCGTGCAGAGCGTAATATAGGAGGTTTTTACATGGACCGGCCCAGTCCAAGATTTTTCGCTTTGTGAAACGTTTTCTATTACTTACCGATGACATGGTGGGTAATTTATGCAAATTTTAAGGGTAATTTTCAAGACGGACGATCACAAACCGTATTTGTTTTATTATTAGGGAGAGATATAAAAGCCTTTTATCAAAAAAAAAAAAACAAGACTAGCATGGGCGAGCATGCGTGGTGTTCCTGTCCGGCAAGGGGCACTACGTCGTTTCCTCGCACGGTTGCACCACGGCAACGGCCTTCTTACTGCGCACGCCCTCCATGTCTTGCAGAGAGACACCCGAACCACGTCGCCCAAGATGTCACCGCCATCCACCTCAGCACCCGCAACAACTGCGCAAACTGAAAACAATGATGGTCGTTGTCAACGGCGAGAAGGGCATGGTGGCATCGGAGTTGATCAGACAGAACCCAAGAGAGTAGATGCCCATGAAGCACGAGATGGTGAGCCTTGGTGCCAGGACGGGCATGGTGGTGACCTAGTGACATGTGGCCGTGTTGTGGTGCAAGCGAGAGAAAGAACACAAAGGTTAGGTGGCAAGGTCAGCGGTGAGTGCAGGGTCCACATCAAGACAAAACCATAGGAAGTGGCCTCACGATGAAAAGTATCCGATTTTGACGGTTAATTTTCCGATTGTGTGCTTGGATCGTCGTATTATTTTTACATCCGACTAGCTGACAGCCACGGACAACAAATTTGTACAACCAACCATTGATTAAAACATCATCACAAGTCAAGAAAAATAATATAGATTACGATTATGACTTGTATCACATCAAAAATTCACATGTATTCAATTCCAAAACAATAATATATCACTTCGAATTCAGATGTGTTTCAAGAAAAGCTATACTTTGACATTGTATGCAAATAAAAAAAACTAATTATATCCTAGTAAGCTATAGATGATCTGCGTGACTATGCTTCCGTTTTTGTTGTTGAACAATTTACAAATACAAGTATAATACTAAAACAATAACGGCAATGCCCTCTGATTTTCCCGTCTAAATTAAAAATAGACCAGTATGCCTCTATGTATTTCTTCTCATTTCTGTTTCTCCGTTCTTCCCTGGTTCTGGAGTTCTCTCACTTTCTCCAACTCACTTCTCAACCCATTGCTCCTAGGATTTGTTTGGTACAGAAAAAGGAAGATAAAAAACAAATGATTGCAATGCCTATTAGATAAATTATCCATATGTTTAGTTATGAGTGCAATAAGAAATCTTTGCACAAGTTACAAGAACATCCAGCCACCAATGAGATAAACATGTACGGTATAGGATCCATTTTCTTACATAAAAACTCAAAAACTGACCAGTTACGTGAACATACATTCACACTTCCAAAAATGTGCGCATAGAATTAAAAAATCTAGAAACGAAAAAAAGGCAAGGCAAGCTTATATCAGTACACGACAAAACATGAAAATGTCAACCGGGGAAAATTAAACTAACTTTACAATTAATCCGTCCTTTGAAAAAAAGAATAGTAACAAGAAAAATCGATGCAACCCAAACTTGCTTATTGTACTTCTTTCCTTAGTAGTTGATACTAGAATGCGTTAAAACAAAATTTTAATGCCAGATTTTAGTGGCACAAATATCTTTTATTGTACTACCTTCCTCGCCATTTGCAGTGCCACACAACTCTCATCAGGCTATGCATCAATGTTTTCAAATAAATAAAAACTACAGTTTGCCTCCTGTCTACAACCATACAACTGATTAGAGTAAAGGAGATGAACAGGTAATAAAATGTGTATTGAAGCAACACGGACAGTGAAAGATATCTGAATATGCACATCTCCATTCATGTTGAAAGAAATGAAAGAGAAGCGATATTCACCTTCTGTTTGATGTATTAGATGGAGTGAAGTGCATTGATGCCATAGTTAATAGCATCTACTTAGGCGTATAGACACTTTCAGATTTTGGTAGAGAAGTTATTAAACTCGTTGGGTTAACATTCAGACTAGAGGCGAACTTTGTTACAATAATTTGCTTGAGTTCTTGCATGACTTGCGGTGGTCAAGGTTTTGAGAGATCATAGTGAACTATTATTCCATCACAAGTATAAATTACACCATTCTTTCTCTTCGATTAGTCATGCCCACTTGTTGAACTAAAGATGAACAACGTCATGGTATCATGTAATGCAGCTAATTATCTATCACTGAATAAAATAGAAGAATGTAAAATAGAACTATAGAGGAAAAGAGGAAAAGCCTCTAAATGTGTGTAAATAAAATAGAATTGTAGAGAAAAATTGCAATGCAGAATGCCCATCCAATCCAAGTGATAACTATTTGTTTATCCTCACATAGTTTTCACTACCAAGGAGAGGAATTTACCCAACAACGACCAACAAAGCTGATCTGAAATCCTAAATGGAACATTGGTCTGGTCCTACATGGTAGCCACCGCCTTGGCGAAATCTGGGAAGTCGCTCCGCTTGAAACCACTTATCCCAGTTCCTATCGTGAGTCTTCTTGTACTAAACGTGCATCATGGTATCGGGTCAACAAAAAGACGTATGAAAGTCATCGTTTAAAAGCATCTCCAACAGCCACGTTATAACAGCGCCGCGCCGCAAAATTGACCTTTTTAGCGCGCGCAATAGCAATATGGGATCCAGCGGACTCGCGATAAACACGCGCGTGACATATACAGTACAGCGCGTTGTCCGAATCGCATCGCGCGCTGCGTATTTTGTGCGCCCGCTTTCGGGCGCCGCACACTCGAGCGCTCACGCCGCACTCTCTCCACCGCGCCACCTTCGCCCTGCCCGCGTCGCCGCCAGCGAACTGACCTGATGGACGCCCTCGCCGGCACCCCCCCTCACCCCTCCCTACACCCGCGATCCCTCTGGGGCGGCGGCGGCCGACGTCGCCGCCGCAAACCCTAGCGCCGGGAGCTTTGGCTTCACCTCCTCCGATGCTCCTCCAAGCACCGGCGTCGCGCGCGGCCTTTTCATGCCGCCACGGATGACCTCTGCGGCGGGTGGCCTCGTGCGAGCGCCCGTCGTGAAGCCACGTGCCCCCTCTCGGAGATCCCAAATGCGGCACGGCCGAAGAAGAACAAGGTTTCCGCGAAGAAGAACAAGGTGGCGGTGGCATGGGCGACATGGGTGGCGGTGGCATTGGCGGCATGGGAGGCATCGGTGGCTTCGGAGCTACCATGGGCAGCATGGGTGCCATGGGTGACTTTGGAGCTACCATGGAGACCATGGGAGGCATGGGTGGCTTCGGAGCACCTCCGGGCGGCATTGACGGCATGGGAGGCATGAGTTTTGCGTCTCTCATGAGAGGCATCGGAGCACCTCCGGAAGGCATGTCTTCCGGTGTGCCAACACTTTCGCATGATGCCGTTGAAGATCTTGCCAACACCGCGAGCGACAATAAAGAGAAGGAGGAAGAATCCTCTTGAGATGATGAATGGGAGGAAAAGGAAGATGAAGATGAAGACGAGGACGAGGCATGATTCTTGATGGGCCAATCGTTGGTGTGAACTTTTTATGTGGGCATGAATTTAAACTTGTGGACATGAATTTGGTTGGATGATCTTGTGGGCATGAACTTTTTATGTCATCATGAACTTGTTTGTGTGATTTAAATTATGCCATGTCTTTGTTTTGATGTTTGAAATTCATTTTGTATTCAAAATGTGTCCAAAATGCAACATATGGCAAGCGTCGGCTGTTCGTGCGCGCTGCATTGTAGCGCGCCTGCTGGAGCTACGCGCGCGCTGCATTTTAACGCGCCTGCTGGAGCTAGTGCTAGCCGCCGTGCCAAAACAGACAAACGACACGTTGCAAACTAATTTTTAGAGCGCCGCGGGTTGGACGGCTGTTGGAGATGCTCTAAGCTCTATGTATAAACTGTGAATGTTGTACTCCTACTTATTTACCTTCAAACATCCATTTATACTACTGCACTTCCCCCAAAAATATGTCCAAGCTACAGTATAATGATTAGAAAATCAAGGACGAGAAGCATGGACGAGCAGTATAATCCTGGAAAACCACCATCTTAAGGAAACATTACAATATGTAATAAAAAAGCACAATTGATTCAGGAGGCTAGTTGAATCTATGGTATTATGTGCTCCAGCCTCCACTTGTATTGTACGTTTTGCAGATATAAACACCAGGAGTTTTCCATCCTTGCTCTTAATAATAACTTGAGTTATTCAGTCGAAACTAAAAGGCAGAGGTTTAAAATCTGTTACACAAGAATATTAATACAAGCATACGTAAAACATGGAAATAAAGCGCTCCTTATGCTCGTCGCTAACTTTCCTTTTATTGAAGCCCACCGCTGCATCCTCCTTGCCACTACCGTCTCCATGGCCTGTCCTTAATGTTACCTCTTTATCCTCATCCCAAGGAAGATGTCCTTGTGCCTAGCCTTAAGATTAGCCCTCAGCCCCGCTCCTACCTGCCTCTTCCACGGCCGGCACCGCCGTTACCTCGCTCCTCTCTGCACTCTCTTCATCAATTTGGAATTGTGCAACCTTATTTCAAATTTGTAGCCAAAGCTTATGGATCTGCAACGAATTGAAGATGAACCAAATTAAAGCTATTACTTGCATCTGTCATATATACATACATATACGTCCATGGTCATGGATCCTAGTTAAACCATATCCATTATTAGTACTCCCTCTTAAACTAATATAAGAGTGTTTAGTTCATTACTTCAGTGATCTAAACGTTCTTATGTTAGTTTACGGATGGAGTAAACGGCAGTGCTACCAAAACAAGAATCGAACACTTCATACGGACGCAATTTCTAGATCATACTCCCTTCGTTCGGATTTACTTGTCGCATAATTTATAAAAATGAATGTATCTAGAACTAAAATACATCTAGATGCATCCATTTATATGACAAGTATTTTCGGACGGAGGGAGTATCTCCCCTAATAATAAAGCGCCGATCGTTTTTGTCGTACGTCGTCGGCAGTTTTGCACAAAACCCCCTCCATTTCTGGGTATTCAACCCGCAGTCCCTATGTGGATCTGGAAAAAAAACGTTTCCTCTCTCCCTCACTCGGTCTCCCTCTTCCCTGCTGCGAGGCTGCCGCCGTCGGCCACCTCGCGCCCGTCTCTGGCCAGATCCGAGCTGGAGCCGCTCGGATCTGTTGACCCCAACCCGGATCCACCTCGCCCCGGCCTTCTCCGGCCTCGCCTCGCGAGGGTCTGCGCTGGGGAGTCGTGTGCGGTGAGGGAGAGGAGAGGGACGTCGCGCGCGAGTCCGCGTCGTGGGCAGCTCCTGCTCCTGGTGGCGCCGTCGCGGGCTCACGCTGCCCACCGTCGCCGCCTGCGCTGCCGTGAGCCGGATCTTCGGCGGCAGCTGGTGCTGCGACGTGCTCACGGGAGGCGGCGGGGTCGGTGATGGAGTTGGAGCCGACGCGGGCGGCATGTCGGCGTCGTTGGGGTCGCGGAGGAGGGGGAGGCTGAGGGACGGCTCCTGCTCCGGCGGCTTCGGCCCGCGGCGGAGGAGGCGGCGGAGCGGCTTGGTCTCCGCCGAGGAAGAGGAGGAAGACGCCGACGACGCCGACGCCTGCTGCTTCCGCATCCGCAGCAGGTCCCTCCACCTCCTGGCCGGAGCCTTAGGCTCCTCCGCCGCCTGCTCCGCCTCCACCACCGCATCCTTGGCCGCCTCCGCCCTCGGCGTCTCCTCCGACCTCGCCGTCTCGGGCTGCTGCGTTGTCGGCGCCGGGGCCAGCGGAGGCCGCGTGGCCGCCGCCGCGGCTTCCGAGGAAGACGGGAGGCGGAGCGGGACGAGCTTGCCCCCGGAGAAGAGCTCGTCGGCGGGGAGCATGGTGGACACGGCTGAGCAGCCGGCGAGGAGGCCCTTTCCTCTTTCCATCCGCCCGATTCGATTTCGTCTTTGGACTAAAACAAAAATCGTGCGTGCAGGCGGGATACCGGCACATCGACTCCGCGTCTGCGCCAGAGCCTACAACAACGAGAAGGAGGTACCAAACCAACCCTACCCGGCCTCCCCCAAACCTTCCTGCACTATCTTCCCTTTGATCCTAATATATATATATATATATATATATATATATATATATATATATATATATATATATATATATATATATATACATACCTGTGTTGTGCTTAAACTTCCTGCTTGTTTCCTGCAACCAAGAGCGCACCATCACTGACAAGACAAGAAATAACTGAATAACAGAAGCTGGAACATAATTTTATGAGCATTCAGTTGTCCAACATGCTTTCGTTATGGGAATTTTGCTTGCTGGTTTCTATTCAAATGATGGAAATCGAGGGCCCCCCGCTTCTTCTTTTTTCAAAATAACACTAATAATTAGTGAACGGGTCTCGAAAGAGTCCATGAACATCCACCTACTTCAGATAAAAGAAAGAGGAACACAAAGAAAAACAAAACAACTGGTTTACAAAGCTCAAGTGACCAATTTGGACAACTTTAAAGTATGTACCAGTTGGAAATGGCAATCAAAACTCATGCTTCTAGCATTTGCCCTTCTGACGCCAGTAGATTCTTTCTTGTCTCAAGTTTTCTCCATTGAACTTGTGTAACGAATAACAGAATGCGCCTTTGGATTGTCCAGGTCGGTTTGGCTCTGAAGAAACTATTTGATGAGGCTGTAGTCAAGCGTGAAGATCTGTTTATCACCTCTAAGCTATGGTAGGCCGAATTTCTGGTGATATCCATGTTGTTATATCTCTTCACTGCTTCATGTCCAACTAATTGCTGGTTTAATGGGTGTGCTTTTTCAGGTGTGGTCATCATGCCCCAGAAGATGTGCCCGAGGCACTTGGGGATTCCCTCAGTGACTTGCAGCTTGAGTACTTGGATCTTTACCTTGTAAGTTGTATGGATCTTCCTGTTAAAAGTCACAGTTAAGCACGTTACTTGCTCGGTTATGGTTTCTGTATCTTCAGTGTCTCATGACCACAATTGGCATCTATTTAAAACAAGTAGCGGCGGCGGCGGGGCCGCGGGCTGCGACGCCGCAGCGGAGGCCATCGATCGGGTTCGCTGCGGCGCGGGGTTCGCTGCTGCAGCGGAGCGCGAGCGAGTTCCCTTCTCTTCTTCCTCGCTGGGCTTGGCACAAGGGAACAAAATAGAATGGAGGAGGGTGGCAGCGGTAGCTGTGCCGGTGCGCGCCGGCGGCGGCCCTCGTGTCGGCGACGCAGTAGTCGACGAGGAGGTCCGGGTCGGAGCTGCAGATGGCGGAGAAGAAGATGATCGTCACGAGCGAAAGGATGGCTCGAGAGATGGGAGCGGCATGGTTGGTTGTGGCGCCCATGGCTACGCCTCGAATGTATGATCAGCGATCAGTACATTCAGCAGTCACGGCTCATGTGCGTATGATTGTATGCTCCTTGGGCTTTGAGGAGTTGGCAGATGATGCTTTGAAGTTACTGTGGGTGCGAGTGGCTGCATTGGCTACGTTACGTTACCATTGCCTTGGAGAATGAGACACATATACTTTTGATGATGGAGGGTTTTCTTTTCAAGTCACTCTTGAACGTCGTGGTTAAAACTTGCTGAAAATCATGGCCTCAGACTTGCTATCTGAAATTCCATATCTCCTGTTGGAATCCACCTAAAACCTGTAGAACAGGAAATTCACTGATGTAGCGGCAGTGTTGCGATGACATGGCATTGTGCAGTTTATTGCTACTTGACCACGTAACATTGGATAGTTCAAACTTATAAGCATGCAACATTAGAATCGGAAGCAGCAATATTTATCAAGCAACACAAGCAAATTCCATCTTAAGCTTCACTCACAATATCATTTCAATATTTTGGACTGCTATTTATTGTCATTTTCATTGTGCAGTATTGCTGAACAGCCCATCGATCTTTGAGAAGATTTTCTCTGATGAGTTTATTCTTGACATCATAGGCGCCCTTGAATGTATGATTTCTCCTCCAGTCCTTTGTTTCTTCCTGTTTCTCCCATAAATCTTAAGCTGGTTGTGCCTCTTTCTTCGCCCGGTGCAACGCACGGGCATTTGTACTAGTTAGTACAAAAGCTCAAGAAAGATGCATTTTCAGTGATGTAATACCATTGGGATAATGGCTTTGATCATGACCACCGGCAGCAGAGAGGAGGGAGAGGGGCCTAACCATGCACGATTTGCTTATCGAGGCAATTTCCAGTGAGGGGGTGGAATAGTGGAACATGGCAGCTTTGATTAGAAAACAGTTGATATGATCATAGCCGCCGTCGGCCACCACGGCGCAATCCTCCAGATCCGCAAACGTTCCATGGCCACCCTCCAGTCATCTTCGTCTTGCAGCATCCTTCGCGCCGCCGCCGGGTGATCCGGGGGACTCAAACCACGTTGGCGCGCCCACGGCCTGCACGGAGGGAGAAAAGGCTCCATTGGTTCAATAAAGAAAACCAGATCCAAAACAGCCGAGTACATATCCTGCACTCCAGATCCAAAACTGCCGAGTACATATCCTGCTCCCATCGTACATATCCTCCCACCCATGCCCAAATACAAAAAAACAACCACAGTCAAACCCACGTAGCCATCGCACGTCGCCCAGCCCGAGCGCACGTCAAGGCTGCTGTTCTTCCGCTGCTCGCCGGCTGGGAGCCCGAGCGCACGTCAAGGCTGATGTTCTTCCGCTGCTCGCCGGCTGGGAGCCCGAGCGCACGTCAAGGCTGCTGTTCTTCCGCTGCTCGCCAGTTCTTGCTCCGCCCAGCCTGAGCGCACGTCGACGGACTCCTCCTCTTCCACCTCCGGCTCCTCCGGCTCCTCTTCCTCCTCCACGGCCGCGTCGGATCTCAGGTCCAGGCTCTTCTGCACCGACCGGTACATGCTCGACGCTAAGTCCTTGGGTCAGGCAGGTTGAGCCCCCTCTCCATCAGCGCCGTCTGGTAGACCAACCTCTTCGTCTGCTTCGGGCCCTCGCTATATATGATTCTTTTCTGTTTTTAAAATAATGGCTCTGCGATAATTTTGATATGGACTAAAAACTATATCTCTGACAAAAATCACTTACCTGGCTACCAACATCTTGTAGGTTCTGTCCACGTTGTTTTAACGCTTCAGCATATTGCCTTGTTAGCTCTAGATTGCCAATAGCATTTTTGAGAGCTCTTCCCTGCAGTACACAAAAAATAACCATATAACATCATATCGCAGTTACCAAAAGTATGAGATAAGGCTAAAGGAAGTATATTGCAAGACCTGCAAAAACTCCATGGACAGGTAATAAGCTTGCTTTGCATTCACTTTGTTGTAATAGTCATATGTTGCATTCCAATTCATTATCAGAGAATCAAAAACACTTCTAGCAGTTGCATGGTAAGCCTTTAGGGGTGAAGCGTGCTCTGGCGAGAACAACGGTGTGAAGTCTGCATGGTGCTGGATATTTGACGCGATGGCGGAAGAATCAATGGAAGTTAGCACGGCTGAAAGCAATTAGGAACAGATAAAAAAGAAAAGACTTCCCAACCAATGTTTTCTTACAATGTCAGGATAAAGAAATAGTAGGAGAAACAGAGCGCTAGCATGGATTCAATGACATCATACACTACACAAATCAGCAAGCACACATTATCCATAGATAAATGTGAGCATTTACATTGGTAAATTGTGAACATATGTGGAAGCTATCAATTACAGGTCAAGATGCAAATCCGTCTCAAATGATTCCAGGATGCATACAAAAATCTTAGATCAGAGCTCAAACAAAAGGCATATAATGTCAAAACCTAGGGTTAAGACTTCAGAGTATTACCTGTCCGAGAGAAGCTCCAGAGATGGGGGCACCAACAACGAAGGGGAAGCTGGGAGAAGCACTGGCAACACCAAGACCAGCCTGCTCATAGATCAAGAGAAGTTGTCACAAAATTTGTAACTACTTGAAACAAGTTTAAAAGTATATACATGTTGGTTCAACAGGTATCCTGGACCTACAGAGCACTAAGCATGTCAAAAAGGGGATCCCAGTTGCGCAAGATTAAGAACCGTGCGGTGTAGATTTATTTGTTTCTAGAAGCAACCCAGATAATAATTGCATCAGGGGCTCAATGCAAGTGGTTCAGACAAGTTAAGGCAAAACACTACAAGAAACAGCAGTGCTAGCGCTCTCCCATACATGACTTGGGCAATATCTAGAAAGGAGAGCCTATGAAATAGTGGCACTACATTATATATGAAATTGTGCAGACTGGATGCCAAAGAGCACAACAAGAAGCTACAAACAGATAAACATTTTCTTCGGATGACAATCTATACATTAAGTCTCAACACTATATTTATAAATTAATGTCTACCAAACAAGCTCAGAGAATGCAAAGATCAAATATCAAAACTCAAATCCAGAGGAATCAACAACTCAAGAAGAAGATAAACAGGAACGCACCTCCGCCTCCGCCCTTATTGGTCGTTCCGCCTCCACCCTTGTTGGTCGACATGGCTAAGTTCCCAAATCACCGTTGCAGCATGAGTAGATGGAACAAGAATCACGATCAAATAAGCTCGGAAAACATCGTGAGGAGCAAGCAGGGAGGGATTCGGCTTGCTTGCTCTACTGATACGGATACATGTATCAGTATCGGGACGATACAAATGCGTAAACTCAGCATTTTGGAAAAGCACCACTACAGGATATGTTGTACTATTTTCTAATTCAAAAAAATATATATGTATAGATAGAAGCTAGGAACAACATATTACTTTCTTGTTTGCTCTACCATGCATGCCGAAGCAGTTGACTATTAAGATCAAGAACACGGCGTAACATTACCACTATATTCCCAGAGAAATAAACAATATTTGCGACCATTCTTTATCTTAGGGCTCATGCAATATGAATTTCCGCTGATTCTAACAAAAGCTAATGTTGTAGTGTTTCAGGTTTCGCTCTATCTTTTCAATGCAAAGGCGAGGGGCTCAAACTATTATGACCATGTCAAAAACATTCTTCTAGACCTGTTGAGGACAACTGAAGAAATAGCAACATCCATGTGGAAAGATAATTCAATAAAGCAAGAAATCCTATAGTTCAGGCCCATATGAAGTTCACAGATTTTTTTAGGAAACGATCAGAGTTTTAGCCCCTCCCATTTGAGCTTACTGTGAAGCCTTGGTTGTTGGGAGTCAACTGGATGCATCACTCCTTCAAATACGTATTAAAATTGTTCCCCACAGTAATTCCTTCTATACTGCTGCATAAAATTTGTTACAGTAATAATGAAGTGGACATCTGTGGAAGTGTGTGCTGCCAAGATAAATAATAACATAGCTCATAGTGTGTAGAAAAAACTATATAGCAGAAAACAAAACATACATTCCATATTACTGAATGAGGTCGAAACTATAAGCCCAATAGTTTCCCGCTGATTCTAACAAAAGCTAATGCTGTAGTGTTTGAGGTTTCTCTCTATCTTTTCAATGCAAAGGCGAGGGGCTCAAACTATTCTGAACATGTCAAAAGCATTCTTCTTGACCTGTTGAGGACAACTGAAGAAATAGCAACATCCATGTGGAAAGATAATTCAATAAAGCAAGAAATCCTATAGTTCAGGCCCATATGAAGTTCACAGAATTTTTTAGGAAACGATCAAACTTATTATCATTTAGAGAACAATAATTGGAATTTCAGCGAAGTATTCAAATGTCCCCTACATAGTGTTTGTTTCACTCCAGTTTAGAGCATAGAACCCTTCCTTATGATTGTTTTTTTCTCAGAATCGCTACAGCAGAAGGCACGGTAATTAATTGATTGTATAATTTCATGAAGAATAGATTACTCTAAGTGCATAAGTAATTATTACTATTTTGCTTGCACATAAACAATTAAGTCTGGGACTCATTTTGAAGCTAGCGTTAGCCATAACTGTCTTGAACAGTTGAAGACCCACTTTATTTTTCTACACAAGTATACGTTAAATACAAAGCATATATGAGCATTCAGGTTCATGTATTTGACAGCAGTCAACACAAAACAGTCCAGCCTGGTTGTTACAAGTAGTGGAAACTGAATGTCCCCTCCCACTCACTCACACGGACACACCTCTCATGTGATTCCGTTGCAGTAATGCTAAGCTAGGAAAGTACAGAGATTGTGATCTCAGGGTTCAGATTGTATTGTGATTGCTAGGAAAGTAGAATATTAATACCAATGCTAACAACATTGAACCTGAAGCAATAAAGGAGTGAATTGGGTCATGCCGATAGGCTTAGGGAGTGACTACACCGTCGTATTTCCCTCGAACCTCATCTTGCTCTCCCCTTCTTCCTTACACCAATGCAGCTACTTAGTTTCCTCCCACTTCTCTATCATTCTTTCTGCGCCACCACTATTTTTAAGGGAAGTAATATACTGTGAATGAGATGTGTTAGTGTTCTGCTCAGTGTTCACTTCTACAAATTTCAGTAAGAAACTTAAAAGAAATTATATATATCGAATCGCTTGCAGAGAAAGATAAGTAAGATTCTGGAGACTCAATATCCCATAGCTGTACCACAACTGAGCCACCATAATCACAGTCACTTCGACATGCCAGAAGATTCTCACTACAGAACTCCATTGTGTCAAGATATCAATAATTTGGCTCTACTTATGTTGTTCTGAGAATATTGTACCAGGTTCATATGTTTGGCCATCTTAGTGCTTCCAATTAAGTCACACTGATTCACTTCTTCAAAAGGAGCAATTTCCTGAGATTGCCTTTTCAGAAAATGTATAATCTTCATAGTTCTCCTTAGGGTATGACCTGAAATCTTATCTAATCAGCTCTGAGGTTTATGTGGCGAGAGTATGTTTCGATTTGTACCCTAGGTTTTTTGTTCTTAGGGTATGACCTGCAATCTTATGCACTATAACAATTAATGTGGCGACAGTTCTCAATGATAGTTTATGGTACTGAAGTTTCTTACTTGGTTGGAATATTGGTCTTTAGGAAATTTTGCGCGGAGTGTAGCACATTTGTTTGCAGAGAGTTTAGTGCTAATGAAACAGTGGTATTTCAACTAAGAAAAGAACAGTGCTAATGAAATTAAACTGCTAAGAAAGGTATGTAACAACGTACCTGGATATGGCTAGAAAATTAGAAACTGGATGATTTTTCTGCTGCTTGCGAGTCATTAACAAAATTCCAAGTTCCTCTTTTCTAATCACAAATCAGAAAAAGAAATAAGAGTGTGAGGAAGAGATATATAGGAGGATGAACTTCACCAAAAGAATGAACGATCTGACAAGATTACAGAAAGAGGGGATTTTTGTTGAAGATGAAGTTCATTCTTATTATATGGAAAATCGCATAACCTACTTCCACTAATCACGCCCAACAACCAAAATCACAATTTTTCACCTGCTGGTCGTTCATTCTCATTTTTGCCCAAAAACTTCCGGTGGAAAAAGTGTCAAACTCTTGTTAGATACATCATAAAAACTTAGATACCTGTGAACTCCAAATGCACACACTAAAAAAGCTAGAACAAAGAATCAAATTCTTTGAATCCGCACAAGCAAGAAGACTCAAACAAAATGTACCTTGAGGTTTAATTTTGAAAGGAGGATGCAAGGAACCATCTGAATCTAATTATGCTTGTCATGAAGTCTAAGCCTGGCTCGACCTTGTTCTCTTGATTGCTGCATGCCACCACCATTATATTTAATTCGTGCAAACTAAAGTACAACCTGATTCGTCCATTATTTTGGTTTAACATTTACATTCTGTCACTCTCTTCATCTTGATAGGTGTTTTTACAATGCTGAAATTCTGTTATTATGACCAGTGCAATAAGCCATTAAGAGAAACTTTTATGTTTCATTGTATCATAAGGACTATACTATTCAAGAGTTATCACACCCTCTAATTTTCTGCCTTGGAGAAGACAAATTGGCCCATCAAAACCTGTAATTTAATTTTGTATAAAATCTAACCCATCACACCCCCTAATTTAATTTTGTATCTTGGCATATGAATGCAGTTTTAGTGAATAACATATACGAGATAGAGATGTCACACGAAAGAGGGAATCTTTATGATAAAGGAAAAAGAGGTATGTCTATGCCCATCACATGTCTGCATATAAGGTATACAATGTTCTTTCACAACTTATCCTACATTAATTCTTATCAGTTGTTGAATATGAGAGGACACCGAGGCTACAACCCACCATTACCCACCGACCACTTTCTGGTTTTTCCATTCGTGACCAAACGGACACTACTAACAACAGTGTTTCGTCTTCCGACGATGATGAGAATCTGCCAACTCAACTCCGTATGATGGTTCCCATAGCCGGCAATCTCACGGCCTTTCGGCCAGTGCAGCATGTCGAAACCCCAAGTGGTATCTCCCTTGACCACAAACGTATTTTCCGTTAGCATTTATACAATTCATAACCAAAGTGGTCCATAAAATGGTTCTTCAGGAGATCATTCTCGTGAAGCCACCTACTATGATCATCGTGCATCACTTGGAGGAACACCTAGCAGCGCTGAGCATGATATTGTTTCATATATAGCGTCGAGGCTCAACACCTCACAGACTGGTCCTGAACACCTTGTTTCAAGCACAGTCATTACATCGGACAAAAGACAGAAAAGGCGAGACCAATATATAGCACGGAGAAATAGGTTAACACCTGAACAGAAGGAGGAAATCAATGCACATCACAGAGCAGCTTGGAAAACGAAGACAGATGGGCAGAGGAATTCCCGTCAAAGAGAAACTAGGCAGCATATGACATCAGACGAGAAGGAATAGAGTAGCACCCTTAGAATGACAGCCTACCAAAATATGTCGGTCGAGGACAAAGAAGAGACAAACTCCCGCCGAAGAGCTCGTGTGCAAAACATGTCACCCGAAGAGAAGCAGAATATGCGAGCTCAGCGAAACGCAAAACTCGCGGCTAGGCGCAACACCCCTTGCATTGAATCCATAGCAATGCTGCGACCAGATGCATCTAACTTAGCTGCCCCCAACCATATGTCGACCACTCATCCGTTCGCAGTCGGGGAACCCGCCGCTTCATCTCATGCCCCCGGGCCACCAAGTAAGGCTGGTCACGGCTTGGAATCAGACGGTAATCCCCCCATCTTTACACTACTTGATATGTCCATGTGTGTTCAACCAGTATTTACTAGCTACCTAACGGTGCAGGCGAGTACCTTAGTCGTACCCTAGGCGATGGAGATCAACAGGAAGAGCACATCAATGCGTCGCAGCAAGGCAACGATCAACCAATATACGAGAACCAGAATCATGCCCATGAGCAGAGGCATGAGACCAGAGCAGAGCGTAGGGCTAACCAGCGAGTGGACAAAGAAGGTGGAACTGTAAAGAAGATTCAAGGGAATGTCGTAAAATGAAGGGCACGCGGGAAGAACATACCAGAGGGTAAGAAGTCAGCATTGCTAGATCGTCGTAATGCAAGCTTTGAAGCTAAGCGGAGGACTCCCCGCCAAGAGGCAAGTACCTTAGATGTGAACAAATCACCAACAAGCTCATCTTCACCACCCACAGGAGCTGCTTCACTCGCTTCCCCCCCCTTCATTAAGCACGCCGTCTTACACCATAGGGACCGATGGTAACCGTATCATCTTTACTGTCCACCATGTCACCAGTCACACTAAACCTTGCTCCCCCTTCATCAAGCACGCCGTCTTACCGGCTCAACAATGATGCAGCTGATATGGAAGCCTTCCTCAGCAACATAATGGACGATGGTGCACTCTCCGATGGCCTCATGGATGATGAGTACTACCTGTTTGCTGGTGAAGGTACTCTGAGACGCCTTTCGCTTCTCGTCCATGTATACTATTCATTTATGATGTGAATCCTATCATGTCATGTTATGTCTCGCCGATGCTTGCAGGATACGACGCTGATGGCACGGACATCGATCAGCCCGTGGACTCCTCCGAAACGGGGCCTATCGACCTTGATCCTTTTGACTATGTCTACTCGATTATCCCAGACAGCACGCACATCCTGAAGCACGCGGCAAACTACGACCATTGCAAGGCCAGGAAGTTCCAGTACGAGACAGATGGCTTCTGCTGTCAAAATGGGGAAATAGAGTTGGCCGAACAAGAGCCTATTCCAGAGCTGATGAGGTTATGGTCTAGCGCAGATGCAGACTCTCGGCACTTCCGGGAGAGCATTCGGTTCTTCAACGGTCACTTCTCCTTCACTACCCTTGGCGTCAGCCTAGACAACAACTATACGAACATGAAGTCTGGGGTATACACGTTCCGGGCGCAGGGCACTATTTACCACAAAGTGCATTCGTTCGGTCCAACAACTCTTCCTAGACATCTGCAGTTGTACTTCTATGACGACGACCCCAACTTAAGCCATCGCAAGGAGGCTACCAAGAAATTGAACCAACGCGTAATCAACAAGTTAGTGGACATCCTCAGGGGCAACCCCTACTCCCAACAGTTTAGAAGTTTGGGTACCCACAAGGAAAACCTCGAGGAGTACCGCATAGACCTCAACATTGACCAGAAGCTAGATCAACGGAGATATAACAGACCTGTGTCATCCGAGGTGGCTGCGATTTGGGTCGAGGGAAACGATCTAGCAAAGAGGTTTAACCGCAGCATTACACTCTATGGGGACAACGATGAGAAGCATAGTATACATGCCACAGATGGCTGCTATGACCCGCTCTCGTATCCCCTCTTTTTCCCAAGGGGGAGCTTGGTTGGAATCCAAATATCCCGAAGCGCAATGTCCCTTGGGAGCTTGCATAGCAACCAAGACGGAACCACGATAACAATTCAGGTTTGCCCGTTTTCTATGCTTATATGCAAAAAAAGATAACATTGTCTATCCTTCCCATATGGTAACTAACCTTCTTCTATCACGTCTATGCACATAGGGGAATAGTCGATTGTGCGTCTCTGTCAGGGACTACTACTGTTACCGGCTACAGACACGCCCTGCAATATTCAACCCCATACTTCACGGAGCACGCCTATTCCAGCAGTGGGGTGTGGACATGTTCATCAAGATTGAGGGTTGTAGGCTGAAGTGGATCAAGGACCACCAAACGCAGATACGTGCCGATCTATATCAAGGCCTTGTGGATAGCATCGCGGTTAGGGAGGTGCGAGTGAGCGCTATTGGCAAGAGGATCGTGCTCCCAGGCACGCATCAGGGGAGCAACCGAGACATGAAGGGGAGGCATATGGACGCTATGGCACTGATGCAGACCTATGGGAAGCCTGACATCTTTTTGACTATGACGTGCAATACTAGCTGGGAGGAGATACTGAATGAGCTACTTCCTGGCCAGACACCCCAAGACCGACCAGATCTTGTCGCACGCGTGTTTAGGGCCAAGTTGGAGACCATGAAAGAGATGTTGTTCAAGAAGCACGTCCTTGGTGTTGTGGTGGCGCATGTGTATGTCGTCGAGTTCCAGAAGAGGGGCCTCCCCCACGCGCACTTCCTGTTGATAATGAATAGAGAATATAAACTTGTGGTGCCAGAGCAGTATGACCGCATCATATCCGCAGAGCTCCCGGACAAGCATAAGTATCCAGAGCTCTATGCCATGGTCGTGAAGCATATGATGCATGGCCCATGCGGTAATCTAAATCCCAAAAATGTGTGTATGCAAGACTTGAAGTGCAAGAGCCAGTACCCACGACCATTCAACCAGAACACCTTACAAGGAAGGATTCATACCGTGTGTATCGACGGCGGGACGATGGTCGTCAGGCTAAGGTCCGACGTCAGATGCTGGATAACAGATGGGTGGTGCCTTACAACCCTTATCTGTTACGGATGTTCAACTGCTACATAAATGTCGAGGTGTGCTCGAGCATCAAGGCCATCAAGTACCTTTGCAAATACGTATACAAGGGCCACGACCGAGCTTCAATCAGCATCGACCAGCCTGACGAGAAAGGGGTTGTAGACGAGATTAAAAGGTACATCGATGCGAGATGGTTTACTCCACCGGAGGCGATGTGGAGGATATTCGGCTTCAATCTTTTAGAGAGTTTCCCGTCGGTCCTACAGTTGTCGCTTCATCTCCCAAATATGCATAGTGTCACGGTCAAAGCAGGAGAGGACCTGACCGATGTCGTCGCCCGTGATAAAGCATCTAAGTCAATGCTGACGGAGTATTTCCTCGCTAATCAGCAGCATGTTTGGGCTCGAGACATCCTGTACAAGGACTTTCCGGGAAGTTTCACATGGCAGAGAGCAAAGTACTGGAGGCCGAGGCAAAAGCAACACCAAGTAGGTCGAATCGTGTCAGCACATCTAGCCGAGGGGGAGCGGTACTTTCTACGAGTGCTGCTCAACCACGTATCAGGCAAGACATCCTTCGAGGACCTAAGGACCGTGGACGGTGTGCTATGTGATAGCTTCCGTGAGGCTGCCGAGAGATTGGGCCTCATCGAGGCCGACAACACGCTTGACGAGTCTCTTACAGAGTCAACACAATTCGCGATGCCAGCCTCGCTCAGGAGGCTCTTTGCAACAATCTTGGTATTCTGCGAGCCAGGTGACGTGCGCGGTCTATGGGATAGGCACCTAGAGGCGATGTCTGATGACTACCGCCGATCACACACGTGCTCAAAGGCAGTGGAGCAGATGGTGTTGCTAGACATCAGGGGCATGCTACAGTCAATGGGCAAAGACATAGCATTGTTCCCTCTTCCGGACATCGACGAGACCTATGACACATTGGAGGCGAGGCAAGAGAAGTCACAGAGGAGTCCACCATCGAGGTTGACGCACGCGACGCAGCTTTACCGTCCTCGCTAAACCATGAGCAAAGGCTTGCATACGACGAGATCCTGGCAGCAGTAGATGCCGATGATGGGGGTGTATTCTTTGTCGATGGCCCGGGAGGCACCGGGAAGACCTTCCTATACAGGAAATTGCTCGCAAAGGTTCGGGGGGAGGGCAAGATAGCGGTGGCTACGGCGACGTCGGGCGTCGCGGCTTCCATCATGCCTGGAGGCAGGACAACCCACTCGAGGTTCAAGATCCCAATCAGCATTGAAGATGGGGCGTCGTGCAGCTTCACCAAGCAAAGTGGGACGGCCAAGCTCCTGCGCATGGCTTCCCTCATCCTATGGGACGAGGCCAGCATGACGAAGCGGCAACCTGTTGAGCCACTGGACAATAGCATGCGGGAAATCATGGGACGACGACACCAACCGTTCGGGGGGAAAACTGTCGTGTTCGGTGGGGACTTCAGGCAGGTGCTTCCAGTCGTCAGGAAAGCGTCACAGGGTCAGATAATCGATGCGACCTGCGGAGTTCGTACCTTTGGAAGGTTATGCGCCAGCTAAGGCTCGTCACGAACATGAGGGCGCATAACGACCCGTGGTTCGCAGATTACTTGCTAAGGGTAGGCAACGGCACCGAAGAAACCGACGAGGAAGGCAACATAAGGCTCCCTCAAGACATTTGTGTGCCGCCAACAGGAGACGGTGTGGACCTAGAGAAGCTAATCGACCATGTATTTCCTGCTCTAGACCACAACATGTCTGATCCAAATTATATGACATCTCGAGCAATCCTCTCCACCAAGAACGACAACGTTGATAAGATAAACACACGCATGATAGAGCGCTTCTAGGGCGAAGAGAAGATCTACCATAGTTTTGATAGTGCAGAGGATGACCCACACGGCTACTATGCCCCCGAGTTCCTCAACAACCTGACTCCCAACGGGCTGCCTCCGCATGCCCTCAAACTAAAGATAAATTGCCCCATTATACTATTGAGAAACATAGATCCAGCTAATGGGTTATGTAACGGCACAAGGCTTGTGGTCCGGGGTTTCCAAAGGAACGCCATCGACGCAGAAATCGTGCTAGGACAACATGCTGGTAGGAGGGTGTTCCTTCCTCGGATACCTCTTTGTCCATCCGATGATGATATCTTCCCTTTCAAGTTCAAGAGGAAGCAGTTCCCTATTAGGCTCAGCTTTGCCATGATGATCAACAAGGCGCAAGGACAGACCATACCGATTGTCGGGGTGTACCTACCGGACCCGATTTTCTCTCACGGTCAGCTCTACGTTGCATTGTCTAGAGCCACCGCAAAGACGAACATTAAGGTTCTCGCCATCAAGGACGACGGCAAGGGTAAAGTCAAGGGCAAGGAACAAAGCAAGAATTCAAAGAAGCGAAAAAGATCTGAGCCCTTATTAACGACCATGAAGAACATAGTATACAAGGAAGTCCTTAGCACATAAAGTTGCCGGATCAAATTATACCAACTGAAGGTAAAGTATGTTCAGATCTGCATTACAGCGACATAACTATTGTAGAACTTAATGCACACTGACCCGAGTATTTTTGTCGTGTAGTACTCGAGGGAGCATTGTCAGTCTTAAGAAACCATGATTATTCCTTCCGCGATATCTGCCCATCCTATACTTGGTCAAAGCTGCACCTATTCAAGCTGGAAATAACAAGAGACAACGTGAAGGTTCGACCAAATACAGGAGGAAGATGCATTGACAGTGACTTGATAAAAAAGAACAAAAATGCTAACTATTGTCTTGTTGCCAAAATTTACGTTGTTTTGTTATTACACAACCACTTATCTGTGAGTGTGATATTATCAATATGAATCGTGTGGATCTCTATTAAAAATGCTCACGATGTCCAAATGCATGTGTCGTTTGTAATCAAATGCGACAACAAGTCAGATTGTAGTTACCAATGCTTCCTTGTAGTACTTACTAGCTAAATACCCGTGTGTTGCAACGGGGCTGAAATATTTTAGTTGTGTTCCGCATCAATTATTTAAAATATGTAGTATCAAAGTTGCAAATTCCTTTGGCAACCTTTGATAACCTGACCAAGAAGCAGCATTGATGTTTCAAAAATAAGTAGCAGCATTGAGGACAATGAAGACCATCTTGTCCCGTCAATTTATGTTCGTTTTAAAAAAGGCATTATTACATCGGATATAATTAATATTGTGGAGCATGTATAATAAAATTGGGATCACACTAACTTCAGGGTTACAATCAAGCTGCGATTTTAATGGTGATCTAAATATATATGTTAAGAAACAATATGCATGTGTTACGGTGTGAGCGCCCCTACAGCCAAACACAGTTAAGAAAATGGCAGATATAGCATTGCATTCATATCATTACCATTAAGCTTCTCGACCAAGAGGCTAGCAGAATTAGGCTGTGATACAAACATGAAAATTTTCAGTAAAACAGGGAATTTTCAAACAAAAATATTGTTTCAAAGCAGTTGTAGATACCAATATAGCTCACTTACATCTCGCAAATCAGGAAATTCATTAACAGCAGCATCACCTTCTTGAGCATTTACTTGAATATATCAAGACAATGATCAATATCAGACGCTTTGAGACACAAGAAGCAGCCCTCACTCTTCAAATTCAACATTACTTTCCTCACCAAGTTCTGGCTGGCAGTAACTTCACTACCACATATCAGAGACTTGGAAATAGTATTAAGCGTGTTAGAGCCAAGACACTATAACAAAATAGAAAAAGAAATAATATCAGCTCAAAGCAGAACTCACTAATTTAGGATCAGAATTTTTTTCATATTTCTTGTAGAGATAAAAGGGATCCCAGATAAGTTCTGAATCAAAGTAAGAATGACATTACTCATTGGTCTTCATGCAGAAATAAATTATGTGCTAAAAATATTAAGTTAAATATGTCAATTACCTAAAGCTTGTTTCCCTACATCATGAAAAACTGCTGGGCCATCCGATTGAGTGACACGGTATGCTGCCCCTACAATTAAAAATTGCAGTGAAGATCACTAACATTTACCGTGCAGCTCCTAACAGCAAGTTAAGAAGAGAGGCAGTGGTTTGTATAGTAGTAACAAAACAGCTAAAATATCCAAAGTCCATGCTACCATTTTATCAAACAATCTTTTCATATCATATTTTATATGCCGTGGCAACGCACAGGCATTTAACTAGTCTCTACTATTAAAGCAGGATATGCAGTCGTGATGGTTCGACCAGAGCGATGGTTCGACCTCTCGTTCGCTCGTCCCCCCACCCACGTTCTCCTATCACTGATTTTTTTTCCAACCCTCCGAAAACCAAACAGTTCAGTAAAGAAAACCAGATCCATAGGCCTCGTCTACGCTAGAACCGCCCTCCCTAGGGTGGAACCGTTCCCGACACCGCCCGGTCCTGCCCTCACCCCGCCCCCGCGCGCTAGCTGGCGCCGCTCGGTCGCCCGCCCTCGCCCCTGCCCCCGCGCGCTAGCCGCCGCTCCCGGCCCTGCTCGGGCCCGCCCTCGCCCCCGCCCCGCGAGCTCGCGGCCGCCCCCACGCCGCTCGGTGCCGCCCCCTCCCCCGCGCGTTCGGGCGCAGCCTGCGTCAGGAGAGCTCGGTGTGGTCGTGCGGCAGGGACGACTTGTTCTCGCGGTCGTGGTCGTTGTGGGACGAGGACGACGAGGAGGCGCTGCGATGGGCGACGCTGGAGAAGCTGCCCACCTATGACCGCGCGTGGACGACGGTGCTGGCCATGCCGGAGGGGGAGCTCAAGGAGGTGAACGCGGACAAGCTGGGCGCGCAGCAGCGCATTGCTTCGGTCGGCGACGACCACGAGTGCTTCCTCTCCAAGTTCAAGGACCGAGTCGACTGGTACGCCGGCGTCGGTAGAGGCGACGCTCTCCCGGCCGGAACCATCGTCGAGAGGCTGATCCACCTCGCGTCCCTGGTGGCCGAAGACGACGACGGCGGCAACACGTCGGTGAGCAACCTCGGGAACCACGCCGGGTACTACTGCCTCCCCACCACCCAGGACGCCAGGTGAGCGAGCTCACTCGTCCAGTCTCCGGACGGCCTCTTCCTTCGTATTGCCTTGCCCGTGAGGATCCTGTTCCTGTATCTTTGACATCTGCCACTGTTGTGTTTAGGCTCTTCTACTTCTTCTTCGAATCTAGGCGACACAAGAAGGAGGACCCCGTGGTGATCTGGCTGACGGGAGGGCCCGGATGCAGCAGCGAGCTAGCCCTCTTCTACGAGAATGGCCCCTTCCACATCGCGGGCAACATGTCGCTGCTCTGGAATGAGTTTGGCTGGGATCAGATAGATATATACACGCAGTTTGTGTGCTAATCAGCCAATCCGTGTGGTATTTTTCTTATAGATCAATTGTTTGGATACTGTATTCTGCTCCTCGATCGTTGGTTTAGAACCCTGTATGATTAATCTTCTCTCTGTTTGGAACTGGATATTGGCTGCTGCAGGAGTCGAATATTATCTATGTTGATCAGCCAACTGGGACTGGGTTCAGCTACAACTTCGATTCGCACGATACCCGCCATAATGAAGCGGGCGTTTATCAACTGCATTCGTCAGTAATCAACACCCCTCATGTGCAACAATTCCTGACGTTGTTTGATTAAACATATTTTATCCTGTTTGGACCAGGTAACGACAGTGCTAACTATCGAGAATCACGGGAAGGACCACGAAGACGCGCTCAAGGATGTTGAATTCAGAGAGCAGCCCGCTCGTGTGGATCTCAGCCGGCTAGCGGAAATCGCAGATACCGAGAAAGCTGCTTCTCAAATGCAATACTTCGTGAAGCATTGGGAATATAGGAGGGCCAACAATGCCCGGCTCCTGAATGAAGAGCTCGGTCGTCTCTCCCAACAGCGAGAAGAGATTGAGCAAAAGAAGCAGCAGATCATGGAGGAGGACCAACGTCACAATGCCCTCAAGTGTTCGAGACAAGAGATTAATGACCCTTCTCATGACGAGGATCTTGAAGAAGATGCAGAGCATGACAGTACCCCCTACTGGAAACGGCGAGCGCTGCAGTCGGAGAAAGCGCATGGGGTAAGCTTGCAAAGGGAGCGTTCGTTGGAGGAGAAGCTGGGGGAATATCTCAAGAAATTTCAGCTAGAAACACTGGCGGGGGAATTATCTGCCATGTTAAAACGGGGCGATTATTTCTTGCACCTGATTCTCCAAAGTGCCCCCATTTTGATTGCTCATCAGGTCTGCCGTTAGTGCTTTTCCACACCTTTTCCAACTTCCCCTTAAATTTGATGATATATGGTAATAATAATAACAATTTATTTCTTCTTTTTAGGATGTCGAGTTACGGTACTGCTACATTTTTAATCACTTTCCGACACTTGCGGATGAGCTGAATGCCTTTGCCATTGATTTTTCCGCTCCATATAGTGCACTGCTCTTTAATCCTGAAATTAAGTTGTATTTTTGTCTGGTTCACAATTTGTTTTCAGGATGTTATTGGTAAAATAGACCATGAGATATTGTCAGGAGAGGGTATAGATGAGATGAATAAGGTCAAGAGAGAGGTTATGGCCAAGGGTATACCGATTAAGAGAGAGTTTTTATTTAACACTCCATTATTCGGACCAAAGACCTTTGTGGTATACATCAAACCAGTTTTGAGTAAAATAGGGGAAACAATCGGTGTGAATTATGTTGCACTGGACATAACGGACCAGGTAATTTGTTATATTCATTTCTATCATATTCATGTTTCTTCAATTTCCGTTCTTTCAAAATCTAGAGAATAATAAGATATTATTATGGTCTCAGTATTATTTCGAGACTGATTATGTGTTTTTTGTTTCCCTTGTTTCTTGTGCACAATTGTACACCTTTTTCTTTAGTGAAAATATCATCGTCATCCTTGTTGGCTTCCGTTAATAAATAGCATCGTCATCCTTGCTGGTCTTCATGAATAAAAATAGCATCGCCATCCATGTTGGTCTCCATGAATAAAATAGCATCCCAATCCTTGTTGGTCTCCATGATTTCTTCTTTGATAGTGCACATGAAAAGTATTGTGAAGTGATCTCACAAACTGTTATTTGAGTTTGAGGGTATTTTCCGCATGAGCTAAGATACCATTTTCATTTCAAAATAAATTTCTTCGAACTGAATCTCATTTCATGTCGTTCTACATTGAATTACATTTTATTCCACGCTTCTGAACTGCGTCTACTTCCTTGAACTTCAGGTCAAAACAAGAGAGAAAATGACAGACATAAGGGTGAGGGAAGCTGTTCAAAAAGCCAAGGAAATAGAGCATAGCAGATCACCTAATATTACAGGTTTGCATGGTGTACATTTTACTCTAGCATTGATTTATTGCATTTTGATTCAGAATTACACTGAGTACTTCCACTTGTCAACAATGCAGAGGACACACCGCAAGCAAAACAAATGTTAGCCACAATGTCACATGAGATCGGATCTCCCCTTTCAGAAGTCCTTAGGATAGCCGAGCTTCTTGCAACTACCAAACTGGATCAAGAACAACATCAGTTGCTAGAGCTTATGTTATCCTCTGGAAATGTTGTGTTTCAATCGATCGATGGCATCCTTGGTCTCTCCAAAGTGGAATCAGGTATTTCAAAGAATATGGTATTTAAGAGAAATCCTTGTTAGGAAATGGACTATTAGGCTATCTATGCAGGGCTGCGGGTAGGGATCCCGGGCATTTTTGTACTTTGGAAGGCGCTTAATGATGCGTTGTTCCTTTAATTAGTTACATTGTTGTGTTTCCTAGATAGCTCCGACTGGCTGAGCGCATAACTAACTTGGCAATTGGTTGATAATTAGTACTGATTCAGTTCTTATAATGCAAAGCCACGACAACACTGGTTGATTCATGCATATATACATATAGTATGTAGTACTCCTTCCGTCCTGAATTACTTGTCATATAAATGGATAGACATGAATGTATCTAAAACAAAAAATACATCTAGATACATCCATTTCTGCGACAAGTAATTCTGGATGGAGCGAGTAATATTTTTGACTATTTTTAATTTGGCATAGGGCCACATATATATTAGTTATGTGTAGCAAATAAGTCAAGAACGATGTTTCCGAATAGAGATGAGTTCTAGGTACCGTTTCAGAAATAATCTCAAAAGTCGGCATGTGCATTATTATTTGTTTCTCTAATTATTTATGTATCTTATATGTGTTGAGCACGCTTGAGATCTGAAGTAGATTTTCCCTACCTTTATTATTTCAGGAGTTATCAAACTACAATCTGCGATATTTAGGCCAAGGGAAGTAGTTGAACATGTACTCCAAACTGCTTCTTTATTTATGAAGAAGGAGCTGACTCTTGAAGGGCGCATAGGTGATGATGTTCCATCAGAGGTACTGACCATAATCCATCTTTTGTTCCATACTTTTTGTCTGTATTGTTCAGGTCTGTTAATGTATATGCAACTTGACTTCAATTGCCTTAAATATAATATTTACGAACTCTTAAGTAGGAGAGATCTTTTGAGGTTGAGGTATCCAACTGACTTACAATTTACAAATGATATCTTCAAGTTCAGCTATGATTTTTCAATGCCTGTATAGGTCATCGGTGATGCGCTAAAGATTCAGGAAATTCTGACAAACTTGATCAAGTAAGCTTCTATTTCATTTATTAGGCATACTGTCATTCTTAAGAGGTTTGTTAAAGATAATACTCCCTCCATTTCTGTATACAAGGCCAGTCCGTTTTTTGACTTATAATTTTAATCAACAAAATATGGGTTATATGTCATCAAAAATATATCATCTGAAAGTTCTTTCAAAGGTGCAACCAAAGATAATACTTTTTTGTGGCATATAGATCACTTTTTGTTGATAAAATTGATGCTCAAAGTTAGACATAAAAATATGAAGTGGCCTTGTAAACTGAAATGGAGGTAGTACGAAATGTATATTTGATAATATTTAATGTTTGAAACAGTTTCAGCAATGCGGTGAAGTTTACACAAGACGGGAAGGTTGGGATAAACCTTAATGTTGTAGATAAGCAGCAACTGGAATGCCAAATAGAACATATAAGACCTCATTCTGCAAGCCCAATTAACACTGAGACAGAATATTATCCTGCCTCGTCAAAAATTTCTGATAAAGATACCTTGCGTTGCTCAAACCATGAAGAAGCTCATCAGAATGGCATTCCATCAAATGAAAATTCTACGGGGGAAGCTGTTTGGCTTTGCTTCGATGTTTATGACACTGGAATAGGAATACCAGGTTTTCGCTGCAACTTTGGTTATATATCTTCATGATCATAATTTACATACTTCTTGACGGTAAACATTTGTAGAGAATTCATTGCCGTTTCTGATTCTTATTCGTATTTGTTGGTTCTTTCGGCTTATGATCATCTGCAGAGAAGTCATTGCCGTTTCTGTTCAAGAGGTATATGCATGCCAATGAGAAACATACAACAAAATATGGTGGGACGGGGCTTGGCCTTGCTGTCTGCAAGCAGTTGGTATGAATTTGTTTAGTTTGAATGCTTGATTCATCAGAAAGACAACATTAGGATATTAAGGTGTTTTTGTAAAATTGTGTAACAGCTATTTGATTTTTCACAATGATTCAGGTGGACTTGATGGGTGGTACTCTCACAGTGCTTAGCAAAGAGAATGAAGGGTCAACATTTACAGTCATGTTTCCCTGCATAATTCCTGCAAGACAAGCACAATGATGCTCCTCACAATGGGAAAAACTCGTGTACCAGAACTTTCAGTGAGTACTACATCGGTCTAACTACTGAAATACCAGCTCCTGGAGAAGGGCAAAGATGGTCCAGGGCTGAAGCATGGGTAGTATAGGCCAAAGAATGTGGTTTACAGTTTCCTTACTGTTCTGTTAGATCTGATAAGGTGTTGAGTTGTAGCTTCATACCAGCGATTAGTATATGTATGTAATCAAGAATTAGAAAATACATACAAATAAATTGCAATTCCAAAACGTTGAGAACTAAAAAAGGAGAAGAATGCCCAAACCTACAGACTTGTAATTAACACTTTGCACTACATGTTGCTAATGGGTCATTCTGTCATGTAATGTGTATATACAAAAATGCAAAAAGATTTAAGGCTTACACGAAAGAGATATAACGGTGAAATACAGATGTATGGTATCTGAACCTGAGTAAAACTTAGTATTGTCGATCAGTCCATACCGTGTCATCTTATTCTACTTCTCAGAAGGCTTGTCACGCCAAATACGGGACACCCAACCCGAAAAACGTGCCCACTCTCCCACCCATTGCGGCTCGAAACAAAGGAGAACAAACTGCCGCAATACAAACATGTACCGCTCCACCTCTCCCCAACCCCTCGCTCCCAATCTCGTCTTCCTCCTCCCAAAAATCATCGCCGCCAGTGCACGCAATCCCGCACCAACACCCATCTTCATGCTACCTTGTGATCTGCTCTCCATCTGTATCGCGGCCGATGGGGGATCCATGGATTGTGTACAGATCCAAAGCACCGCCTGGCGTGTACGACCTGGGCAGGCTCTTCCTCCACCTCTTGGTGATGAACAAGCAAGGCTGGGAGGGACATGTTGGAAATATGCCCTAGAGGCAATAATAAATTAGTTATTATTATATTTCTTTGTTCATGATAATCGTTTATTATCCATGCTATAATTGTATTGATTGGAAACACAATACTTGTGTGGATACATAGACAAAACACTGTCCCTAGTAAGCCTCTAGTTGACTAGCTCATCGATCAAAGATGGCCAAGGTTTCCTGGCCATAGGCAAGTGTTGTTACTTGATAACGGGATCACATCATTCGGAGAATCATGTGATGGACTAGACCCAAACTAATAGACGTAGCATGTTGATCGTGTCATTTTGTTGCTACTATTTTCTGCGTGTCAAGTATTTGTTCCTATGACCATGAGATCATATAACTCACTGACACCGGAGGAATGCTTTATGTGTATCAAACGTCGCAACGTAACTGGGTGACTATAAAGATGCTCTACAGGTATCTCCGAAGGTGTTAGTTGAGTTAGTATGCATCGAGAATGGAATTTGTGACTCCGTGTGACGGAGAGGTATCTCGGGGCCCACTCGGTAATACAACATCACACACAAGCCTTGCAAGCAATGTGACTTAATGTAAGTTGCGGGATCTTGTATTACGGAACGAGTAAAGAGACTTGCCGGTAAACGAGATTGAAATAGGTATGCGGATACTGACGATCGAATCTCGGGCAAGTAACATACCGAAGGACAAAGGGAATGACATACGGGATTATATGAATCCTTGACACTTAGGTTCAAACGATAAGATCTTCGTAGAATATGTAGGATCCAATATGGGCATCCAGGTCCCGCTATTGGATATTGACCGAGGAGTCTCTCGGGTCATGTCTACATAGTTCTCGAACCCGCAGGGTCTGCACACTTAAGGTTCGACGTAGTTTTATGCGTATTTGAGTTATATGGTTGGTTACCGAATGTTGTTCGGAGTCCCGAATGAGATCACGGACGCCACGAGGGTTTCCGGAATGGTCCGGAAACGAAGATTGATATATAGGATGACCTCATTTGATTACCGGAAGGTTTTCGGAGTTACTGGGAATGTACCGGGAATGACGAATGGGTTCCGGGAGTTCACCGGGGGGGGGGGGGGGGAAACCCACCCCGGGGAAGCTCATAGGCCTTGAGGGTGGCGCACCAGCCCTTAGTGGGCTGGTGGGACAGCCCAAAAGGACCCTATGCGCATTGGAAGAAAAATCAAAGAGAAAAAAAGAAAAAAAGGAAGAGGTGGGAAAGGGAAGAAGGACTCCACCTTCCAAACCAAGTAGGACTCGGTTTGGGAGGGGGAGACCTTCCCCCTTGGTTCGACCGACCCCCTTGGGGCTCCTTGAGCCCCAAGGCAAGGCTCCCCCTCTCCCACCTATATATACGGAGGTTTTGGGGCTGATTTGAGACGACTTTTCCACGGCAGCCCGACCACATACCTCCACGGTTTTTCCTCTAGATCGCGTTTCTGCGGAGCTCGGGCGGAGCCCTGCTGAGACAAGATCATCACCAACCTCCGGAGCGCCGTCACGCTGCCGGAGAACTC
The DNA here is from genome assembly GCF_904849725.1 of Hordeum vulgare subsp. vulgare. Lineage (NCBI taxonomy): Eukaryota > Viridiplantae > Streptophyta > Magnoliopsida > Poales > Poaceae > Hordeum > Hordeum vulgare. The sequence continues at coordinate 473,632,128 of NC_058519.1, read as the reverse complement.
TTCTACCTCTCCGTCCCTCTTGCTGGATCAAGAAGGCCGAGATCATCGTCGAGCTGTACGTGTGCTGAACGCGGAGGTGCCGTCCGTTCGGCACTAGATCGTGGGATTGATCATGGGACGGTTCGCGGGGCGGATCGAGGGACGTGAGGACGTTGCACTACATCAACCGCGTTCATTAACGCTTCTGCTGTACGGTCTACAAGGGTACGTAGATCACACATCCCCTCTCGTAGATGGACATCACCATGATAGGTCTTTGTGCGCGTAGGAAATTTTTTGTTTCCCATGCGACGTTCCCCAACAGTGGCATCATGAGCTAGGTTCATGCGTAGATGTCTTCTCGAGTAGAACACAAAAGTTTTTGTGGGCGGTGATGTGCATTTTTCTGCCCTCCTTAGTCTTTTCTTGATTCCGCGGTATTGTTGGATTGAAGCGGCTTGGACCGACATTACTCGTACGCTTACGAGAGACTGGTTTCATCGCTACGAGTAACCCCGTTGCTCAAAGATGACTGGCAAGTGTCGGTTTCTCCAACTTTAGTTGAATCGGATTTGACCGAGGAGGTCCTTGGATGAGGTTAAATAGCAACTCATATATCTCCGTTGTGGTGTTTGCATAAGTAAGATGCGATCCTACTAGATACCCATGGTCACCACGTAAAACAAGCAACAACAAAATTAGAGGACGTCTAACTTGTTTTTGCAGGGTATGCTTGTGATGTGATATGGCCAACGATGTGATGTGATATATTGGATGTATGAGATGATCATATTGTAATATTTAATATCAACTTGCACGTCAATGGTACGGCAACCGGCTGGAGCCATAGGGTTGTCTTTAAACTAACATTTGTGCTTGCAGATGCGTTTACTATTTTGCTAGGACGTAGCTTTAGTAGTAATAGCATGAGTAGCACGACAACCCTGATGGCGACACGTTGATGGAGATCATGATGATGGAGATCATGGTGTGACGCCGGTGACAAGGAGATCGTGCCGGTGCTTTGGTGATGGAGATCAAGAAGCGCTTGATGATGGCCATATCATGTCACTTATGAATTGCATGTGATGTTAATCTTTTTTGCACCTTATCTTGCTTAGAACGACGGTAGCATTATGAGGTGATCTCTCACTAAAATTTCGAGACGAAATTGTGTTCTCCCCGACTGTGCACCGTTGCGACAGTTCTTCATTTTGAGACACCACGTGATGATCGGGTGTGATAGACTCAACGTTCACATACAACGGGTGCAAAACAGTTGCACACGCAGAACACTCGGGTTAAGCTTGACGAGCCTAGCATGTGCAGACATGGCCTCGGAAAACATGAGACCGAAAGGTCGAGCATGAATCGTATAGTTGATATGATTAGCATAGAGATGCTTACCACTGAAACTATTCTCGACTCACGTGATGATCAGACTTGATATAGTGGATTTGGATCATGTACCACTCAAATGACTAGAGAGATGTACTTTTTGAGTGGGAGTTCTTAAGTAATATGATTAATTGAACTAATTGTCATGAACATAGTCTAATGGTCTTTGCGAATTACGATGTAGCTTGCGCTATAGCTCTACTATTTTTATATGTTCCTAGAGAAAATTTAGTTGAAAGTTGATAGTAGCAAACTTTGAAGAGGATTGTCCTCGTTGCTGCGCAAAAGGCTTATGTCCTTAATGCACCACTCGGTGTGCTGCACCTCGAGCGTCGTCTGTGGATGCTATGAACATCCGACATACACGTTTCTAATGACTACACGATAGTTCAGTGCAAAATACTTAATGGCTTAGAAGCAAGGCACCGAAGACGTTTTGAAACGTCACGGAACATAAGTGATGTTCTAAAGAGATGAAATTGTGATTTCATGCTCGTGCCCTTGTTAAGAGGTACGAGACCTCCGACAAGATTATTTGTCCACAAAGTAAAGGAGAAAAGCTCAATCGTTGAGTGTGTGCTCAGATTGTCTGAGTACGACAATCGCTTGAATCAAGTGGGAGTTAATCTTCCAGATAAGATAGTGATAGTTCTCCAAAGCCACTGCCACCAAGCTGTGAGAGCTTCGTGATGAACTATAACATATCAAGGATAGATACAATGATCTTTGAGTGATTCGCGATGTTTGACACTGCGAAAGTAGAAATCAAGAAGGAGCGTCAATAGTTGATGGTTAGTAGAACCACTAAGTTTCAAGAAAGGCAAGGGCTAGAAGGGATACTTCATGAAACGGCAAAACAGTTGCTGCACTAATGAAGAGACCCAAGATTAAACCCAAACCCGAGACTAAGTGCTTCTGTAATGAGGGTAACAGTCACTGAGGCGGAGCAACTCTAGATACTTGGTAGATAAGAAGGCTGGCAAAAGTCGAAAGAAGTATATTTGATATACATGATGTTGATGTGTACTTTACTAGTACTCCTAGTAGCATGAGGGTATTGGATACCGGTTCGGTTGCTAAGTGATTAGTAACACGAAATGAAAGCTACGGCATAAACGGAGACTAGCTAAAGGCGAGGTGACGATACGTGTTGGAAGTGTTTCCAAGGTTGATATGATCAAACGTCGCACGCTCCCTCTACCATCAGGATTGGTGTTAAACCTAAATAATTGTTATTTGGTGCTTGCGTTAAGCATGAACATGATTGGATCGTGTTTATTGCAATACGATTATTCATTTAAAGAGAATAATGGTTACTCTATTTTCTTGAATAATCACCTTCAATGGTTTATTGAATCTCGATCATAGTGTTACACATGTTCATGATATTGGTGCCAAAAGATATGAGGTAATGGTGATAGTACCACTTACTTGTGGCACTGCCGCTTGAGTCATGTTGGTATAAATTGCATGAAGAGGCTCCATGCTGATGGATCTTTATACTCACTTGATTTTGAATCACTAGTGACATGCAAATCATACCACATGAGCAAGGCCTTGTTTTCATTGAGATGAAATAAGATAGTAACTTGTTGGAAGTGATACATTTTGATGTATGCAGTCCAATGGGTGCTGAGGCACGCAGTGGATATCATTATGTTCTTACTTCAATGACGATTTGAGTAGATACTAGAGTATTTGCTTAATGAATCACAAGTCTGAAATATTGAAAAGTTCAATTCTGTTTCGGAGTGAAGTTCGTCGTAACAAGAGCATAAACTGTCTATGATATGATCATAGAAATGAATATCTGAGTTACGAGTTTTGGTACGCAGTTAAGACAATGTGGAAATTGTTTCGCGGTTCATGCCACCTAGAACATCATAGTGTGATGATGTGTCTGAACGTCACAGCCACAGACTATTTGGTATGGTGCATGCTATGATGTCTCTTATCGAATTACCACTATCGTTTATGGGTTAAGCATTAGAGAAAACCGCATTCACTTTAAATAGGGCACCATGTATTTCCGTTGAGATGACACAGTATAGACTGAGGTTTAGAGAAATCTAAACTGTCGTTTCTTGAAAGTTTGGGGTTTCGACACTTATGTGAAAAAGTTTCAGTCTGATAAGCTCGAACCCAAAGCGGATAAATGCATCTTCATAGGATATCCAAAATAGTTGGGTACATCTCCTATCTCAGATCCGCAAGCAAAGTGTTTGTTTCTAGAAACGGATCCTTTCTCGAGGAAAGGTTTCTCTCAAAAGAATTGAGTGGGAGGGTGGTAGAACTTGATGAGGTTATTGAACCATCACTTCGACCAGTGTGTAGCAGGGCGCAGGAAGTTGTTCCTGTGGCGCCTACACCAATTGAAGTAAAAGCTGATGATGGTGATCATCGAGCATCGGATCAAGTTACTACAAGCCTCGTAGGTTGACAAGGTCACGTACTACTACAGAGTGGTACGGTAACCCTGTCTTGGAGGTCATGTTGTTGAGCAACAGTGAACCTACGAGTTATGGAGAAAGCAATGGTGGGCCCAGATTCCGACAAATGGCTAGAAGCCATGAAATCCGAGAGAGGATCCATGTATGAAAACAAAGTGTAGACATTGGAAGAACTACTTGATGGTCATAGGACTATTGAGTAAAGATGGATCTTTAAAAGGAAGACAGACGATGATAGTGATAAGTCACTATTAAGAAAAGCTCAACTTGTCGCAAAGATGTTTCCGACAAGATCAAACAGTTGACTATGATGAGACTTTTTCACTCGTAGCGATGCTAAAAGTCTGTTAGAATTATGTTAGTAGTTGCTGCATTATTTATGAAATATTGCATGTAGGATGTCAAAACATTGTTTCCTCGATGGTTTCCTTGAGCAAACATTGTATGAGATACAACCATGAGGTTTTGTCGATCCTAAAGATACTAGCAAGTATGCAAGCTCCAGCGATCCTTAAATGGACTGGTGCAAGCATCTCGGAGTTGGAATATACACTTTGATGAGATGATCAAGGATTTTGGGTTTGTACAAGGTTTATGAGAAACTTGTATTTCCAAAGAAGTGAGTGGGAGCACTATAGAATTTCTGATAAGTATATGTGGTTGACATATTGTGGATCAGAAGTAATGTAGAATTTTTGTAAAGCATACAAGGTTGTTTGAAAGAAGTTTTCAAAGGAGTACCTGGATTGCGCTACTTGAACGTTGAGCATCAAAGATCTATGGGGATAGATCGAATGCGCTTAATGGAAGTTTCAACAAGATGCATGCCTTGACAAGTTTTTGAAAGAGTTCAAAATAGATCAGCAAAGAAGGAGTTCTTGGTTGCGTTGTGAGGTGTGAATTTGAGTAAGACTCAAAACCCGACCCCAGCAGAATAAAGAGAATAGACGAAGGTCGTCTTCTATGACTTAGCCGTAGACTCTAAAGTATGCCATGCTGAGTACCGCACCTGATGTGTGCCTTGCGGCAAGTCAGTTAAAGAGGTACACAGAGTGATCCAGGATTGAATAACTGATCAGCGGTCAAAGTTATCCTTAGTAACTAAATAGACTAAGGAATTTTTCTCGATTATGGAGGTGGTTAAAGAGTTCGTCGTAAAGGGTTACGTTGATGCAAGCTTTGACACTAATCCGAATAACTATGAGTAGTGAAACGGATTCGTATAGTAGAGTAGATATTTGGAGCATTTCCGAATAGCATGTAGTAGCAGCATCTATAAAATGACATAAAGATTTGTAAAGAACACACGGATCTGAAAGTTTGAGAACCATTGACTAAAACCTCTCTCACGAGCAAGACGTGATCAGACCCCAGAACTATATGGGTGTTGGATTCGTTGAAATCACATGGTGATGTGAACTAGATTATTGACTCTAGTGCAAGTGGGAGACTGTTGGAAATATGCCCTAGAGGCAATAATAAATTAGTTATTATTATATTTATTTGTTCATGATAATCATTTATTATCCATGCTATAATTGTATTGATTGGAAACACAATACTTGTGTGGATACATAGACAAAACACTGTCCCTAGTAAGCCTCTAGTTGACTAGCTCGTTGGTCAAAGATGGCCAAGGTTTCCTGGCCATAGGCAAGTATTGTTACTTGATAACGGGATCACATCATTCGGAGAATCATGTGATGGACTAGACCCAAACTAATAGACGTAGCATGTTGATCGTGTCATTTTGTTGCTACTATTTTCTGCGTGTCAAGTATTTGTTCCTATGACCATGAGATCATATAACTCACTGACACCGGAGGAATGCTTGGGTGTATCAAACGTCGCAACGTAACTGGGTGACTATAAAGATGCTCTACAGGTATCTCCGAAGGTGTTAGTTGAGTTAGTATGGATCGAGACTGGAATTTGTCACTCCGTGTGACGGAGAGGTATCTCGGGGCCCACTCGGTAATACAACATCACACACAAGCCTTGCAAGCAATGTGACTTAATGTAAGTTGCGGGATCTTGTATTACGGAACGAGTAAAGAGACTTGCCGGTAAACGAGATTGAAATAGGTATGCGGATACTAACGATCGAATCTCGGGCAAGTAACATACCGAAGGACAAAGGGAATGACATACGGGATTATATGAATCCTTGGCACTGAGGTTCAAATGATAAGATCTTCGTAGAATATGTAGGATCCAATATGGGCATCCAGGTCCCGCTATTGGATATTGACCGAGGAGTCTCTCGGGTCATGTCTACATAGTTCTCGAACCCGCAGGGTCTGCACACTTAAGGTTCGACGTTGTTTTATGCGTATTTGAGTTATATAGTTGGTTACCGAATGTTGTTCGGAGTCCCGGATGAGATCATGGACGTCACGAGGGTTTCCGGAATGGTCCGGAAACGAAGATTGATATATAGGATGACCTCATTTGATTACCGGAAGGTTTTCGGAGTTACCGGAAATCTGCCGGGAATGATGAATGGGTTCCGGGAGTTCACCGGGGGGGGGGGGGGGGGCAACCCACCCCGGGGAAGCCCATAGGCCTTGAGGGTGGCGCACCAGCCCATAGTGGGCTGGTGGGACAGCCCAAAAGGACCCTATGCTCATTGGAAGAAAAATCAAAGAGAAAAAAAAGAAAAAAAGGAAGAGGTGGGAAAGGGAAGAAGGACTCCACCTTCCAAACCAAGTAGGACTCGGTTTGGGAGGGGGAGACCTTCCCCCTTGGTGCGGCCGACCCCCTTGGGGCTCCTTGAGCCCCAAGGCAAGGCTCCCCCTCTCCCACCTATATATACAGAGGTTTTGGGGCTGATTTGAGACGACTTTTCCACGGCAGCCCGACCACATACCTCCACGATTTTTCCTCTAGATCACGTTTCTGCGGAGCTCGGGCGGAGCCCTGCTGAGACAAGATCATCACCAACCTCCAGAGCGCCGTCACGCTGCCGGAGAACTCTTCTACCTCTCCGTCTCTCTTGCTGGATCAAGAAGGCCGAGATCATCGTCGAGCTGTACGTGTGCTGAACGCGGAGGTGCCGTCCGTTCGGCACTAGATCGTGGGACTGATCATGAGACGGTTCGCGGGGCGGATCGAGGGACGTGAGGACGTTGCACTACATCAACCGCGTTCACTAACACTTATGCTGTACGGTCTACAAGGGTACGTAGATCACACATCCCCTCTCGTAGATGGACATCACCATGATAGGTCTTTGTGCGCGTAGGAAAATTTTTGTTTCCCATGCGACGTTCCCCAACAGGACGGTGGGCTGCTGGAACAGGAGAGGGCAGGAGGCAGGATGGCCGGCGGCGCTATTTCGTTCAGGTATGCTTTGTTCTGGTGATGTTGGAGCACGTGCACATGGGCGGCACCCCGCGGACGACCACCGCCTTGTGATTCAGCGCATCAATGGGCGGCTGGCCCATGGAGGATTGGTGGCAGCGGCGACGAACTTCTCTCGCAGCTCAGCAGCGGAACCGAACAAAGTGTGGTTCACGTACGCCCTATCTTGCAGCGGTTGTTGTTGACTTTGTCGCACATGTCATGAATTTGGCTGGTGCAAACTAATTCACGATAATTTTGTGTTTCTGCCGTTGTTTTCAACTTTGGTGGTGGAAACAATTCAAGGATTAATTGGAGGAATGTCGTAGAGTTGTTTATAATCTTGAAAGGATCAAGAGTGGATGGTAGAAGGTAATGCATCATGAATATAGGTTAACTTTTGCATGACATCCCGGTGGTAATTAAGTAATGGAATAATGAATATGAATTTGCAGGAGAAATCACACTATGCATTGATGGTTTTCTGTGAAGTTATCCTACGATATCTTGAACCTTTGTTATCCAGATTAGTTATGTCTTTGCAGAGTAGTCCTCTGAATTCTGTTGAGACTGAGGTAGCCTGACAAGTGGAAGAAATGATTGGAAATGCCATGGCATGGCAGCCATAGAGCAAGAACTCAAGTTTTGTGCTATTCAATTGTGTCTAGTTATACACATTCACAAGTTGCTTATCAGTCAATCAGTTATGTACTATTTTGAATAATTTTGGAATCAGATCAGAGGCTTGTTTCCAGGTGTCAGCATTTTTGTACTATTTTTATCAATTTGTATAATGCCATTATTCCGGTTTTAGTAATCTTGTTAGACATAGTAGGATATTTATATTGTTTTTGTCATGCACATTTACCTTCATTTTCTTAGGCAACGAAGAAGGTGGTTGGAGCATCATACTATTGTAGGCTTAGTTCTTTTAATATATTCCAAAGGTAGGAGGACTCATGCAGACCGTGGAAAATTCAACCTACTCGTGACCACAAAATATATTTATTGTGGTTCAGGTTTAGTCCAACCCTTGTCTGACGTTAGAGGGCCTAGAGGTTGAGCCGATGGTCGATGGTTAAGCAAATGTGTTGTAGAGCCATGTCACAAAGGAGGGGATAGATGGAGATGAAGAACTTTGTAGCTGCCTTGCCATTCTATCATTTTTGGCGGCACCTATTTTTGGTGTTGAATAAAGTAACTTCCTATGTCAATCGGGAAAACACAAATGATCAAATTAGTTTGCAAGTTTCTATAATTGAAGCCAACTTGTTGTATTTCAATTTTTCCCACAAGCTGTGAGCTGCAATGTTGATCATGTTAGTTGGCAGCCGCTTAGGATAGAAGTAACATAATTTATATTCCATCATAAATTCTGGTCTGGTGCTGCATTTTAGGTTCAGGTTGAGGCGAAAATATTGCCATTCTTTCATAGCGCAGCGAAGAGCACAACCCTGACTCATTCCGTGGTGGCTCGCGAATTTGTTCAAGTTTATTTATCTTTTGGGTCATGTTCAGTTTTTTAACACGGTAGGATTATGGGTTTGAGGCTATCGTGAGTGTGAGCATTCATAGTCGAGTTGCACAATTATTTATCTCCGAAAGTGGAAATATTAGTTATGTGGTCATGTACATTACTAATGATACCCATGTTTTAGAATGAATCATGAAGATAAATATGTTAGCCCAAAATTTGACCATGGATCGCCTTGATTTTGTTTAACTTTTAGGTATGTAAGATGACATTTATCGTAACACACTCATACATGTGTGGCGTACACATTGCGAATTACATGATGTTTTGTTTAAAATCTCTATATGTCAGCAAACTAAATGATGTTTTCATCAATATCTCAATGTCAAAGTTTGTTTTTTATGTCTCAGTTTGTTATCCCGTGGCAACGCACAGGCATCCAACTAGTTCCCCTTTAATAGTAGAGATTTCTATCCACCGGTTTTCCACTGGTTTTGACCCCGGTTACATTTGTAAAACTTACGGACCAACCGAAGCCACACAAATAAAACGACGCCCCGCACGTCGAGGCTCTCTGTGTTGCCGGCGCCGCTAGGGTTCGGGCGGAGGAGCTGGAGCACGCGGCAGAGAAACGGGAGGAAGCGCTTAGCAAGGGGGCGGACGACGGCCTCGTCGGGGGGCGCCGGCGGCTGCTGCGTCTGCTTGGCTTGCTTGGTCGCCCTCTTCGGCGGTCACTTGGGCAGGGTTCGCGACGGCCAGGTAGGGGCAAAAGGGATGGAGATAGGCGACGAAGCGGGATTGGAGGCCGGCGCGGGAGCTTGGGGAGGAGAGGGCCGCGAAGAGGTCGTCGGCGACGGAGGATGCTGACAGCATTGTCGTCTTCGTGCTCCTTCCGCCTACAGTTCCTCCTCTGTTCTGAATCACAATGCAGAGGAAGGCATCGGATTTCAGAAAAAATGCACACACATGAAATTTTACAAGCAGAAAATATTGCCGGTTGTATATTACTGGACAATAGTAATATACAGTTTTAATTATTTACATTTGTACGATTTCATGGACAAACCAAGCACGGCATAAGGAACTAGGTTTATAGGGTTTTAAAGTTCAAGGATCATTTCTAAACTATCCGTGAAGTTAATAAAAGAAAAATATATTTTTTATAAAATATTCAAATTAGTTGTTCAGTTAATGAAATCAATTTTTAATTCAGGGAAAACTCCAGGCTGTTACAGGAGGCATATGAGGGGCTAAGGCTTCGACCAGAGATGCTCTTCGAGTTGGGAAGTAAAACTTGGGCTAGTAAGAAGTAAAAAATGTGAAATGTGCATTTTCCGGCGTGCCATGGAAGAAATTGATGCCATCCATGTCGTCAACTCGTCACCGTCTACGAATGCATGCCTTACAGCCGGCGACATTGTTAATATCAGCACATATTTTAACTTTCGGCAATAGCGTTGTACAACTCCATCGATGTGCTAAACCAAAGATCAGAAGCAGCTACAAGGCAAACGGCAAGAAAGCAAACACAATGGGATATTGGGCATCGCATCCCGCATAATCCAACGAGATATGCCATTTGCTATGTTTTTGCATTATAAATCTATGCATGGGGGCGTCATTTGCTTTCCAAAAAGTTTCGAGCCGTGGAACTCCTCCTTGATTAATTTGGGCATTTCTATCTGTCGTCCCGCATTCATCGGTTGTGACTTGTGAGTGCCCAAAAACTTACTGTTCTTATTCAGTAATTTAACACCCTCTATTATAGCTCAGTTCATCTCTGTCATTAGTTTAGTTGATTAATGTACACATTTTGTGGAATCCTTTGACGCAAACCAGTTGAGCCCAATCTGGCCCAAGTCAAGTCTGAAGTTGGTGTGTGTGGGTGCGGGTGTGCGTGTGTTTTTCTGAAAGAATTGAATATTTTGATCAAGCTACATATCCTAAAAGTGATCAACTTTGCATGGGTGCTGAAGATGTCACCTCCTTTTTAGATCACGAGGTGAGCAATGGGGCAATGGTGTCCAAGCCCAACGATCGCGAAAGATGTAACGGACGTATGTAACCAGCTCTTCTCTGCACAGCCACACACATTTGCAGTTCACCTGCGATGCAAATTATGCAAAGCTGATTCTGCTTTCGATCCATGTCAGTTGATTGGCAGGACCCCGCTGGTGTACCTGAACAAGGTGGTAGCCGGATGCGAGGCTCGGGTCGCTGCCAAGCTTGAGATCATGGGGCCATGCTCCAGTATCAAGGATAGGTATGTCAAGTGCATGCAGTTAATCAGCATAGATTATCAGTGGTACAGATGGTGTTTTTTTGCTGGGAATTCTGGGGATAACGTTGATTTTGCAGGATTGGCTACAGCATGATCGCCGACGCAGAGGAGAAGGGTCTCATCACTCCAGGAAAGGTGAAAGCTTATCAGTCAGAGGCAGACGCCACACGTACGTAGACCATCGTGAACATGATAGCTCAATGCTTGCTTTGCAGAGTGTTTTGATCGAGCCTACGGGCGGCAACACCGGCATCGGGCTGGCCTTCATGGCGGCCGCCAAGGGGTACAAACTGATCGTGACGATGCCGGCGTCGGTGAGCACGGAGAGAAGGACGGTGCTCAAGGCGTTTGGCGCGGAGGTGGTGCTCACCGACCCGCTCCGTGCCATGGACGACGTTGTGCGGCGGGCGGAGGAGATCGCCGCCAAGACGCCTAACTCCTACGTTCTCCAGCAGTTCGAGAACCCTGCAAATCCCAAGGTGCGTGCCATGCTAATCGGTGAGCTCACATTACCTGAATTTGAGGGTTAATTAGTTTGTGCCGCTAGCCTGCTACCTGAGATACGAACGGCGCAGGTGCATTACGAGACAACGGGGCCCGAGATTTGGAGCGCGACTGCCGGCGCAGTGGATATCCTGGTGGCCGGCATAGGGACCGGGGGCACCATTACGGGGGCAGGGAAGTACCTCAAGGAGATGAACCCTGAAATCCAGGTGACATGCAATGCATGACTGGCCTATGTTCATCTGTGATTTTCTTTGTCCATTTACAATGCAATTTTGGCTCGATTGTGATAGCATTGGCATTTTCTACCTGAAGATCTATGGCGTGGAGCCGTCAGAGAGCGCCGTTCTGTCCGGAGGGAAACCAGGTGATGAGATATCTGTCCCATCATAATGTTAAAAAAAAGAAGAAGAATGACCCCGGCCTATGTATCTGAAAGATGCATGCGGCTGTTTTATTGATTATTCTGAGGACCTTACAAAATACTACAACAATATGCCTGAATCCGCCATCTTGACAACATCTGCTGCTACTCTTATCCATATGATGAAGGGATGCAAGCTGGATCAAATATCCAGACCTCCCACCTAAGCATAACATCTAAAGCCGGAGGCCCCGATCGAGCCACATACCGGGTCCGGAGCATAAACCGATCCGACGCACTCACATGTGCCGACGCCGTCATCTTTCACTGTTCCATCTTCAGATCAGATTGAGGTACCAGCCTTGGTAGGTGCCTCCACCATCGACGTCATCATGATGCCAAACGACGACCTTCACCTACGCGAGTCCATCTCCAAGCAACGGACGCAGATCCATGCTAGGATAGGGCCGCACCACCGTCGTCGCCCACCACCAACAAGCGCCACCCAGCCCCAAGATTCCCAAAGCGCGCCTTCAAAAAGGGAACGGCGCCGTGAGCGGCGCCGTCGCCCAACAAATTTAAGGCTTTCACCCAGGAGACCTAGGGAAAGGGGAAGTGAGGGGATCAGTCCATACCGACGCCTCCAAGGAGGGGAACTACGTCCTCAGGTGTCGCCGTCGACGCGGCCAGCCATGGCCGATCAGGGATTTCGTCCGAAATAGATCCCCGCCACCACCAGCGCCTCCTGTACAGAACCGACGACCCAAGAAAGCACGGTCTGACCAGGCTGGCCCGCACATCAAACAGAAAAGGAGGGGAGGCGCCAGATCGCACGCACCGACCATCACAGAAGCCGTCGTCGGACACCAACGACCACCGGATCCCGCCGTCCGCGTGGTCGGGACGCCAGATCCACCGCCCGCACGGCTGCTAGCCTGCCGTGCCTCGTCAATGAAACCGTCGCTCCAGATCCGAGACTCCCTATACAGAGTCAGGGCAGCCTAGGCCCTGCCGTCACCATCCTTGACGCCCCGGGCTTGTCCGGCGGCTGCCTCATGCGACGGCGAGGAAGGGAGGGAGAAGGGGTGAGGCCGAGGGGCGGCTAGGATTGGGAGGAAGGGGGGAACGGCTCGTGTGAACCTTGTTGTATCTTCGCCGAACTATCGACGTGCTGATGGAATATGTTTTCAAATTCAGGCCCGCACAAAATCCAAGGTCTCGGAGCCGGTTTCGTCCCTGGAGTCTTGGACGTCAACATTCTCGATGAAGTCTTCCAGGTGAGTAGTAAAAGGTTCCCAGTTTGTCACATTTCTCTTGGTAAGTTGATGTGACTGTCCACGGCTTTTTCTTTCTTTCTTACGTTTGTTTACTCGACCACCCAGATCACGAACGAGGAAGCCGCGAGCATGGCGAGGCAGATCGCGTTGAAGGAAGGGCTTCTGGTGAGCAAACAAACACCACAATCCTGTATATCCAAGAGAGTCATTCTCACTAACTTATTCTTTTCAACATGCAAGCATATTACCTCATCATATAATTATAAATAGAATTAGACCCACCTTTATACGCAATCATGTATAGAAAAAGACCCACCACTATATTCAAACGTGAATTTTTCCCATTTAATTACTATACTTATATTCAATAAAGATTGTTACAACTGTACATAATGAAATATAAATATGTCACATGTATTTTAAACTTTGGTTCTCATGGTTTTTTAGGAACCTTTTTTGTGGAGATTTTGGTTTACATGTCATTTTTTCTTTGAAAATGAGGATAAACCTGGCTTCTTTCTTCATCAAAATAATGCATGCAGTTATATATTATTAAAAAAAGAAAAATCCAACAACCGAGCAGCCTCGACCAGGAAATAAAGCGAAAAACAAACCCTGGGACCGAACACCTCGCGACGGTAACTCCCCAGATATCCATTGATCCTAAGTTACAAGACACATTAGAAATAAAAAATAAACAACTCCTAGAGTACGTATTCAAGAAAGAATCGCAACACCTGACGTCGATGATGGCAAGTCCAGCATAAGGTTGAACTCCGAATTCTCATCCTTAAAGTCAAGCTTCAATCCACCACCTTCAGCGAGGACATGATGCAGTCACGCGTCGACATAGCCCTATCAGAGATCTTGTGTTTTCATCTGAATGCAGAAATTCATCGTTGTAGCAGTTTGTACCATCCGTCCTTATCCGTCTAAGGATGCCTCAACAGCCGGATATCTCTAAAGAAGACAACGGAAGACAAAGATGTCCCATATTGCCTGCCTCCCGTTACTGTCGCACCACATTCGATCCAACATCAAAAGGCTAAACATGACACTTTCGCCAGAGCCATCCTGCATCACCTGTCGGTAGCAGGCATGACTTGACGTCTTCATATAAGACATCATGTCTAGCATCCACCGGTAGCACATCCATCGGTGTCTTCACGTGCCGACGACAGGTACAGCAGGACAGCTCCGAAAGAGGCACATGTGACACCTGCCGAGCCGCATCGAACTCGATCTATTGATGGACGGGACGTTTTATACCTCCGCCAGCCTCAGAAGGGTTGTTGCCACCTCAAGATCCAGACTCCGAGTCGCCCACACAAGCCCTAACTCCGTCGCTGTCATTGAAAAGGGGCCACCACCCCAATTCTGGGTAACTACAGGAAGCATCCACCAACGCGGCAGCAGCTGTCGTCGTCAATACAACGGCAAGAGCCGCCGCCATCCCGCATCCAGCACTGTCGATTCCGGAGGAAGCTCCGGGAGCGCGTCCTACAAAGTTCGTGTGAGCGGGATCCCAAGATCCGCCGCCATCGATGCCGCCATAAGGACCGACCACCTAGCTCGTCATCCCCGACGGAGGGGATGCAGTCACCGCCATGACCAGAGCCACGGTTCCGGGGATCCATCACCGCCGATTAGCCACATCCTCTTCCGATTCGCCCTCCCTACGAACCCACCGGAGCAGCACCCAACCGCCGCGAAAGACCAACTCTAGATTGGATCTCGTGTCGTCATTCCCTCCACACCGCCGGCTAGCAGTCCAGATCCCCGCCATCTCTATCACAGGTGGTGCTCGCCTCTAGGGACGACGAGGTGGAAGAGAGTTTGGAGGTGGCGGCGGCCAGGTGGCTAGGGTCCCCACCCCCCCCCCCCCCCCCCCCCCCCCCGATAACATGAAGGGAGCAAGGGAGGGTGGGGGACAGCTGCAAACTACGGAACAACCAATTTTCATTAACCCAAAATTTCACCAATCAATTTCCATTGCAACGCACGGAGAAATATCTAGTTCATTACAAATCTCACAATATACAACATCCTACGTAGTTATGTATGATGGTGCATGGTTTGTTCAGGTCGGGATGTCATCCGGCGCAACCGCGGTTGCAGCCATCAGGGTGGCGCAGAGGGTCGAGAACAGAGGCAAACTCATCGTTGTAAGTGACGAAGTACGTCTGGGTTCATCACAATATTGTCTACTTGTTGCGGTATCTTTTCACCGTGTTTCTTGTTCTCTGTTCGTTGCAGGTTGTGTTTGCCAGCTGCGGCGAGCGCTACCTCTCGTCGTTTCTCTTCGAGTCCATCAGAAACGAGGCGGGAAACATGGTCTTGGAGCCATGAAAGTCACTTTGTCGCGCTGCTGGCAGCGGCTTGTGCTTCCTCCGATTCAATAGGAATTTTACTTCTTTTCCATTTTCCTATGTAACTTTGTTTTTTTATGTGTTTCCTATTTAACTTTCGCACGTACAGTTTTCTCAGTAATATTAATCAACGGAGGAAATTAAAGCACCAGCTATTGATGTTGATTTTACGCAGAACATCTATTCTACATGTTTGTTGCATAAAACACCAAATGTTGATGCACTTCATTGTATCTACTAGGCCCAGTTCAGAGTTTAGGCACGTGTATGTTGATATGATTTTGGATGGGTCAACCAACTGGTAGGCAAACCCGAGGACTTCCGACTACAGTTTTAATCGGGCCACTCAATTTTTTTCACTCAAAATTAAACATTTAAAGAATTCAGCAAAAATTGCATTAAATCACAAATGTATCAGGTAATATTTAAACAAACATAGCATATAAAATCACAAATGAATTCAGTCCACCTAGGTTTACGACTTACCGTCAAGAAACCAAAAAATAAGACGGCGAAAGAAAGTCATGCTCCTACAAAGACACACATCAAATTTTAATTTGCTGAGTATGGTGATTAAATTGAAAACGTAGGATAGGCTAAAGAGTATTTTGTCTTGTCTTGCATTTAAAAAAGATCACGTATTCCTATATATACGTTCACGAGGCTCAAGCGATAAATATCAATTTCATTAATCCCTTTCCATCACTTTTAAGATGGTATCAGTCTAACCGATCCAACCTAGCCGCCGCCCGCCTCTTTTGGTCGACGTCGCCCCGGCCTCCATGACCACCATCAGGGGCCGCGCCGTCCGCACCTAGTGTCCGTACGTTGGTTGTGTTGAGCGGTTGTCCTAGAGAGTTTTTCTTCCGATCCTTTGATACGGGTTTCTCTCTCTCCCGTGAGTCATTTTGATTGGCGCTTTTGTTATTGGGCTTTCGATCTAATATCGGTTTGCGTCACCCGTCGTCACCGATGACCCCACGCCTCTACTCCGACACTGGTAGGACCACCCGGCCTCTACTCCAAGCCGATGGCATCGCGCGATGGGCGGCCCGTCATGGTCGTAGTCCGCGGGTCTGCACGTCCGTCGCTGCTCCGCTCCGAATAGGACTCTTGCATCACATATCGTCTCCACCACCACAGACCGACTACATCAGGGTTACCGGGCCCCTCGTTGGCTTCCTCGGGCTCACCGGCTACGTCAGGCCTGTCGGCTGACTCGGCCTCGTTGTCCCCCACACTGGCCGCCTTGGGCTTGCATGCACCTCGCCGGGCCACCAGCCTCGTCGGCCTCCTCCGGTTCACCGGCCTTGTTGCTGTTGCGTTTGTCGCTCGGGTGTCAGGCACTGGACGCGGTCGTTCGCATATCGTTCCCCGTCGACCGTCATCGCCTTGGACTGCTCGACCACCCCAATTCACCACCCATGACGATGTCATCATCACCGAGCAACGCCCCCAACTTCGTGTGCGATCGGCTAGATCACCCACCCACCGCGATCCGCTTTATCTGAGATGCGCAACTGAACTAATGAGTCGGTTGCACGCGCCTCCACATGTCCCATGAAGGTTATCCTCGAGTACAATGCGCTCCTCCATAGATCGAGCAACAGGCTGGTCTTGCGCCTCCCCGTCAGGCCGCAGCGCTGCCAACCCATGGTTATCCCTGTGGAGGCACCGACCCACGTGTTGCCACTTCGTCACCCCTTCGGACCCTAGTGCCGTCACAAGCGGTCCACGCCCTCAACCCGAGGTCGCCCCCTTAACCGCACGGATCCGCGCTCCGCTGCCCCTTCGGGCCGTAGCGACGCGGCACGTAGTTCATGCCGCCTCGTCGAGGTCTTACCGCCATAGCCCCGGCCCGCTTGTTGCCGATGCATCGCCCCTTCGGGACGTGGCGCCATATCCCGCAGTCCACTCGGCCATCCACTCGCATCGACTTCCAGTAGTATGTGTTGTGCCACCTCCCTCGGCGCGGAACGTCATCATCCTTGTCGGTTTTCATCACGTTGTCGGGTCCTTCCTCGCCTACTTTGAGCATCGCTGACGTACTCCTAACCAGGCCGCCACCGCCATCAGGCGGGTCCGTCGCTCTTCTTCGGCACCGCTGCCACTCGCTCACCCAAGCCGTGGTGCCCGCCCATCCCCCTATGTTTTCCTCCAGCACTAGCTTATCGCTAGTGTCGCCATTTTTTCCCAGACCATTATTGGCGACATTGGCTCCTCGCTGATTGGCGCCGCAATCATCGTCGAGTCCTCCTTTGTTGGCCCCTCTGACTCCTTCCACATGCCGTATAGCTTGTGCAGGTCCCAGTTTACGCATGTCGTATGCTGGCAACACTGACGCGTGCCTTCGTCCCGGATGTGTTCCTAGTCTTCACAAGCCTGGAGCGGCACATCATCAAGATATCCTTCGTTCGTCTACGCACACCCGGTGATGGAAACCCTGATGCATGCCTTCATCCATGATGTGTCCTAGGGCTTGGCAAACTCGGTGCGATGTGTTGTCAACAACATCTTCTTCCTGGCACACAACAACTTCGACTAACTCGGAGCCTCTGTGCGCTCATGGCTCCCCGGTGATTTCCTTTATGCACATGTCATTACTCTTTGTTGATTGCTCGTTGTCATGATGGTTTCATCAAAAGGGTAAACATTATGGATGGAGTGTTGCCACTACGTCAATTTTGAAGGGAGGAACAACTAAGGGTGGTCTGAAATTGACTTGAAAATAGTAAAATACTATGACAAGGCCAGCTAGATTTCCCTTTACACTTCTTACACGCAAAATGGTTTAATAATAAGTGGATGGGTTGATTTAGGAAATAAGTATATGATGGTGCCCTAAGTGTTAAGTGAATGATCAGGTTTCTTTATACTTTTGTATTCATCAAGGGTTGAGGGAGGGTAACCCAGTGTCCATTGTCCTCTGCAATAGTCATGCTAATTATGTCTTTAAGATAATGGTAGTGGGGTGAAGAAGTGGTAATAGAGTTGGTCTCGTACCACACTTGGTGGACAATAGGTTTGAAATTTTGGAATATGATAATGATATCATGTTTTTATTCAAGATGATACATAGGTATATATGAACTTACAACTATTTATGTACATATCTAAGTAGATCTCATGCCTAAAATGAATTTCATGAAAAATGAGGTTATGATGGTGTTGCATGATGAGAAGAATGGTCGAAGCTATGTTGCCAAATAAGTATTTCGGTTTTTTGTGTTTGTGCTAGTACATTGGGTGTTGCTGATTGGTTCTCGACAGAAGAAAAGCTTTGGGATTGTCTACCTTACATCCAGATGAAAACGGATTCGTTTCAGCCATAGATTTCCTATAGTTACAGGATGACAAGTGTCCCCTATCCTCTGTTAGTTCCTATTTGTCTCGCTTTTAAATAGACCGACATGATCTTTGCGGGTCACCGCAACTTTTTTCAACCCAGACAGAAGAAGCAAAAAGGAGAAAAGCACCCAACGTTACAACCAAACTTTCCTATGTCCACTAAGCTAAAGCTAACAAAGGGTCGAAAGGACCAAAATGAAATGACAAAATTAACACTAGAAAGGATCTAAAATTACACTAAAGATTTTCAGTCTAATATACACTGAAAAGTGCACTGTAAAAATCTTTATGTCCACTAAGAATTACAATGTAAAATCCACCAAAATTACATTAAGATTTGCACTGTAAATACCGAAAATATACTAACAATCCAAATAATTTATACTAAATAATTACACTAAACATTACAGTAGAAATCCACTAAGAAAAACACTGTAAATCCATCAAGAATTACACTGTAAATCTATTTAGAATTATAGTGGAAATCCAGTAAGAAAAACGCTCTAAATCCAGTAGGAATTACAGTGTAAATCTACTTAGAATTACACTAAAAATCCACCAAGAAAGCACTGTAAATCAGATAATAATTTATCCTTCCAACCACTAATTGTTTTAACAATACGTTCAATTAGGAATTGGAAACAATTTGTTTTATCTAATTCCACATTTTCCGACAGGCCCAAATATTTATCATTAAGGGCTTCAGTCAAAATATTCAGAGCAAATCACATTTGTTCTCTGATCTCCACCTTTGTGTTTGGGTTGAAAAAACACTAGATTTATCAACGCTTACCAATTACCCGATGCCTTGCAATATAAGTCTAGCACCAATTGCAGTGCTTCCGCACACTGAGTATTTTCGTTCATAAGAATTAACGAGTCGTCCATAAATAGAAGATTGGTGATGGGCGGTGCGTCTCTACAAACTTTCACTCCCGAGATGTTTTCATTTCCTCTTCCCGCGTTAATAAAGCATTCAGCCCCTCAGTGCACAACAAGAAAAGATAAAGTGACAACGGTTCTCCTTATCTCAACGCCCTTGTAGGCTTGAAACTCTCACTTTCCTCCCCGTTGATCCGGACTCGGTATTCGACAGATGAGACACATTGCATAATAAAATTCACCCATTGTTGGCTGAAGCCAAGTTTCAGCATAATCTCCTTCAGGAACGTCCACTCAACTCTGTCGTAAGCTTTGCGCATATCCAACTTTATAGCACACAATCCCTCATTACCTTCTCTTTTGTTTTTGATAGTGTGACAACACTCATAAGCCACAAGGATGTTGTCTGTAATCAATCTCCCAGGAACAATTGCGCATATCCAACTTTATAGCACACAATCCCTCATTACCTTCTCTTTTGTTTTTGATAGTGTGACAACACTCATAAGCCACAAGGATGTTGTCTGTAATCAATCTCCCAGGAACAAAGGCGCTTTGAGTAGGGCTAATAATATCAGGTAGGAAAACCTTCAACCAAGTAGCCACCACTTTTGCATTTATTTTATAAACCATGTTGCATAAGCTAATAGGCCTAAATTGCGTAACCTTCTCTGGATTATTGATCTTAGGGATCAATATGATCGCAGTGTCATTCCATCCATTTGGTATCGTACATGTATTGATTGCTAACATGAAATATAGCATGAAGACCATCTGGCGCAGGGGCTTTCAAATCCCCTATATCAAATAAAGCTTTACGAACATCTTCCAAAGTATAAGAGGCTAGAAGAGCATTGTTCATCTTAGTAGACACTCTCCTACGCACAAGGGACACAAGTTCTTGATTTGGATCCGAAACTTTCGAGGTTAAGAGTTTAGAAAAAATACTCATTTATGAGATAATTTAATTCCTTGTCTTCCCTCCAGGTTCCAAAATGATCGAGTAGTTTCTTAATATAATTTCTTTTTTTCCTGACCGTGGCAGCGTTGTGAAAAAACGAAGTGTTACGATCCCCATCCATCAACCAGTTTGCTCAACCTCGCTGAAGCGAGAATAGTTCTTCTTGATCCAAAAGATTCTCAATTAGAACGCTGATTTCCTTTTGACGGGACCGTGATTCTGTATTCACTGGACCACGCCTTAATTTTTCTAACTCCTTTTTTAATTTATTAATCCTTTGTTTCAGACCCTTGAGAATATCATGGTCCCAAGAGTGTAGATCAGCTTGCACAACTCACGTACGATCCGTGTGCGACGAACCAATACCTGCTAACTTGGCCTTTTCTAAAGATGCTTTTACAATTTCTATAATAGTCTCTTCTTTTAAGCACCTAGATTCAAACTGTTTTACACGCCTCTCAAGGCGTCTGAAAATATTTTCATCCAAGTAATCCATGTCCAGGACCAATGGGCGATGATCAGAATGGACATGTTCTTCGTTAATCACGGCCGCTCGGGGGAATTTATTTTCCCATCCTATATAGCAGACTCACCGATCAAGACGCTCACGCGTTTGACCTCTACTCTAGGTAAAAGGATCCCCAATATAATGTAAGTCCTTGAAACCGCAATCAGTGAGGCACCCACGGAAATCTCCCATCATTACATTTGGTCTTGCGTTACCACCCTCCTTTTCTGAGGGATATAAAATTTTGTTAAAATCGCCCATAACCACCCACGGGTGGTCCCTTTTGCTATGCAAGTTATGAATATCATCCCATGAGAATTTGCGATCAGCCCAGTTTGGATAACCATCGAAGCTTGTGAAATACCACTGTACAGAATCGACGTGCATGAACATAATATCAATAAAATGAGGCGAAGCATAGTTCAACACAATTTTATTCATACTATGATAAAACAGAACAAGGCCACCATCCCGACCATCACTTTCAACAACAAACTTAGAATCAAAATCTAAAGTACGACGGAGCTCATCGACTTTACATTTATTCAAATGCGACTCTGAAAGGAAAATTAAATCCGCCATTATTCACCCCTGGTGATCCTGGAGCTCGTGAACTGCCGTGTGAGAGAGCATACCACGTTAGTTCCGTCCTAAGATTTTCATTTGGCTCGGCGAACTCCCTTCTCGAAGGCTGCCGAAGCGCTATTTTGTCCCTTCTCCCCGCCAACCGATTCCTCCCTCTACTACACATACTCCTCGTCCTTCTCATATATCTCTCTTGCAACGTGAGTGACCACCCCCTCCACATCATGTACAGTTTCTACTCTGCCCCTGCATACCCTCTTGGAAGAAACAATGACATCACCATACATCATACGCTCACAACTATCCAGGGACTTCTCAAAAGAGAATTCTAAGTCACTCCGCGTCGGGCGAGGGCCAAAAGGATGACCCTTTTTTCCCTAAGACTTTCCCATGTGCTTCCTCATATTTCTCACTCTTTCTTATCTTTCTATCTTTGGTCCCCCTCTTTATTAGTTGGTCCCGCACATGAATCTTTGAGGCATTAAATTTAAAACAAGTACCAACCTTAGCCGTATCACTCGCCATAGCAGCAAGAATCGCAGCCCCAGCCCCGGAGAGAGCTTCCAGCACACCAGGCTGAAACAAAAGCTGGCCTAGAAGGGCATTGTTACTTCTCAAACAACAGCGCCAGAAATTGACACGTTGATGGAGACTTGCTTGCGTTGGTTTTTCCCTTGAAGAGGAAAGGGTGATGCAGCACAGGAGCAGTAAGTATTTCCCTCAGTTTGAGAACCAAGGTATCAATCGAGTAGGAGAATCTCGTCAAGTCCAGAGTACCTACGCAAACACAAAAGAGCTTGCACCCAACGCTATAAAGGGGTTGTCAATCCCTTCAAGATTGATTGCAAAGTGAGATCTGAAGGCGAAAAGTGCAACGAAGTAAAAGTGTAAGGCTGAAAATATGGTGTGAAGTAGACCCGGGGGTCATAGTGTTCACTAGAGGCTTCTCTCAAAATAGCAAATATTACGGTGAGTGAACAAATTATTGTCGAGCAATTGATAGAACCGCGCAAAGTCGTGACGATATCTAAGGCAATGATCATACATATAGGCATCACGTTCGAAACAAGTAGACCGATACTTTCTGCATCTACTACTATTACTCCACACATCGACCGCTATCCAGCATGCATCTAGTGTATTGAGTTCATGACGAACATAGTAACGCCTTAAGCAAGATGACATGATGTAGAGGGATAAACTCAAACCAATGATGAAAACCCCATCTTTTTACCCTTGATGGCAACAACACGATGCGTGCCTCGCTACCCCTTCTGTCACTAGGTGAGGACACCGCACGGTATGAACCCAAAACCAAGCACTTCTCCCATTGTAAGAATTATTGATCAAGCTGGCCAAACGAAACCCCATAACTCGAAGAGAATTACAAGGATATGAAATCATGCATATAAGAGATCAGAAGAAACTCAAATAAGATTCATAGATAATCTGATCATAAATCCACAATTCATCGGATCTCAACAAACACACCGCAAAGAAGATTACATCGGATAGATCTCCATGAAGATCATGGAGAACTTTGTATTGAAGATCCAAGAGAGAGAAGAAGCCATCTAGCTACTAGCTATGGACCCGTAGGTCTATAGTGAACTACTCACGCATCATCGGAGAGGTTATGGTGTTGATGAAGAAGCCCTCCGTATCTGAATCCCACCTCTGGCAGGGCACCAGAACGTGCCCCAGATGGGATCTAGCGGAGACAGAAGCTTGCGGTGGCGGAAAAGTGTTTTCGTGGCTCCCCTAATTTTTTCTGGGATTTTAGGGAATATATAGGCGAAAGACCTAGGGCGAAGGAAGCCCAGGGAGCCCACAAGCCTGGGAGGCGTGGGCCCCCTGGCCGCGACTAGGGGGCTTGTGGGGTCCCTGATGACCCCCTGCCTTTGTTCTCAAGTCTCCCGATCGTCTTCTGTTTTGGAAAAAAATCTTTTTGTAAGTTTCTTTCCGTTTGGACCCCGTTTAAAATCTTCCTCTGAAAAGGGTCAAAAACACGAAAAAATAGGAACTGGCACTTGGCACTGAGTTAATAAGTTAGTCCCCAAAAAGATATAAAAGGCATACAAAACATCCAAAGTTTGACAAGATAATAGCATGAAACCATCAAAAATTATAGATACGTTGGAGACGTATCAGGCATCATGTACAGTAGCCTAGGCTTTTTGGCTGAACATACCCAACGCAAGGTCCCCCTAATTCACCTTAGTAGCAGTGGCTTTGCTGGTCTGAAGAAGCAAAACCAAGCAAAGGGGAGCGCCCCAAGTGCTGCACATTATGGCCCTCCTGGACATGCACAACACCCGTACAGGTCTCCTTCAGGATCGTCATGTTGGAAATATGCCCTAGAGGCAATGATAAAATAGTTATTATTATATTTTCTGTTTCAAGATAATCGTTTATTATCCATGCTATAATTGTATTGAATGAAAGCATAGATACATGTGTGGATATATAGACAAAACAATGTCCCTAGTAAGCCTCTAGTTGACTAGTCACTTGATCAAGGATGGTTAAGGTTTCCGACCATATGCAAGTGTTGTCACTTGATAACTGGATCACATCATTAGGAGAATGATGAGATGGACACGACCCAAAGTATGAACGTAGCATGTGATCGTGTCATTTTGTTGCTATTGTTTTCTGCGTGTCAAGTATTCATTCCTATGACCATGAGATCATGTAACTCACTGACACCGGAGGAATACCTTATGTGTATCAAACGTCACAACGTTAGTGGTTGACTATGAAGGTGCTCTACAGGTATCTCCGAAGGTGTCCGTTGAGTTATCATGGATCAAGACTAGGATTTGTCACTCCATGTGACGGAGAGGTATCTCGGGGCCCACTCAGTAATACAACATCACATATAAGCCTTGTAAGCAATGTGACTCAAGTGTTAGTCACGGGATCTTGTATTATAGAATGAGTAAAGAGACTTACCGGTAATGAGATTGAAATAGGTATAGGGATATCGACGATCAAATCTCGGGCAAGTAACATACCGAAGGACAAAGGGAATGTTATACGAGATTATATGAATCCTTGGCACATAGGTTCAACCGATAAGATCTTCGTAGAATATGTAGGATCCAATATGGACATCCAGGTCCCCCTATTTGATATTGGCCGGGGAGTGTCTCAGGTCATGTCTACATAGTTCTCGAACCCGTAGGCTCTGCACACTGAAGGTTCGGTGACGTTTCGGTATAGTTGAGTTATAGGTGTTGGCGACGAAGGTTGTTCAGAGTCCCGGATGAGATCATGGACGTAACGATGGTTTCCGGAATGTTCCGGAAATGAAGATTGATATATATGATGGTTTCATTTGGTCACCGGAAAGATTTTGGGCATTACCGGTAGTGTACCGGGAGTGACGAATGGGTTCCCGGTTTTCACCGGAAGGGGCCCACCCACCCGGGAGTGAGCCCAATAGTCCTAGGGTGGCGCACCAGCCCTTAGTGGGCTGGTGAGGCCAGCCCAAGTGGAATATGGCGCTAGAAGAAGAAAACTAAAGAAAAAAAAAGAGGGAGGTGGGAAGGAAGAGGAGGACTCCTCCTTCCCAAACATTGGAGTTGGAGTCCTCCTCCTCCTTTCGGTCGGCGCCCTTGGGGCTCTCTTGAGCCCCAAGGCTAGCCCCTCCCCTCCTCCTATTTATACTAGAGGTTTTAGGAGTTTTTTAAGACACAACTTTGCCGCGTGCAACTCAAACCTATACCTCGTAGTTCTTCCTCTAGATCGGATTTATGCGGAGCTCGGGCGGAGCCCTGCAAGAATAGATGATCACCATCACCGGCGCGCCGTCATGCTGCCAGAGAACTCATCTACTTCCCCGTCTCTCTTGCTGGATCAAGAAGGCGGAGATCGTCATCGAGCTGTACGTGTGCTGAACGCGGAGGTGCCGTCCGTTCGGTGCTAGATCGGGACGGATCGTGGGACGATGGTGATTTGAATCACGAAGCTATACCACCACATCAACCGCGTTTCTTACCGCTTCCCGCTTAGCGATCTAAAAGGGTATGTGGATCCGATCTCCCTCTCGTAGATGAACATCACCATGATAGGTCTTCGTGTGCGTCGGAAATTTTTTGTTTCGCATGCAACATTCCCCAACAGTGGCATCATGAGCTAGGTTCATGCGTAGATGTAATCTGGAGTAGAACACAAAAGTTTTTGTGGGCGTTGATGTTCAATTTCTGCCCTCCTTAGTCTTTTCTTGATTTGGCGGTATTGTTGGATTGAAGCGACCCGGACCAACATTACTCATACGCTTACGAGAGACTGATTTCATCGACCAACATGCAACTCGTTGCATAATGATGACTGGCGGGTGTTGGTTTCTTCAACTTTAGTTGAATTGGATTTGACCGAGGCGGTCCTTGGAGAGAGGTTAAATAGAAACTTGCACATCTCCGTTGTGGTTTTTGCGTAAGTAAGATGCGATAATACTAGATACCCATAGGAGCCGCGTAAAACGTGCACCAAACAAATTAGAGGATGTCTAACTTGTTTTCGCAGGGTATGATTGTGATGTGATATATTGGATGTATGAGATAATCATGTTCTACTAGTTAATATCGACTTGCACGTCGATTCTACGGCAACCGGCAGGAGCCATAGGGTTTTCTTTAAACTAACATTTGTGTATGGAGATGCGTTTACTATATTGCTAGGTTGTAGCTTTAGTAGTAATAGCATAGGTAGCATGACAACCTTGATGGCGGCACGATGATGGAGATCATGGTGTGGCGCCGGTGACTATGAAGATCATGCTGGTGCTTTGGTGATGGAGATCAAGAAGCACAAGATCATGGCCATAACATGTCACTTATGAATTTCATGTGATGTTAATCCATTTATGCACCTTATCTTGCTTAGAACGACGGTAACATTATAAGGTGACCCCTCACTAAAATTTCAAGATAAAATTGTGTTCTCCTCGATTGTGCACCATTGCGACAGTTCGTCGTTTTGAGACACCACGTGATGATCGGGTGTGATAGACTCAAGTTCACATACAACGGGTGCAAAACAGTTGCACACGCGGAACACTCGGGTTAAACTTGACGAGCCTAGCATGTGCAGACATGGTGTCGGAACACAAGAGAACGAAAGGTCGAGCATGAATCGTATAGTTGATATGATTAGCACAGAGATGTTTACCACTGAAACTATACTCAACTCACGTGATGATTGATACGTCTCAAACGTATCTATAATTTTTGATGGTTTCACGCTGTTATCTTGTCAACTTTGGATGTTTTGTTTAATTTTTATATCTTTTTTGGGACTAACTTATTAATTCACTGCCAAGCGTCAGTTCCTGTTTTTTCTGTGTTATTGACTCTTTTCAGATTTGATTTTGGAACGGAGTCCAAACAGAATAAAATCCCCAAAATAAATTTTTCCAGAACGGAAGAAGATCGGGAGGCTTGAGGGCCAAGCAAGTGGGCCCACAGGGGGCCCACAAGCCCTGTTGCCGCGGCCAGGGGGGAGGCCGCGACAACCAAGCTTGTGGCCCCCCTGGCGCTCCCCTGCCCTAGGTCTTTGGCCTATAAATTCCCTAAAAATCCAGACAAAATGAGGGCATCCAGGAAAACACTTTTCCGCCGCCGCAAGCTTCCGTTTCCGCGAGATCTCATCTGGAGACCCTTCTCGGTGCCCTGCCGGAGGGGACATTGGAGTTGGAGGGCTTCTTCATCAACATCATCGCCCCTCCAATGACTCGTGAGTAATTCATTTCAGACCTATGGGTCCCTAGTTAGTTGCTAGATGGCTTCTTCTCTCTCTCTTGGATCTTCAATACAAAGTTCTCCATGATCTTCATGGAGATCTATCCGATGTAATCCTCTTTGGCGGTGTGTTTGTCGAGATCCGATGAATTGTGGATTTGTGATCAGATTATCTATGATATATATTCGAGTCTTTGCTGATTTCTTATATGCATGATTTGATATCCTTGTAAGTCTCTCCGAGTCTTGGGTTTTGTTTGGCCAACTAGATCTATGATTCTTGCAATGGGAGAAGTGCTTGGTTTTGGGTTCATATCGTGTGGTGACCTTTCCAAGTGACAGAAGGGGCAGCAAGGCACGCATCGTGTTGTTGCCATCAAGGGTAACAAGATGGGCTTTTATCGTAGATATGAGATTGTCCATCTACATCATGTCATCTTGCTTAAGGCGTTACTCTGTTCTCTTGAACTTAATACACTAGATGCATGCTGGATAGCGGTCGACGTGTGGAGTAATAGTAGTAGATTCAGAAAGTATCGGTCTACTTGTTTTGGACGTGATACCTATATATATAATCATTGTCGTAGATAAAGTCACGACTTTGCGCGGTTCTATCAATTGCTCGACGGTAATTCGTTCACCCACCGTCTACTTGCTTTCATGAGAGAAGCCACTAGTGAACACTACGACCCCCGGGTCTATTCACACGTATCATTTCCACTTTCTCTTTTACTTTGCTTTGTTTCTTTTTGCTTTCAGTTCTCACTTGGCAAACAATCTATAAGGGATTGACAACCCCTTTATAGCGTTGGGTGCAAGCTCTTTGTGTTTGTGTAGGTACTTGTGATAATCCTTCACTCGATCGATACCTTGGTTCTCAAAACTGAGGGAAATACTTGCCGCCGCTGTGCTACATCACGCTTTCCGCTTCGAGGGAACACCAACGCAAGGCTCCAAGGCCAGAGGGGAATCCTTTGCATATTTGCCAAGGAAGTCCCTAAAGGCGTAGCCATAGCAGAAGGATTCCTGGTGCCCTTGCTGAGGAGTATCAAGACAAGAATAGTCTCCCGTCAGCACACTTGTTTCTAGAGCCGTTGGAAGGTCTTTTGTTGCAGTAGCAGAAGTACTTCTGGCGCCGTTGCCGGGGAAGGAGAGATCTATCCAAGTAGGTCTCACAAACTCATCTCTTGTATTTACCTTTTTTGCAAGTTGCCTCTCATTTTCTTCTCCCCCACTTCACATTTGCCGTTTTCATTTGCCTTTCTCCTTTGCCATTGTCATTTGCCTTTTTGCCGTTTTCGGTTGCCGTTTTCTTTTGCCTTTTTGTCGTTTCCGTTTGCCGGTTTTCTTGCTTGCTTGTGTGCTTGTTTATTATTTAAGTCATCATGGCTGAAAACACCAAACTTTGCGACTTCTCGAGTACCAATAACAATGATTTTATTACTACTCCGATTGCTCCCGCCGCTAGTGCGGAATCGTATGAAATCAACGCAGCTTTGCTGAATCTTGTT
Source organism: Hordeum vulgare subsp. vulgare (assembly GCF_904849725.1). Lineage (NCBI taxonomy): Eukaryota > Viridiplantae > Streptophyta > Magnoliopsida > Poales > Poaceae > Hordeum > Hordeum vulgare. The sequence goes on along the minus strand of NC_058519.1, from coordinate 473,603,151 downwards.
ATGAAAGAGCAATTCTCTGGCCTTCCTAGTGAAGATGCCGCATCCCATCTCAATACCTTCATTGAGCTTTGCGATATGCGAAAGAAAAGAGATGTGGATAATGACGTGATTAAGTTGAAGATTTTTCCTTTCTCGTTGCGAGATCGCGCAAAAACTTGGTTTTCTTCTTTGTCTAAAAATAGTATTGATTCTTGGGATAAGTGCAAAGATGCTTACATATCCAAGTATTTTCCGCCGGCTAAGATTATCTCCCTACGTAACGATATCATGAATTTCAAGCAACTTGATCATGAACACGTTGCACAATCTTGGGAGAGGATGAAGTTAATGATTAGAAATTGTCCCGCTCATGTCTTTAGTTTGTGGATGATTATACAAATCTTTTACACTGGTTTGAATTTCGCTTCTCGCAATATCTTGGACTCCGCTTCAGGTGGAACGTTCATGGAAATCACGTTAGGAGACGCTACAAAACTCCTAGACAATATCATGACCAACTACTCTCAGTGGCACACTGAAAGGTCACTGCTAGCAAAAAGGTACACGCTATAGAAGAAATTAACTCGCTTAGTGCTAAGATGGACGAGTTGATGAATTTGGTTGCTAGTAGAAACGCTCCTTTAGATCCTAATGACATGCCACTATCTTCCTTGATTGAGAGTAGCAACGCTAGTTTGGACGTTAATTTTGTTGGTAGGAACAATTTTGGCAACAACAATGCTTTTAGAGGAAACTATGTTCCTAGGCCTTTTCCTCATAACTCCTCTAACAATTATGGAAATTCCTACAACAACACTTATGGAAATCACAACAAATTACCCTCTGATTTAGAGAGTAATATCAAAGAGTTCATCAACTCTCAAAAGATTTTCAATGCGTCCATAGAGGAAAAACTACTCAAAATTGACGATTTGGATAAGAGCGTTGATAGGATGTCTTGTGATATTGATGCTTTGAAAGTTAGATGTGCTCCTCCCAAGGTCAACTTGGATGAAACTTTGAAAGCTATGCGTGTCTCCATGAATGAGAGCAAAGAAAGAACCGCCCAAATTCGCGCTAGGCATGAATGGTTTAAAAGGGTGTGTTCTAGTGATGCAAATCACGAAGATCTTAAAATGCTTGGTGTGACTCCTCTTGAATCTTTGTTTTTGCGTGTCAAACCTATTGATGAAGGGGCTGGATATGAATCCACTTTGGTTGAAAAACGCCCCAATGATTCGGAGTCCACCTATCTTGATGATAAAGGTGTGGAGAGTGGAGTAGAAGAAATCAAAATTTTGGGTGGTAATGAAACTCCCACTTTGGATTTCAAGGAATTCAATTATGATAGTTGCTCCTTGTTTGAATGCTTTTCTTTGATGCAATCCATTGCAAACTCTCCACATGCTTATAGCCAAAGCAAAGCCTTTACCGCGCATATTTTAGATGCTATGATGAAATCTCTTGAAGAGAAGCTTGAACTAGAAGTCTCTATACCTAGAAAACTTCATGATGAGTGGGAACCTACTATCAAAATCAAGATCAAAAACTATGAGTGCAATGCTTTGTGTAATTTGGGTGCTAGTGTTTCCGCGATTCCAAAGTCTTTATGTGATATTCTTGGTTTTCATGAGATTGAAGAGTGTTCTCTTAATTTGCATCTTGCGGATTCTACTGTCAAGAAACCCATGGGAAGGATCGATGATGTTCTTATTGTTGCAAATAAGAACTATGTACCCGTGGATTTCATTGTACTTGACATAGATTGCAATCCTTCATGTCCCATTATTCTTGGTAGACCTTTCCTAAGGACTATTGGTGCTACCATCGATATGAAGGAAGGGAATATTAGATTTCAATTTCCTCTAAAGAAGGGCATGGAGCACTTTCCTAGAAATAAAATAAGATTGCCTTATGAATCCATGATGAGGGCTACTTATGGTTTGAGCACCAAAGATGACTATACGTGATTCCATCACCTTTTGCCTAGCTAAGGGCATTAAACAATAGCACTTGTTGGGAGTCAAACCAACGAATCTATCCTTTTTCTTACTGTTTTGTGTTTTCCACACTTTCATAATTCTGTTATGATTGTGTTTTTGTGTTTCTTTTTGCGTTTGTGCCAAGCAAAACCGTTATGATTAGTCTTGGGGATGATCGTTTGGTCATGCTGGAAAAGACAGAAACTTTCTGCTCACGAAAAGAATTTTTTTTTTCTGTAAGAGATTTTGAGTTGATTCTTTTTTCTGCTGATTGCTATGCAAATTCTTCAGACTGTCGTAATTTTTCAGAATTGTTGAAGTAACAGAAGTATATGAAGTATATAGATTGCTACAGACTAGTCTGCTGTTAACAGATTCTGTTTTTGTTGTGTTGGTTGCTTATTTTGATGAAACTATGGATAGTATCGGGGGGTATTAGCCATGGAAGATTGAAAATACAGTAACCCAACATCAACATAAGTAGAATTTAAGTTTGCTACAGTACCTAAGGAAGTGGTGGTTTGCTTTCTTATACTAATGTTATCATGAGTTTCTGTTTAAGTTTCGTGTTGTGAAGTTTTCAAGTTTTGGGTGAAGTTCTTATGGACATAAAGTTAAAGAGTGGCAAGAGCTCAAGCTTGGGGATGCCCAAGGCACCCCAAGTTGACTCAAGGATGCCGTAAAAGCCTTATCTTGGGGATGCCCCGGGAAGGCATCCCCTCTTTCGTCTTCAATCCATTGGTAACGTTACTTGGGGCTATATTTTTATTCACCACATGTTATGTGTTTTGCTTGGAGCGTCTTGTATCGTAGGAGTCTTTTATTTTTGTTGTGTCACAATCATCCTTGCTGCACACCTAGAGAGAGAGACATGCACTCACCGTGATTTTGTCGAGCTTCACTTATATCCTTTGGTAGACAATTCAGCTCACATGTGCTTCACTTATATCTTTTGAGCTAGTTGATTTTGCTCTATGTGCTTCACTTATATCTTTTAGAGCACGGCGGTGTGTGGCTTGGTAGTTGATCTATGTTATGAAAGTAGTCTCAAAAGGGTTAGTTATCCAAAGGGATACGAAAACTTCCACCTTCATGTGCATTGAATAGTTAGAGAAGTTTGATTCATCTCAACTAGTTTTGAGTTGTGGTTATGGTAATATTGAAGTTATATTAGTAAGGTGTTGTGGATCTAGAAATACTTGTGTTGAAGTTAGTGATTCCCGTAGCATGCACGTATGGTGAACCGCTATGTGATGAAGTCTGAGCATGATTAGTCTATTGATTGTCATCCTTTGTGTGGCGGTCGGGATCGCGCGATGGTTTATACCTACCAACCCTTCCCCTAGGAGTATGTGTTGAATGCTTTGTTTCGATTACTAATAAATTTTTTGCAACAAGTATATGAGTTCTTCATGACTAATGTTCAATCCATGGTTTAGATGCACTTCTACCTTCCACCATCACTATCTTCTTTAGTGTCGTGCAACTTCCGCCGGTGCACAAAACCCACCATTAGCCTCCCTCAAAACAGCCACCATACCTACCTACTATGGCTTTTTCAAAGTCATTCCAAGATATATTGTCATGCAACTACCACCATGACATGTGCCACCACTTCTACATTGCCATTGCATGATCGTAAGATAGCTAGCTTGATGTTTCCATTTATGTCTATGCCATGCTAGATCATTGTCACGGTACACTACCGAAGGCATTCCATATAGAGTCATCGTTGCTCTAAGTTTTGAGTTGTAGGTGTGATGATCATCATTGATGGAGCATTGTCCCATGTGAGAAAATAAAAGAGGCCAGCGAAGCCCATATACAAAAAGAGGCCAAAGATGCCCACCAAAATAATAAAAATAATAATAATAAAAGAGGCCAAAGAGCCCATTCAAAAAAAATGAGAGAAAAAGGGAGAAGGGACAATGCTACCACCTTTCCACACTTGTGCATATTAAGCACCATGATCTTCATGATTGAGAGTCTCTCGTTTTGTCACCACCATATAGCTAGTGGGAAATTATCATTATATAACTTGGCTTGTATATTCCAATGATAGGCTTCCTCAAATTTGCCTTAGGTCTTCGTGAGCAAGCAAGTTGGATGCACACCCACTAGTTTTCTTCAAGAGCTCTCACATACTCTTAGCTCTAGTGCATCATTTGTATGGCAATCCCTACTCATTCACATTGATATCTATTGATGAGCATCTCCACAGCTCATTGATATGCCTAGTTAATGTGACCATCTTCTCCTTGTTTATCTTGCAACCTCGACCACACTTCACACCACTTATAGTGCTAAAACCATGGCTCACACTCATGTATTGCGTGAGAGTTGAAAAAGTTTGAGAAAGTAAAGGTGTGAAAACAATTACTTGGCCAATACCGGGGTTGTGCATGATTTAAATTCGTTGTGAAATGATGATAGAGCATAGCCAGACTATATGATTTTGTAGGGATAACTTTCTTTTGGCCTTGTTATTTTGAAAGTTCATGATTACCTTGCTAGTTTGCTTGAAGTATTATTGTCTCCACGTCAAGAGCAAACTATTTTTTTGAATCTAATGGATTTGAACATTCACGTCACGTAAGAGGAGTTACAAAGGACATCTATGTTAGACAACATGAAAGCATCAAAAATTCATTCTTTATCACTTCCCTAATCGAGGACGAGCAGGAATTAAGCTTGGGGATGCTTGATACGTCTCAAACGTATCTATAATTTTTGATGGTTTCACGCTGTTATCTTATCAACTTTGGATGTTTTGTTTACCTTTTATATCTTTTTGGGACTAACTTATTAATTCAGTGCCAAGCGCCAGTTCCTTTATTTTGTGTTTTTTACTCTTTTCAGATCTGATTTTGGAACGGAGTCCAAACAGAATAAAATCCCCGATATAATTTTTTCTAGAACAGAAGAAGATCGGGAGGCTTGAGGGCCAAGCAAGTGGGCCCACACGGGGCCCACAAGCCCTGTTGCCGCGACCAGGGGAGGCCGCGACAACGAAGCTTGTGGCCCCCCTGGCGCTCCCCTGCCCTAGGTCTTTGACCTTTAAATTCCCTAAAAATCCAGAAAAAATGAGGGCATCCACGAAAACACTTTTCCGCCGCCGCAAGTTTCCGTTTCCGCGAGATCTCATCTGGAGACCTTTCCCGGTGCCCTGCCGGAGGGGACTTTGGAATTGGAGGGCTTCTTCATCAACATCATCGCCCCTCCAATGACTCGTGATTAGTTCACTTCAGACCTACGGGTCCGTAGTTAGTATCTAGATGGCTTCTTCTCTCTCTTGGATCTTCAATACAAAGTTCTCCATGATCTTCATGGAGATCTATCCGATGTAATCCTCTTTGGCGGTGTGTTTGTCGAGATCCGATGAATTATGGATTTGTGACCAGATTATCTATGATATATATTTGAGTCTTTGCTGATTTCTTATATGCATGATTTGATATCCTTGTAAGTCTCTCCGAGTCTTGGGTTTTGTTTGGCCAACTAGATCTATGATTCTTGCAATGGGAGAAGTGCTTGCTTTTGGGTTCATACCGTGTGGTGACCTTTCCAAGTGACAGAAGGGGCAACAAGGCACGCATCGTGTTGTTGCCATCAAGGGTAACAAGATGGGCTTTTATCGTATATATGATATTGTCCATCTACATCATGTCATCTTGCTTAAGGCGTTACTCTGTTCTCTTAAACTTAATACACTAGATGCATGCTGGATAGCGGTCGACGTGTGGAGTAATAGTAGTAGATGCAGAAAGTATCGGTCTACTTGTTTTGGACGCGATGCCTATAGATATAATCATTGCCGTAGATAACCTCACGACTTTGCGCGGTTGTATCAATTGCTCGACAGTAATTCGTTCAACCACCATCTACTTTCTTTCATGAGAGAAGCCACTAGTGAACACTACGGCCCCCGGGTCTATTCACACCTATCGTTTCCACTTTCGCTTTTACTTTGCTTTTTTTCTTTTTTGCTTTCAGTTCTCACTTGGCAAACAATCTATAAGGGATTGACAACCCCTTCATAGTGTTGGGTGCAAGCTCTTTGTGTTTGTGTAGGTACTTGTGATAATCCTTCACTGGATCGATACCTTGGTTCTCAAAACTGAGGGAAATACTTACCGCCGCTGTGCTACATCACCCTTTCCGCTTCGAGGGAACACCAACGCAAGGATCCAAGGCCACGGGGGAATCCTTTGCATATTTGCCAAGGAAGTCCCTAAAGGCATAGCCATAGCAGAAGGATTCCTGGTGCCGTTGCTGAGGAGTATCAAGACAAGAATAGTCTCCCGTCAGCACGCTTGTTTCTGGCGCCATTGGAAGGTCTTTTGTTGCAGTAGCAATGATCGGATTTGAATTAGTGATTTTGGATCGTGCCACACTCAAGTAACTAGAGGGATGTCTATTTGAGTGGGAGTTTATTAGTAATTTGATTAGTTAAACTCTAAATTGTCCTGAACATAGTCTAAGTCCACTTTGCAATATTTTATGTTGTAGATCAATGAATCACGCAGTAGCAACCCTGAATTTCAATACGTTCCTAGAGAAAGCTAAGCCGAAAGATGATGGTAGCAACTTTGTAGACTGGGCTCGTAATCTTAGGCTCATCCTACAAGCTGGGAGAAATAATTATGTCCTTGATGCTGCGCTAGGAGATGAACCACCCGCTACGTCTGACCAAGATGTTTTGAACGCTTGGCAATCACGTAAGGAGGACTACTCAGTAGTTCAATGTGCAGTCTTGTATGGCTTGGAACCGGGACTTCAACAACGATTTGAACGTCATGGAGCATATGAGATGTTCAGGAGTTGAAATTTATCTTTCAGAAGAACCCCCGGATTGAGAGGTATGAGACCTCCGATAAATTCTATGCTTGCAAGATGGATAAGAATTCGTCTGTTAGTGAACATGTGCTCAAAATGTCTGGGTACTCAAACCGTCTAGCTGAGCTGGGGATGGAACTCCCGCAAGAGGCTATCACTGACAGAATTCTTCAATCACTGCCACCTATCTACAAGAGCTTTGTGTTGAACTATAACATGCAAGGGATGAACAAGTCACCCGGTGATTTATTCGCAATGCTGAAAGTTGCAGACTCAGAACTCCGAAAAGAGCATCAAGTGTTGATGGTCAATAAGACCACTGGTTTCAAGAGATACGACAAAGGCAAGAACTTTAACTCCAAGAAGAGCGGGAAAATTGTTGCCAATTCGATGAAGAAACCCAAGGCTGGACCTAAGCCAGAAACAAAGTGCTATTATTGCAAGGGGATGGGTCACTAGAAGCGCAACTGCCCCAAGTATTTGGCTGATAAGAAGGAGGCCAACGCCAAACCAAGTATATGTGATATACATGTTATTGATGTGTATCTAACCAACTCTCGTAGTAGTGCCTGGGTATTTCATACCGGTTTTGTTGCTCATATTTGCAACTCGAAGCAGGGACTGCGGAATAAACGAAGGCTAGCGAAGGATGAAGTGAAGATGCGCGTGGGAAATGGTTCCAAGGTTGATGCAATCGGCGTCGGCACAGTCTCACTTCAATTACCATCAGGATTAGTTATGAACTTAAATAATTGTTATTTCGTGCCTGCATTAAGCATGAACATTATATCTGGATCTCGTTTATTGCGAGATGGTTACTCATGTAAGTCAGAGAAAAATGGTTGTTCTATTTTTATGAGTAATATCTTGTATGGTCATGCACCCAATGTGAGGGGTTTTTTCATATTGAATCTTGATTGTGATGACACACATATACATAACATTGAGACCAAAAGATGTAGAGTTAACAATGATAGCACCACCTTTTTGTGGCACTGTTGCTTAGGTCATATTGGTGTAAAGCGCATGAAGAAACTCCATGCTGATCGGCTTTTGGAGTCACTTGATGTCGAATCACTTGACACGTGTGAACCATGGCTCGTGGGCAAGATGACTAAGACTCCGTTCTCTGAAACAATGGAGCGTGCAAGTGACTTGTTGGAGATCTTACATACTAATGTGTGCGGTCCAATGAGTGTGGAGGCGCGCGGTGGATATCGTTTTTTTCTCACCTTCGCTAATGATTTGAGTAGGTATGGATATATCTATTTGATGAAGCACAAGTTTGAAACATTTGAAAAGTTCAAGCAATTTCAGAGTGAAGTTGAAAATCATTATAACAAGAGGATCAAGTTCCTACGATCTGATCGAGGGGCCGAATATCTCCGTTTCGAGTTTGGTGCTCACATAAGACAACGTGGAATCGTTTCACAGTTGATACTGCCTGGAACACCACAGCGTAATGGTGTGTCCGAACGTCGTAATCGTACTTTGTTAGATATGGTGCGATCTATGATGTCTCTTACCGATTTGTTGTTATCGTTTTGGGGTTATGCATTAGAGATAGCTGCATTCACTTTAAATAGGGCACCGTCAAAATCCGTTGAGACAACACCATATGAGCTATGGTATGGCAAGAGGCCAAAGTTGTCGTTTCTTAAAGTTAGGGGATGCGATGGTTATGTTCAAAAGCTTCAGCCTGAAAAGCTGGAACCGAAAGCGGAAAAGTGCGTCTTCATAGGTTACCCAAAGGAGACAGTTGGGTACACCTTCTATCTCAGATCCGATGGCAAAGTGTTTGTTGCTAAGAACGGAGCTTTTCTTGACAAGATGTTTCTCTCGAAAGAATTGAGTGGGAGGAAGATAGAACTTGATGAGGTTGTAGAACCTCTGCTCCCTCTAGATGGTGGCGCAAGAAAGGGGAAACCTTTGTCGAGGCGACGCCGGTTGAGGAGGAAGCTAATGATGATTATCATGAAGCTTCAGATGAAGTTACTATCAGACCTCGCACGTCGACAAGATCACGTACTGCTCCCGAGTGGTACGGTAATCCTGTCTTATCTATCATGTTGTTAGACAACAATAAACCTGCGAAATATGAAGAAGCAATGGTGGGCCCGGATTCCAACAAATGGCTGGAGGCCATGAAGTCTGAGATAGGATCTATGTATGAAAAAAAAGTGTGGACTTTGGAAGTATTACCTGAAGGTCGCAAGGCTATTCAGAACAAATGGATCTTTAAGAAGAAGACGGACGCGGACGGTAATGTGACCGTTTATAAAGCTCGACTTGTGGCAAAGGGTTTTTCACAAGTTCAAGGAGTTGACTACGATGAGACATTCTCACCGGTAGCGATGCTTAAGTCCATCCGAATCCTGTTAGCAATAGCTGCATTTTTCGATTATGAAATCTGGCAAATGGATGTCAAAACGGCGTTCCTTAACGGTTTTCTGAAGGAAGAGTTGTATATGATGCAACCCGAAGGTTTTGTCGATCCAAAGAATGCTAACAAAGTATGCAAGCTCCAGCGATCCATTTATGGACTGGTACAAGCATCTCAGAGTTGGAATAAGGGCTTTGATGAGGTCATCAAAGCATTTGGGTTTATACAAGTTGTTGGGGAATCTTGTATTTACAAGAAAATGAGTGGGAGCTCTGTAGCATTTCTAATATTATATGTGGATGACATATTGCTGATTGGAAATAATGTGGAGTTTTTAGAGAGCGTAAAAGGTTACTTGAACAAATGTTTTTCAACGAAAGACCTAGGAGAAGCTGCTTACATATTAGGCATTAAGATCTATAGGGATAGATCGAGGCGCCTAATAGGATTTTCACAAAGCACATACCTTGATAAAGTTTTGAAGAAGTTCAAAATGGAGCAGTCCAAGAAGGAGTTCTTGCCAGTATTACAAGGTATAAAGTTGAGTAAGACTCAGTGTCCAGTAACTGTGGAAGATAGAGAAAAGATGAGTACCGTCCTCTATGGTTCATCCATAGGGTCTATCATGTATGCAATGTTGTGCATAAGACCGGACGTCAGCCTGGCCATAAGTATGGCAGGCACGTTTCAAACTAATCCAGGAGTGGATCACTGGACGGCGGTCAAGAATATTTTGAAGTACCTGAAAAGGACTAAGGAAATGGTTCTCGTTTATGGAGGTGACGAAGAGCTCGTCGTAAAGGGTTATGTCGATGCAAGCTTTGACACTGATCTAAATGACTCTATGTCTCAAACCGGATACATATTTATTCTTAATCGGGGTGCGGTAAGCTGGTGCAGTTCCAAGCAAAGCGTCGTAGCAGATTCTACATGTGAAGCAGAGTACATGGCTGCCTCGGAGGCAGCTAAGGAGGGTGTCTGGATGAAGCAGTTCATAACGGATCTTGGATTTGTGCCGAGCGCACTAAATCCAATAACTCTATTCTGTGACAACACTCGTGCCATTGCTTTAGCAAAGGAACCAAGGTTTCACAAGAAGACCAGACACATCAAACGACGCTTCAACCTCATCCGCGACTATGTCGAAGGAGAGGACATAAATATTTGCAAAGTGCACACGGATCTGAATGTTGCAGATCCGCTAACTAAACCTCTTCCACGAGCAAAGCATCATCAACACCAGAACTGTATGGGTGTTAGATTCATTCCAATGTAAATCGCATAGAGATGTGAGACTAGATTATTGACTCTAGTGCAAGTGGGAGACTGTTGGAAATATGCCCTAGAGGCAGTGATAAAATAGTTATTATTATATTTCCTGTTTCAAGATAACCGTTTATTATCCATGCTATAACTATATTGAATGAAAGCATAGATACATGTGTGGATATATAGACAAAACAATGTCCCTAGTAAGCCTCTAGTTGACTAGTTAGGTGATCAAGGATGGTTAAGGTTTTCCGACCATATGCAAGTGTTGTCACTTGATAACTGGATCACATCATTAGGAGAATGATGTGATGGACAAGACCCAAACTATGAACGTAGCAAGTGATCGTGTCGTTTTGTTGCTATTGTTTTCTGCGTGTCAAGTATTCATTCCTATGACCATGAGATCATGTAACTCACTGACACCGGAGCAATACCTTGTGTGTATCAAATGTCACAATGTTACTGGGTGACTATAAAGGTGCTATAGAAGTATCTCTGAAGGTGTCCGTTGAGTTAGCATGGATCAAGACTGAGATTTTTCACTCCGTGTGACGGAGAGGTATCTCGGGACCCACTCTGTAATACAACATCACATATAAGCCTTGGAAGCAATGTGACTCAAGTGTTAGTCACGGGATCTTGTATTACAGAACGAGTAAAGAGACTTGCCAGTAACGAGATTGAAATAGGTATAGGGATACCGACGATCAAATCTCGGGCAAGTAACATACCGAAGGACAAAGGGAATGTTATACGGGATTATATGAATCCTTGGCACAGAGGTTCAACCGATAAGGTCTTCGTATAATATGTAGGATCCAATATGGACATCCAGGTCGTGCTATTGGATATTGGCCGGGGAGTGTCTGAGGTCATGTCTACATAGTACTTGAACCCGCAGGGTCTGCACACTTAAGGTTCGGTGACGTTTCGGTATAGTTGAGTTATAGGTGTTGGTGACCGAAGGTTGTTCGGAGTCCCGGATGAGATCACGGACGTCACGAGGGTTTCTAGAATGGTCCGAAAACGAGGGTTGATATATAGGATGGTTTCATTTGGTCACCGGAAAGATTTCGCGCATTACCAGGAGTGACGAATGGGTTCCGGGTTTTCACCGGGAGTGGGCCCTATAGTCCTAGGTTTGCGCACCAGCCCTTAGTGGGCTGGTGAGACCAGCCCAAGTGGTCTATGGCGCTATAAGAAGAAAACCAAAGAAAAAAAGAGGGAGGTGGGAAGGAAGACGAGCACTGCTCCTTCCCAAACCGAATTGGAGTTGGAGTCCTCCTCCTCCTTTCGGCCGGTGTGTGACAGCCCGATGCCGACGCTCCAGAAGATTCCCCCCTTTTATTCTGTTTGCATCGTGTGTTTAGTTTTATTCCTTGCATCGTCTTGTAGTTGCATCATCGCATCATGCATGGCATCATGTCAACTGTGTTAATTGTCGTTGTTGCTTGTGAGTGCTTTGTGAGTGTGGCGTTGTTCATTGGCGTGACGAGAGTGGGTGCAACAGAGCCGCTAAACCCTGTTGCACCGAGGACCTAAAACCTTTACTCCCCTCCTCTCCTCTTGTATTTGTTTTTGTGGTTTTGCTATAGTCTTCGTTTAAACCCCTATTTAAAAGGGTGCGCCTTCATCTTTTCAATAAAAATCATTTTTATTAAATGTGGGGGGCAACCCTTGCGTTTTGAATGTTTATTTTTCCTTTTGTTTTATTTTAAAACCGTCTAATTTCCTTTTCTTTTTAAAAGGCTTTTATTTTATCCTTTAAGTGAAAGAGGTTTTATTTTGTTCTTCGAAAGGGTTTATTTTTTTAAATTCTTCAAAAGATTTTATTTTATTCGTTTAAAAAAAAGGCCCAATCTATTTTTTTAGAGTTGGGGTTCATTTTTAAAGGAGAAAATGCATTTTCTTCATTTTATTATTTATTATTGTTTTTCTTCCTTTCCTTTGTTAAAAGCCTTTTTTTTCTTTAGTTAAAAATGCTGTTTTATAAGTTTATAAAAAAAACAGCATTTGGGGGAGGGAGGAGCCGAGCCGAGCTGGCCCACGCCTAGTGAGGTTCCCTGCCCTAGCGATCCCCTCGTCCCTCGTCCTCTCCCGCAGCGCCGTCGTCCTCCCCCATCTCCCTCCTCTGCCCGATTCCTCCTCCCTCTCCTTCCTTGCTCGCCGCGCCCCAACTCCCATGCCTGGAGCCAGCCTGCCGGAGGTCCCCCTCGCCGCCGGAGTTCCTCTCCGCGCCCGCCTGCACCAGCTTCTGCGCCGCCCCGCGCGACAGCAGTCCCCCCGCGCCTCCCATCGCCCGTGTCAGGCCCCCTCGACCCGAGCTGCGCCGCCCCGCCGACGCTCCTCCGCGCCGCCCAGCTGCGCCGCCTGCTCCTCCCCGCGCGAGCAGCCCCGTCGCTGCCTGGCCTGCCGGCAGGGCGCCCCCGTCGTGGAAGCCGCCCCTGCGCCGCCATGGCCTCGGCCTCGCCTCTCCTCGCCAACCCCGCCTCCAGCCGCCGCGTGCCACCATGACCGCGCGTGCCTGGGGCCGCGCGCCTCCCCGGCGGCCTCTTTCGTCCCTGGCCGTCCCTGCTCCAGCAGCGCGGCGCCTTCGACAGCCCCTTCCCGGCGCAAGCGCGCCATGGCAACGCCCCTGGTTTCTCCCGCGCCTCGCCGTTCACCCCGCCGCCGGGTCGCCCTGCTGCTGCCTCGCCGGACGCCAGCCGCGTGCCGAGCCGCCCTTCCAAGCCCGGTCTCCTGCTCGTGCTGCCTTGCTCGCCTCCTGTTGTTGTTGCTGCTGCAGGAACTGTGGCCGCCTTCCCTGCAGAAGCCAAGCCCGAGCCGTCCTATGCCGAGCCGTCGCTGCCGTGTGTTGTGCTGCTAGATGTGCCTGCTTTCCGCTGTCGTTGTTGTTGCCGGCGTGCTGGCTAGCCGATGCGTGTCGTTGACCTGCTGCTTGTGCTGCCGCAGCTAGCTAGCTTAGCTGCTGCTAGGAGTGCATGTCGCCGCTAGGTAGTTGCTGTGCTTGCGTTTGCTGTTGATGTCCCGTGCTGCTGCTTGCTGTGCCGATAGCTGCTTGTTGCTCTTGCCGCGTGCTGCTGCGTAGCCTGCCGAGCCGGTTGCTAGTTTGGCGTTGCCATAGCTGTGTTTCCTGTAGCTTTTGCTGTTAAGCTGCTATCGATGCTGCTGCTTTGTTAGCTAGTAGTTGTTGGGAGCTTTTGCTGTTAGCTGCTATTGCATGCCGCTTAGCTAGCTTGCTTTGCTAGCTTGCTTGCTTGCGTGTTGCTACTAGTTGGATGCTTGCTTTGCTGCTGCTAGGTGGATTTTGCTAGATGTTGCCTGCTAGATGCAAGTCGTCGCCGCGTGCACCATCCCTGCCTGCCGTGAGTCATCGACATCGAGTTCTCCGAGTACCACGACGTCCCCGATGACCCCCGGACATCTATGGATTCGCGAACGACTACCGACGCCGAAGACCGTCTGCCGACGCCGAGTGAACGACTACCGTCGACGAGACCGTGTACCACTACTTCAACTACCGGCGCGTGTACGACTACTTCCACGACGACCACGACGATCGTTGATCTCCTTCAACGACCCGTTCCGTTCCGATATGCACGCGTCGAAGGTATACCGATGGGTCATGTCGTGTACCGTGTGCTAGTGATGTACGAATGTATGAGTTGTTTGAGTTGAATGCATGTATGCACCGTATGTATGCACCGTTGTTTGCCCGTGCACGTTGTCTTCCTTTTCGTCGTGCCCTCGACACGTGGGAACCCGAGATACGGGATCACCCCATTCTTTATTTAACGTTCCTGCACACGCTTCATATACGTTGGCACGATATCTCGACGAGTATCGTGGTAGGAACGTTGCCGTGGCATCGTTTCCGTTTCGCCGCCATGGTTCCCTCTCGCTCGCCGTGGCGACACCTGCTTCTTTTCCTTCTTGCCCGTGCTATGAACTTGCATGCATGTCGCATTCATGGCATGTTGTCTTGTGTTGCATGTTCTTGTGCCGTAGCTCCGATCTATGTTTCGCGTGTTACCCGACTAGGATGTCATGTAGGTTTATCGCTCACCCCTTGCCATGTTAACAACATTTAATATTGCGGTGTAAATAATCGGGAGTGAACTAAATAATTAATCGTGGAGTTTCGTCGATATGTAACTTGTTGCATATCGAGCTTCACTTAATGTGTAGTGTTTGCGTGAGGTGAACTGCCATGCCATCCCTTGCATCATTGAACTGATCATGCATCATATTAGGTGGTGCATCATGTTGTGCATTTGCCGTGGTGAATATTTGTGTTGATGTTTGTTTCGGGTTTGCTCCGTTCCGATAGAGTTCCGCAAGCATGTCGGAATGTGAGGACCCGTTCGACTACGATGGTTTGCCGACTCCACCGAGTTGTTCTTCTTCCAAGCGGGATCTCAGGCAAGATGATCATTTCCCCAGATACCATTACTATCATTGCCATGCTAGTTTTACCGTTACTATCGATTATGTCTCGTTGCCTACCACTTGTTAAATATCAGCCTCTCAACAATGCCACGATAACCTTCAACCTGTTCGACCTAGCAAACCACTGATTGGCTATGTTACCGCTTGCTAAACCCTGTGTTAGCGTTGCTAGTTGCAGGTGCAGTTGCTTCCATGTGAAAACATGGGTTCCTTGTGATATCACCATATTTAAAGGTTATTTAATTTAAAGCACCTATATACTTGGTAAAAGGTGGAAGGCTCGGCCTTTCTAGCCTGGTGTTTTGTTCCACCTTTGCCCCCTTAGTTTCGGTTACCGGTGTTATGTTCCATAAACGAGCGCTCCTAACACGATCGGGGTTGTTATGGGGACCCCCTTGATAATTCGTTTTAGATTAAAGCTGGTCCGGCAAGGCCCAACATTGGTTCTACATTTTCCCAACATAATAACTTTGTTAATATTGAAATGCATAGGGCGTCATGAACCCGAGGAGTAATTTTACATAAACAAGGGGGGCCAGTGCTGATGGTGTTGGTCCCAAACGGTCTGCCTGCGGGGCCACCACGGGGAAACTCGAGGTTTGGCACCCATAGCTAGTTCCATCCGTCGTGTCCTGAGAACGAGATACGCGGCTCCTATCGGGATCGTCGACACCTCAGGCGGCCTTGCTGGATTAGTTTTACCTTTGACGAGATATCTTGTGCATCGGGATTCCGGTGATGCTTTGGGTAATCTCAGAGTTGAGGTTTTCCACTAGGGAATCCGACGAGATCGCGAGCTTCGTGATTGAGGATTTCTATGCGGCTTGTGGTAATTTGTGATGGACTAGTTGGAGCACCCCTGCAGGGTTAAATCTTTTGGAAAGCCGTGCCCGCGGTTATGTGGCAACGTGGAAACTTTGTTTAACACTGGTTCTACATAATCTGAAGTTAACTTAATTAAAACCTGCCAACTGTGTGCGTAACCGTGATTGTCTCTTTCGTGAGTTCCTTCTCCGATCGAGGACACGGTGGGGTTATGTCTGATGTAGATAGGTGTTCAGGATCATTCATTTGATCATCAGTAGTTCACGTGCGTTATGCGTAGATCTTCCCCCTCTTATTTCTTGTACTCGTAAGTTAGCCACCAAATATATGCTTAGCCGCTGCTGCAACTTCACCACTTAACCATACCTCACCCATTAAGCTTTGCTAGTCTTGATACCTTTGGAAATGAGATTGCTGAGTCCCCTGTGGCTCACAGATTACTACAACACCAGTTGCAGGTACAGGTAAATGTTCCTTGACGCGAGCGCGTTGATTGTTCATTTGGAGTTGCTTCTTCTTCTTCTTCTTCTTCATCGATCTAGGATGGGTTCCAGGCCGGCAGCCTGGGATAGCAAGGATGGACGTCGTTCCTATTTTTCTCGTTTGTTTTCGTCCGTAGTCGGACCCTGCTCTTACTCTTGATGTTTATGTAATGTACTGATGTGACTCTGATGTAGCTTGTGGCGAGTGTAAGCCAATTCTAAATATATCTCTTCTTTTCAGTACATGTACTTGTAACGATATCCATTCTTGCGACACGACGAGATGCGCTTCTATCCCTGACGAGGCCTTCGTGCCAAATTGAGGATAGGGTCGCATCTTGGGCGTGACACGGTGCCCTTGTGGCTCTCTTGAGCCCCAAGGCTAGCCCCTCCCCTCCTCCTATGTATATTAGATGTTTTAGGGGTTTTTGAAGACACAACTTTGCCACGTGAAACTCAAACCTATACCTCGTAGTTCTTCCTCTAGATCGGATTTCTGCGGAGCTCGGGCGGAGCCGTGTAGGAATAGATCATCACCATCACCGGCGCGCCGTCACGCTGCCGGAGAACTCATCTACTTCCCCGTCTCTCTTGCTGGATCAAGAAGGCGGAGATCGTCATCGATCTGTACATGTGCTGAACACGGAGGTGCCGTCCATTCGGTGCTAGATCGGGACAGATCGTGGGACGACGGTGGTTTGAATCACGAAGCTATACCACTACATGAACCGCGTTTCTTAATGCTTCCCGCTTAGTGATCTACAAGGGTATGTGGATCCGATCTCCCTCTCGTAGATGAACATCACTATGATAGGTCTTCGTGTGCGTAGGAATTTTTTTGTTTCCCATGCAACGTTCCCCAACATGTCAATCACTAGCCCTCGTGGCCAGGGTTAGGAGTATTTCTACGGCGCCAGAAATCCCCGGCATCTTCTTGAGCTTGCGTTGGTTTTTCCCTTGAAGAGGAAAGGGTGATGCAACACAGGAGCAGTAAGTATTTCCCTCAGTTTGAGAACCAAGGTATCAATCTAGTAGGAGAATCAAGCCAAGTGTCCAGAGTACCTGCGCAAACACAAACGAGCTTGCACCCAATGCTATAAAGGGGTTTTCAATCCCTTCAAGATTGATTGCAAAGTGAGATCTAAAAATATGATGTGAAGTAGACCCGGGGGCCATAGTGTTCACTAGAGGCTTCTCTCAAAATAGCAAATATTACGGTGGGTGAACAAATCACTGTCGAGCAATTGATAGAACCACGCAAAGTCATGACGATATCTAAGGCAGTGATCATACATATAGGCATGACGTCCGAGACAAGTAGACCGATACTTTCTGCATCTACTACTATTACTCCACACATCGACCGCTATCCAGCATGCATCTAGTGTATTGAGTTCATGACGAACAGAGTAATGCCTTAAGCAAGATAACATGATGTAGAGGGATAAACTCACACCAATGATGTAAACCCCATCTTTTTACCCTTGATGGCAACAACACGATGCGTGCCTCGCTACCCCTTCTGTCACTGGGTGAGGTCACCGCACAGTATGAACCGAAAACCAAGCACTTCTCCCATTGCAAGAATCATAGATCAAGTTGGCCAAACAAAACCCACAACTCGAAGAGAATTACAAGGATATGAAATCATGCATATAAGAGATCAGAAGAACCTCAAATAAGATTCATAGATAATCTGATCATAAATTCACAATTCATCATATCTCGTCAAACACATCGAAAAGAAGATTACATCATGGAGAACTTTGTATTGAAGATCCAAGAGAGAGAAGAAGCCATCAAGCTACTAGCTATGGACCTGAAGGTCTATGGAGAACTACTCACGGATCATCTGAGAGGTCATGGTGTTGAGGAAGAAGCCCTCCATATCCGAATCCCCCCTCCAACAGGGCACCAGAATGTGCCCCAGATGGGATCTTGCACAGACAGAAGCTTGCGGCGGCGGAAAAGTATTTTCGTGGATCTCTCGCGCAGTTTTGGATTTTTCCTGAATTCATAAGCGGAAGAGGTAGGGCGGACGAGCCACAGGGGGCCCACAAGCCTGCTAGGCGCCCCCTGGCCACGCTTAGGGGGCTTGTGGCGTCCCCTAGTGGCTTCTGCCTTGGTTCTCACGTCCCGTGCGTATCTTCTGTTCCGGAAAAAAACTTTTTGGAAGTTTTATTCCGTTTGGACATCGTTTAAAAGCCTCCTCTGAAAAGGGTCAAAAACACGGAAAAAATAGGAACTAACACTTGGCACTGAGTTAATAAGTTAGTCCCAAAAAGATATAAAAGGCATACAAAACATCCAAAGTTTGACGAGATAATAGCATAGAACCATCAAAAATTATAGATACGTTGGAGACGTATCAAGCATCCCCAAGCTTAACTCGTGCTCGTCCTCGAGTAGGGAAGTGATAAAGAATGATTTTTTAATGTGGAATACTACCTAGCATAGTTGTCCTTTGTAGCTTCTTTCATGTGACATGAATGTTCAGATCCGTAAGATTCAAAACAATAGTTTGCTATTGACATGAAAACAATAATACTTCAAGCAAACTAGCAAGGTAATCATGAACTTTCGAAATAGCAAGGCCAAAGAAAGTTATCCCTACAAAATCATATAGTCTGGCGATGCTCCATCATCCCCACACAACTAATTTAAATCATGCACAACCCCGTTATTGGCCAAGTAATTGTTTTCGCACTCTTACTTTCTCAAACCTTTTTCAACTCTCACGCAATACATGAGCGTGAGCCATGGATATAGCACTATGGTGGAATAGAGTGTGGCGGAGGTTGTGAGACAAACAGGAGGAGATGGTCACATCGACTCGGCATATCAAAGGGCTATGGAGATGCCCATTAATAGATATCAATGTGAATGAGTAGGGATTGCCATACAAAGGATGCACTAGAGCTATAAGTATGTGAAAGCTCAAAAGGAGAACTAGTGGGTGTGCATCCAACTTGCTTGCTCACGAAGACCTAGGGCAATTTTGAGAAGCCCATCATTGGAATATACAAGCCAAGTTATATAATGAAGATTCCCACTAGCATATGGTGGTGACAAAACAAGAGACTCTCAATCAGGAAGATTCCCACTAGCTATTATGAAGCACAAGTGTGGGAAGAGATAGTAGCATTGTCCCTTCTCTCTTTTTCTTTTTTTTGTTTGGGCTCTTTGGCCTCTTTCTATATCTCCCTTTTTTTGTGGGCAACTTTGGCCTCTTTTTTTTATTTCCTCACATGGGACAATTCTCTAAAAATGATGATCATCACACTTTTATTTACTCACAGCTCAAAGCTTAGAACGATGATGACTCTATAGAAAATGTCTCCGGCAGTGTACCGGGATGTGCAACGATTGAAAGGATCGATATGGTTGGCTAGAGGGGGGGGGGTGAATAGACAACGACCACTTCTTAATTAATCTTAGAAAGTTAAGGTAAACACCCTACGGGTTCACAAATAATACGACAATGAGGTGAACCCTATAGAAGCTAACAACGAGAGCTATTAAGACAAGTAAGATATAGTCACAAGCATAAGCAAATACAAAGTAAAGGATAGAGATAACCACAAGTGGAACCGATGGAGACGAGGATGTGTTACCGAAGTTCCTTCCCTTTGACAGGAAGTACGTCTCCGTTGTAGCGGTGTAAAGGCACAATGCTCCCCAAAAAGCCACTAGGGCCACCGTATTCTCCTCACGCCCTCGCACGATGCAAGGTACCGTGATTCCACTATAGGTGCCCTTGAAGGCGGCGACCGAACCTTTACAAACAAGGTTGGGGCAACTCCACACAAAGCTTGGAGGCTCCCAACTAAACCACGAAGCTTCACCACAATGGAATATGGCTTCGAGGTGACCTCAACCGTCTAGGATGCTCAAACACCCAAGAGTAACAAGATCCGCAAGGGATTGGTGGGGGAATCAACTTTTCTCGTGGTGGAAGTGTGGATCTAGGCCTTCTCAACCAATCCCTAAAGAATCAACAAGTTTGATTGGCTAGGGAGAGAGATCGGGCACTTTTGAGCTTGGGGCGCAACAATGGAGCTTAGAGAGGTAAGAGATAAGGTTCCTCAGTTAGAAGAACCCTTTATATAGTGGGGGAGAAAATCAGACCGTTTTCCCACTCTCTGCCCGAGCTCTAGCGGTACTACCGCTGGCTGCAGCGGTACTACCGCTGGCACTCCAGCGGTACTACCGCTGAACAGGGGCGGTACTACCGCTGGATGCAGCGGTACTACCGCTGTGACTCCAGCGGTACTACCGCTGACACCAGCGGTACTACCGCTGGCCCTTTGGTAGTGCAAAAGCACTACTACCGCCAAGAAAGTCTTCGCAAAAGGTCCATCCACGAACTACCGCTAGGCAGGTGGAACAAAGCTCCTGGAGTGGTACTACCGCTGGCCAGGGGCAGTATTACCGCTAGCTAGCGGTACTACCGCTGGCTGCAGTGGTACTACCGCCAGCAATCCAGTGGTACTACCGCTAGAGCCAGCGGTACTACCGCTGGGGACCATTTTGCAAAGATGCGAGAAACAAAGTGGCGGGGGCCGCTCCAAAGATGAAGGAAAGGGAGAATGTGAAGTGTGTGTGTGCAAAGATAGATTCCACCCAAAACTTTCCACTACGGATCCCCTCTTAATAGTACGGCTTTCCTATGACTCAAATAAAGAGAATCTAGAGAGCGTCGTGCTTCCTTTCCATGAATGAGGAGACGTGTCGTCTTGTGCCGTTGACGTGTGTTATCTGAAACCTTAACACACACGGTTAGTCCTGTACGGTACTGTCATCAATCACCAAAATTACTTAGGCATAAACTATGCCCCAACAATCTCCCCCTTTTTGGTGGATTGATGACAATACCAGATTTGCACAGAGAATAATATGAGAACAAAAGGATAGAGATATATGACAATACGGGGCATATGACTCACATCATATGAAGGAAATAAATCTCTCATAAGTTCATGTCTCACAAGATAGCAAACTAAGCAAACCAAGTTCGAAGCAAACCATAAGAAATAAAGCAAAGCAACGCAAAGTTCGAATATGAAAGCACATTCAGCTCCTAGACTCTCTCCCCCTTTGGCACAAGACACCAAAAAGGGGGCACACCTAATGCCACAGGTAGCTACTCCTCATCCTCAGCATCGCCAGACTCATCGGTCCCCTCCTGATCGGCCTGCTCCTCCTCTTCCACCTCATCGCCAGACCACTGGTATCCTTGAGCCTGCATCCAAGTAGCCTCTGGAGTGATGTCGTCCTCTGAGCCACTGGAGATGTCCACATCAAGAGTCCTGAGAACACGCTTATGCCTCTGGCGGCTCTCCTTCCGAGCCACGTGCGTTTGGTACTGACCCTTAGCCTGCATACAGAATAGAGTCTTCATCTTGTCCTGCAGTTTGATGGCCCAAGATGGCATGGCAAAGGAGCGGGACTGAGAGGCGGTTCCTCTGTGAGCAGCAGTTTCAGTGTCAGTATCCATGTGCTGAGAGGAAGTGGATGGGTTGGCCCATTTGTCCTTGACACGAAGCTTGATCGGGTCGTGCACAATGTAGTCTAACTGAGCGTAGAGCACCTCCTCCGGAAAAGCCTCTTGCCACTTATGGCGAATATATGCGAACAGATAGGGCCCGTAGATGGGAACCTTACGCATGATGATGCAGTTCCATAGCTCCGTGAACATCACATCAGAAATATCCAGAGGGGCAGACTCCTGAGACATAGCCTCCTCACAAAGGAGCAGCATCTCAGCCAAGGAACCATGAACCTCGTCGAAGTTACCAATGCGAGGGAAGAGGGTGTTGCGAAGGATCCGGTGCATGATGCCAGATGCTTGGGGAGCACACCCTTCCTCACATAGAGCTTCTGCAGTCTGTCCTTTGCGGGGGCCCTATCGGTGGGGGCTGCAGCATGAGGACGTAGCCCAAGTGGAGTGTCAGCTCCCTGGAAGTCAATGTTGAGGAATTGCATGAACTCACGCCAGGTACCGGTCATCTTCTGAGTCCTAGTCATCCACACCATAGAGCGCTCTGCATCAGGAGAGAAGTGGACCGTGACATAGAACTGAGCAACAACAGTGGGATCAAAATCTGTCTTGTATGTGATGATGTCCTTGATGCCCAGTTTGTCAATCAGAGAGAGGGCATCACCAAAATAGTCCAGGTTCCGCTGAAGATGGTCTAGGTCAATCCACTGAACGGAGACATAGTTTTTCTTGAAATGCGCAACAACATCCCGGTAGATCCTGCACTGATCCCTTGCCCAGACATGGTCAACATCCTTGATCACAGCCCTCTCGTTGAGATAGTGGTTCTGAGTGCGAAACTGCAGAAAGTCCTTGGGGGACATTGTACGAACATTGACCCTCTTCTCCTTGTGTGCGACCTTCTGGAAGGACTGCCTTTTGGGTTGCAGACCTGAGGTGGCAGACCCCTCGGGAGCCTCTTGGTTGCGATACTGCTTTGACTGCGTGTCACGAGTGGGGTTCGAACGGCAAGAGCCACCTGTGACACAAAACACACAGCGAAAAGAGGCGACAAAAAGAGTCAAGGCAACGAATCTTTGAAAACGCAGAAGAAATAAACATGCGTTGCTAAGCACATAAAAGGAATACACAGTGAATGCTCTTGGCGGTAGTACCGCCACCCCTGGCGGTAGTACCGCTGGGGCCTAGCGGTAGTACCGCTACCCCTGGCGGTAGTACCTCTAGGGGTCATAGCGGTAGTACCGCTACCCCTGGCAGTAGTACCGCTGGGGTCCTAGCGGTAGTACCGCTACCCCTGGCGGTAGTACCGCTGGGGTTTGACTTTTCAGATCTGACAGATAAAAATCGTTACGAGGGCATGGGTTGTATATGAACATGAAGAACTCCACCCCAGCCCTACTTTACATGAGGAACACTAGTAACACGAAATAAGTACATGCCTAGGCAAGAGAGAGCAAGTTTTAGATCTAATCCAAACAAAGTTCAAGTGCTAGATCTAAAACAAGTAAATCCTAGGGCATGGCAACATAATCAACAACAATCCATTGGACCTATACTCCCCTCAAATATCTCCTTCATGCCACCCAAGAACTAGCCATAAGATCAAAGATATGGATTCAATCCCCAATGCTCCTATCTCTAGAACGAGAACATCAAGCAAATAGAAGAAGGGAGGAGCTTTACCGGGATTCATGGCTCTTGGAGGAGGAAGGAGAGGTGGAGCAACCCTTCCAAACCAACGGGGAGAAGGAGCTCCACGAAACGAGATCCAAAGAGGGAGTTTTCGGGCTAGGGGAGGGAGGAGCCGCGAGGAAGAAGAAACGGGTTGAGAAAAACGGGCTCCCCCTCCTTTATATAGCCCAAGGGGTACGGACCAGCGGTAGTACCGCTGAGGTCCCAGCGGTAGTATCGCTACCTGGCGGTAGTACCGCCAGATGCAGCGGTAGTACCGCTGGGGTCCTCGCGGTAGTACCGCTCCCCCTGGCGGTAGTACCGCTCCCCATTGAGGCGGCCCTAAAAATTTCCTAGCCGGTCGTGTTAAATGGGAATCCTAGCGGTAGTACCGCTATCCCTGGCGGTAGTACCGCTGGGGTCCTGGCGGTAGTACCGCTACCCTGGCGGTAGTACCGCTGTAAATGTTGCAACGCGGCTAAGGAAAAGAGATGAACTTGGGCACATGACAAGTGAGTAAAAATAGATAGCATCTAGGAAAATGTACTGACTTGTCATTGTATATCCTTTCTTCTATACGCAAGAAAGGATGGAGGGGCGGTGGCCGAGGCCACCTATGTTTGAGACAATGATATGACACCACGAATAATTATCCTTGGGTTCATGACCAATGCTCGTCTTTGAAGCACAAGTGCCATTTGACAATGGCTAAAGTGAAAGACTAGATTGATTTATGCATAATGGGGGGAGGGAAAGTTCATTGAGAGAACAACACTCCCCCTATGTCCATGCCTACATCTAGACCAAGATGGAATGCAAAGTGAGGTGCAATATGCCTAGTTTCAATCCACATTACTTGAATCAATGATATTTAGCTCATGCCTTAACTCCCGGAACTTTGCTTCATCTAGAGGCTTAGTGAAAATATCTGCAAGTTGCTCTTCAGTGTTGATGAAGTGAACCTCAATATCACCTAGCTTGATATGTTCACGAATGAACTGATGACGAATATCAATATGTTTGGTTTTGCTATGTTGCACTGGGTTGAGGGAAATCTTGATAGCGCTTTGATTGTCACATAGAAGAGGCACTTTGTCACAAGTGACACCATAATCCTTTAAAGTCTGCCTCATCCGTAGCAGTTGTGCACAACAACTTGCAGCTGCCACATACTCAGCTTCGGTGGATGATAAGGAGACGCAATTCTGCTTCTTTGAAGTCCAACTTACCAAAGAGCGACCAAGGAATTGGCATCCTCCAGACGTTGACTTCCTCTCCACACAATCTCCTGCCCAATCTGAGTCAGAATAGCCAACTAGATTGAAGTTTGCTCCTTTGGGATACCAGAGGCCAAAGTTTGGGGTATGAGCCAAATATCGAAAGATTCGCTTAACAGCCATGTAATGACTTTCTTTTGGTGCGGATTGAAACCGTGCACATATCCCTACACTCAACATAATATCCGGTCGAGATGCACAAAGGTAAAGGAGGGATCCAATCATGAAGCGGTATACCTTTTGATCCACTGCTTTACCATTGGGATCACTGTCAAGCTTGCATCTTGTTGGCATGGGGAACTTGACCGGCTTGACATCTTCGAGCTCGAACCGTTTGAGCATGTCTTGAGTGTACTTGGCTTGTTTGATGAATGTCCCTTCTAGACCTTGTCTAATCTCGAACCCGAGGAAGAACTTCAACTCTCTCATCATGGACATCTCAAACTTCTCAGTCATTAGTGCAGCAAATTCTTCATTGAATGAAATGTTAGGAGAGCCAAAGATAATATCATCAACATATAGTTGGCATATGAACAAATCCCCTTTAACCCTCTTAGTAAAAAGAGTGGGATCTATCTTCCCAATTTCAAACCCACGATCTTGTAACAACTCAGTAAGATACTCATACCACGCGCGTGTGGCTTGTTTAAGGCCATAGAGTGCCTTATTAAGTTTGTACACGTGATTGGGGAGCTTGGGATGTTCGAATCCCGGGGGTTGTTTGACATAGACCAACTCATTCAAAGGACCATTAAGAAAAGCACTTTTCACATCCATTTGCTGTAATTTGAAGTTATGATGAGAAGCAAATGCAAGTAACATGCGAATAGATTCTAGACGAGCAACAGGGGCAAAGGTTTCACCGTAGTCGATACCCTCGACTTGGGAGTAGCCTTGAGCCACCAATCTTGCCTTGTTTCGAATCACAATTCCATTGGCATCTTGCTTGTTCTTGAATATCCATTTGGTCCCGATGACATTATGTTCCTCCGTTGGCCGAGGCACTAAATCCTAGACTTGGTTGCGCTCGAAGTTGTTAAGTTCTTCGTGCATGGCCATAAGCCAATCCTCATCATCGAGCGCTTCTTGTACCTGTTGAGGTTCACAATACGAGACAAACGCGTGATGCTCACAATAATTCCAAAGCTGTTGACGGGTGGATACTCCCCTTTTTAAACTACCAAGTACATTCTTCATAAGATGTGACTTGACTCTCAGCTTGTTCGCATTCTTGGCTGCTCGACACTCCAAGAGTTCTTCATTAGATAATGGGGGAGCATCGACTTGTTTCTTTTGCTTGCCCTTGCGTCTTGAGCCGGTTGTTGGAGCTCCAGACGGGAATTGTGAGACAGTCTCCTGATCATCTTGTCCTTCGACTTGAGCAGGTTCACTAGTTTGTTCTTGTATTAGTGGTTGCTCTTGATCTTGATCTTGTGCTTCTACTTGGTCTGAATCTCGGGGTTGCACTTGATCTTGATCATGAGCCGGTTCGGAGTCTTGGGGTAGTGCTTGAATATCATGGGACACATCACCATTGTTGGGCAATTGATCTTGACCTTGAGCTTGTTCAATTTGTTGAGAGTCTTCTCTTTGTTCATCGGAAGCGTGTGGGGCTTGTGGGGGTGATGGCTCCACTTGAGTAGAGCATTGTCCTTCTCCTTCGGCCACAAGGGGTTCCTCAATGGGGAGTATTTGACCAATCCCCATTCTTATTATGGCTTCGGGAGGAATTTCATCACCTATATCACAAAGACCACTTTGCTCCACTTGGGAGCCATTATTTTCATCAAACTCTACGTTACACGTCTCCTCAATTAGTCCGGTGGACTTGTTGAGGACACGGTAAGCATGAGAGTTTGTAGCATAACCAACAAAGATACCCTCATGTGCTCTAGAATCAAATTTAGCTAATCGTGCTCCTTTCTTGAGAATGAAACACTTACAACCTAATACCCGGAAGTACTTGAGATTGGGTTTGTTTCCAGTTAGAATCTCATAAGGAGTCTTGTTCAAGCCTTTGCGGATGTAGAGCCGATTGGATGCATGACATGCTGTGTTGATGGCCTCTACCCAGAAGTTATATGGAGATTTGAATTCTGCCATCATTGTTCTTGCAGCGTCTATCAAGGTCTGGTTCTTCCTTTCTGCCACACCGTTTTGCTGAGGGGTATATGGTGCAGAATATTGGTGCTCTATTCCCTCATCACCTAGAAACTCATCTAAGGTGTAGTTCTTGAACTCGGTGCCGTTGTCACTCCTAATCATCAAGATCTTTGCTTCATGTTGACGTTGCGCTTCATTAGCAAAGTTGATGACCGTTTGTTGAGTTCCACTCTTCCTTTTAAAGAAATATACCCAGGTATATCTTGAGTAGTCGTCAACAATCACTAAGCAATATTTTCTGCCTCCAAGACTATCAAATGTTGGAGGACCAAACAGATCCATATGGAGAAGCTCCAATGGCCTCTTGGTGTAGATAAGATTCGTTGGACGATGAGCAGTTTCATGAATCTTTCCTTCAATGCAAGCACTGCAGACACGATCTTTAGCAAAGCTCACATTTGTTAGTCCACGAACATGGTCCCCTGTCAGAAGACTTTGCAAAGATCTCATATTGACATGAGCTAAATGGCGATGCCAAAGCCAGCCCACGTCAACTTTAGCCATTAAACATGTCGCAGTCTTAGTGGGTCGCTTTGAGAAGTTCACCACATAAAGACCATTTTCGACATGTCCAACATAGGCTACTTTAAGAGTCTTGCTCCTTAGGAGGACCACAGTGTCAATATTAAAGAATGTGGAAAAACCCATAATTGCAAGTTGACGAACCGAAAGTAAATTGTAGGCAAGTGACTCAACAAGCATGACCTTCTCAATAGATAAATCTTGAGAGACGACCACCTTAACAAATCCCAATACCTTTGAAGAGGATGCATCGGCGAATTGGACATGGGTGGGCATAGATGGAGAAGGATGCACATCCACCACTAAGTCCTTGCTTCCGGTCATATGATTTGTTGCTCCACTATCGAGCAACCATGACACCCCACCGGAAGCAAACTCCTGCAATAGATCAAGGCTTGGTTTTAGGTACCCATTTTTTAATGGGTAGAGACAAGGGTCTTAGGAACCCAGATAGCCCATTCAATATCTTCATCGTAGGAACCAACAAATCTGGCATAAACATGCCCATCACTAGCACAACATAAAACATAAGAAGAATTGAGTTTGCCGGCTGTGTTAGTAGGAACGGTTTTGCCCTTCTTGGGGTTCCCATAGTCCACCTTGTTCCTGTTCACCTTCTGAGTCCCCTCACCCTCTTTGACGAAGATGTCCATGAGGGTGAGAGATCGTTTGTTCTTGTTCTTCCTTTTACCTTTGGACTTGGAGGTAAGTCCAAGTCCTTCCTTTCCTACAGCACCCTTTTGAGTGCTCAAGAGATCGTTCAGACTCTTCTCACCTTGTATGCATGCCACAAGGCCCTTCTCAAGTTTCTCCTTTAACTTGGCATTTTCCTCCACAAGATGAACATGCTCACAACAGGGGTTAGTTGCACAAGTATTATCAATTAACACAAAGGGAGGACAAGTAGAGATCTCCTTGGTAAGCTTTGCTTGGAGTTGATCATGAGACTCTTTCAGAGAGAAATGAGCACCTTTCAAGGCTTTGTGGGCCTGGTCAAGTATGTCAAACTCCTCTTTGAGTCTGTCATGGCCAACCTCAAGAGCATACTTTTCAGATTTAAGCATGCGAGTAAGAACAACATCATGATTTAGTTTCTTTTGCATTTTAGCGCAGTCATCGTTACATGACTCCTCAAGAGCCAAACGAAGAGTGCGCTCTTCCTCTAGAGCACTAGATAATTCGGCAATTTCATCGGCATAGTCACGACTATGTTCCTGAAGCTCAGAGATGGTCTCCTCATGAGACTCAATGAGGTCAGTGGCCTCACCTAGTTGTTCCAAGAGAGCAACAAAGTGCTTCTTGGGTTCTCCCTTAATAGTGCACAGAAACTTATCAAGATCATGCTCATTAAGTTCCCCAACATCACTATCTTCATCACAATTTAACAATGAAGGAGCAGAAGCAATGTTGGTCTTAATGATGGGAGTTACCTGATTGATACATTTTGCCATGAGGCACTTCGTGATGTGGTTCTCGTTGGGGGCGTTGAAGAGAGACACCTTCTGGGAAGAGGTAGTGGCAATAGCAACAGTTGCCGTTGCCACTGTATCATCATCACCATCATCATCGGAAGGATACTCTTCCAGGGCCACCATCCCTTTTGGGTGAGGTTTCTTCACAAAGTTGTTCTTGATTGGAAATGATTTGGTTTTGTCTTTGCGAATGAGCTTGCCTCCATTGTTTTCCCTTTTCTAATAGGGACATTCTGCCACGAAGTGACTCACATTGCCACAGTTATAACATGTCCTAACTCTTTGCTTGGGTTTGAATCCACTCGAGTTGTTCTTGGTGAAGTAGGGTCTTGAGTTCCTTTTATTGCCCCAGAATTGCTTTGATGCAAGAGCCATGTGCTCATGATAGGCATATTTTGTGTCTTCAGGGCAGCTCTCATCTTCCTCATCTTCTTGTTATTCTTCTTCAAGCATTGCTCTTGCTTTCAACGCAAGGTTGGGTGAAGTTGTCTTTGATCGAACACGAGCAAGAGCATTGTCGACTGTTTCGTTCATGATTGACATTGCTATGAACTCATCCAACACTTCACTGGAAGACAAGGAGTGGAAGTCTGGCCGCTGACGAATGACAAATGACATGGCTTTGTTGAAAGGCATGATGGCTTTGAGAAACTTGCGCTTGACCCATGTATCATCCACATCCTTACTCCCATGATCCTTTAGTGCCACAGCAATAGCAGTCACCCTCCGATAGAGATCACGAGGGTCCTCGTCTTCCTTCATCACAAACTCATCGGCCTTATCAAGTATCACTTCATAGTTGGATCATTCAATGCTTGAGCTTCCCTTGTACAACACCATAATATGCTCCCAACAATCCTTGGCCAATGTGAAGGGGAGTAAGTGGGGAAGATCTTCAGGTGGCACAACAGACTGGATAATAAACAAAGCAGAGTGATTGTATTGATTGTCTGCATCTTCTCTCGGAGTGAGGTTGCTTGGATCATGGGGATAATATCCTTGCTCAATGATTCTCCACAAATTTGATTAGCTGTGATTCAAATGAGACTTAATAGAAAATACCCAGTTAGCAAAGTCACCTTTCACAAGCTTAGGAGGAGGACCAACATGATTAAGACGTGGTGCGGGAACGGATCCTCCATAGACCATGGTTGGTGGAACTGAGGCATATGTTCCAGTCCCATCCTTTTCATGAGACGAGGGAGGTTGCATACCTTTAGCCGCTTCCTTAGAGGAGTTGGCCTCCGAATCGGAAACGGTGGGTTTAACCACTATAGCCAGTTCGGGTGAACTTTTAAATACCTCAATTAACTCTTTAAACATGGTCTTGACCTCGTTCGTCAAGGACGTCTTGAGAGCGGCCATAGCCGTATTCAAGTCGTCCCTTGTGACCGAAGTCAAGTCCATGGCCTCGGGTTGCCCATGATTAATTCCCTCTTCGCCTTCCATACTCTTCGGGTGGTTAAACCCTTAATAAAGAGACGTGGCTCTGATACCAATTGAAAGGATCGATATGGTTGGCTAGAGGGGGGGGGTGAATAGACAACGACCACTTTTTAATTAATCTTAGCAAGTTAAGGTAAACACCCTACGGGTTCACAAATAATACGACAATGAGGTGAACCCTATAGAAGCTAACAACGAGAGGTGTTAAGACAAGTAAGATATAGTCACAAGCATAAGCAAATACAAAGTAAAGGATAGAGATAACCACAAGTGGAACCGATGGAGACGAGGATGTGTTACCAAAGTTCCTTCCCTTTGACAGGAAGTACGTCTCCATTGGAGCGGTGTGGAGGCACAATGCTCCCCAAAAAGCCACTAGGGCCACCGTATTCTCCTCACGCCCTCGCACGATGCAAGGTACCGTGATTCCACTATAGGTGCCCTTGAAGGCGGCGACCAAACCTTTACAAACAAGGTTGGGGCAACTCCACACAAAGCTTGGAGGCTCCCAACTAAACCATGAAGCTTCACCACAATGGAATATGGCTTCGAGGTGACCTCAACCGTCTAGGATGCTCAAACACCCAAGAGTAACAAGATCTGCAAGGGATTGGTGGGGGAATCAACTTTTCACGTGGTGGAAGTGTGGATCTTGGCCTTCTCAACCAATCCCTAAAGAATCAACAAGTTTGATTGGCTAGGGAGAGAGATCGGGCACTTTTGAGCTTGGGGCGCAACAATGGAGCTTAGAGAGGTAACAGATAAGGTTCCTCAGCTAGAAGAACCCTTTATATAGTGGGGGAGAAAATCAGACCGTTTTCCCACTCTCTGCCCGAGCTCCAGCGGTACTACCGCTAGCACTCCAGCGGTACTACAGCTGAACAGGGGCGGTACTACCGCTGGATGCAGCGGTACTACCGCTGGGACTCCAGCGGTACTACCGCTGACACCAGCGGTACTACCGCTGGCCCTTTGGTAGTGCAAAAGCACTACTACCGCCAAGAAAGTCTTCGCAAAAAGGTCCGTCCATGAACTATCGCTAGGCAGGTAGAACAAAGCTCCTGGAGCGGTACTACCGCTGGCCAGGGGCGGTACTACCGCTAGCTAGTGGTACTACCGCTGGCTGCAGCGGTACTACCGCTAGCTAGCGGTACTACCGCTGGCTGCAGCGGTACTACCGCCAGCAATCCAGCGGTACTACCGCTAGAGCCAGCGGTACTACCGCTGGGGACCATTTTGCAAAGATGCGAGAAACAAAGTGGCGGGGGCCGCTCCAAAGATGAAGGAAAGGGAGAATGTGAAGTGTGTGTGTGCAAAGATAGATTCCACCCAAACCTTTCCACTACGGATCCCCTCTTAATAGTACGGCTTTCCTATGACTCAAATAAAGAGAATCGTAGAGAGCGTCGTGCTTCCGTTCCACGAATGAGGAGACGTGTCGTCTTGTGCCGTTGACGTGTGTTATCTGAAACCTTAACACACACGGTTGGTCATGTACGGTACTGTCATCAATCACCAAAATTACTTAGGCATAAACTATGCCCCAACAACGATCTAGCTTGGCGTATTACGTTGAAACATCTCGCTAGCTATCTTACGATCATGCAATGGCAATATGAGAGTGACGTCACAAGTCATGAGAAAGAACGGTGGGAGTTGCATGGCAATATATCTCGGAATGGCTATGAAAATGCCATAATAGGTAGGTATGGTGGCTGTTTTGAGGAAGGCATATGATGGGTTTGTGCACCGGCGAAAGTTGCGTTGTGCTAGAGAGGCTAGCAATGATGGAAGGTGAAAGTGCATCTAGACCATGGACTCACATTAGTCATGAAGAACTCACATACTTATTGCGAAAGTTTTTATTAGTAATCGAAACAAAGTGCTAAACGCATACTCCTAGGGGAAGGGTTGGTAGGTGTTAACCATCGCGCGATCCCGACCGCAACACAAAGGATGACAATCAATAGATCAATTATGCTCCGACTTCCTAACATAGCGGTTCACCATACGTGCATGTTACGGGAATCACTAACTTCAACACAAGTATTTCTAGATTCACAACACCCTACTAACATAACTCTAAATATTACCAAATCCATGTCTCAAAACTAATTGAGAGGAATCAAACTTCTCCTTCTACTCAATGCACATGAAGATGGAAGTTTATTGTATACTCTTTGGATACCTATCACCTTTGGGACTACTTTCATAGAACAAGCCAACTACCAAGTTACGCACCGCTGTGCTCTAAAAGATCCAAGTGAAGCACAAAGAGCAACATTGCCTAGCTCAAAAGATATAAGTGAAGCACAATGAGTATTATAGCAAATTCATGATGAGTGTGTGTCTCTCTCAAAAGGTGTGCAGCAAGGATGATTGTGACACAACAAAAATAAAAGACTCCTATGATACAAGACGCTCCAAGCAAAACACATAGCATGTGGTGAATAAAAATATAGCTCCAAGTAATGTAACCGATGGATTGAAGACGAAAGAGGGGATGCCTTCCCGGGGCATCCCCAAGCTTAGGCTTTTTTGTGTCCTTGAATTTGGCTTGGGATGCCTTGGGCATCCCCAAGGTTGAGCTATTTCCACTCTTTATCCCTTTGTCCATGAGAACATCACCCAAAACTTGAAAACTTCACAACACAAAACTTAAACAGAAACTCGTGATATCATTAGCACAAGAAAACAAACTACCACCTCTTTAGGTACTGTAGCAATCTTGATTTCTATTTATATTGGTGTTAGGTTACTGTATTCTCACTTTTCCATGGCTAGTAGGCCCCGATACTATCCATAGTTTCATCAAAACAAGCAAACAACACAACAAAAACAGAATCTGACAAAAACAGAGCAGTCTGTAGAAATCTGTATACTTAGTATACTTGTGGTACCTCAAAACTTCTGACAAATTACGACAGCCTGGGAAAAAGTCATATCAACTAGAAGAAAAAAGAATCAACTCAAAATCTCTTTCTGAATAAAAATGAAAAAAATCGTGAGCGAAAAGTTTATGTCTTTTTCCAGCAGGATCAAAACAACCAACACCAAACTAGTCATAAAGGTTTTGCTTGGCTCAAACACAAAAAGAAATACAAAAAACACAATCATAACAGAATTATGATGGTGTGGATGCAATAAAATAGAAATAAAAATATAAATTCATTGGGTTGCCTCCCAACAAGCGCTATTGTTTAACGCCCTTAGCTAGGCATAAGGTGATGGAATCACGTATCGTCGTCTTTGGTGTTCAAACCATAAGTAGCCCTCATCATGGATTCGTAAGGCCATCTTATTTTATTTCTAGGAAAATGCTCCTTGCCCTTCTTTAAAGGAAATTGAAACCTAATATTCCCTTCCTTCATATCGATGATAGCACCAATAGTCCTTAGGAAAGGTCTACCAAGAATGATAGGGCATGTAGGATTGCAATCAATATCAAGCACAATGAAATCAATGGGTACATAGTTCCTATTTGCAATAATAAGAAAATCATTGATCCTTCCCATGGGTTTCTTGACAGTAGAATCCTCAAGATGCAAATTAAAAGAACACTCCTCAATCTCATTAAAGCCTAGAACATCGCATAAATACTTTGGAATCGCGGAAATACTAGCACCCAAATCACACAAAGCATTACATTCATAACTTTTGATTTTAATTTTGATAGTAGGTTCCCACTCATCATGAAGCTTTCTAGGAATAGGAACTTCCAACTCAAGTTTCTCTTCAAGAGATTTTATCATAGCATTGACGATATGATCGGTAAAGGCGTTGTTTTGGCTATAAGCGTGTGGAGAGTTTAGCATGGATTGCATCAAGGAAATACATTCAATCAAGGAGCAACTATCATAATTGAATTCCTTGAAATCCAAAGTAGTAGTTTCATTACTACTCAAAGTTTTGATATCTTCTACTCCACTTTCAATGCTTTTAGCATCAAGATAGATGGACTCCGAATCATTGGGGCATTTTTCAACCAAAGTGGATTCATATCCAGCCCCATCGTCATTAGGTTTGGCACTAGAAAACAAGGATTCAATGGGAGTCACACCAAGCACTTTAAGATCTTCGTGATTCTTATCACGAGAACACGCCTTTTTAAGCCATTCATGTCTAGCACGAATTTGGGTGGTTCTTTCTTTGCTCTCATTCATGGAAACACGCATAGCTTTCAAAGTTTCATCCATATTGATCTTGGGAGGAGCACATCTAACTTTCAAAGCTTCAATATCAATAGACATTCTATCAACGCTCCTAGCGAAATCATCAATTTTGAGTAGTTTTTCCTCTATGGACGCATTGAAAATCATTTGCGAGTTGATAAACTCTTTGGTATTACTCTCTATATTAGAGGTAATTTATTGTAATTTCCATGACTATTGTTGTAGGAGTTGCCAAAGTTATTAGAGAGGTTACTAGGAAAAGGCCTAGGAACATAGTTTCCTCTAAAAGCATTGTTATTGCCAAAATTATTCCTACCAACAAAATTAATGTCCAAGCTCGCATTGCTACTCTCAATCAAGGAAGACAAGGGCATATCATTAGGATCTAAAGGAGCACTTCTACTAGCAACCAAATTCATTAACTCATCCATCTTAGCACTCAACGAGTTAATTTCTTCTATATCGTGTACTTTCTTACTAGTAGGTGACCTTTCAGTGTGCCACTGAGAGTAGTTTGTCATGATATTGTCTAGGAGTTTTTTGGCTTCTCCTAATGTGATTTCCATGAACGTTCCACCTGAGGCGGAGTCCAAGATATTTCTAGAAGCGAAATTCAAGCCAGCGTAATAGATTTGTATAATTATCCAAAGACTCAAGCCATGAGCGGGACAATTTCTAATCATCAATTTCATTCTCTCCCAAGATTGTGCAACATGTTCATGATCAAGTTGCTTCAACTTCATGATATCATTACGGAGAGAGATAATCTTAGCCGGCGGAAAATACTTGGATATATTAGCATCTTTGCATTTGTTCCAAGAATCAATACTATTTTTGGGCAAAGATGAAAACCAAGTTTTTCCTCGATCTCGCAACGAGAAAGGAAAAAAGCTTCAATTTAATCACATCATTATCCACATCTTTCTTCTTTTGCATATCGCAAAGCTCAATAAAGGTATTAAGATGGGATGCATCATCTTCACTAGGAAGGCCGGAGAATTGCTCTTTCATAACAAGATTCAGCAAAACAGCATTGATTTTGTATGATTCCGCACTAGTGGCGGGAGCAATCGGAGTACTAATAAAATCATTATTATTAGTATTCGACAAGTCATAAAGTTTGGTGTTTTCAGTCATGGTGACTTCAGTAAGCAAACAAGCACACAAGCGAATCGAAAGCAAGTAAGAGAAAAGGGCGAACGAAAAAGGCAAACGAAAAAGGCAAATATTTTTGTAAATTTTTGTTTTCAGAAGTGGGGGAGAGGAAAATGAGAGGCAAAAAAAGTAAATGCAAGAGATCAGTTTGCGACACTTACTTGGATGAGCTTCACCTAGAACTTGATCCTCCACGGCAACGGTGCCAGAAATCCTTCTGCTACGGCGCCAGAAATCCCCGGCGGCGTCTTGAGCTTGCGTTGGTTTTTCCCTTGAAGAGGAAAGGGTGATGCAACACAGGAGCAGTAAGTATTTCCCCGAGTTTGGGAACCAAGGTATCAATCTAGTAGGAGAATCAAGCCAAGTGTCCAGAGTACCTGCGCAAACACAAACGAGCTTGCACCTAACACTATAAAGGGGTTGTCAATCCCTTCAAGATTGGTTGCAAAGTGAGATCTGAAGGCGGAAAGTGCAACGGAGTAAAAGTGTAAGGCTGAAAATATGATGTGAAGTAGACCCGGGGGCCATAGTGTTCACTAGAGGCTTCTCTCAAAATAGTAAATATTACGGTGGGTGAACAAATTACTGTCGAGCAATTGATAGAACCGCGCAAAGTCATGACGATATCTAAGGCAATGATCACACATATAGGCATCACATCCAAGACAAGTAGACCGATACTTTCTTCATCTACTACTATTACTCCACACATCGACCGCTATCCAGCATGCATCTAGTGTATTGAGTTCATGACGAACAGAGTAATGCCTTAAGCAAGATGACATGATGTAGAGGGATAAACTCAAACCAATGATGTAAACCCCATCTTTTTACCCTTGATGGCTAGAACACGATGCGTGCCTCGCTACCCCTTCTGTCACTGGGTGAGGTCACCGCATGGTATGAACCCAAAATCAATCACTTATCCCATTGCAAGAATCATAGATCAAGTTGGCCAAACAAAACCCACAGCTCGAAGAGAATTACAAGGATATGAAATCATGCATATAAGAGATCAGAAGAAACTCAAATAAGATTCATAGATAATCTGATCATAAATCCACAATTCATCGTATCTCAACAAACACACCGCAAAAGAAGATTACATCGGATAGATCTCCATGAAGATCATGGAGAACTTTGTACTAAAGATCCAAGAGAGAGAAGAAGCTATCTAGCTACTAGCTATGGACCCAACGGTCTATGGTGAACTACTCACGCATCATCGGAGAGGTCATGTTGTTGATGAACAAGCCCTCCGTATCCGAATCCCCCCTCCGGCAGGGCACCAGAACGTACCCCAGATGGGATCTTGCGGAGACAGAGGCTTGCGGCGGCAGAAAAGTATTTTCGTGGATCTCTCGCGTAGTTTTGGATTTTTCCTGAATTTATAGACGGAAGAGGTAGGGCAGACGAGCCACAG
Organism: Hordeum vulgare subsp. vulgare; assembly: GCF_904849725.1. Classification (NCBI taxonomy): domain Eukaryota; kingdom Viridiplantae; phylum Streptophyta; class Magnoliopsida; order Poales; family Poaceae; genus Hordeum; species Hordeum vulgare. Next base: position 473,566,142 of record NC_058519.1, on the reverse strand, counting down.
GGAGCCCACAAGCCTGCTAGGTGCGGGCCCCCCTGGCCGCGCCTAGGGTGCTTGTGGCGTCCCCTGGTGGCTTCTGCCTTGCTTCTCACGTCCCGTGCGCATCTTCTGTTCCGGAAAAAATCTTTTCGGAAGTTTTATTCCGTTTGGACACCGTTTAAAATTCTCCTCTAAAATGGGTCAAAAGCATGGAAAAAATAGGAACTCGCACTTGTCCCTGAGTTAATAAGTTATTCCCAAAAAAGATATAAAAGGCATACAAAACATCCAAAGTTTGACAAGATAATAGCATGGAACCATCAAAAATTATAGATAGGTTAGAGACGTATCAAGTATCAACAGGCACCAAATCCCGGTCCTCGTGACGGATCCCGGTGCAACCTCGAGCGAGTTGGGAAAATCCCAGCACCCGACCTTACTGATCGAGTGCATGGTTATCCTGACATATCCCCTCCATTTCCCCAACCACTAAAGTGACACAGGCGGCATTTTTCTTATCAGCCATTGTGAGGCCACTTATGGTCTTCGCCACCTTGACGATGATACCCTCCATGGACGATGCATATTTGTTGTAGTCGGCACCGGCTACCTGAGGCTTTTCACCACGGGACATGTCCCCAAAACTCAGAGCTCTTTTGCTGGCACCCTGAGCCTTCCAGTAGGATTCAACACTAAGATTTTTTTGGTAGCTAGCTATTCTTGAGGAGCTAGCAATTGCCAACTCCCAGGATCTGAAGAAGAGGGAGTTGATCAAAATTACACGAGGTTGCCACTGTGAAGTGAGCATGAGCCTACTGGTTCGAGCTTCTAATCCCACGACCCACACGACCTACCAATCACATAATGAAGAAAAAAGAACCGACACCGAATTGGGCTATGAGCCTGCTACAAATTTCAGGTTGAATGGGGCACATTGGGACAATTTTATGGGCTTCAGACTGAATCCTCGTACAAGCGAGAAATTGTATCTCCAAATGTTTCACTCGCTCTTGGCTCGCTCGGGAGAAGTGGCAAGAGGATCCTTGCGGTGGAGTTGAGGAGTTGGTGGCCGCGGAGGATTAACGAACATGCCCTAAGTTTCTAATATCTCTTGGGCCAAAAGTGGCATGAGAGAACTAGTTTTACATCACCTCATTATGTCTCTTTGCTGGACCAGTAGTTTTTGATCAAATATGTAAGAAGTAGTACTAGTTGTTGTGGTTGTATCTATATAGTAGTAATATCCTCATCAATGTGCGACATGAAAATTGAGATGACGTGTGAGTATACCTGGCCATGGGATACCTGGCCCGGCCGGCCTCACCTTATCCGGCCCGGTCTTGCCCGCGGACCAGGCTTGGGCCAGGATTTAGAGCCCGAAGAGTACTTTAGGTTAGGTCTAGGCTTGATGATTTTGCATTTTAGGGAAGGGGCCCGGCTCGAGGCCCGAAGCCCGACGAAATTTAGCTGTGATGGATGATAACGTCTCCGTCGTATCTACTTTTCCGAACTCTTTTGCCCTTGTTTTGGACTCTAATTTGCATGATTTGAATGGAACTTACCCGGACTGACGCTGTTTTCAGCATAATTGCCATGGTGTTGTTTTTGTGCAGAAATAAAAGTTCTCGGAATGTCCTGAAAATTTACGGAGATTTTTTCTAGAATAAAAGAAAAATACCTGCGCAAAGTTCCACGTGAGCGGGTGTGCGAGTGGGCCACAAGCCCCTGGGCCGCAGCCACCCCCTATGGCCGCACCATGAGGGCTTGTGGGGCCCACGTGGCACCACCACCCCCAATCTCAGTCCTATATCTTCCGTTTCGCCTAGTAAAAAAATCATAAAGAAGGTTTCATCGCGTTTTGCGATACGGAGGCGCCGCCACATCCTGTTCTTCATTTGGAGGCAGATCTGGAGTCCGTTTCGGGCTCCGGAGAGGGGAAATCATCGCCATCGTCATCATCAACCTTTCTCCATCGACAATTCCATGATGCTATTCATCGTTCGTGAGTAATCTCATCATAGGCTTGCTGGACGGCGATGAGTTGGATGAGATCTATCATGTAATCGAGTTAGTTCTTGACGGGGATTGATCCCTATTATCCACTATGTTCTAGATTGATGTTGCTACTACTTGGCTATGCTTAATGCTTGTCACTAGGGCCCGAGTGCCATGATTTCAGATCTGAACATATTATGTTGTCGCCAATATATGTGTGTTTTAGATCCTATATTGCAAGTTGTAGTCACCTACTATGTGTTATGACCCGGCAACCTCGGAGTGACAATAGCCGGAACCACTCCCGGAGATGACCATAGTATGAGGAGTTCATGTATTCACCGCGTGTTAATGTGTTGGTCCGGTTCTTTATTAAAAGGACAACCTTAATATCCTGTAGTTTCCATTAGGACCCCGCTGCCATGGGAGGGATGGACAATAGATGTCATGCAAGTTCTTTTCCCTAAGCATGTATGACTACATACGGAATACATGCCTACATTAGATTGATGAATGGGAGCTAGCCACATATCTCTCCGTGTTATAGTTGTTACATGATGAATCACATCCGTCACACTCATCCATCATCAATCCACTGCCTACGAGTCTTTTACTACTGGTTCTCGCTACGTTACTTTGCCTAGGCTTGTCCCTTGCTACAAGGGGGATTGGGCCACTTTGCTGCTACTGTCACTTTGCTGTTGTTCCTACTGTTGTTACTTGTTACTTTGCTGCTGCTGCTACTACTGTTCCTTGCTACTTTGCTGTTACTTGTTGCAAGACTTTGTTGGCGCTAACATCCCGTCAACAGGGCCTTTTATGGCGCCACTGCAGGGAATCGCCAAAGCTTTTCCTGGTGTCGTTGCTATCATACTACCTGCTACTGATACTTTGCTTGCAGACACTAATCTTTCAGGTGTGGTTGAATTGACAACTCAGCTGCTAATACTTGAGAATATTCTTTAGCTTCCCCTTGTGAGCGAATCAATAAATTTGGGTTGAATACTCTACCCTCGAAAACTGCTGCGATCCCATACGCTTGTGGGACATCAAGGCTTTTTCTGGCGCCGTTGCCGGGGAGGCACAACTACATTCTCCGAGTCACTTGAGATTGACGCCTGCTGATCACTATGAGGAATCCGAAAGATCCAAGAACTAAAATCCTACCTTCCACTACGAGGAGAGGTAAGGAACTGCCATCTAGCTCTGCACATGATTCACCTTCAGTTTTGAGTAAGTTTGCGACATCGTCTCCTGCTAGAAATCTTGATATGTCGCCTCTGCTTGATGATGCTACTTCTGCCGCCCATGATGCTTATGATGCTATGCTTGATACTATGCCTGATGATGCTATGCTTGATACTATGCCTGATGATGCTATGCTAGATACTATGCCTGATGATGTTATGCCTGATACTGCTTTTCCACTTGGTGCCCTTGATGCACATATTGCTAGAGTTGCTGCTAGACGTGATGATACTTCTGAAACTACTGATACTATTGAAGTAGAACCTGCTACTATGCCTGTTATGCCTGATACGCGCTATGTTATGGAGGGAGAGATAGCTGAGGATTTTCTTGCGTGTAAGGATAGCTATGATGTTGAGAAACTTCTGCGCAAGTGGAAAGAAAAATCTCTGAATGCTAGGATGAAATACGACCCGAAGTTTGCCACTTCGCCTATCTTTGTGACTGATAAGGATTATGAATTCTCTGTCGACCCTGAGTTAATCACTCTAGTCGAATCTGATCCTTTTCACGGTTATGAGTCTGAATCGATTGTAGCCCATCTTACCAAACTGCACGATATAGCCACCTTTTCACTAGTGAGGAAAAGATCCACCACTACTATATGCTCAAGCTGTTTCCTTTCTCGCTAAAGGATGATGCTAAGACCTGGTTCACTTCTCTTGCTCCTGGTTGTGTGCGTAGCCCCCAGGATATGGTCTACTACTTCTTTGAAAAATATTTCCCTGCCCATAATAAGCAAGTTGCCTTGCAGGAAATATACAACTTTGCTCAAGCTGAAGAAGAGAGTCTCCCACAAGCTTGGGGGAGGCTTATCCAGCTACTAAATGCTTTGCCTGAACACCCTCTTGAGAAGAACGAAATACTTGATATCTTCTATAATGGACTTACCGATGCTTCCAAAGACCACTTAGATAGTTGTGCCGGTAGTGTTTTTAGGGAACGAACTGTAGAACAAGCTGAGATTCTGTTGAACAACATCTTCTGCAATGAAAATGCTTGGACTATTCCCGAACCACCTCCTAAGACAACTCCGAAGAAAAGAGGTATTCTATTCCTCAGTCCTGAAGATATGCAAGAAGCCAAGAAATCTATGCGAGAGAAAGGCATTAAATCTGAAGATGTCAAAAATCTACCACCTATCGAAGAGATCCATGGTCTCGATAACCCGACATAGGTAGTAGAAGTAAATTCTCTGCGTAGGTTTGATGAGAGTGATATTCCTTTTGATAAACGTGCTAGCTTATGCATGGATGAATTTGATAACTTTGTTGCCAAACAACAGAGTTTCAATGATTATGTTAGCAGACAATTAGAAAAGAATGCTCGTATGCTTAGTCATTTAAGTGCTTGTGTGGACAGAAACGTCAATGATCTTAAACTTCTGAGTAAACATGCACAAGTAGTTAAAGCTCAAAATGACTTGCTCAATGAGTTGACTGACAATTCCGTTAGAGTCGTCACTAGAGGCGGTAGAATGACCGAGGAACCTCTGTATCCTGAGGGTCATCCGAAGAGAGTTGAACAAGATTCTCAAGGAGTTAGCACTGATGCACCTAGTCATCCTAGAAAGAAGAAGAAATATGATAGGAACCTACACGCTAGCAACCCTGTTGCTGCTACCCCTAAGAGTCCAAATGATGCCTCTATCTCTGATGCTGAAACACAATCTGGTGATGAACATGAGCCTTATGATAATATCAATAGTGATGTTCATGAAGATGCTCAAACTAGCAATGAAAAGGATGTGGAGATTGAACCTGTTGATCTTGATAACCCACAGCCTAAGACTAAAATGTACGATAAGAATGACTACGCTGCTAGGAAGCACGGTAAATAAAGGGAGCCATGGGTTCAGAAGCTTATGCCCTTTCCCCCCAAGCCATCCAAGAAAAAGGATGATGAGGATTTTGAGCGCTTCGTTGAAATGATCAAACCTGTCTTTCTGCAGATGCGTTTGACAGATAGGCTCAAAATGTCTCCATATGCTAAGTACATGAAAGATATTGTGACTAATAAGAGGATGATACCTGATCTTGAGATCTCCGCCATGCTTGCCAATTACACTTTCAAGGGTGGAACTCCGAAGAAACTAGGTGATCCCGGTGTGCCCACTATACCTAGCTCCATTAAAGGCAACTACGTTAGAATTGCGTTATGCGACCTTGGAGCCGGTGTTAGTGTTATGCCTCTCTCTCTCTTTATCATAGACTTGAACTGGATAAGTTGACACCCACTGAAATCTCTCTGCAAATGGCCGACAAATCAACTGCTTTCCCTATCGGCATTTGCGAGGATGTGCCTGTTGTGGTTGCTAACACCACTATCTTAAGAGACTTTGTTATCTTGGATATTCCTGAGGACGATGCCATCGCGGTCATCCTCGGAAGACCCTTTTTAAACACTACAGGGGCTGTTATAGATTGCAACAAAGGCAATGTCACTTTCCATGTCAAGGGTAATGATCATACGGTGCACTTTCCGAAGAAACAATATCGAGTACATTGCATCAATGCTATCGAAAAAACTTCATTAATTCTTTTTGGGAGCTTTGAATGCCCTATTCCTCGTGTCAAGATGAAGTATGACTTGCTTGTTGGGGAGATACACATCCCCATTGAGGTGACCTAGTGACTATTCTAAAATTCTCTATTCTCTTTTGCGATTCGAAAAAGTTTTGTCGAGGGGATTTGATTAAACCCGTTGACGGATTTTCTTTCGATGACCATGAGATGGATGAATCGAGGAGTCACAAACCTCTATTCCAAGCTTTCACTTTAGGTTGCTTAGAGGAAAAATGATAGATTTAGTTTAGTTTTCCATGTTTTATGTCTTAGCGTCCCGTAGAAAAGTATCCCGAAAATCAAAGTTCTCCGAACACTGTGAAAATCAAGTATGATTTTTTCTGGAATATTTGAAAAATACTGGGACAAAGAGTTTGTCTGGGGGCCACACCATTGGGCCACAAGCCCTAGGGGCATGGGCACCCCCCTGGCCGCGCCACCCAGGCTTATGGGGCCCACAAGCACCCCCTCCACTCATTCTTTCTCCCATCCAGTTCTCCTACCTCCAGAAAAAATCGTTTCGCAGCTCAAGCCCGCGTTCTTGCTCCTCTTGCTAGGATTTTCGATCTCTTTGCTCAAATCACCGTTCTCCGAACCGTTTTGGGGAAATTACTCCTTGGTAAGTGACTCCTCCATTGGTCCAATTAGTTTTTGCTCTAGTGCCTTGTACTTCGCGTATTTTTGCTGCCTTGGTGACCATGTTCTTGAGCTTTGTATGTTGATTCTAGCTGGTCCCAAGTAATTTGATTCGTAATATGGTCTCTAGGCACTTGTTGGAGTAGTTGCTACAAGTTTCGTTGAGCCTTATTCACCTTCCCTTAGAATCACTAAAAATTTCAGAAATTTTCAGAGATAGAAAGGGAAAAGATGAGGAGGTTCTTAAGAGGCTTGTCAAGCTGTGACCCCAAGGATGATGGGAGTGAGAAGAAGCCCAAGTATCCGGTCCCTCGAGTCGCGGAAGTTCGAGCGTGCGGGTGGCCAAGTGACGTGTTCTTACGCGCCGTTGGAATTTATGAGGACTTTTATCACTTGGTGGAGAATGCAGGCCTTACCGCCTTCGTTGAATATAAGTGTTCGCAATACCTCCTCCTCACCAATGTATTTGTACAAAGCTTTAACTTCTATCCGAGGAAGAATCCTCCTATGGTTGAGTTTAAACTTTATGATATCCCCCAGCGCATGTCACTCCAGGATTTTTGCAATGTTTGCAAATTACCTTATGTTGGGGATATTCATGCACCTCGTCCACGGGACTTGGAAGCTTTCATTGGTACAATTGCTGTAGGAGAGGATAGAGGAGTGTCTTGCGCTAGAGCTGCTAGCATTCATTTTCCCGTGCTTCGATACTTCTCACTATTTGTGGGAATATGTTTGATTGGTCGTGGGAAAGCTGGGTCACTTAATTCCCCAGATCTTGCGGTCTTGCGTGAAGCCCTTTATAACGATAAAACTTATAGCTTGGGCGCTATAGTAACTCAATGGTTGAACATGAACCGTTCTAAAGGCGTTGTCTATGGAGGTATCTATGCTACCTGTCTTGCCAGACACTTTGAGATACCCATTAGACTGGAGGAGGAAGAAGAGATGCTTCTTCCCGAGAGATATCTATATTACGATAGCATGGTTTGCCATGACTTTCTTGATAGAGATATCGGTGGAAGGATGATTTATAACCTGGTATTTAATCAGGGTACTCGTGAGACTATTACTTTGCCTGCTCCTTCTTTGTTCAATCTTCATGCAGGCAGGTACACTATTATGCCCTCGGACATCTACGCATATTGGGGCTTGGCCCAACCACAGGTGCCCGTGCTCGAGCCGCCAGACGAGTACCAGACGCCATTTTATCAGTGGGAGCCGGAGGAGCTCACACAGCAGTGGCATCCTCAGTCCACTCTGGAGTTCCCAGGAGCTGGTTATTTCCCTCCTTGGGAGTAGACCAAGCTAGGCCAAAAGCCTAAGCTTGGGGGAGTACATGTTTTCACCGAATTTACATTCTTGCTTATGCTTTCACTTTGTTAGTCGGTGTTCACACTTTGCCACTATATCATCCATGCTAGTTTATTTTCTTTTTCTCATTTTCTTTTCGTGTGTCTATCTAGTTTGAGAAAAAATCAAAAAGATTTTCTTTTCTTCTTTTTCTTGTTGGGAGCTTTCCCGTGTATATAGTTTTCTTTTTCTTTCGGTCAAGGTAGAAGATATTGGTTACAATGTTTAGTGGCTCTTGCATGCATACATGTTTAGCTTTCAAAGAGCCATATTACTTTGTCTTCTCCTTTATGTTTGCCTGCAGATTCCAGCTTTAGTCCAATGCACAAGCACTCTTATTATTGTTCACATCGTTCGGTCATGCAAGTGAAAGGCAATAATGACGATATATGATGAAGTGACTGAGCCTGGAAAAGCTGGTATGAACTCAATCTATTTTGTTTTTGTAAATATGACTAGCTCATCATGCCTGATTCAGATTTGTTGTGAGAGAAACATGTTTGCAATGAAAACTTAGAGACCATAGTTGCTTATGCCATGCTTACTTAGCTAGGAGCTTATAATGGTTTGTCTTGGTTGCCAACATGAATGTTGAGATGACTATGATGTAGTATGTTAGGATGGTATCCTCCTTTGAATGTTTCAAGTGGCTTGACTTGGCGCATGTTCACGCATGTAGTTGAAACAATATCAACATAGCCTCTATGATATTCATGTTCATGGTGATTTATGTCCTAGTCATGCTTGCACTCAATGTTAGTTAATCTCAATGCATTTTGATGACTGTTGTCGCTCTCTAGTTGGTTGCTTCCCAGTCTTTTGCTAGCCTTCACTTGTACTAAGCGGGAATACTGCTTGTGCATCCACCTCCCCTAAACCCAAAGTTGTGCCATATGAGTCCACCATACCTACCTATGTGCGGTATCTACCTGTCGTTCCAAGTAAATTTGCATGTGCCACTCTCAAAACCTTCAAGAAATAATTTGTTTTGCATGCCCGAACCGCTCATTTGGTGACAGGGGGCTATTGGTATCTTCCATGCTAGGTGTGTTATCCTCAATATGTGTTTATTCACTATCATTCATGAGAAAGGGGCCGGTAATTGGAATTTCCAGTTCCATACTCAAATCGAAAAGATAATTGCAAACAAAACTCCCCTAGGATTGTTGTTGGTATGGATGGTACCCGAGGATTCGATTAGCCGTGGAGTGTGATTGATTGGTGGTGGGGGAGTCAAAACTTTACTTTTCTGTTTGGGAACCGCCTATAGCATGTGTAGCGTGGAAGATGTTGAGAACTCTTAGTCATTGCGTTGACAATGAAAGCATGCCACCCAAAATTATTATCTCTGTTTTCAAAGCTTGAGCTCTGGCACCTCTGCAAATCAATGCTTCCCTCTGCGAAGGGCCTGTCTATTTATGTTCCTGTTGAGTCATCCTCCTCTTACAAAAGCACCAATTATAGAGCACCTCTGTCATTTTTATGCTTTGCTTTTCACTGTGTTGAGTATGACTATGAATGGATCTTCATTTCCATGAATTACAATGTTTAGTCAGCCCTTGGTCTTTTAAGGTGCTGTGCATTTATGTTTTGCGGTCTCAGAAAGAGCTAGCGAGATACATCTATTCATATTGCTTAATGTTGTTTTGATTGAAGTGTTGACACTTGAGGCTTATTATTATTTGCTCGCTAGTAGATTATGCCCTTGATATGAGTTTACCGCGAGACCTAGATGTCATTTGCTTATGTGGTTTGCTTGTGATGTTGCTGAAATTCTTGTTGTGAGTTAGACATAGTTGCAACAACAAGATCAAACAGAGTTCGTCAAATTTTTTCTTTTGTCTCTCTCAGTTTGTCAACTGAGTTGCTTGAGGACAAGCATGGCTTTAAGCTTGAGGGAGTTGATACGTCTCCGTCATATCTACTTTTCCGAACTCTTCTGCCCTTGTTTTGGACTCTAATTTGCATGATTTGAATGGAACTAACCCGGACTGACGCTGTTTTCAACAGAATTGCCATGGTGTTGTTTTTGTGCAGAAATAAAAGTTCTCGGAATGTCCTGAAAATTTCAGAGATTTTTTCCGGAATAAAAGAAAAATACCTGCGCAAAGTTCCACGTGAGGGGGCGTGCGAGTGGGCCACAAGCCCCTGGGCTGCGGCCACCCCCTATGGCCGCGCCATGAGGGCTTATGGGGCCCACGTGGCACCACCGCCCGCAATCTCTGTCCTATATTTTTCGTTTTGCCTGGAAAAAAATCAGAGAGAAGGTTTCATCGCGTTTTGCGATACGGAGGTGCCGCCACATCCTGTTCTTCATCTAGAGGGCACATCTGGAGTCCGTTTCGGGCTCCGGAGAGGGGAAATCGTCGCCATCGTCATCATCAACCTTTCTCCATCGACAATGCCATGATGCTCTTGATCGTTCGTGAGTAATATCATCGTAGGCTTGCTGGACGGTGATGAGTTGGATGAGATCTATCATGTAATCGAGTTAGTTCTTGACGGGGATTGATCCCTAGTATCCACTATGTTCTAGATTGATGATGCTACTACTTGGCTATGCTTAATGCTTGTCACTAGGGCCCGAGTGCCATGATTTCAGATCTGAACCTATTATGTTGTTGCCAATATATGTGTGTTTTAGATCCTATCTTGCAAGTTGTAGTCACCTACTATGTGTTATGACCCGGCAACCCCGGAGTGACAATAGCCGGAACCACTCCCGGAGATGACCATAGTATGAGGAGTTCATGTATTCACCGCGTGTTAATGCGTTGGTCCGGTTCTTTATTAAAAGGAGAACCTTAATATCCCGTAGTTTCCATTAGGACCCCGCTGCCACGGGAGGGATGGACAATACATGACATGCAAGTTCTTTTCCCTAAGCATGTATGACTACATACGGAATACATGCCTACATTAGATTGATGAACGGGAGCTAGCCACATATCTCTCCGTGTTATAGTTGTTACATGATGAATTACATCCGTCACACTCATCCATCACCGATCCACTGCCTACGAGTCTTTTACTACTGGTTCTTGCTACGTTACTTTGCCTAGGCTTGTCCCTTGCTACAAGGGGGATTGGGCCACTTTGCTGCTGCTGTCACTTTGCTGCTGTTACTTGTTACTTTGTTGCTGCTCCTGCTACTGTTCCTTGCTACTTTGTTGTTACTTGTTGCAAGACTTTGTTGGCGCTAACATCCGGTCAACAGGGCCTTTTCTAGTGACACTGCTGGGAATTGCCAAAGCTTTTCCTTGTGCCGTTGCTATCATACTACCTGCTACTGATACTTTGCTTGTAGACACTAATCAATCAGGTGTGGTTGAATTGACAACTCAGCTGCTAATACTTGAGAATATTCTTTAGCTTCCCCTTGTGAGCGAATCAGTAAATTTGGGTTGAATACTCTACCCTCGAAAACTGATCGGATCCCATACGCTTGTGGGACATCAATGGACCGGACTTGGGCTTGAAATCTAGGCCCGATGACTGGTCTAGGTCAAGCTTGGGTCTAGTTTTTCAACCTCGGGATTGGTTTGGCCCGGCCCAAAGCCCGGCCTGGCCCAATGGATGGCCAGGTATACGTGTGAGCAATCTTAGGACACGTACAATAATATGATCTTGGTAATGTGAGTAATGACATGAGTTGGACACAAAGAAATAAAAAGTATAGCATATACTCCACTAGTGGGGACAGGGCCTATAGCCCCGACCCGTAAGGGGCTTTAGTCCTGGTTCACCAACCGGGACTAAAGGGGCGGAACTAAAGGCCTAACCTTTAGTCCCGACCCTGTTCCAAGCCGGGACCAAAGGTGCTGCACGTGGGCGCCTCGGAGCGCCCTCAGGGGCAGGCCCTTTAGTCCCGGGTCTTAACACGGACCGGGACTAAAGGGTTTCTGCAGATTTTGTTTATTTTAGGGTTTTAGGGTTTTAGGGTTTAGGTGTTCGGGGGATTAACGTGATGCCTCGTTTGGTGTTCGGGAATTAGTTTTCATATAATTCTAAATATACATGTTTATGCATATATATATAAGATCGAGACCTGAAGGTTTGGAATATCGACAAAGACTTAGCCATGGACAGGGGTGCGTGGAAGTTAGCTATCCACGTTCCAGAGCCATGACTTGGTTTCGAGATCTTATGGGTTTCAACTCTAGCCTACCCCAACTTGTTTGGGACTGAAAGGCTTGGTTGTTGTTGTTGTATGCATATATATAAGATTAACTTATCTTACAAGCGAGCATATATATACAATTATATGAGATCTGAATTATCGGGACTAGATCCCGTCTATTCGATTACATGGACCTACATCAGTAATGGCCCCTAGCTACACTAAATCGTCCTTTGTCATCTATAGCTTCCGTCCTCAGAAAGGTTGCAAGCTCCTCTGCAACAGCAATCACGCGTTGCTCTGGTAGGGACTTCTCCCTCATGGCCGTGTACTATATAAGAAGAGGAGATGAATATGAATATCAATCATGATAACAAAGAATGACGGGTAAAAATAGAGGTGTGAATGTTCATTGCTTACGTCATATCTGTGATCCTTGTGCTCCGAGGTAAACGTGCGAATGGTCTCGCAAACATAGTATCCGCATAGATGCATCCCCCATGGCTGCTGGTCGCACTTTACAAGAATATAATATATGTAATCAGAATAATAATCTAGCATCATAAATTTTGATCTGTTAGAAACCTTAGAAGGTTTTCCTCTGTCTCCTTGGGTTTATCAGTTAACGTCGCTATATGTATTTTATCTGGGTCAATAAACCCAATATTTAGGATGTTCCTACTTTTACATTCCAGAATCTTCATTCTGCATAATGGAGTACAAGTTATATGTAGACAATGAATTGAAATAACTAAACAAGTTATATGTAGACAACGAATTGAAAAACTTACAGACAATAGCAACTCATAAGCGATTTGTCGAGGGCGTTGACATTGTACATCTGGAAGAGTTCATAAAAGTTGAGATGGATTTCTTCGGGGCGGCCGTAGTACTCCCATGGGACACTCACCACGATCATCGTTCTCCCATTCTTTGATTCACTTAAGTACCATGTATGCAAGTAACACATACTTGTTGGGAGATCATCTTTGCTGACCAAAGGCGCTCCCATGACAAACTGTGGCTTAGGGGCTACCACAACCTTGGGTAACCTGTCATCTTGGGAAGCCAGAACGTCTTCAACCGGGATACCCCATTCATCCGCCCACTTCTTTGCTAATTCCAAATCTTGCCCCTGCACCAGAGGGGGGGCATTCTCGGGTAACACCCTGAGGGGTGGGATCGACTGTTTGGCCTATTGTCCAAGCTGAGGAACGTCTGATCTTTTTTTGCTGGTAGTTGAACTTGATTTGCTCCCACTTGCACTTGCACGTGATCTGCTCTTTTTCCCTTCCTTCTGCAATGTGCGTGTATAGTCATCAGGCTTATGGTGTAAGTCATACTGTGATGGAAGGTTCGTGAAGTATTTTGCAAATGCTATTTGCTTCTCGGTGTATTCCGGGCGGGGCTCGGGTTCCTTCTTTTTCATCTGCGCATCATGACGTTCCTTTGCTATCCTGGCGTTTTCCTCGGCGGTACGATCATAAGGTCTAATAGGAAGATTAGCATGATGTACCTTTGGGAGGGGCGACAATTTGCGCTTTGGGGAGCTCCGTCGCTTAGAAATCATCGACGGAGCGTTCTTGGTGGCATGCTTCCGCTTAGTATCCGGAGCGGGCGGCGGCGGAGACGGACGACCCAAGTCCGGCGGCGGTGATCGAGATGGACTCGTGTTGTGCTGGCCGTCGTCATGTGGAGGGCTTGGAGGGGATGGAGGTGTAGGTGCCCTGCGACGACTCGGAGGCGGTGTTGTCCTTGGGGCCGAGCCTGGAAGCTTGATGTAGTTCTTGTCCCATAGGATGACTCCACCCAGTACTTCTCCGAGTGTCCTCTCATCTTCGGGTCCAGCTATGTCGAGCTCCATATCATGAAACCCTGCCATGATTTCATCCACCCTGACTTTAGCAAAGCCATCTGGAATCTCACAGCCATGCCAGCGTGCATCAGGGCCAGAAGGTAAAGCTTGTCCGACGGCCACCTTCATGGATATGTTCTTGAATTTTTGATGGAGTTCACATGATGTTGACTCCTTGATTCCATCCACGGGGTAGCCGGGACCGCCCTCTATCATTCTTCGTGCATCGTGGGGCGGGGCCTGAGATTCAGCAACGCTGCTTTTCCGCTTAGATGGGGCGCCGGTAATATCGAGTGCATGATCTTCGTGGCGCGCTACTCCTCTAAGCTCATCAATCTGCTTCTGTTGCTCGTTAATCCTGGCAAGCAACTGGTTGAACTTGTCATTCTCCTCATCCTGATGTCGCTTCTTTGCTCTCGCTCGGCTTCTGTAATTGTCTTGGTCTCTGGAAAACCCAAGCCACCACGGGTAAGAAGGACCGAAGCCTCGCGTTCGTCCTCCATGTTCGTCATTGCCGAGGACCAGTGTGAGCAAATCTTTCTCTCTATCTGCACTGAACTCTCTTTTCCCTCCTTAATTTCTTTCACTATCTTTTTCCAATTCTCCCTGGGTATCCTAAGACCGTCACTGCAGATGAGGTCCCCTGTTTCTTCGTCGTACGAACCACCATGCGCAAGGAACGAATTTCTTGCTCTCAATTCCCACTCATCACGGAGTGGTTCAGGTATGATGCCCTTAGCTAGCAGATATTGCTCTTTCTTATCCCACTTTGGGATGGCAGTCTCATAGCCCCCTGGCCCCAGCGTGTGGTGATATTTCTTCTTGTCGGCATTTTTCTTGTTCTTTTCTGATAATGCCTTGGCATCTTTTGACTCCTTGTACTCTTGAAATGCCTTCCAGTGATTCGCCTGCTTGGCTAGATACCCCTCGAATACTGGCACTTTCTTTGTCTTCAGATAGTTTTTCCATAGCTTCTTCTTCCAGCTACGGAACAGTTCGACCATCTTCTTTAGAGTCCACTGCTTGACTTTGGCCCTCAATTTTTTTGCGGCGTCTTCATTCTCACATTGTGGCAGGTTGAAATGTGATATGAGATCATTCCAAAGATTATCTTTGTACCTTTCGGCGACATAGTCACTATCGGCTGCCCCTTTGCGCTTGTTCCACTCCAGAACGCTGATCGTGACGTGATCCCTAATGAGAACTCCGCATTGCTTCTTGAATGTGTCAGCAGCATTCTTAGGAAGCTTGGGTTCGCCCGTAGGCAATATCACCTCAAAGGTGTAATGCGTCCGTGCATCCAACTTTCTAGTCGGGCCACGTTTCATAGATTTGCTCGATGTGGAGACCTAAGAGGGAGAAACATTCGTCAAATGAATGTATATGTATACAATATAGAGCTATCTCCAATATTTTTCACATATTACAAGTGATTGTTGAACTTCATATCTATACCTCGCCGGACTTTATTATTTCTCCACCGGCTTCTCCATCAGTGGAGCTATCACCTTCTCCGTCATTGGACCTATGTCCTGCCCCATCGGGTTCATCTTCGTGTCGGTCGACCTCCATTCCATATCCGGAGGGGTTTAGATATGACGACGCAGATTTAGCTGGTTCAACGTCAGGGCCGTCTTTGATTATATCTTCGAGAAGTTCTTCCTCTTCGAGGTTCCTGATATGTGGATCCATAGTTCTGCAAAAAACGGACATTTGATTAACTAATAAACTAACAAACTATATAAGAGGGGTTGGAAACTTCGAAGTGTCGTTTTACATAGGAGGACCTTTAGTCCCCGGTCTTGGCTAGAACCTAAACTCTAAAATATGTCTTACGGAATCTATTAACCTTTAAGGATTTAACAAAATGGCGACATTCTAGATGTGTAGAAAATGATCCTATTTTTCCTAATCTCATCTACCCTTCTATATGTCACATTGTCTAGTGTCAAAGGACTTTGTTGAACTTTGTACCGAAAAAGAATTATTCTATCAGGAACTCCGTTCCAAAACAACTTTAGTCCCGGGTCGTGGCTCCACCCGGGACTCCTAGATTTCTGCATAGTATTCAAAGTAGGAGTACTTTTCCAATTTGAGCATTCAATAAGCAAAACCAAATCGTAAAATAAAGTAGTATTCAAATTAGCATGCATTCAATTATAAGCAAAACTACATCATCTCTTGTGTCCGTACATCGTCGAATATTATCACTAATACTCCTCGAATACTATCATACATATAGCATCATTGATACAGCTAGAACCGTAGCGCCCGACAGGTATCGTCGCGGGCGGTGGACACCCAAAGAGAAGGAACCATCACAGGATCATAGCTCCAGTGAGATCCCTGAAGAACCTGTCAGGTATGCTCGAACCTGCCCTCCAACGCAAC
Organism: Hordeum vulgare subsp. vulgare; assembly: GCF_904849725.1. Classification (NCBI taxonomy): domain Eukaryota; kingdom Viridiplantae; phylum Streptophyta; class Magnoliopsida; order Poales; family Poaceae; genus Hordeum; species Hordeum vulgare. Next base: position 473,550,004 of record NC_058519.1, on the reverse strand, counting down.
CATGTAGCGACGGACGTGCTCATCCTCCTCGCTGACACGGTGACGTACCACCTCCGCGGTGTCCGGAAGCCTCGGCACCATCACTGGCCCACGCGACCGCCACCAAACAAGGATCGGGTCAACAACGGGCTGGCTCCTCACCAACCTACGCCCCCGGAAGGTAGCACCTCCCAATACCAGCCGGGCGGAGCCCAGTCCCGGACATGGCCCCTCTGATCAAGCAGGTGTCCTCCGCCGAGTCGACGACGAGGATGCGGGATAGGCATCGTAAAATGAACTAAAAAAATAAACTAGTTCTATTAATTTTCTAAAAAAATGAACCAGATATTCTACAAATAACACTTAAGCATATACAATTGCAAAATTAAGCAATAATCTAAAAAACACTAATTAAGCATCTATATACGTAGAAATGTATTCTTCTTCTTCTTCTTCTTCTTCTTCTTCTTCTTTCTTATTTTCTTCTCCGCTTCTTCTTCTCCTATTTTTCTTCAACTTCTCTTCTTCTACTTCTCCTCTTCTTCTCCTCTCCTCCTCTTCTGATTCTCCTTTTTCTTCTTTTCTTCTCCTCCTCTTCTTATTATCCTTTTTCCTAATCTTATTTTCTTATTTTTGTTCATATTTCTTCTTCTTGTAACCCTAACCTAATTCTAAATATTACTAACCCTAATAATCTAGCACAAACCTAATAACAATAGGAATTAAATGACAAAAAAAATCTTATTCTCCTTTTTCTTCTTTTCTTCTCCTTTTTCTTCTTTTCTTCTCATTTTTCTTCTTTTCTTCTCCTTTTTATTCTTTTCTTCTCCTTTTTCTTCTTTTCTTCTCCTCCTCACCGGCCGGCAGGACGGTGGCGGTGGTGTCCCCGCCGGCGGGCGCCGGCGGCTCGTCCTTCGTACGTGTTGGGGAGGAGGAGGGGGCGGGGGGCTTAACGGAGTGGGCAGGGCGACGACGCCGACGAGGAGGACGGCAAGGCGACGACGAGGCCGGCGAGGAGGACGACAAGGAGGCTGGCGAGGAGGACGGCAGGGCGACGGCGACGGCGGGCAGCCTGGCGGCGTCGAGGATGCGTTGCCGCGCCGGGCAGGAGAGGCGAGCGAGAGGAAGAAGAGAACGAAATGGAGTTTCGTCCGCGCCGTATATATAGTAGGATCTTTAGTCCCGGTTCGGGGCTCGAACCGGGACTAAAGACACCCTTTAGTCCCGGGTGGAGCCACGACCAGGGGCTAAAGACCCCTTTTCGGCAGGCGAGGAGGCGGGAAACGAGGGGCTTTAGTCCCGAGTCGGGGCTCGAGCTGGGACTAAAGACACCCTTTAGTCCCGGGTCTAGCCACGACCCGGGGCTAAAGACCCCTTTTCGGCAGGCGGCACGCGAGGGGCTTTAGTCCCGAGTCGTGGCTCCACCCGGGACTAAAGCCCCTCCACTGGCTGCACGATAAGTTTAGTCCCACCTCGCCCAGCGAGGGGCACTGACACTAGTTTATAAGCCCCGTCGCAACATCTCCATCGAGCTCCTCTCTAAAGCAGGCTTACGGGCCTAAACACACTATAAATTTAAAAATTGAAACTATATTTGAAATTATGGAGAAAATTCAACCTGAATTCAAAGTGAGGTCACTTTGAATTTAGGTTTAATTTCCTCTATAAATTCTCATATAGTTTCAATTTTTTTCTATTTTCAAAATTAATTATTTTCACTATCCAAACTATTAGCTATTCTGTTATTTTCAATTAAAAACTATGTTTATTAAAATTCTTTTTGCATATTTGAGAATTTGACAAAACTATGAAAATCAAAAGTGTTTGAAATTGAATAAATAATTCAAAACTACTTTCTATTTTCAAAAATAATTATTTTGACTATCCAAACTATTAACTATTTTGTTATTTTCAATTAAAAACTATGTTTATTAAAATTCTTTTTGCATATTTGAGAATTTGACAAAACTATGAAAATGAAAAGTGTTTGAAATTGAATAAATAATTCAAAACTATTTTATATTTTCAAAATTAATTATTTTGACTATCCAAACTATTAACTATTTTTTTATTTTCAATTAAAAACTACGTTTATTAAAATTCTTTTTGCATATTTGAGAATTTGACAAAACTATGAAAATGAAAAGTGTTTGAAATTGAATAAATAATTCAAAACTATTTTTTATTTTCAAAATTAATTATTTTGACTATCCAAACTATTAACTATTTTGTTATTTTCAATTAAAAACTATGTTTATTAAAATTGTTTTTGCATATTTGAGAATTTGATAAAACTATGATAATGAAAAGTGTTTGAAATTGAATAAATAATTCAAAACTATTTTCTATTTTCAAAATTAATTATTTTGACTATCCAAACTATTAACTATTTTGTTATTTTCAATTAAAAACTATGTTTATTAAAATTCTTTTTGCATATTTGAGAATTTGACAAAACTATGAAAATGAAAAGTGTTTGAAATTGAATAAATAATTCAAAACTATTTTCTATTTTCAAAATTAATTATTTTGACTATCCAAACTATTAATTATTTTTTTATTTTCAATTAAAAACTATGTTTATGAAAATTCTTTTTGCATATTTGAGAATTTGACAAAACTATGATAATGAAAAGTGTTTGAAATTGAATAAATAATTCAAAACTATTTTCTATTTGCAAAATTAATTATTTTGACTATCTAAACTATTAACTATTTTGTTATTTTCAATTAAAAACTATGTTTATTAAAATTCTTTTTGCATATTTGAGAATTTGACAAAACTATGATAATGAAAAGTGTTTGAAATTGAATAAATAATTCAAAACTATTTTATATTTTCAAAATTAATTATTTTGACTATCCAAACTATTATTTTGTATTTTTCGTGCATTTACTTTTTTGTTGAGCTAGTTGACCCTAAAATTGAAAAGCACTACAAATGAACTCTGAAAATGTTGAAAGTTGGCATGCTATCATCATTTCACCCACATAGCATGTGTTATAAAGTTGAGAGGGCTACGACAGAAACTGAATGCACTTCGTGTACAAAACGGACAATCTCTCTTGAAGTATCAGCGTTTCGAACGAGAACTCATCTCTTACAAAGGGATTTCATTTTTTTGAACTTATTTGAACTCCATACTTTTTGTGTGTTCAAAATGCACCATTCAAAGGCACATCACAAAATTTCAACAATTTCTGACTTCATTTGGTATTTTTCGTGCATTTACTTTTTTTTGAGCTAGTTGACCCTAAAATTGAAAAGCACTACAAATGAACTCTGAAAATGTTCAAAGTTGGCATGGTATCATCATTTCACCCACATAGCATGCGCTAAAAAGTGGAGAGGGGTACGACAAAATCTGGATGCACTTCGTGTACAAAACAGACAATCTCTCTCGAAGTATAAGGGTTTCGAACGAGAACTCATCTGTTACAAAGGGATTTCATTTTTTGAACTTATTTCAAATCCATAGTTTTTGTGTGTTTAAAATGCTCCATTCAAAGGCACATCACAAATTTTCAACAATTTCTGACTTAATTTGGTATTCTTCGTGCATTTACTTTTTTTTTGGGCTAGTTGACCCTGAAATTGAAAAGCACTACAAATGAACTCTGAAAATGTTGAAAGTTGGCATGCTATCATCATTTAACTCACATAGCATGTGTTAAAAAGTTGAGAGGGCTACGACAAAAACTGGATGCACTTCGTGTACAAAACGGACAATCTCTCTCGAAGTATAAGGGTTTCGAACGAGAACTCATCTCTTACAAAGGGATTTCATTTTTTTGAACTTATTTGAACTACATACTTTTTGTGTGTTCAAAATGCACCATTCAAAGGCACATCACAAAATTTTAACAATTTCTGACTTCATTTGGTATTTTTCGTGCATTTACTTATTTTTCTTGAGCTAGTTGACCCTAAAATTGAAAAGCACTACAAATGAACTCTGAAAATGTTGAAAGTTGGCATGCTATCATCATTTCACCCATATAGCATGTGTTAAAGAGTTGAGAGGGCTACGACAAAAACTGGATGCAATTCGTGTACAAAACGGACAATCTCTCTCGAAGTATCAGGGTTTCGAACGAGAACTCATCTTACAAAGGGATTTCATTTTTTTGAACTTATTTGAACTGCATACTTTTTCTGTGTTCAAAATGCACCATTCAAAGGCACAGCACAGAATTTCAAAAATTTCTGACTTCATTTGGTATTTTTCGTGCATTTACTTTTTTTTTGAGCTAGTTGACCCTAAAATTGAAAAGCACTACAAATGAACTCTGAAAATGTTGAAAGTTGGCATGCTATCATCATTTCACCCACATAGCATGTGTTAAAAAGTTGAGAGGGCTACGAAAAAACTGGATGCACTTCGTGTACAAAACGGACAATCTCTCTCGAAGTATCAGGGTTTCGAACGAGAACTCATCTCTTACAAAGGGATTTCATTTTTTTTGAACTTATTTGAACTCCATACTTTTTGTGTGTTCAAAATGGACCATTCAAAGGCACATCACGAAATTTCAACAATTTCTAACTTAATTTGGTATATTTCGTGCATTTACTTAATTTTTTTGAGCTAGTTGACCCTAAAATTGAAAAGCACTACAAATGAACTCTGAAAATGTTGAAAGTTGGCATGCTATCATCATTTCATCCACATAGCATGTGTTCAAAAGTTGAGAGGGCTACGACAAAAACTGGATGCACTTCGTGTACAAAACGGACAATCTCCCTCGAAGTATCACCGTTTCGAACGAGAACTCATCTCTTACAAAGGTTTATTAAAATTCTTTTTGCATATTTGAGAATTTGACAAAACTATGAAAATGAAAAGTGTTTGAAATTTAGTACATTCCATACATGCATTACATAAAAGGTTTAATACATTATTACATTATTGCACCAATATTCCTATCTATTATTTCTGTTTTCTTCTGGGTCGTAGCCATGGAGAATATTCATCATTCAGTAGGATGCTTGGGTCAGTTTTCACTTTGAAGGGCGGAATTTCATGAAACTTATTATAATCTAGTGACATGTCTGCCTTGTCATCTACTCCCACGATGTTTCTTTTCCCTAAAAGAACTATGTGGCGTTTTGGCTCATCGGACGATATCTTCTTTTGTTGATTTCTTTTTCTCGTTTTTCTAGACATGTCCTTCACATAGAAAACCTGAGCAACATCATTGGCTAGGACAAATGGTTCGTCCATGTACGCAAGATTGTTGAGATCCACTGTTGTCATGCCGTACTTTTGGTCTACAACTACCCCGCCTCCTGTCAGCTTCACCCATTTGCACCGAAACAAAGGGAACTTAAAAGTAGGTCCATAGTCAAGTTCCCATATCTCCTCTATGTACCCGTAATATGTTTCCAAATAGTGCCCATTCTCGTCTGTTGCATCAAAGCGGACACCACTATTTTGGTTGGTGCTCTTTTTATCTTGGGCAACCGTGTAAAATGTATTCCCATTTATCTCATACCCTTGGAAAGTACATATAGTCGAAGATGGTGGCCTGGCCAAACAGTACAGCTAATCTCCAACGGTGTCGTCATTCATGAGATGTGTCTGCAACCAACTACCGAAAGTCTTCTCGTGTTCCCCTTTAATCCAAGAGTCAGCCTTCCCCGGGTTTTCGGAGCGTAGAATATTCTTGTGTCTCACGATATACGGAGCCACCACGGTGGAATTGTGTAGAACTGTGTAGTGTGCTTGAGAGAAAGAATGCCCGTCCATACATACTTTTGCTTTCCTTCCTAGTGTGCCTTTTCCTGTCAGCCTACCCTCATACCGAGATTTAGGAACACCAATCGGCTTAAGGTCAGGAAGAAAGTCCACACAGAACTCAATGACCTCCTCTGTTCCATAGCCCTTGGAGATGCTTCCTTCTGGCCTAGCACGGTTACGAACATATTTCTTTAAGACTCCCATGAACCTCTCGAAGGGGAACATATTGTGTAGAAACACAGGACCGAGAATTCTAATCTCTTCGACTAGGTGAACTAGGTGGTGTGTCATTATATTGAAGAAGGATGGCAGGAACAACAACTCAAAGCTGACCAGACATTGGACCACATCAATCTGTAACCCTGATAGACTTTCTCGATCGATTACCTTCTGAGAAATTGCATTGAGGAATGCACATACCTTCACAATTGCCAGGCGAACATTTTCCGGTAGAATTCCCCTCAATGCAACCGGAAGCAATTGCGTCATAAGCACGTGGAAGTCATGAGACTTTAGGTTTTGGAATTTTTTGTCTTTCATATTTACGATTCCCTTTATATTCGACGAGAAACCAGTCGGGACCTTGATACTGAAAAGGACTTCAAAAAAGATTTCCTTCTCTTCCTTAGTAAGAGCGTAGCTGGCACGCCCTTGAAACTGCCCTGGATGCCTGCCATCTCTTCCTTTATGATGTTCCTGGTCCTCCCGTGCTTCCCGTGTATCCTTTGACTTCCCATACAAGCCCAGGAAGCCTAGAATATTCACGCAGAGATTCTTCATCAGGTGCATCACGTCGATTGCCGAGCGGACCTCATGGACTTCCCAGTAGGGTAGCTCCCAAAATATAGATTTCTTCTTCCACATGGGTACGCGCTTATCAGGGTCGTTAGGAACAGGTTGGCTGCCAGGACCCTTTCCAAAGATTACTTTTAAATCTTTGATCATATCGAATACTTCAACACCAGTACGGATGACAGGCTTCCCCTGGGGTTCTGCCTTGCCATTGAAATGCTTGCCTTTTTTCTTTAAGGGATGCTTGGGCGGAAGAAAACGACGATTGTACCGGTACACATTCTTCCTACATTTGTCCAGATATATAATTTCTGTCTGATCCAAACAGTGCGTGCGTGCATTGTATCCCTTGTTTGACTGTCCTGAAATGTTACTAAGAGCAGGCCAATCATTGATGGTTACGAAAAGCAACGCTCGAAGGTCAAATTCCTCTTGTTTATGCTCGTCCCACACACGTACACCTGGTTCGGCCCACAGCTGTAAAAGTTCATCAACTAATGGCCTTAGGTACACATCAATATCGTTACCGGGTTGCTTTGGACCTTGGATAAGCACTGGCATCATAATGAACTTCCGCTTCATGCACAACCAAGGAGGAAGGTTGTAGATACATAGAGTAACGGGCCAGGTGATGTGACTGCAACTCTGCTCCCCAAAAGGATTCATGCCATCTGTACTCAGACCAAACCATAAGTTCCTTGCGTCAGCTGCAAATCTCGGGAACTCTCTCTCGATTTTTATCCACTGCCGACCATCAGCGGTGTGCCTCAACTTATCGTCTTTCATACGATCTTCCATGTGCCATCGCAACAACTTCGCATGATCTTTATTTCTGAACAGACGTTTCAACCGTGGTATTATAGGAGCATACCACATCACCTTGGCAGGAACCCTCTTCCTCGGTGGCTCGCCCTCAATATCACCAGTGTCATCTTTTCTGATCTTATACCGCAATGCAGTGCATACCGGGCATTTATCCATATTCTCGTACTTCTCACCACGGTAGAGGATGCAGTTATTAGGGCATGCATGTATCTTCTGCACGTCTAATCCTAGAGGGCAGAAAAGCTTCTTTGCCTCGTACGTGTTGGCTGGCAATTCGTTCTTTCTTGGAAGCATCTTCTTCATCAGTACCAGCAACTTTTCGAATGACGAGTCAGTCACACCGGTCTCTGCCTTCCACTTCAGCAATTCCAGTGTGCTACCCAGCTTCTTCTGGCCATCTTCACAAGTTGGGTACAACAATTTGTTGTGGTCCCGTAACATCTGCTCGAACTGCAACCTCTCCTTTTCTGTGTCGCAACCTCGTCGTGCATCAGAAATGACCCGGCCAAGATCATCAGCGGGCTCATCTGGTTCCCGTTCTTCATCCTGATCTTCTTCTTCATTGTCTTCCATTGCGGCATCAGCATACTCAGGGAACTTAGATCGGTAGTTGTCATCATCGTTCTCTTCTTCATCGTCGTCTTCCATCATAACCCCTCTTTCTCCGTGCTTGGTCCAAACATTATAGCCCGACATAAAACCGGACCGAAGCAGGTGGCTCTGAATGACTCTTGAGGAAGTGTAATCCTTCTCATTCCGACATTCAACACATGGACAAAACATATAGCCGCCACCATGCTTGTCCGCATCGGCTGCATCTCGAAAAGAATGCACGCCTTCTCTGTAAGCGGCTGTGCGTCGATCACCGTACATCCATGGATGACTCATCTGCGTTATACGACAGTATATCAAATACAATCACGATCCTAAAAATTAGTACCGCACGGTCTAAACGAGGAAATATAGTTGCTAACCTTTTAGAATAAGTAGAAATAAAGAGGAAGAGGTTTAAGCGTGGCTCGTGCATCTCATATCGTAGTTGTGTTCGGTGAACTGAAGCGACATCGCTCTAACACACATTTCAACAAACACCTCTAGCGCATCCAAGAAAAATGGAGAGCTAGCACACACCCACACTCTTCCATCCAAGAAAAATGCAAGAAAGAGGGGAGAGGGGGGTTGTGGCCAATATATATATGCACAGGACTTTAGTCCCGGTTTGAGACACAAACTGGGACTAAAGGTGGCGCACATGCGGGCTGCACACCGCGTAGCCCTTTAGTCCCGGTTTGAGACACAAACCGGGACTAAAGGCTCCTTACGGGCCGGGACCAAAGCCTCGTGGACGGCATTGCGATTTGGGGCGACGTGGCCGGGCCTTTAGTCCCGGCCCATAGGAAGGCCGGGCCTTTAGTCCCGGCCCATAGGAAGGCCGGGACTAAAGGGTCCAGGTCAAAGGCCCGTTTTCCACTAGTGCTCCCTTCTTTCCTAAATATAAGTCTTTCTAGAGTTTTTAGTAGGGAACTACATACAAATGTATATGAACATACATTAGTGTATAAATTAACTCATTTTGCATCGTATATAGTCACTTAGTAAAATCTCTTACAAGACTTATATTTAGGAACGGAGGGAGTAGTATGATATCTGGATGTGAAGGATATGATACTCCCTTCGATCAATATAAATTGTGCTTCGTATATGGGTGCATGATAAATGCATTAACTATCTTTCTGTAGAGCAGGCAATTAATGGCGCGTCCATACGATTGCAGGGATATCTCAAGGCCAACAAAATACTCCGCGAAGAGTACAACAATAAGTAGACTGCCAGCCGGCCAGCGCTAGTCTCATCTTCGGCGAAGAGAACAGCTTTCAGGCGCTAGCAAACTGAAAATGGCACGGGGAAGCAGCAGCAGAAAACTGGCTGAGCACGGCCTCCTCTTGGTTTTCCTGATGCTGCTGCAAGGTGGCGTCAAGCAGGCGGCGGCGCAGCCAAGAGAGTGGTACGTCGGCGACCAGAAGGGCTGGACCTTCGGCGTCATGGGGTGGCCTAACTTCAAGCCTTTCAGGGAAGGCGACGTGCTCGGTACGTACGGGTACGGCTCCCATCGACTTGACTGTTGGTCCGATCGAATCATTACCACTCTACTACAACTGAAAACCATGGTGTGTCCGTGACATGCCTCCTTCCTTCCATGTGTCAGTGTTCAACTACGACCCTGCGATGCAGAACGTGATAAGGGTGGACGACTTCGGGTACGGAACCTGCACTAGGCACCCTTTCTACTCGACGGTGTACAACTCCGGCCATGACCGCATCAGGCTCCCCCGCGGCCAGATCAGCTTCATCTCCGGCGTTTCGGAGAACTGCTACAAAGGGGGCGTCAAGATCTCACTCACTGTCAGGCCGTAACAAATCCAGCTCCTTCGAATGTATCTCGTGCATTAATTGATCGACGCGGACCGCGTACGCTCGATTTTTGTCACGATCTTCCTTGAGAATAAGTGATGATACAGAATGTAAGGATGGTTGTTGGGACATGGAGCATGTAATCCCGACCTCCAGTCATCCCGGATAAACACTAAATCCGAAAAAACAGTAACTAATTTAAAAAAATCAAATTTTAGAAGAAACATTGATGTTTTTTAATATGCATGCAAATTTTGATGATGGAATGACATTTATGATGGTGTGGGCAAAAAAACAAAATTGATGTTTCAAAAAAGTGTTTTTGAAAGCATTTTGGAACTTTCTTTTGCCTATAACTCCACAAATATTATTTCATCACGAAAATTTGCATGCATGTCGAGAAAACATCAAAGTTTCTTGTAAAAAAAATTCAGATTTTTTAAACATTGTTACTATTTTTTGGATTCTACTGTTCATTCGAGATCACTGGAGCTCGGGATCACAAGTACTTTCGTAGTTGTTACTCCATTCATCCGGCCGACATACCTTCGAAAAAGTTCTTCTTAATGGAAGGAGGGGAAGGAATGGAACATGGAGTAGGTGCATCCGTTTTTTAAAAGAAACTAGAAAAATTACCCGTGTGTTGCAACAAGAGACAAAATTTACATTCCCCTTTGCCTAATGGCATAGACACCTGGTGCATCGTCCGTCCATGATTTTTTAGGATTCCGCTTTGAAGACATAGATGAATATAGCAAATATGCCCGTGGGAGAAAAACAATAAAAAGTGGACGGCCGGGTGGAAGTGGACAGCTCAAGCCACTGAGGTGATTGTCTACATGTGCTATGTGACGGGGTCATTTTTTACATAAACAAAACACGATCGGTCACGAAAAAAAAAATCGTTTTTGTCACTTATGGTTGGCATTGGTGGGTAATTTTTGTCAACTTTAGAAGCAAATTAAATGACGTATGGACATAAGTTATCTTTGATTTATTAGTAGGTGTAGATATATATATATATATATATATTCCCCGGAAAAAAGATATAGATATAGAAACACTTCGAGCATGTTGCCAAGTAAAGATATCTTTACCTAATACTAAAGCGGCTATTGCTTCTATCGGAAAACCCGTTGCGACCGTTTTGCCAAGAAAAAACGTCCTATTTTATGGTAATTGAACCCACAGTCCTCATCAAAGGTCAGCGTCGAACCGGTACAGAGAAGAGAAAAAAAACAGCGCCTCGCACTATCTCCTTGATCCCATCTCCACCTCCATCTCGCCGCCACGTCCTGCCCCGCGACACCCGCCCCACACCGCATCGCCTGTGCGGGAGTCCTACACAGCCGTGCGGGCTGGTGACCGAGCGACAACCGACACGGCTTGGGGCGAGCCGTGGCTCACCTGGCGCTCGCGAGGCGCGTCGTGCCCGCTCGCTCGTTCCCGAGCGGAACGGCGGCAACCGACAGTGCTGGAGATCCGCCGCGGGGGCTCGGAGCTCAGGTGACGAATGACGACGTCACGTGGGGGGGGAGGGGGGAACATGTCGGGGCGGCATGTATTCGGGCGTGGCTTAGCAGATCCGGTGAGCTGCGGGGCTACATCTCCTGCAACTTTGAACAAGAAATCGAGACACGTCACAGCCGTTTTGCAAAAATGTCATTGACTTTTCTAGAAATGAACCCGCAGTCCAAAATAAGTGAGAAAAAACGATTCGACGATTTGATTTTTTTCTGGTCGCCGTGCTCGGGCGGGAGGATCTCGTCGTCGTGCTCGAACGGGAGGAGGGAGGCCGCCTCCTTCTGGCCGCCGTCGTCACCGTGCTCCGGCGGGAAGAGGGAGGCCGCCTCCATCTGGCCATCGTCGGCGCCGTGCTCGAGCGGGAGGACGGAGGCTGCCTCCATCTGGCCATTGCGGGTGCCATGCTAGGGTCGGGAGAAGGCAGGATGACTCCATCTGGGCGGCACTGGACGTCGTGCTCGAGCTGGAGGAAGGAGGCCGCCTCCATCTGTCTGTCGTCGGATGCGTTGCTCGCGCGGAAGGAGGGAGGCCGCCTCCATCTGGCCGCCGCCGACGCCGTGGTTGGGCGGGAGGAGGGAGGCCGCCTCCATGTGAACGCCGGTGGCTGCGTCCACGTGGAGGAGATGCCTGTTGAAAATATGCCCTAGAGGCAATAATAAAATGGTTGTTATTATATTTCCTTGTTCATGATAATTGTCTATTGTTCATGCTTAATTGTATTAACCCGAAACAGTAATACATGTGTGAATATATAGATCACAATGTGTCCCTAGTGAGTCTCTAGTTGGCGAGCTCGTCGATCAATAAATGATCATGGTTTCCTAATCATGGACATTGGATGTCATTGATAACGGGATCACATCATTAGGAGAATGATTTCATGGGAAAGTCCCAATCCTAAGCATAGCACTAGATCGTGTTGTTCGTCTGCTAAAGCTTTTCTACTGTCAAGTATTATTTCCTTAGACCATGAGATTGTGCAACTCCTGGGTACCGTAGGAATGCTTTGGATGCGTCAAACCTCACAACGTAACTAGGTGGCTATAAAGGTGTACTACGGGTATCTCCGAAAGTGTCTGTTGGGTTGGCACGAATCGAGACTAGGATTTGTCACTCCGTATGACGTAAAGGTATCTCATGGCCCACTCGGTAAAAAATCATCAAAATGAGCTCAATGTGACTAAGGAGTTAGTCACGGGATGATGTGCTACGGAACGAGTAAAGAGACTTGCCGGTAACGAGATTGAACAAGGTATGGGGATACCGATGATCGAATCTCGGGCGAGTTATATACCGGTAGACAAAGGGAATTGTATACGTGATTGAGTGAATCCTTGACATCATTGTTCATCCGATGAGATCATCGTGGAACATGTGGGAGACAACATGGATATCCAGACCCCACTGTTGGTTATTGACCGGAGAGGTGTCTCGGTCATGTCTGCATGCTTCTCGAACCCGTAGGGTCTACACACTTAAGGTTCGATGATGCTAGGGTTATATGGGAATAGTGTATGTGAGTACCGAAGGTTGTTCGGAGTCCCGGATGAGTTCTCGGACGTAAGAGGAGCTCCGTAATGGTCCAGAGGTAAATATTGATATGTAGGAACTCTTGTTTTGGTCACCAAAAGTTTTCGGGTCATCGGTAGTGTACCTGGAGTGCCGGGAGGGTGCCGGAGGACCCCTGGGAGGGGTGTGACGACCAAAGAGGTGCATGGGCTGTTAGAGGAGGTGGACCAGCCCTTATTGGACTGGCCAAGGCCTTCCATAAAGGCCTATGCGCATAGGGATAAAAGAGATAAGGCAAGGAAGCTTAAAAGGAAAGGAGAAAGAGTCCTACGAAGGGAGTCCACCTTCCTTGTGGGAAGAGGACTCCTCCCTAGCTTCGGCCGAAGCTCCTTCTCCTTGGAGGAGAGGCCAAGGCAGCCTCCCTCTCCCTCCTCCTATATATAGTGGAGGGTTTTGTCCTTTTGGAGACACACAATTCATCTCTCCACGGCGCAGCCCTACTCCTTGTCTTCCTCATCCTTGGTAGCGCTTGGCGAAGCCCTTCCGGAGTACCACGTAGCTCCACCGCCACCACGCCGTCGTGCTGCCGGAGCTCTCCCTCAACCCCTCCTCCATCCTTGCTGGTTCAAGGCGTTGGAGACGTCATCGGGCTGCACGTGTGTTGAACGCGGAGGTTGTTGGAAATATGCCCTAGAGGCAATAATAAATGAGTTATTATTATATTTCCTTGTTCATAATAATCGTTTATTATCCATGCTAGAATTGTATTGATTGGAAACTCAAATACATGTGTGGATACATAGACAACACACTATCCCTAGTGAGCCTCTAGTTGACTAGTTCGTTGATCAAAGATAGTCAAGGTTTCCTGGCCATAGGCAAGTGTTGTCACTTGATAACGGGATCACGTCATTAGGAGAATCATGTGATGGACAAGGCCCAAATTATATACGTAGCATATTGATAGTGTCATTTTATTGCTATTGTTTTCTGCGTGTCAAGTATTTATTCCTATGACCATGAGATCATATAACTCACTGGCACCGGATGAATACCTTGTGTGTATCAAACGTCACAACGTAACTAGGTGACTATAAAGGTTCTCTACAGGTATCTCCGAAGGTGTCCGTTGAGTTAGTATGGATCAAGACTGGGATTTTTCACTCCGTGTGACGGAGAGGTATCTCGGGGCCCACTCGGTAATACAACATCACACACAAGCCTTGCAAGCAATGTGACTAAGTGTAAGTCACGGGATCTTGTATTACAGAACGAGTAAAGAGACTTGCTGGTAACGAGATTGAAATAGGTACACGGGTACCGACGATCGAATCTCGGGCAAGTAACATACCGAAGGACAAAGGGAATGACATACGGGATTATATGAATCCTTGGCACTGAGGTTCAACCGATAAGATCTTCAGAGAATATGTAGGATCCAATATGGGCATCCAGGTCCCACTATTGGATATTGACCGTGGAGTACCTCGGGGCATGTCTACATAGTTCTCGAACCCGCAGGGTCCGCACACTTAAGGTTTGATGATGTTTTAATATAGTTGAGTTATATGTGTGGTTACCGAATGTTGTTCGGAGTCCCGGATGAGATCACGGATGTCAAGAGGGTTTCTGGAATGGTCCGGAAACGAAGATTGATATATAGGATGACTTCATTTGGTTACTGAAAGGTTTTCGGGCATTACCGGGATTGTACCGGGAGTGACGAATGGGTTCTGGAAGTTCACCGGGAGGGGGGGCAACTCACCGGGGGAAGCCCAATGGCCCTAGGGGTGGCGCACTAGACCTTAGTGGGCTGGTGGGACAGCCCAAGTGGTCCTTGGCGCCATAAGAAGAAAACCAAAGAAAGAAAGGGGAGGTGGGAAGGAAGAGAAGGACTTGATAGCCCACAAGTATAGGGGATCGCAACAGTTTTCGAGGGTAGAGTATTGAACCCAAATTTGTTGATTCGACACAAGGGGAAGACAAAGAATATTCTCAAGTATTAGCAGTTGAGTTGTCAATTCAACCACACCTGAAAGACTTAGTATATGCAGCAAAGTATCAGTAGCAAAGTGGTGTGATAGCAACAGTAGCAACGGTAACAGTAGCAGTAGTGACAACATTAGCAGTAACAGTAGCAGCAGTGACAACAGTAGCGGCAAAGTAACGTAGCAAGGACCAGTAGGAAAAACTCATATGCATTGGATCAGTGATGGATAATTATGCCGGATGATATTCATCATGCAAGAGTTATAACACGGAGAGATATGTAACTAGCTCCAATTCGTCAATGTAATGTAGGCATGTATTCCGTATGTAGTCATACGTGCTTAGGGAAAATAACTTGCATGACATCTATTGTCCATCCCTCCCGTGGCAGCGGGATCCTAATGGAAATTATGGGATATTAAGGTTTTCTTTTTAATACAGAACCGGAACAAAGCATTAGCACTTAGTGAATACATGAACTCCTCATACTATGGTCATCTCCGGGAGTGGTTCCGGCTATTGTGACTCCGGGGTTGCCGGGTCATAACACATAGTAGGTGACTACAACTTGCAAGATAGGATCAAGAACACACATATATTGACGAGAACATAATAGGTTCCGATCTAAAATCATGGCACTCGGGCCCTAGTGACAAGCATTAAGCATGGCAAAGTAGTAGCAACATCAATCTCAGAACATAGTGGATACTAGGGATCAATCCCCGTCAAAACTAACTCAATTACATGATCGATCTAATACAACCCATCACCGTCCAGCAAGCCTACGATGAGATTACTCACGAACGGTGAAGAGCATCATGGAATTGGCGATGAAGGAAGGTTGGTGATGACGATGGCGACGATCTCCCCTCTCCGGAGCCCAGAACGGACTCTAGATCTGCCTTCCAGAGGAAGAACAAGAGGTGGCGGCACCTCCATATCGTAAAACACGATGAACTCTTCTCCTTGATTTTTTTCCGGACGAAAGGGACTAATAGAGCTGGAATTGGAGGCTGTGGAGCTCCGAGGGCCCCACAAGCCTGCTAGGCGTGGCCAGGGGGCCCGCGCCTGGTGGGCTTGTGGGCTCCTCACTCCACCCCTCCGGTTGATTCTTGCGCCAGTATTTTTTTATATATTCCACAAAAAATCCTCGTAAATTTCCAGGTCATTCCGACAACTTTTATTTCTGCGCTAAAACAACACCATGGCAATTCTGCTGAAAACAGCGTTAGTCTGGGTTAGTTCCATTCAAATCATGCAAATTAGAGTCCAAAACAAGGGCAAAAGAGTTTGGAAAAGTAGATACAATGGAGACGTATCAGGACTCCATTTCCCAATCCTATTTGGAGTCGGATTGGAATAGGAATCCTACTCTCCTCCTGGCCGGCGCCCCCTTGGGGACTTGGTCCTCAAGGCAAGCCTCCTCCCCCTCCCTCCTATATATAGTGGTGATTTAGGGCTGATTTGAGACAACTTTAGCCACGTGCAACTCAGATCTAGACACCATAGTTCTTCCTCTAGATCGTATTTCTACAGAGCTCGGGCGGAGCCCTGAAGGAGTAGAACCTTCACCACCACCGGAGCGCCGTCACGATGCCGGAGAACTCATCTACTTCTCCGTCTTTCTTGCTGGATCAAGAAGGCCGAGATCATCGTTGAGCTGTACGTGTGCTGAACGCGGAGGTGCCGTCCGTTCGGCACTAGATCGGAATGGATCGTGGGACGGATCGTGGGATGGTTCGTGGGGCTCATCGAGGGATGTGAAGACGTTCCACTACATCAATCGCGTTTCTTAACGCTTCCTGGTGTGCGATCTACAAGGGTACGTAGATCCAAATCTCCTCTCGTAGATGGACATTACCATGATAGGTCTTCGTGTGCATAGGAAATTTTTTGTTTCCCCTCCAACGTTCCCCAACAGTGGCATCATGAGCTAGGTTCATGCGTAGATGTTATCTCGAGTATAACACAAAGGGTTTTGTGGACGGTGATGTTCGATTTGCTGCCCTCCTTAGTCTTTTCTCCATTCGGTGGTAATTGTTGGATTGAAGCGGCCCGGAACGACAATATTCGTACGCTTACGAAAGACTGGTTTCATCGATTGACAAGCAACCTCGTTGCATAAAGATGACTGGTGGGTGTCGGTTTCTTCAACTTTAGTTGAATTGGTTTTGACCGAGGCGGTCCTTCGAGAGGTTAAATAGCCATTTGCGCATCTCCTTTGTGGTTTTTGCGTAAGTAAGATGCGATCATACTAGATACCCATAGCAGCCACATAAAACATGCAACAACAAATTAGAGGACGTCTAACTTGTTTTTGCAGGGTATACTTGCGATATGATATTGTTGGGGAACGTTGCATGGGAAACAAAATTTTTCCTATGCACACGAAGACCTATCATGGTGATGTCCATCTACGAGAGGAGATTTGGATCTACATACCCTTGTAGATCGCACAACAGGAAGCTTTAAGAAACGCGGTTGATGTAGTGGAACGTCTTCACGTCCCTCGATCCGCCCATGAACCGTCCCACGATCCGCCCCACGATCCGTTCCGATCTAGTATCGAACGGACGGCACCTCCGCGTTCAACACACGTACAGCTTGATGATGATCTCGACATTCTTGATCCAGCAAGCAAGACGGAGAAGTAGATGAGTTCTCCGGCAGCGTGACGGCGCTCCAGTGGTGGTGATGATCTACTCCTGCAGTGCTCCACCCGAGCTCCACAGAAATCCGATCTAGTGGTAGAACTATGTGGTCTAGGGTTGAGTTGCACGTGGCAAAAGTTGTCTCAAATTAGCCTTAAATCAGCACTATATATAGGAGTGGTGGAGGGGAGGAGGCAGCCTCAAACCCTCAAGGTTTGGCCGAAATTGGAGGTGGAGGACTCCTACTCCAATCCTACTAGGAGTTGGATTCCTCCTTTCCACTTGGAAACCCTTTCCACCTTTTCCACCTTTGGGTTTTTGCCTCTCAAACCTCATGGGCCTTAGTGGGAGCTTATGTCAGCCCACCAGGGGCTCGTTTGTATCCTCCCACAGCCCATAAGGCCCCTCGGGGCGTAACACCCCTCCCGATGGTCCCCGGTACCCTCCCGGCACTCCCGGTACACTACTGATGAGCCCGAAACTTTTCTGGTGACCAAAACAGGACTTCCTATATATCAATCTTTACTTCCGGACCATTCCGGAGCTCCTCGTGACATCCGGGATCTCATCCGGGACTCTGAACAACTTTCGGGTACCACACATATAACTCAACTATACTAAAACATCATCGAACCTTAAGTGTGCAGACCCTGCGGGTTCGAGAACTATGTAGACATGCCCCGAGGCACTCGTCGGTCAATATCCAATAGCAGGACCTGGATGCCCTTATTGGATCCTACATATTCTCCAAAGATCTTATCGGTTGAACCTCAATGTCAAGGATTCAGTTAATCCCGTATGGTGTTCCCTTTGTCCTTCGGTATGTTACCTACCCGGGATTCGATGGTCAGTATCTTCATACCTAGTTCAATCTTGTTACTGGCAAGTCTCTTTACACGTTACATAATACAAGATCCCATAACTAACTCATTAGTCACATTGTTTGCAAGGCTTGTTGTGATGTTGTATTACCGAGTGGGCCCGGACATATGTCTCCGTCACACGGAGTGACAAATCGCAGTCTTGATCTATGCCAACCCAACAGACACCTTCGAAGATACCCGTAGATCACCTTTATAGTCACCCAGTTATGTTGCGATGTTTGATACACACAAGGTATTCCTCCAGTGTCCGAGAGTTGCATGATCTCATGGTCATAGGAACAGATACATTGACATGCAGAAAACAGTAGCAATAAACTGACACAATCATATGCTACGTTCATAGTTTGGGTCTTGTTCATCACATCATTCTCCTAATGATGTGATCCTGTTATCAAGTGACAACACTTGCCTATGGACAGGAAATCTTGACCATCTTTGATCAACGAACTAGTCAACTAGAGGCTCCTTAGGGATAGTGTGTTGTCTATGTACCCACACATGTATTTGAGTTCCAATCAATACAATTCTAGCATGCATAATAAACAATTATAATGAACAAGGAAATAGAATAATAACCAATTTATTATTGCCTCTAGGGCATATTTCCAACAGATATGGCCAATGACGTGATGTGATATATTGGATGTATGAGATGATTATGTTGTAATAGTTAATATCGACTTGCACGTCGATGGCACGACAACTTGCAGGAGCCATAGGGTTGTCTTTAAACTAATGTTTGTGTTTGCAGATGTGTTTACTATATTGCTAGGACGTAGCTTTATTAGTAATAGCATAAGTAGCACGACAACCCCAAGGGCGACACGTTGACGGAGATCATGATGATGGAGATCATGGTGTGGCACTGGTGACAAGAAGATCATGTCGGTGCTTTGGTGATGGAGATCAAGAAGCACATGATGATGGCCATATCATGTCACTTATGGATTCCATGTGATGTTAATCCTTTTATGCAGCTTATTTTGCTTAGAATGACGGTAGCATTATTTTTCTTAGAAATTCTGTTCTCCCCGACTGTGCACCATGGCTATAGTTCGTTGTTTCGAGACACCACGTGATGATTGGGTGTGATAGACTCAATGTTCACATACAACGGGTGCAAAATAGTTGCACACGCGGAGCACTCGGGTTAAACTTGACAAGCCTAGCATGTGCAGACATGGCCTCGGAACACAAGAGACCGAAAGGTCGAGCATGAATCGTATAGTTGATATGATTAGCACAGAGATGCTTACCACTGAAACTAATCTCAACTCACGTGATGATCGGACTTGAGTTAGTGGATTTGGATCATGTACCACTCAAATGACTAGAGATATGTACTTTTTGAGTGGGAGTTCTTAAGTAATATGATTAATTGAACTAATTATCATGCACATAGTCTAATGGACTTTGCGAATTACGATGTAGCTTGCGCTATAGCTCTACTATTTTTATATGTTCCTAGAGAGAATTTAGTTGAAAGTTGATAGTAGCAACTTTGCGGACTGAGTCCGTAAAACTGAGGATTGTCCTCATTGCTGCGCAGAAGGCTTATGTCCTTAATGCACCACTCGGTGTGCTGCACCTCAAGCGTCGCATGTGGATGTTGTGAACATCTAACATACACGTTTATGATGACTACGTGATAGTCCAGTGCATAATACTTAATGGCTTAGAAACAAGGCATCAAAGACATTTTGAAACGTCACGGAACATAAGAGATGTTCTAAGAGATGAAATTGAGATTTCATGCTCGTGCCCTTGTTGAGAGGTATGAGACCTCCGACAAGATTCTTTGTCTACAAAGTAAAGGAGATAAGGTCAATCATTGATCATGTGCTCGGATTGTCTGAGTACAACAATCGCTTGAATCAAGTGGGAGTTAATCTTCGAGATGGGATAGTGATGGTTCTCCAAAGTCACTGCGACCAAGATGCTAGAGCTTCGTGATGAACTATAACATATCAAGGATAGATATGATGATCCTTGAGTGATTCACAATGTTTGACACTGCGAAAAGTAGAAATCAAGAAGGAGCATCAATTGTTGATGGTTAGTAAAACCACTAGATTCAAGAAACGCAAGGGCTAGAAGGGATACTTCATGAAACGGCAAACCAGTTGTTGCTCTAATGAAGAAACCCAAGATTGAACCCAAAACCGATACTGAGTGCTTCTGTTATGAGGGGAACGGTCACCGAGGCAGAGCTACCCTAGATACTTGGTAGATAAGAAGGCTGGCAAAGTCGACAGAAGTATATTTGATATACATGATATAGATGTGTACTTTACTAGTACTCCTAGTAGCACGAGGGTATTGGATACCGGTTCGGTTGCTAAGTGATTAGTAACTCGAAATGAAATCTACAGAATAAATAGAGACTAGCTAAAGCCGAGGTGACGATAAGTGTTGGATGTATTTCCATGGTTGATGTGATCAAACATCGCACGCTCCCTCTGCCATCGGGATTGGTGTTAAACCTAAATAATTGTTATTTGGTGTTTGCGTTGAGCATGAGCATGATTGGGTCATGTTTATTGTAATACAATTATTCATTTAAAGAGAATAATAGTTATTATATTTTCTTGAATAATTACCCTCAATGGTTTATTGAATCTCGAACGTAGTGTTATACATGTTCATTATATTGGTGCCGAAAGATACAAAGTAATAATGATAGTACCACTTAGTTGTGGCACTGCCACTTGAGCCATGTTGTTGTAAAATGCATGAAGAAGCTCCATGCGGATGGATCTTTATACTCACTCATTTTTTGAAACGTTTGAGACATGCAAACCATACGTGTTGGTATAAATGCATGAAGAAACTCCATGCGGATGGATCATTTTGGTGTTGGAAATATGCCCTAGAGGCAATAATAAATTAGTTATTATTATATTTCTTTGTTCGTGATAATCGTTTATTATCCATGGTATAATTGTATTAATTGGAAACACAAATACATGTGTGGATACATAGACAAAACACTGTCCCTAGTAAGCCTCTAGTTGACTAGCTCGTTAATCAAAGATGGTCAAGGTTTCCTAACCATAGACAAGTGTTGTCACTTGATAACGGGATCACATCATTAGGAGAATCATGTGATGGACAAGACCCAAACTATGAACGTAGCATATTGATCGTGTCGTCTTATTGCTATAGTTTTCTGTGTGTCAAGTATTTGTTCCTGTGACCATGAGATCATATAACTCACTGGCACCGGAGGAATGCCATGTGTGTTTTAAACGTCACAACGTAACTAGATGACTATAAAGGTGCTCTACAAGTATCTCCGAAGGTGTCCGTTGAGTTAGTATGGATCAAGACTGGGATTTGTCACTCCGTGTGACGGAGATATATCTCGGGGCCCACTCGGTAATACAACATCACACACAAGCCTTGCAAGCACTGTGACTTAGTGTAAGTAACGGGGTCTTGTATTACGGAACGAGAAAAGAGACTTGCCGGTAACGAGATTGAAATAGGTATGCGGATACCGACGATCGAATCTCGGGCAAGTAACATGCCGAAGGACAAAGGCAATGACATACAGGATTGCCTGAATATTTGACACTGAGGTTCAACCGATAAGTTATTCGGAGAATATGTAGGATCCAATATGGGAATCCATGTCACGCTATTGGATATTGACCGAGGAGTACCTCAGGGCATGTGTGCATAGTTCTCGAACCCGCAAGGTCTGCACACTTAAGGTTCGGGGATGTTTTAGTATAGTTGAGTTATATCTGTGGTTACCGAATGTTGTTCGGAGTCCCGGATGAGATCACGGATGTCATGAGGGTTTCCGGAATGGTCTGGAGACAAAGATTGATATATGGGATGACCTCATTTGATTGGGGAAGGTTTTCGGGCATTACCGGGAATGTACCGGGAGTGACGAATGGGTTCCGGATGTTCACTGGGAGGGGCCAACCCACCCGGGGAAGGCCATAGGCCCTAGGGTTGGCGCACCAGCCCTTGGTGGGCTGGTGGGACAGCCCAAAAAGGGCCATATGCGCCAACGATAGAAAATCAAAGAGAAAAAAGGGGAGGTGGGAAGGAAGGGAATGACTCCACCTTCCAATCCTAGTTGGACTAGGATTGGAGTTGGACTCCTCCACCTCCTAGCCGATGCACCATAGGGGGCCTTGGCCCTCAAGGCAAGCCTCCCCTCCCCTCCTCCTATATATAGTGGAGTTTTAGGTCTGATTTGAGACAACTTTTGCCACGGCAGCCCGACCACAAACACCACGGTTTTTCCTCTAGATCGTATTTCTAAGGAGCTCGAGCGGAGCCCTGTAGGAGTAGATCCTTCACCACCACGGGAGCGCCGTCACACTGCTGGAGAACTCATCTACTTCTCCTTCTTGCTTGCTGGATCAAGAATGCCAAGATCATCGTCGAGATGTACGTGTGCTGAACGTGGAGGTGTCGTCCGTTCGGCACTAGATCGGAGCGGATCGTGGGACGGATCGCGGGACGGTTCGCGGGGCGGATCGAGGGACGTGCGGACGTTCCACTACCTCAACCGCGTTTCTTAACGCTTCCTGTTGTGCGATCTACAAGGTTACGTAGATCCAAATCTCCTCTCGTAGATGGACATCACCATGATAGGTCTTCGTGAGCATAGGAATTTTTTATCCCATGCGACGTTCCCCAATAGTGGCATCATGAGCTAGGTTCATGTGTAGATTTAATCTCGAGTAGAACACAAAGGGTTTTGTGGACGGTGATGTTCGATTTGCTGCCCTCCTTAGTCTTTTCTCGATTCGGCGGTATTGTTGGATTGAAGCGGCCCGGACTGACATTATTCGTACGCTTACGGAAGACTGGTTTCTTCGCTTGACATGCAACCTCGTTGCATAAAGATGACTCGCGGGTGTTGGTTTCTTCAACTTTAGGTGAATTGGTTTTGAACGAGGCGGTCCTTGGAGAGGTTAAATAGCAATTTGCACATCTCCGTTGTGGTTTTTGCGTAAGTAAGATGCGATCTACTAGATACCCATAGCAGCCACATAAAACATGCAACCACAATTAGAGGACGTCTAACTTGTTTTTGTATGGTATGCTTGTGATATGATATGGCCAATGACGTGATGTGATATATTGGATGTATGAGATGATCATGTTGTAATAGGTAATATCGACTTGCACGTCGATGGTATGGCAACCGGCAGGAGCCATAGGGTTGGCTTTAAACTAACGTTTGTGTTTGCAGATGTGTTTACTATATTGCTAGGACGTAGCTTTAGTAGTAATAGCATAAGTAGCATGACAATCCTGATGGCGACACATTGATGGAGATAATGTTGATGGAGATCATGGTGTGGCGCCGGTGACAAGATGATCGTGTCTGTGCTTTGGTGATGGAGATCAAGAAGCACATGATGATGACCATATCATGTCACTTATGAATTGCATGTGATGTTAATCCTTTTATGCACCTTATTTTTCTTAGAACGACGGTAGCATTATGAGGTGATCTCTCACTAAAATTTCAAGATGAAATTGTGTTCTCCCCGACTGTGCACCATTGCGACAGTTTGTCTATTTGAGACACCACGTGATGATCGGGTGTGATAGACTCAACGTTCACATACAACGGGTGCAAAACAGTTGCACACGCTGAACAGTCTGGTTAAACATGACGAGCCTAGCATGTGCAGACATGGCCTAGGAACGCAAGAGACCGAAAGGTTGAGAATGAATCGTATAGTTGATATGATTAGCATAGAGATGCTTACCACTGAAACTATTCTCGACTCACGTGATGATCGGACTTGAGATAGTGGATTTGGATCATGTACCACTCAAATGACTAGAGAGATGTACTTTTTGAGTGGGAGTTCTCAAGTAATATGATTAATTGAACTAATTATCATGAACATAGTCTAATGGTCTTTGCGAATTACGATGTAGCTTGCGCTATAGCTCTACTGTTTTTATATGTTCCTAGAGAAAATTTAGTTGAAAGTTGATAGTAGTAACTTTGCGGACTGAGTCCGTAAAACTGAGGATTGTCCTCATTGCTTCGCAGAAGGCTTATGTCCTTAATGCACCACTCGGTGTGCTGCACCTGAGGTGTCATCTGTGGATGTTGCGAACATCTGACATACACGCCTTTTATGACTACCTAATAGTTTAGTGCGCAATAATTAATGGCTTAGAAGCAAGGCACCGAAGACGTTTTGAAAACACCGCAGAACATAAGAGATGTTCAAAGAGATGAAATTGAGATTTCATGCTCGTGCCCTTGTTGAGAGGTATAAGACCCCCGACAAGATTCTTTGCATACAAAGTAAAGTAGAAAAGCTCAAATCGTTGAGCATGTTCTTAGATTGTCTGAGTAGAACAATCGCTTCAATCAAGTGGGAGTTGATCTTCCAGATGAGATAGTCATGGTTCTCCAAAGTCACTGCCACTAAGCTACTAGAGCTTCGTGATGAACTACAACATACCAAGGATAGATATGATGATCCTTGAGTGATTCACAATGTTTGACACTGCGAAAGTAGAAATCAAGAAGGAGCATCAATTGTTGATGGTTAGTAAATCCACTAGTTTCTAAAAGGGCAAGGGTTAGAAGGGATACTTCATGAAACGGCAAACCAGTTGCTGCTCTAATGACGAAACCCAGGATTGAACCCAAACCCGAGACTACATGCTTCTGTTATGAGGGGAACGGTCACTGAGGCAGAGCTACCCTAGATGCTTGGTAGATAAGAAGGTGGCAAAGTCGATAGAAGTATATTTGATATACATGATATTGATGTGTACTTTACTAGTACTCCTAATAGCACGAGGGTATTGGATACCGGATTGGTTGCTAAGTGATTAATAACTTGAAATGAAAGCTATGGTATAAACGGAGACTAGCTAAAGGCGAGGTGACAATAAGTGTTGGAAGTGTTTCCAAGGTTGATGTGATCAAACATCGCACGCTCCCTCTATCATCGGGATTGGTGGTAAAACCTAAATAATTGTTATTTGGAGTTTGCGTTGAGCATGAACATGATTGGATCGTGTTTATTGCAAGACGATTATTCATTTAAAGAGAATGAAAGTTATTCTATTTGCTTGAATAATTACCCTCAATGGTTTATTGAATCTCGATCGTAGTGTTACACGTGTTCATAATATTGGTGCCAAAAGATACAAAGTAATAATGATAGTACCACTTATTTGTGACACTGCTACTTGAGTCATGTTGGTAGAAAGTGCATGAAGAAGCTCCATGCTGATGGATCTTTGTACTCACTCATTTTGGAAACGTTTCAGACATGCAAACCATACCTCTTGGTATAAATGCATGAAGAAGCTCCATAGAAATGGATCATTTGGACTCACTTTATTTTGAATCACTTGAGACATCCAAATCATGCCACATGAAACAAGAGAGTAACTTGTTGGGAGTAATATAATTTTTATGTGTGCAGTCTAATGAGTGCTGAGGCACACAGTGGATGTCGTTATGTTCTTACTTCACTGACGATTTGAGTAGATACATGAGTATTTACTTGATGAATCACAAGTCTAAAATATTGAAAAGTTCAAAGCTATTTCAAAGTGAAGATCATCGTGAAAAGAGGAGAAACTGTCTACGATATGATCATAGAGAGGAATATCTGAGTTACGAGTTTTGGTACGCAGTTAAGACAATGTGGAAATTATTTTGCAATTCATGCCACCTAGAACACCATAGTGTGATGGTGTGTCCAAACGTCATAGCTACACCCTATTTTGATATGGTACATACTATGATGTCTCTTATCGAACTACCACTATCGTTTATGGGTTATGCATTATAGACAACCGCGTTCAGTATAAATAGGGCATCGTGTATTTCCGTTTAGATGACACAGTATAGGCTATGGTTTGGAGAAACATGAGCTGTCGTTTCTTAAAAGTTTGGGGCTACGACGCTTATGTGAAAAAGTTTCAGTCTAATAAGCTCGAACCCAAAGCGGATAAATGAATCTTCATAGGATATCCAAAACAGTTGGATACATCTCCTATCTCAGATCCAGAAGCAAAGTTTTTGTTTCTACAAATGGGTCCTTTCTCGATGAAAGGTTTCTCTCAAAAGAATTGAGTGGGAGGGTCATGAAACTTGATGAGGTTAGTGAACCATTACTTCAACCAGTGTGTAGCAGGGTGCAGGAAGATGTTCTTATGGAGCCTACACCAATTGAAGTGGAAGCAGATGATGGTGATCATTAAGCTTTGGATCAAGTTACTACAAACCTCGTAGGTAAACAAGGTCGCGTACTACTACAGAGTGGTACGGTAACCCCGTCTTGGAGGTCATGTTGTTGAACAACAATGAACCTACGAGCTATGGAGAAGCGATGGTGGGCCCGGATTCCGACAAATGGCTGGAAGCCATGAAATCCGATAGAGGATCCATGTATAAAACAAAGTGTAGACTTTGGAAGAACTACTTGATGGTTGTAGGACTATTGAGTAAAGATGCATCTTTAAAAGGAAGACAGACCATGATGGTGACTCTTCACCAATGGGGAAAGCTCGACTTGTCGCAAAGATGTTTCTG
Organism: Hordeum vulgare subsp. vulgare; assembly: GCF_904849725.1. Classification (NCBI taxonomy): domain Eukaryota; kingdom Viridiplantae; phylum Streptophyta; class Magnoliopsida; order Poales; family Poaceae; genus Hordeum; species Hordeum vulgare. The sequence goes on along the minus strand of NC_058519.1, from coordinate 473,523,144 downwards.
ACAAGATCAAAGAGTTGACTCTGATGAGACTTTCTCACTCGTAGCGATGCTAAAAGTCTGTTGGAATTATGTTAGTAGTTGCTGCATTATTTATGAAATATTGCACATAGGACATCAAAACATTGTTTCCTCGACGGTTTCCTTGAGGAAAGATTGTATGTGATACAACCAGAAGGTTTTTTCAATCCTAAGGATACTAACAAGTATGCAAGCTCCAGCGATCCTTTCATGGACTGGTCCAAGTATCTCGGAGTTGGAATATACGCTTTGATGAGATGATCAAAGCTTTTGGGTTTGTACAAGGCTTATGAGAAACTTGTATTTCCAAAGAAGAGAGTGGCAGCACTATAGAATTCCTGATAAGTATATGTGGCAGACATATTGTTGATCGGAAGTAATGTAGAATTTCTGTAAAGCATAAAGGTTGTTTGAAAGGGGTTTTTCAAAGGAAGGGCTGGATAGAGCTACTTGAACATTGAGCATCAAGATCTATGGAGATAGATCAAAATGCTAAACAGAACTTTCAAAAGAAATGCATGCCTTGACCAGTTTTTGAAGGAGTTCAAAATAGATCGGCAAAGAAGGAGTTCTTGGCTGTGTTGTAAGGTGTGAATATGAGTAAGACTCAAAAGCCCGACCACAGCAGAAGAAAGAGAAAGGACGAAGGTCGTCCCCTATGCCTTAGCCATAGTCTCTACAATATGCCATCCTGTGTACCGCACCTGATGTGTGCCTTGCCACAAGTCTGTTAAGAGGTACAGAGAGTGATCCGGGATTGAATCACTGAACAACGATCAAAGTTATCCTTAGTAACTAATATACCAAGGAATTTTTCTCAATTATGGAGGTGGTTGAAGAGTTCGTCGTAAAGGGTTACGTTGATGCAAGCTTTGACACTAATCCGAATAACTATGAGTAGTAAAACGGATTCGTATAGTAGAGTAGTTATTTGGAGTACTTCCGAATAGCACGTAGTAGCAGCATCTATAAGATGACATAAAGATTTGTAAAGCACACACGGATCTGAAAGATTCAGAACCGTTGACTAAAACCTCTCTCACGAGCAAGACGTGATCAGACCCCAGAACTATATGGGTGTTGGATTCGTTAAAATCACATGGTGTTGTGAACTAGATTATTGACTCTAGTGCAAGTGGGAGACTGTTGGAAATATGCCCTAGAGGCAATAATAAATTAGTTATTACTATATTTTTTTGTTCGTGATAATCGTTTATTATCCATGCTATAATTGTATTGATTGGAAACACAAATACATGTGTGGATATATAGACAAAACACTGTCCCTAGTAAGCCTCTAGTTGACTAGCTCGTTGATCAAAGATGGTCAAGGTTTCCTAACCATAGACAAGTGTTGTCACTTGATAACGGGATCACATCATTAGGAGAATCATGTGATGGACAACACCCAAAGTATGAACGTAGCATATTGATCGTGTCGTTTTATTGCTATCGTTTTCTGTGTGTCAAGTATTTGTTCCTATGAGCATGAGATCATATAACTCACTGGCACCGGAGGAATGCCTTGTGTGTATGAAACATCACAATGTAACTGGGTGACTATAAAGGTGCTCTACAGGTATCTCTGAAGGTGTCCGTTGAGTTAGTATGGATCAAGACTGAGATTTGTCACTCCGTGTGACGGAGAGGTATCTCGGGGCCCACTCGATAATACAACATCACACACAAGCCTTGCAAGCAATGTGACTTAGTGTAACTCACGGGATCTTGTATTACGGAACGAGAAAAGAGACTTGCCGGTAACTATATTGAAATAGGTATGCGGATACCGACGATTGAATCTCGGGCAAGTAACATACCGAAGGACAAAGGAAATGACATACGGGATTGCGTGAATCCTTGACAGTGAGGTTCAACCAATAAGTTATTCGGAGAATCTGTAGGATCCAATATGGGCATCCAGGTCCTGCTATTGGATATTGACCGAGGAGTACCTCGGGGCATGTCTGCATAGTTCTCGAACCCGCAGGTTCTGCACACTTAAGGATCGGCGATGTTTTAGTATAGTTGAATTATATGTGCGGTTACCGAATGTTGTTCGGAGTCCCGGATGATATCACGGATGTAAGGAGGGTTTCCGGAATGGTCCGGAGATGAAGATTGATATATGGGATGGCCTCATTTGATTGCCGGAAGGTTTTCGGGCATTACCAGGAATGTACCGGGAGTGACGAATGGGTTCCGCATGTTCACCGGGAGGGGCCAACCCACCCGGGGAAGCTCATAGGCCCTAGAGGTGGTGCACCAGCCCTTGGTGGGCTGGTGGGACAGCCCAAAAGGGCCCTATTCTCCAAGGATATAAAATCAAAGAGAAAAAAGGGGGAGGTGGGAAGGAAGGGAAGGACTCCACATTCCAATCCTAGTTGGACTAGGATTGCAGGTGGACTCCTCCACCTCCTAGCCGGTGCACCATAGGGGGCCTTGGCCCTTAAGGCAAGCCTCCCCTCCCCTCCTCATATATATAGTGGAGTTTTAGGGATGATTTGAGACAACTTTTGCCACGGCAGCCCGACCACAAACACCACGGTTTTTCCTCTAGATTGTATTTCTGCAGAGCTCGGGCGGAGCCCTGCAGGAGTAGATCCTTCACCACCACCGAAGCCTCGTCATGTTGCCGGAGAACTCATCTACTTCTCCGTCTTGCTTTCTGGATCAAGAAGGCCGAGATCATCGTCCAGCTGTACGTGTGCTCAACGCGGAGGTGCCGTCCGATCGGCACTTGATCGGAGCGGATCGTTGGACGGATCGCGGGACGGTTCGCGGGGCAGATCGAGGGACGTGAGGACGTTCCACTACATCAACCGCGCTTCTTAACGCTTCCTGCTGTGCGATCTACAAGGGTACGTAGATCCAAATATCCTCTCATAGATGGACATCACCATTATAGGTCTTTGTGCGCGTAGGATTTTTTTTGTTTCCCATGCGACGTTCCCCAACATTTGGTTCACCTGATTTTGAATCACCTGAGACATGCAAAATCGTACCACATGGAACAAGAAAGTGACTTGTTGGAAGTAATACATTTTTTATGTGTACAGTATAATGAGTTCTGAGGCACGTAGTGGATATCGTTATGTTCTTACTTCACTGACGATTTGAATAGATACACGAGTATATACTTGATGAATCACAAGTCTGAAATATTGAAAAGTTCAACGCTATTTCAGAGTGAAGATCATCATGACAATAGGATAAACTGTCTACCATACGATCATAGAGATGAATATCTGAGTTACGAGTTTTTGGTACACAGTTAGGACAATGTGGAAATAGTTTCGCAATTCATGCCACCTGGAACACCATAGTGTGATGGTGTGTCCGAATGTCATAGCCATGCCCTATTTGATATGGTGCATACTATGATGTCTCTTATCGAATTACCACTATCGTTTATGGGTTATGCATTAGAGACAACCGCATTCACTATAAATAGAGAACCACGTATTTCCGTTGAGACGACACAGTATAGACTATGGTTTGGAGAAACCTAAGTTGTCGTTTCTTGAAAGTTTGGGGCTGCGATGCTTATGTGAAAAGGTTTCAGTCTGATAAGCTCAAACCCAAAGCGGATAAATGCATCTTCATAGGATATCCAAAACAGTTGGATACATCTCCTATCACAGATCCGGAAGCAAAGTGTTTGCTTCTAGAAACGGGTCCTTTCTCGAGGAAAGGTTTCTCTCGAAAGAATTGAGTGGAAAGTGGTGGAACTTGATAAGGTTATTGAACCGTCATTTCAACCAGTGTGTAGCAGGGCGTAGGAAGTTGTTCCTGTGGCGCCTACACGCCTACACCAATTGAAGTAGAAGCTGATGATGGTGATCATTGGAGCTTCGGATCAAGTTACTACAAACCTCGTAGGTCGACAAGGTCGCGTACTACTACAGAGTTGTACGGTAACCCTGTCTTGGAGGTCATGTTGTTGAACAACAATGAACCTACGAGCTATGGAGAAGCGATGGTGGGCCCAGATTCCGACAAATGGCTCGAGGCCATGAAATCCGAGAGAGGATCCATGTAGACTTTGGAAGAACTACTTGATGGTCATAAGACTATTGAGTAAAGATGGATCTTCAAAAGGAAGACATACGATGATGGTGAAAAGTCACTATTAAGAAAAGCTCGACTTATCACAAAGATGTTTCCGACAAGTTCAAAGAGTTGACTATGATGAGACTTTCTCACTCGTAGCGATGCTAAAAGTCTGTTGGAATTAGGTTAGTAGTTGCTGCATTATTTATGAAATATTGCACATAGGATGTCAAAACATTCTTTCCTCGATGGTTTCCTTGAGGAAAAGTTGTATGTGATACAACCAGAAGGCTTTTTCGATCCTAAGGATACTAACAATATGCAAGCTCCACCGATCCTTCTATGGACTGGTGCAAGCATCTCAGAGTTGGAATATACGCTTTGATGAGATGATCAGAGCTTTTGGGTTTGTACAAAGTTGATGAGAAACTTGTATTTCCAAAGAAATGAGTGGGAGCACTATAGAATTTCTAATAAGTATATGTGGTTGACATATTGTTGATCGGAAGTAATGTAGACTTTATGTGAAGCACAAATGCTGTTTGAAAGGGTTTTTTCAAAGGAAGACCTGGATAGAGCTACTTGAACATTGAGCGTCAAGATCTATGGAGATAGGTCAAAATGCTAAACAGAACTTTCAAATGACATGCATGCCTTGACAAGTTTTTGAAGGAGTTCAAAATTGATCACCAAAGAAGGAGTTCTTGGCTGTGTTGTATGGTGTGAATTTGAGTAAGACTCAAAAGCCAGACCTCGGTAGAAGAAAGAGAAAGGATGAAGATCGTCCCCTGTGCCTTAGCCGTAGACTCTACAGTATGCCATGCTGTGTACCGCACCTGATGTGTGCCTTGCCACAAGTCTGTTAAGAGGTACAGAGAGTGATCCAGGATTGATTAACTAAACAACGGTCAAAGTTATCCTTAGTAACTAATGGACTAAGTAATTTTTCTCGATTATGGAGGTGGTTAAAGATTTCGTCATAAAGGGTTACGTTGATGCAAGCTTTGACACTAATCTGAATAACTATGAGTAGTAAAATGGATTCTTATAGTAGAGTAGTGTTTGGAGTATTTCCGAATAGCACCTAGTAGCAGCATCTATAAGATGACATAAAGATTTGTAAAGCACACACGGATCTGAAAGATTCAGAACGGTGGACTAAAACCTCTCTCACGAGCAAGACATGGTCAGACCACAGAACTATATGGGTGTTGGATTCGTTAAAATCACATGGTGATGTGAACTAGATTATTGACTCTAGTGCAAGTGGGAGACTGTTGGAAATATGCCCTAGAGGCAATAATAAATTAGTTATTATTATATTTCCTTGTTCATAATAATCGTTTATTATCCATGCTAGAATTGTATTGATCGGAACCTCAAATACATGTGTGGATACATAGACAACACACTATCCCTAGTGAGCCTCTAGTTGACTAGTTCGTTGATCAAAGATGGTCAAGGTTTCCTAGCCATAGGCAAGTGTTTTCACTTGCTAACGGGATCACATCATTAGGAGAATCATGTGATGGACAAGACCCAAATAATATACGTAGCATATTGATCGTGTCATTTTATTGCTATTGTTTTCTGCGTGTCAAGTATTTATTCCTATGACCATGAGATCATATAACTCACTGGCACCGAAGGAATACCTTGTGTGTATCAAACGTCACAACGTAACTGGGTGACTATAAAGGTACTCTACAGGTATCTCCGAAGGTGTCCATTGAGTTAGTATGGATCAAGACTGGGATTTGTCATTCTGTGTGACGGAGAGGTATCTCGGGGCCCACTCAGTAATACAACATCACACACAATCCTTACAAGCAATGTGACTAGGTGTAAGTCACGGGATCTTGTATTACAGAATGAGTAAATAGACTTGCCGGTAACGAGTTTGAAATAGGTATACGGATACCGACGATCGAATCTCGGGCAAGTAACATACCGAAGGACAAAGGGAATGACATACAGGATTATATGAATCCTTGGCACTGAGGTTTAACCGATAAGATCTTCTGAGAATATGTAGGATCCAATATGTGCTTCCAGGTCCCGCTATTGGATATTGACCGAGGAGTACCTCGGGGCATGTCTACATAGTTGTCGAACCCACAGGGTCGGCACACTTAAGGTTTGATGATGTTTTAGTATAGCTGAGTTGTATGTGTGGTTACCGAATGTTGTTCGGAGTCGCAGATGAGATCACGGACATCACGAGGGTTTACGGAATGGTCCGAAAATGAAGATTGATACAGGATGACTTCATTTGGTTACCGGAAGGTTTCCGGGCATTACCGGGATTATACCGGGAGTGACGGATGGGTTCCGGAAGTTCACCGGGAGGGGGGGGGGGGCAACCCACCCGGGGGAAGCCCAATGCACCTAGGGGTGGCGCACCAGCCCTTAGTGGGCTGGTGGGACAGCCCAAGAGGGCCTTGGCGCCATAAGAAGAAAACCAAAGAAAGGAAAAAAAGGGAGGTGGGAAGGAAGAGAAGGACTCCAATTTACAATCATATTTAGAGTAGGATTGGAGTAGGAATCCTACTCTCCTCCTGGCTGGCGCCCCCTTGGGGACTTGGTCCTCAAGGCAAGCCTCCTCCCCCTCCTACTATATATAGTGGTGATTTAGGGATGATTTGAGACAAATTTAGCCATGTGCAACTCAGATCTAGACACCATAGTTCTTCCTCTAGATCGTATTCCTGCGGAGCTCGGGCGGAGCCCTGCAGGAGTAGATCCTTCACCACCACTGGAGCGCCGTCACGCTACCGGAGAACTCATCTACTTCTCCATCTTGCTTGCTGGATCAAGGAGGCCGAGTTCATCGTCGAGCTATAAGTGTGGTGAATGCGGAGGTGCCGTTCGTTCGGCACTAGATCGGAACGGATCGTGGGACGGTTTGCGGGGCTGATCAAGGGATTTGATGACGTTCCACTACATCAACCGCGTTTCTTAACGCTTCCTGCTGTGCGATCTACAAGATTACGTAGATCCAAATCGCATCTCGTAGATGGACATCACCATGATAGGTCTTCATGTGCGTAGGAAATTTTTTGTTTCCCATGCAACGTTCCTCAACACAGGTGTCGTTGTTCGGCACTAAGATCGGAATCCACCACGATCTAAATCTGCGAGTACGACTCCGTCAACCGCGTTCAACGTAACGCTTCCGCTTAGCGATCTTTAAAGGTCTGAAGATGCTCTAACCCATCACTCGTTAGTAGTTTCTCCATAAATAGATCCTTGTATAGCGCAGGAATTTTTTAAAAATTACTACGTTCCCTAACGGTGGAATCCGAGCCAAGGTTCTATGAGTAGATTCTATGCACGAGTAGAACACAAAAGTTGTGGGCGATGATTTTGTCAATTGCTTGTCGTTACTAGTCTTATCATTTTTCAGCGGTATTGTGGGATGAAGCGGCCCGGACCGACTTTACACGTACGTTTACGTGAGACTGGTTCCACTGCCTGACATGCACCTCGTGCATAAGGTGGCTAGCGGGTGTGTGTCTCTACCACTTTAGTCAAATTGGATTCGATGAAAAGGGTCCTTATGAAGGTTAAATAGCATTAAAGTATCAACGTTGTGGCTGCCACGTAGGTAAGAAGCGTTCTTGCTAGAAACCCAAATCAGCCACGTAAAACTTGCAACAACAATTAGAGGACGTCTAACTTGTTTTTGCAGGGTATGCTATGTGATGTGATATGGCCAAAAGGATGTAATGTTACATATGTGATGTATGAGATTGATCATGTTCTTGTAATAGGATTCACGACTTGCATGTTGATGAGTACGACAACCGGTAGGAGCCATAGGAGTTGTCTTTATTGTATGAGATGCAATTCCATGCGGTTATTGCTTTACTTTATTGCTAATGGTTAGCTATAGTAGTAAAAGTAATAGTTGGCGAGACGACTTCACGAAGACACAATGATGGAGATCATGGTATCATGCCGGTGACAATGATGATCATGCGATGCCCCGAAGATGGAGATCAAAGGAGAAAGATTATAATGGCCATATCATGTCACTATATGATTGCATGTGGTGTTTATCATGTTTTTCATCTTATTGCTTAGAATGACGGTAGCAAAGATAAGATGATTCTTCATAAAATTTTGAGATTAGTATTCCACTAAGTGTGCACCTTTGAAAGGATCATTGTCTCGAAGCACCACGTGATGATCGGGTGTGATAGATTCTAACGTTCGCATACAACGGGTGTAAGCCAGATTTACACACGCAAAACACGAAGGTTGACTCGACGAGCCTAGCATGTACATACATGGCCTCGTAATATGGAGACCGAAAGGTTTAGCATGAGTCGTATGGATGGTACGATGAGTATGGTGATGCTCACCATCGATGACTAGTTTGTCTCACGTGATGATTGGACACGGGCTAGTCGACGTGGATCATGTTGCACTTGGATGATTGGAAGGATGTCGATCTAAGTGGTAGTTCATTATATAATTTGATTATATGAACTTAATTATCTTGAACTTAGTCTAAAATTGTCTTTACAAATATTTTAGATCACTAGCTCGCGTTGTAGACCCTGTTTTAATATGTTCCTAGAGAAACTAGGTTGAAAGATAATGGTAGCAACTATGCGGACTAGGTCCGTATACTGAGGATTGTCCTCATTGCTGCACGGAAGGCTTATGGCTTTGATGCACTGCATGGTGTGCTACCACAAGCGTCGACTATGGATGTTGCGAACATCTGACAAACACATTTTTGATGACTACATGATAATTCAGTGCGTCATGCTTCACGGCTTAGAATAGAGGCTCAAAAACATTTTATGAAACGTCACGGTACATGTGAGATCTTCCAAGAGCTGAAATAGGGATTTCAGGCTTGTGCCTGCATTGAGGGGTATGAGACCTTCGACAAGTTCTTTGCCTACAAAATGGACGAGAATAGCTCAATCGTTGAGCGTGTACTCAGATTGTCAGGGTACTGCAATCGCTTGAATCGAGTGGGAGTTAATCTTCCAAATGAGATAGTGATGGTTCTCCAAAGTCACTGCCACTAAGCTAGTGGAGCTTCGTCATGAACTATCGCGTATCAGGGATGAATATGATGATCCCTAAGTTGTTCGCGATGTTTGACACCGCGAAAGTAGAAATCAAGTAGGAGCATCAATTGTTGATGGTTGGTAAAACCACTGGTTTCCAGAAGGGCAAAGGGTGAGAAGGGATACTTCATGAATAGAAAATTAGTTACTGCTCTAGTGAAGAAACCCGAGGTTGAACCCAAACCTGAGACTAAGTGCTTCTATTATGAAGGGGACAGTCACTGAAGCGGAACTACCCTAGATACTTGGTACATAAGAAGGCTGGCAATGTCAATAGTAATATATTTGATATTCGTGTTATTGATGTTTACCTTACTAGTAATCCTAGTACACTTGGGTATTAGATACCGGTTCAGTTGCTAAGTGTTAGTAACCTAAAATAAAAGCTACGAATGGACGGATACTAGCTAATGGCGAGGTGATGATGTGTGTTGGAAGTGATTCCAAGGTTGATGTGATCAACATCGCACGCTCCCTCTACCATGGTGATTAGTGTTGAACCAGAATAAAAGTTATTTGGTGTGTGCATTGAGCGTAAGCATGATTAGATCATGCAATTCGGTTATTCATTTAAGTCAGAGAATAAAGGTTATTATATTTACATGAATAATACCTTCAATGGTCATGCACCCAATGTGAATGGTTCACTGAATCTCGATCATAGTGATACACATATTTGTAATATTGATGTCGAAGGATGCAAAGTTAATAATGATAGTACCACATACTTGTGGCACTGCCGCTAAAAGGTCATAGTGGTGTAAAGTGCATGAAGAAGTTCCATGTTGATGGATTTTTGGAATCACTTGATTCTGAATCACGTGATACATGCGGACCATGCTTATTGGTGTAAAACACATGAAGAAAATCCATACTGATGGATCTTTGGACTCGCTTGATTTTGAATCACGCAAGACATGTGAACCATGACTCACGGGCAAGATGACTGAAAGCCTCGTTTCTTCAGTAAGATGGAACGGGCAAGTGACTTATTGGAAATAATACATGTTGATGTATGCGGTCCAATAATTGTTGTAGCACGCGGTGGATATAGTTATTTTCTAAACTTTTACTAATGATTGGAGTAAATATTAGGATGTTTACTTAATGAATTACTAGTCTGAAAAACGTTTGAAAAAGTTCAAAGCAAATTTCAGAGTGAAGTTGATAGTCGTCATAACAAGAAGATAAAGTTTCTACGATGTGATCATGGGAGTGTATGTCTAAGTTATGAGTTTGGCACTCATTTAAGACATTGTGGAAATTGTTTCACAATTCTTGCCACCTGGAACACCATAGTATGATGGTGTGTCCGTATGTCATAGTCGTGCCCTATTGCATATGATGCGTACTGTGATGTCTCTTATCGATTTGCCACTATAGTTTTGAGGTTATGCATTAGACACAACCACATTCACTTTAAATAGGGCACCGTCAATTTCCATTGAGATGACACTGTATGAACTATGGTTTTGCAAATAACCTAAGCTGTTGTTTCTTAAAGTTTGGGGCTGCAATGCTTGTGTGAAAAAGGTTTCAACCTGATAAGCTTGATAAAATGCATCTTCATAGGATACCCAAAGGAGACAGTTGGGTGTTACTCCTATCTCAGATCCAAAGGCAAAGTGTTTGTTCCTAGGAACGGGTCATTTCTCGAGAAAAGGTTTCTCTCGAAATAATTGAGTGGGAGGATCGTGGAACTTGATGAGGTTATTGAACTGTCACTTGAACTAGTGTGTGGCAAGGCGCGGGAAGTTGTTCCTATGGCGCCTACACCAATTGAAGAAGAAGCTGATGATGGTGATCATAATGCTTTAGATCAAGTTACTACAAAACTCGTAGGACGACAAGATTATGTACTGCTGCAAAGCGGAAAATGCTGAACCTACGAGCTATGAAAATCGATGGTGGGCCCGGATTCCGACAAATGGCTGGAGGCCATGAAATCCGAGAAAGGATCCATGTATGTGAACAAAGTGTGGACTTTGGAAGAACTACTTGATGGTTGTAAGTCTGTTAAGTACAGATGGAGTTTAAAAGGGAAGAAAAACGATGATGGTAAATGTCAACATTAAGATAGCTCGACTTGTCGCAAAGATGTTTCCCACAAAGTTCAAAGAGTTGACTACGATGAGACTTTCTCACCCTTCGCAATGCTAAAGTCTGTTGGAATTATGTTAGTAGTTGCTGCATTTTTTAATTATGAAATCTTGCAGATGTATGTCAAAACAGTGTTTCCTCAACGGTTTCTTTGAGGAATGGTTGTATGTGATACAACCAAAAGGATTTATCGATCCTAAGGATACTAACAAGTATGCAAGCTCCAGCGATCCTTCTAAGAACTGGAGCAAGCATCTCGAAGCTGGAATAGGTTCTTTGATGAATGATCAAAGCTCTTGAGTTTATACAAAGTTTATGAGAAACTTGTATTTCCAAGGAAGTGAGTGGGAGCACTATAGAATTTATGATAAGTATATGTGGTTGACATATTGCTGATCGGAGATGATATATAATTTCTGGAAAGCATAAGGGTTGGTTTGAAAGGAGTTTTTCAAAGGAAAACCTGGATTTAGCTACTTCAACATTGAGCATCAAGATCTATAGAGATACATCAAGACGCTTGATAGAACTTTCAAATGAATACATACCTGGACAAGATTTTGAAAGAGTTCAAAATGGATCAGTCAAAGCAGGAGTTCTTGCATGTATTGTAAAGGTGTGAAATTGAGTAAGACTCAAAGCCCAACCATTGCATAAGAAAGAGAAAGGACGAAGGTCGTCCCTTATGCATTAGCCATAGGCTCTATAGTATCTCATGCTGTGTGCCGCACCTGATATGTGCCTTGCCATGAATCAGTCAAGGGGTAAAAAAGTGATCCAGGAGTGGATCACTGAACAACTGTCAATGATATCCTTAGTAACCGGTGGACTAAGGAATATTTCTCGATTATGAAGGTGATAAAAGGGTTCTTCGTAAAGAGTTACGTCGATGCCAGCTTTGACACTAATCCGGGTGACTATGAGTAGTAAGCCGGATTCGTATAGTGGGGCGGCCAGTTAGAATTGTTCTAAGTAGACCGTAGTAGAAACGTCTTCAGTAGAACATAGAGATTTGTAAAGTGCACACGGATGTGAATGTTTCAGACCTGTTGACTAAAATCTCTCTCACAAGCGAGATATGATCAAAATCCATAACTATATGGGTGTTAGATTCATTACAATCACATAGTGATATGAACTAGATTATTAACTCTAGTGCAAGTGGGAGACTGTTGGAAATATGCCCTAGAGGCAATAATAAAATGGTTGTTGTTATATTTCCTTGTTCAAGATAATTGTCTATTGTTCATGCTATAATTGTATTAACCCGAAACAGTAATACATGTGTGAATATATAGATCACAAGGTGTCCCTAGTGAGCCTCTAGTTGGATAGCTCGTTGATCAATAAATGATTATGGTTTCCTGATCATAGACGTTGGATGTCATTGATAATGGGATCACATCATTAGGAGAATGATGTGATGGACCAGACACAATCCTAAGCATAGCACTAGATCGTGTTGTTCGTGTGCTAAAGCTTTTCTAATGTCAAGTATCATTTCCTTAGACCATGAGATTGTGCAACTCACGGATACCTAGGAATGCTTTGGGTTTATCAAACGTCACAACGTAACTGGGTGGCTATCTAGGTGTACTATGGGTATCTCCGAAAGTGTCTGTTGGGTTGGCATGAATCGAGACTGGGATTTGTCACTCCGTATGACGGAAAGGTATCTCAAGGCCCACTCGGTAGAACATCATAATAATGAGCTCAATGTGACTAAGGAGTTAGTCACGGGATGATGTGCTACGGAACGAGTAAAGAGACTTGCCGGTAACGAGATTGAACAAGGTATGGGGATACCGACGATCGAATCTCGGGCGTGTTATGTACCGGTAGACAAACGGAATTGTATACGGGATTAAGTGAATCATTGACATCATTGTTCATCTGATGAGATCATCGTGGAACATGTGGGAGCCAACATGGATATACAGACCCCGCTGTTGGTTAGTGACCGGAGAGGTGTCTCGGTCATGTCTGCATGCTTCCCAAACCCGTAGGGTCTACACACTTAAGGTTCGATGACGCTAGGGTTATATGGGAATAGTTTACATGGTTACTGAAGGTTGTTCAGAGTCCCGGATATGATCCCGGACGTCAAGAGGATCTCCGGAATGGTTCGGAGGTAAAGATTGATATATAAGAAGTCCTGTTTTGGTCACCGAAAAAGTTTCGGGCTCATCGGTAGTGTACCCGGAGTGCTGGGAGGGTGCCGGAGCACCCCCGGGAGGGGTGTGACGACCAAAGAGGTGCATGGGCTGTTAGAGGAGGTGAACCAGCCCTTATTTGGCTTGCCAAGGCCTTCCCTAAAGGCCTATATGCATAGGGATAAAAAGAGATATGGCAAGGAAGCTTAAAAGGAAAGGAGAAAGAGTCCTACCAAGGGAGTCCACCTCCCTTGTGGGAGGAGGACTCCTCCCTAGCTTCGGCCGAAGCTCCTTATCCTTGGAGGAGGGGCCAAGGCAGCCTCCCTCTCCCTCCTCCTATATATAGTGGAGGGTTTTGGCCTTTTGGAGACACACAATTTATCTCTCCACGGCACAGCCCTACTCCTCCTCGTCCTCATCGTGTGTAACGCTTAGCGAAGCCCTGTCGGAGTACCACTTAGCTCCATCGCCACCACGCCATCGTGCTGCCGGAGCTCTCCCTCAACCTCTCCTCCATCCTTAATGGTTCAAGGCGTTGGAGACGTTATTAGGATGCACGTGTGCTGAACATGGAGGTGCCGTTGTTCGGCACTAAGATCGGAATCCACCGCGATCTGAATCGCTGCGAGTACAACTCCATCAATCGCGTTCATAGCAATGCTTCCGCTTAGCGATCTTCAAAGGTATGTAGATGCTCTACCCCATCACTCGTTGCTGGTTTCTCAATAGATAGATCCTTGTATGGCGTCGTTTTTTTTTGAAATTACTACGTTCCCTAACACTGCCCCCATCGCGTGTCGTTTCCCCGCGCTGCACAAGATCGGCCATGGCCACCTCGAGTTCGTCTCAGAGAATATGCTCGCTCGCGTTGACCCCTTGCAGTCATCCATTAGCTGGGCCACGCATGCGGCATCAACTCCGTTGGCGCACTAGGAATTCTCGGATCGAGCACCTTGAGCGATTGTGTGGTTTGATTCAAGAATTGGTGGCATATTGTGGTCACTCCAATTGTGTTCTTGTGGTAATTGTGCAACATTAATGCAGTTTGGACTTCAGACCAATGATACTGACGCCCATTGTTTGTCTATAGCTATGAAATTTTCTTCTCACTTGATGCAGTTTGGAGTTTGGAGCAGAGAGCAGTTCGCCTGGAGTTAGTGGCGAGCAAGAGGTCGGTCTTTGAGATTGACATTGACATAAACAAGGAATGGAAGGTGTGCGTGTAGTTATTAAAACGAAGGTGTTGTGCTGCATAACTTCATGCTGGAGAACGTAGCATAAATTCCAAATTTTCCTACGCCACATTCAGATCTTCCTATGGAGAGACCAGCAACGAGAGAGGGGAGAGTGCATCTTCATACCTTTGAAGATCGCTAAGCGGAACGTTGCTAGAACGCGGTTGATGGAGTCGTACTCGCGGTGATTCAGATCGCGGTGTGATTCTGATCTAGTGGCGAACCACGGCACCTCCGCGTTCAACACACGTGCAGCCCGGTGACGTCTCCCGCACCTTGATCCAGCAAGGAGGTGGGAGAGGTTGGGGAAGATCTCCGGCAGCACGACGGCGTGGTGTCGGTGGAGAGACGAGGTCTCCCGGCAGGGCTTCGCCAAGCATCGTGGGAGAGGAGGAAGAAGAGGGATAGGGCTGCGCCGAGGGAAAGATCAACTTGTGTCTCCAACAGCCCCAAACCCCTCTCTATTAATAGGAGAACAAGGGAGGGGTGCGCCACCTCTAGGGTTCCAGCCCTAGGGGTGGCGGCAGCCCACATGGGAGAGGGGGCGGCGGCAGGGCATGAGAGGGGTGGCGCACCCCCTGGTCGGCCTTAGGCCCACCAGCGCCTATGGTTCCCCCCCCCCTTTCCTCTCGGTGCGCCACACGCTGGGTATGGAGGGTGCACCAGCCCACCCAGGGGCTGGGGCTGGTTCCCTCCCACACTTGGCCCATATAGCCTTTCGGGGTTGTGGCCCCTCCCGGTGGGCCTCTAGAACCCTTTTGGTGGTCCCGACACTTTGCTGGTGGTGCCCGAAACATTTCCGGCGTCCAAACCCATCCATCCTATGTATCAATCTTTACCTCCGGACCATTCCTGAGCTCCTCGTGACTTCTTGGATCTCATCCGGGACTCCGAACAACCTTCGGTAACCTCGTATAACAATTCCCTATAACCCTAGCATCATCGAACCTTAAGTGTGTAGACCCTACGGGTTCGGGAGGCATGCAGACATGACCGAGACACTCTCCGGCCAATAACCATTAGCGGGATCTGGATTCCCATGGTGGCTCCCACATGTTCCACGATGATCTCATCGGATGAACCACGATGTCAAGGATTCAATCAATCCTGTATACAATTCCCTTTGTCTGTCGGTATAGAACTTGCCCGAGATTCGATCGTCGGTATACCCATACCTTGTTCAATCTCGTTACCGGTAAGTCTCTTTACTCGTTCCGTAGCACATCACCCCGTGACTAACTCCTTAGTCACACTGAGCTCATTATGATGATGTTCTACCAAGTGGGCTCAGAGATACCTCTCCGTCACACGGAGTGAAAAATCCCGATCTTGATTCGTACCAACCCAACAAACACTTTCGGAGGTACCCGTAGTGCACCTTTATAGTCACCCAGTTACTGTGTGACGTTTGATACACCCAAATCACTCCTACGATATCCGGGAGTTGCACAATCTCACGATCGAAGGAAAAGACACTTGACATTAGAAAAGCTTTAGCATACGAACAACACGATCTAGTGCTATGCTTAGGATTGGGTCTTGTCCATCACATCATTCTCTCAATGATGTGATCCCGTTATCAATGACATCTAATGTCCATGATCAGGAAACCATGATCATCTATTGATCAAGGAGCTAGCTAACTAGAGGCTTGCTAGGGACACATTGTGATCTATTTATTCACACATGTATTACTGTTTCGTGTTAATATAATTATAGCATGAACAACACACGATTATCATGAACAAGGAAATATGATAATAACCATTTTATTATTGCCTCTAGGGCATATTTCCAACACTTCATCCATGATATGTGCATCAAATGCTACCACTACCGGAATAACCCATTACGCCGACGGCTTTTTACCGGGGCTGTCGGCATAGTTGGAGCTATGCCGACGGCCTAGGAAATGTCGTCGGCATAGAAAAGCCGTCGGTAGACCTCCATCTATGCCAACGGCAGCCGTGGGCATAGAAAGACCGTCGACATCTCTGCATCTATGCCGATACCTCTTGTCGGTATAGATAGGCAACCCACGCGACTGGCCTTTGACGGCCTGCTCACTACATCAAATCTATGCCGACGACCCTGACGGTGGCCATCGGCATAGATTATATCTTTATTTTTTTTATTTTAAATCATTTTCTTTTTTAGTGAAAATTTGATTAATTCAAATCTGACTTATATAAACTTAAGCATACGCAAATTATGGATCGATTTGGGGTAGAATTTTCCATAGATTACGAATATCCAGTTTGTTTTTATTTTTGAGTATGTTAGAAATGTGACCTCATGTACTTTTGCAAATAGGTCCTTATACTTTCTTAAAATCACAAGTAATTGATACTTGCATCGATTTTGAAATAATTTATATGGTTGCCCAAGGTCTACACACATTCCGCAAATACATCATATATAATTTTACAAACAATTTTTAGACATCATCTCACGTGGCCGTCAGGCAGATCTGCAATTTCCCGCATTGAAACCCTACGGATACAATAGATATCTCAAATATTGCTGGCAGGCCCGAAAAATGCCATGTCCTGCCACGTGTGATGCAATGCTCGCGTTTGAGAGAACGAGAAGTTTCGAGATCAACGGAGGAACGAGCAATGCACCTCCTTCAAAAATCGTACATGTTCCCTCTTGATACCCACATACTACCTCGAAGATGGTGCAGTTTACAAGCGGCCTCCTGTCAGGCTTCCGTGAAACTTTTACCACACCCTACAAGGGCCATATGACGACACCATGCCAGGTCCCAAGGATTTTGGGAATCATATGATTTTCCATGGATTTTAACGGCTAGATTCGGCATGCCGCCGAGGTACATTTGGCCCTGGTGGTGGGTCCTGCCCCTCCTTTGGTTGCACTAGGTCTACAAATTCTACAAATACATCATATATGATTTTACAAACAACTTTTCGACATCATTTCAGGTGGCAGCCGTGATGATGTGCAATTTCCCGAATTGAAACCCGACATATGCAATAAATGTCTCAAATATTGCAGGCGAGCCCGAAAAATGCCATGTCCTCGCACGTGTCATGCAGTGCCCCTGTTTGAGAGCACGAGAAGTTTCGAGGTCAACGGAGCAACGGGCAATGCACTTCCTTCACAAACTGGGCACGCCCCCTCTCGATTGCCACATACTACCTCGGAGATGGTGCAGTTTATAAGCGACCTTCGGTCAGGCTCATGCGAAACATGCTCAAACTTTTACCACACTCTACAAGGGCCATATGACGACAGCATGCCAGGTCCCAAGGATTTCCTGCATCGTATGATTTTTCGTGGATTTTAACGGTTAGATCCGGCATGCTGCCGAGGTACATTTGACCTTGGTGGTGGGTCCTGCCCCTCCTTTGGTTGCACTAGGTCTACACATTCTACAAATACATCATATATGATTTTACAAACAACTTCTGGACAACATTCTAGGTGGCCGTCGTGCAGGTCTACAATTTCCCGCATTGGAACACTACAAAATCAATAAATGCCTCAAATATTGCAGGCGGGCCCAAAAAATGGCATTGCATGGCACGTGTGATGCAATGCCCCCGTTTGAGAGCGCGATAAGTTTCCACGTCAACAGAGCAATGGATAGTGCACCTCCTTCACAAATCGGACGTGTTCCATCTCGATACCCAGATACTATCTCGAAGATGGTGCAGTTTACAAGCGGCCTCGGGTAAGGCTTCTGTGAAACTTTTACCACACCCTACCAGGGCCATATGACGACACCATGCGAGGTTCCAAGGATTTTCAGAATCGTATGATTTTTTGTGGATTTTAACGGCTAGATTCGGCATGGTGCCGAGGTACATTCGCCCCCCGGTGGTGGGTCATGTCCCTCCTTTGTTTGCACTAGGTCTAAGCATTCTACAAATACATCATATATCAGTTTACAAACAACTTTTGGACATCATTTCAGGTGGCCGCCGTGTAGATCTGCATGTTACCGTATTGAAACCCTACAGATGCAATAAATGTCTCAAATATTGCAAGCGAGCTCGAAAAATGCCATGTCCTGGCATGTATCATGCATTGCCCCTATTTGAGAGCATGCAAAGTTTCAAGGTTAACGGAGCAACGGGCAATGCACTTCCTTCACAAACTAGGCATGTTCCCTCTCGATACCCACATACTACCTCGGAGATGGTGCAGTTTACAAGCTTGGTCAGGCTTATGCGAAATGTGCTCAAACTTTTACCACACTCTAGAAGGGCCATATGATGACACCGTGCCAGGTCCCAAGGATTTCTTGCATTGTATGATTTTTCATGGATTTTAACGGCTAGATCCGGCATGCCGCCGAGGTACATTCGCCCCCTCTGGTGGGTCCTGCTCCTTCCTTGGTTGCACTAGGTCTACGCATTCTACAAATACATCATATATGATTGTACAAACAACTTCTGGACATCATTGAAGGTGGCCGACGTGCAGATTTACAATTTCCCGCATTGGAACCCTACAGAATCAATAAATGTCTCAAATATTGCAGGCGGGCCCAAAAAATGCCATGGCATGGCACGTGTCATTCAGTGCCCCCGTTTGAGAGCATGATAAGTTTCGAGGTCAACGGAGCAATGGGTAGTGCACTTCCTTCACATATCGGACGTGTTCCCTCTCGATAGCCAGATACTACCTCGGAGATGGAGCCGTTTACAAGCGGCCTCCGGTCAGGCTTCTGTGAAACTTTTACCACACCATACAAGGGCCATATGATGACACCATGCCAGGTCCCAAGGATTTTCAGAATCGTATGATTTTCCCTGGATTTTAACGGCTAGATCTGGCATGCTGCCGAGGTACATTCGCCCCCGATGGTGGGTCCTGCCCCTCCATTGGTAGCACTAGGTCTACACATTCTACAAATACATCATATATGATTTTACAAACAACTTATGGACATCATTTCCGGTGGCCGCCGTGCAGATCTGCAATTTCCCGCATTGAGACCCTACAGATGCAACAAATGTCTCAAATATTAAAGGCGAGCTTGAAAAATGCCATGTCCTAGCACGTGTCATGCAGTGTCCCTGTTTGAGAGCACAAGAAGTTTCGAGGTCAACGGAGCAACGGGCAATTCACTTCCTTCACAAATTGGGCACGTTCCCTCTCGATAGCCACATACTACCTCGGAGATGGTGCAGTTTACAAGCTCGATCAGGCTTATGCGAAACATTCTCAAACTTTTACCACACTCTACAAGGGCCATATGACGACACCGTGCCAGGTCCCAAGGATTTCCTGCATCGTATGATTTTTCGTGGATTTTAACGGCTAGATCTGGCATACCGCCGAGGTACATTCGCCCCCGGTGGTGGTTCCTGCCCCTACTTTGGTTGCACTAGGTCTAGACATTCTACAAATACATCAGATATGATTTTACAAACAACTTCTGGACATCATTTGAGGTGGCCGTCGTGCAGATATACAATTTCCCGTGTTGGAACCCTACAGAATCAATAGATGTCTCAAATATTGCAAGAGGGCCCGAAAAGTTCCATGGCATGGCAGGTGTCATGAAATGCCCCTGTTTGAGAGCACAATAAGTTTCGAGGTCAACAAAGCAACGGGTAGTGCATTTCTCTCACAAACCGGACGTGTTCCCTCTCGATAGCCAGATACTACTCCGGGGATGGTGTAGTTTCCAAGCGGCCTCCGGTCAGGCATCTGTCAAACTTTTCCCACACCCTACAAGGGCCATATGACAACACCATGCCAGGTCCCAATCATTTTCATAATCGTATGATTTTCTGTGGATTTTAACGGCTAGATCCGGCATGCCGCCGAGGTACATTCGCCCCCGGTGGTGGGTCCTGCCCCTCCTTTGGTTGCACTAGGTCTACATATTCTACAAATACATCATATATGATTTTACAAACAACTTTTGGACATCATTTCCGGTGGCCGTCGTGCAGATTTGCAATTTCCCGCATTGAAACCCTATAGATGCAATAAATTTCTGAAATATTGCAGGCGAGCCCGAAAATGCCATGTCCTCGCACGTGTCATGTAGTGCCCGTGTTTGAGAGCACGAGAAGTTTCGAGGTCACGGAGCCACGGGCAATGCACTTCCTTCACAAACTAGGCACGTTACCTCTCGATAGCCACACACTACCTCAGAGATGGTGCAGTTTACAAACGGCCTTCAGTCAGGCTTATGCGAAACGTGCTCAAACTTTTACCACACTCTACAAGGGCCATATGACGACACCGTGCCAGGTCCCAAGGATTTCATGCGTCGTATGATTTTTCGTGGATTTTAACGGCTATATCTCGCATGCCGCCGAGGTACACTCACCCCCGGTGGTGCTCCTGCCCCTTCTTTTGTAGCACTAGGTCTACACATTCTACAAATACATCATATATGATTTTACAAACAACTTCTGGACATCATTTCAGGTGGCCGCCGTGGAGATCTGCAATTTACCGCATTGAAACCCTATAGATGCAATAAATGTCTCAAATATTGTAGACAAGCCTGAAAAATGCCATGTCGTGGCATGTGTCATGCAGTGCCCCTGGTTGAGAGCACGAGAAGTTTCGAGGTCAACGGAGCAACAGGCAATGCACTTCCTTCACAAACTAGGCACGTTCCCTCTCGATAGGCATGTACTACCTCGGAGATGGTGCAGTTTAGAAGCGGCCTTCAGTCAGGCTTATGCTAAACGTGCTAAAACTTTTGCCACACTCTACAAGGGTCATATGACGACACCGTGCCAGGTCCCAAGGATTTCCTGCATCGTATGATTTTTTGTGGATTTTAACGGCTAGATCCGGCATGCCGCCAAGGTACATTCGCCCCCGATGGTGGGTCCTGCCCCTCGTTTGATTGCACTAGGTCTACACATTCTACAAATACATCATATATGATTTTATAAACAACTTTTGGACATAATTTCAGGTGGCCGTCGTGGAGATCTACAATTTCCCGCATTGGAACCCTACAGAATCAATAAATGTCTCAAATATGGCAGGCGGTCCCGTAAAATGCCATGGCATGGCACGTGTCACGCAATGCCCTCATTTGAGAGCACGAGAAGTTTCGAGGTCAACACAACGACGGGTAGTGCACTTCCTTCACAAACCGGACGTGTCATGGTGCAGTTTACAAGCGGCCTCCGGTGAGGCTTCTGTGAAACTTTTACCACACCCTATAAGGGCCATAGGACGACACCATGCCAGGTCTCCGAGGATTTCCGGCATCGAATGATTTTCCGTGGATTTTTACTTCTAGATATCGCATGCCACCGAGTACATTCGCCCCCCGGTGGTGGGTCCTGCCCCTCCTTTGCTTGCACTAGGTCTTCACATTCTACAAATACATCATATATGATTTTACGAAGAACTTTGGGACATCATTTCAGGTGGCCGCCGTGCAGATCTGCCATTTGCCGCATTGAAACACTACATATGCAATAAATGTCTCAAATATTGCACACGAGCCCGAAAAATGCCATGTCGTGGCACGTGTCATGCAATGCCCCTGTTTGAGAGCACGAGAAGTTTCGAGGTCAACGGAGCAACGGGTAATGCACTTCCTTCACAAACTCGACATGTTCCCTCTCAATAGCCACATACTACCTCGGAGATGGTGCACTCTACAAGCGGCCTTCGGCCAGGCTTTTGCGAAACGTGCTCAAACTTTTACCACACCCTACAAGGGCCATACGACGACACCGTGCGAGGTCCCAAGGATTTTGTGAATCGTATGATTTTTCGTGGATTTTAATTGCTAGATCTGGCATGCCGCTGAGGTACATTCGCCCCTTGATGGTGGGTCCTACCCCTCTGTTGGTTCACTAGGTCTACACATTCTGCAAAGACATCATCTATGATTTTACAAGAAAAATGAAAATTGATGTGATCCAATTTTGCAACAAATATTTGGTAGATTCTTCACAAAAATAAAACATCTTTGGCACTCGGAAAATGGAAAATGAATTTTGCGTGCAAAGAAAATGAAAATCCCTTCATCAACATGTGTATAATTCCTAGAAGACTTGAATTTTTTTTACTAAATATTAACTTGTGTATTTTGTAAAAAAAAACTATGCAAAGAAGAACAAAATCTTTGTTGGCTTCCTATTGGTTGGAAGCAACCTCCCACGGATCGGTGACGTGGCAGGGCAGCCTACCCCACCAGACCATCTCTCCCTCCCTACCACCTCTCTCCCTCATCTCTCTCTCGCTCGTCTCTACCTCCCTCCCGAAACCCCCATCGCCGCTGCCTATGCCGCTGGAGCCTGTTGTGTTCCGACGGGCCTCGCAAGCGCGCAACACAGATCCGAGCTCCCCTGCCTCCACTCTTCTCTTCCCTCCGGCCAGATCCGCCTCTCGCGGCCCCGAGAGCTCAACAACGACCCCTTCCCATGGCTAGGGTTTCGAGGGTGGCGTCCCCTCCAACTCCGGTGAGCACTGCCGCCAAGCTAGCTACCCCAGGCTCCCCCTTGAGCTGCTCTAACTCCTCCACTCGTTTGATTCGCTTCTCCCTGCCGCCCGTGGTCGCCCCCATCGGTTCTCCCTTTCTAGTGTTTTGGTGGTGCGGAGAGGTTAGTCGTCGGCGTGCTCTGGCTTTTGGATCTGGTCGCCTGCGCCACCTCCGCGCCTCCTTATGCACCAGCGCCTCCTGGGTTTGCCTGTGGTGCTACTGTAATGCCCCAGAGTCTAACTTGCCATATTTGGAACCTTCATGTGGGTCCATGATGTCAGTGCCTTGTGAGATATGCATGTGTTATTTCATGTGATATTACCTTGTCTCCCCTTTGCATTCATGCATCCATTCATCCATGCCTTCATTATGTTTGTTGTTATTGTGGGTCCATGAATGTGGTTGTGATATTGATGTGCTATGTGATGTTGGAGTGGTGCATTTGAAAGTGGGTTTCAACTATGTTAGTTTTCAAATAGGTTTCAAACCCCCCCTTCTCTATTTCTCAAGCTCAAGTTTTACTTGCTCTAACACTGGTTCAAAAATGTTTATATTTTAGAGTGATTTGTGGTGGATCTGGTGCTAGGTTTAATGTGATTTGAATCTATGTTTGAGAGGGGTAGATATTCAGAAAACAGGTTATTTAATTCTGTTTTGTAAATATTTCTTTGCTCCAAAAATTCTCTTTTCATTTTATTTAAATAGGTCATAATTCCTGATGACCAGGGGCATTTTTATTTTTATTTTTGGAGCCATAATTTTTCCTAGGAGTTAATTGTTTACTGGCTTTGTTTTAAAATAGAAAAACCCCAGGGTTTTCCTCCTCTCTATCTGGCGCCAACAAGAGCCCATCTCCCCCTCGCTGGCCCATTTTCCTCACTCCTCTCGTTATCCAGCCTAGCTCCACGACCGTCCCCAACCTCCCGTTGGTGTCACCTAGTACGACCGAACCTCCACCATTGATCCTCCATGCCTCGATCCTGCGGCTCCAGCTCGTCCCCCGAGGCGATATAAGCCGCCCACCGTCCTCTCCAGCTCAAGGGTTCCTCGTTTTCCTCCCCTCTCCCTCTTGGCGCTGCCGGGGGCGATCCCGAGCATCTCAACGCCATGGCCTCCTCCTGGTAAGTTCGACGCCGGCGATCCAGTGCCGCCCCTTCTTCCCCGAGTGGTCCAGGCGCAAGCGGAGCACGGCGGGGTTCCATTCCCGTTGGAATCTCGTGGGGAGCTGCTTCCGACGCCCTCCCTCAACGTCGGCTCCTTCTCTGCTTCGGCTACTTCCTCTACGGCAACCTCCCGCAGCAGTTGTCGTCGGCAGCTCTCTCCCTCAACGGGGCCTTGTCCCTTCATAGCTAGGTGAGCAGCCGTGCGTCCTCCTTCCCCTTCCTCCCCGGATAGACAGACGAGCGAGCCCCTACTCGAGGCCTGCCGGAGTTGCACCGGCAGGTTATACGTTGTTGTTGCTTGTTGTTGTGTAGCGTAGCTGTGTGCATGTGGGCGTAGACGCGCGAGTAGGTTTCCGTCTTCGAGGTGTAGTAGCAGATCCCCCGCAGTTCCATGTGTGTATGTGAAGCGATCGGCTCCGGTGAGCTCGTCGCCAGCGCCTCTCTGCGGAAGCAGAGCAAGGGTGGTCCTTTTGTTTGATTACCTGGTAGGATTCCCCTGTTAGGCCAAGAACCGCAGCGTAGCAGAGTGGCAACAGGGAGGTTTTGCTGCTAGCACGTCGTGGGTTCAAGACCTAGTGGCAACCCCTTTTTATTTTTTAGTTTTGGGCACAGTGGTTCGACAGGGTAAACTTATCCTATTTACTTCCTCTGTTCTGTCGAGCCAGAGGTGATAGCCCAGTGGTTGTGCTAGTGTGTGGAGTGTGCTTGTGTGGTGCAAGCACCCAAGTGCTTGTGTAGGTGCATGTGACCATGTGTAGGTGTGCATATGTGCACTAGTGCTTGTGTAGGAGTAGAGCGTTGTTGTGGTTGCAAGCACACCCATGTGTGTGCTTGTGTGCCATGTGAGTGTGAGCTCACTAGCATTGGAGTTGTGTGTGTGTGTGCATGTGTGAGTATGACACACACATGCCCAAGGCATGGTTTTGCCTTAGTGAGCACTTGTGTGCAAGCATGTATGTGTGTGTGTTAGTGATAGTGGTGTGACTGTAAGTATGTGTGTGTTTGGAGACTAGCATCTGTAGGTGTGTGTGCATGAGCACTTGTGTATGCTTGATATATGTGTGTGTGGGGTGATGTCCTATGGCACACATACTTGAGGTCTAAACCCTCATGTCACCATTGGAGTTGTGAGTGTGTGCAAGTGCATGTGTAGGTGATGATCTAGTGCATCACATATAATATGGCACTATTTGCATCTATGTGATTCCATGTAGTTTTTCCTTTCAAATTTGTGCATATTTGTTCTATGCAAGTACCTAGGTATTATATATGTTGTTGTGGTAGAATCATCCCAGGAATCCATTGGTGGAATCAGATTTCCCTTTGGAACACTTTCTGGGAATGTCATTTTTCAGTTTTGATCTATGTTTAGAGCTTGGTGCCATGTGATGTGATGAGCCTAAGAGGATGATTCCTTGATGTGGCAGTAGTGGGTGAATCCCTCTACATCATGGTGGTTTTGTTTTATGCTTAGGAGTTTGTATGTGCAACTTGTGCTTTGTCATAGTAGGCATGTGGCTGAAATTGTCAACTTAGTGAAAATCTTTGATTTTCACTAAGTCTGAGAAACTGCTCTTATTTTCTTCCCTTGTAGTTGTGGTTGCAAAAGTTCATGTGTTGGGAATCAGCCCTTGCAATCAACTAGAGAGTTGGAGATTTTTGTGTTTTCCTAGCTCTTTGTCAATGTTCATGCACTTTAGCTTCCTGTAGATATTGTTTTGGGGGCTGTCAAAATGCTTCAGAGCATAAACAGCTGGTGAGAATCTGAGATTTTCACAAAGTCTGTGAAAACTGATATTTTTGTCCAAGTTAGCACGTGTAGATATTTCTGTGTGTAACTCCTTTGTATTATATTTTTGCTCATTCTCGTAGAGATTTTGAATAGCTTTTTACACATATCTTGTTTTGCACATTTGGGTGGCTGTTGGTGCTTTGCATGTTGCTCTCAAACTGCTATGTTGCTGTTTAGGACAGATTGCATAGTTTTGTTGTTTTGAAGCTTGTGATTGCATACTTGGTGTTGTGGTGAGTTTCTTTGCACCACCCCACCTATACTTGATTGTTTGGTCATGTGGAAACCTGGGAATACCATAAGTATAACATTGGAGAGTGCTTGTGGTAGATTTGATCCGTAGGACTCCGTATCTTGTTTCGTAGTTTCTGGTTGATCCGTAGCTCCGTTCTCAATGTTCTTTATATGTTTTTGCATCGTTTTCTCGTGATGCACCTGTTCATGTCATCTTAATGCATGTCACGATAGCTTAGAGATAAGTTCTGTCCAGAAGTTTGTCTTTTCTTCTAATGCATATTCAAGTGACTAGAATAGAGATGCATGCTACATTCTCATCTCATGCATCATGTGTTTGTTGCATCATGTTGTGTTGTTGTTCATTGGCTGTTGTTTTTATATTGGGTAGCACCGGGATCAGAGAGCAAGTACGTGGATTCGGGAGAGTACGTGTAGGACGAACAAGAGCAGTTCCAAGCTGAAGACATCACATGCAAGATGACCATGACCTTGATACCGTATCTAGCTTTGTTATGCCTAGATTCATGTTTCCTTCGTCGTATGGTCGCTGCCTACCACTGATATAATTGCCTCCTGATATTGCCATGAAACCCATACACTTTACCCTCCTAGCTAATATTGAATGTCTAAGTAGGCTTCTCAGCTTCTAATGTTAGCGTTGCTAGTTGCAGGTGCCAGTTGTCTCATGTGTTTACATGAGAATTTGATATCATTATGTTTTAAACTGCTATTTAATTAATGCACCTATATACTTGGTAAATGACGGAAGGCGTAGCCTTTTGTCGGGCTATTTGTTCCTTATTGCCGCCTTAGTTTTCGGCTACCGGTGTTTGATTCCATAACTGATCGCTCCTAACAATTTCGGGTTTGGTATGGGGACCCCCTTGATAAATAGTGTAGTGTTAATACTTGTCCGGCAGGACCCAACATTGGTGTTAATTTGCTAATCACTTAATATAATTCGCATAGGGAATAGCTACCCCAAGGATTTAATCAACAACCCGGGCCAGTGCTCATGAGTGTTGGTCCAAACGAGAGCACCGTGCGGGGCCATCCCGGGGCAACTCGGGAGATTTCTCTGGCCACCGTACGCTTCGCTTATCCGGCGTGTCCTGAGACTGAGATACGCCGCTCTTATCGGGGTCGTCGACACGTCGAGAGGTCCTGCTGGTCTTGTCTTACCTTAGCGATATATCGTGCGTATAGGAATCCCGATGAAGCTTTGGTTCTCCCGAGAGTTGAGGTTTTCCTCTAAGGAATCCGATGAGATCACGAGATTCGTGATAGAGGATTACTTTGCGGCCCGTGTCCGTTTGTGATGGACTAGGTGGAGCACCCCTGGAGGGTTTAATCTTTCGGAAAGTCGTGCCCGCGGTTATGTGGCAACTTGGAATGTTTGTTAACATCCGGTTATAGATAACTTGAACTAATTCTAATAAAACTGCCAACCGTGTGCGTAACCGTGATTGTCCCCTTCGAAGAGCTCTCTTCGATCGGGAACACGGTGGGGTTATGTTTGACGTATGTAGGTGTTCAGGATCACTTGGTGATCAACTAGTCTTTGACCGCTAGCGTAGACCACCACATATTTACGTATGTTAGCCACCATAAATGCTTAGGATGCTGCAACCTAAACACTGAACCTTCCTCACCTAATAACTTGACTAGTTTCGGTACCAAGTCATAGATTGCTGAGTCCCCGTGGCTCACAGATTACTTCAACACCCCCAACAGGTACAGGTACGCCCGACATAGGTGATCCAAATGGCACGTAGCTGGCGTGGCAGTACGATTAGGAGAACAACCGCCTGTACGTGAACTATCCAGAAGACTGAGGCCGTGGTTGTGATCGTGGGCTAGCATGCGGGATAGCATAGCCTTCTTATCATGTTATGTAGTCCGTAGCGGAACTACCTTGTCTGAATAAATGAGTGGATGTAACTCTGATATTATCTATGTGAGATGGCAACAATTACTTATTTGTCATTCTTAAATTATGTATGTGCTATGTTTATCTTGCTTGCGAAACACATAGATGCGCTTCTTTCCATTTTTGGGGCATCGCCCCCTAAATAGGAAAGGACCGCATCTTAGTCGTTACAAGTTGGTAATTGCAACTGCAACAAAAGACCTTTCAATGGTGCCAGAAAAATGCTGACGGCACCAGGAATCCTTCTGCTACGGCTACGCCTTAAGGGACTTCCTAGGAAAATATGCAAAGGATTTCCCCCGTGGCCTTGGAGCCTTGCGTTGGTGTTCCCTCGAAGCGGAAAGGGTGATGTAGCGTAGCGGCGGTAAGTATTTCCCTCAGTTTGAGAACCAAGGTATCGATCCAGTGAAGGAGTATCTCAAGTACCTACACAAACACAAAAAGCTTGCTCCCAACGCTATGAAGGGGTTGTCAATCCCTTATAGATTGTTCGCCAAGTAAGAACTGAAAGCAACAAAGTAACAAAGCAAAGTAAAAGCGAAAGTGGAAACGATAGGTGTGAATAGACCCGGGGGCCGTAGTGTTTACTAGTGGCTTCTCTCATGAAAGCAAATAGACGGTGGGTGCACAAATTACTGTCGAGCAATTGATAGAACCACGTAAAGTCATGACGTCATCTATGGCAATGATTATATCTATAGGCATCACGTCCAAAACAAGTAGACCGATACTTTCTGCATCTACTACTATTACTCCACACGTCGACCGCTATCCAGCATGCATCTAGTGTATTAAGTCCAAAAGAACAGAGTAACGCCTTAAGCAAGATGCCATGATGTAGATGGACAATCTCATATCTATGACAAAGCCCACCTTGTTACCCTTGATGGCAACTACACGATGTGTGCCTTGCTGCCCCTACTGCCACTTGGAAAGGTCACCACACGGTAAGAACCCAAAACCAAGCACTTCTCCCATTGCAAGAATCATAAATCTAGTTGGCCAAACAAAACCCAAGACTCGGAGAGACTTACAAGGATATCAAATCATGCATAAAAGAAATCAACAAAGACTCAAATATATATCATAGATAATCTGATCACAAATCCACAATTCATCGGATCTCGACAAACACACCGCCAAAGAGGATTACATCGGATAGATCTCCATGAAGATCATGGAGAAGTTTGTATTGAAGATCCAAGAGAGAGAAGAAGCCATCTAGCTACTAACTACGGACTCGTAGGTCTGAAGTGAACTACTCACGAGTCATTGGAGGGGCGATGATGTTGATGTAGAAGCCCTCCAACTCCAAAGTCCCCTCCGGCAGGGCACCGGGAAGGGTCTCCAGATGAGATCTCGCGGAAACGGAAGCTTGCGGCGGCGGAAAAGTGTTTTCGAGGATTCCGTGATTTTCCCCCTCTATTTTAGGGAATATATAGGCGAAGGATCTAGGTCAGGGGGCGCCAGGGAGGCCACAAGCCTGCTGGCCGCCGCCCCCCTGGTGGCGGCTAGGGGGCTTGTGGGGCCCGTGTAGCTTTCCTCGCTTGGCCCTCAAGCCCCCTGATCTTCTTCCGTTCGGGAAAAATTTATTTCGGGGATTTTATTCCGTTTGGGCTCCGTTCCAAAATCAGATCTGAAAAGAGCCAAAAACACACAAAAAACAGGAACTGGCACTTGGCACTGAATTAATAAGTTAGTCCCAAAAAAGATATAAAAGGTACATAAAACATCCAAAGATGACAAGATAACAGCATGAAACCATCAAAAATTATAGATACGTTTGAGACGTATCAGTAATCAGAGCCTTACGACCATAGGAGCCTTTTGTGTGATCGTACTTGGCCGAGTCGAGTCTAGTAAAATGTTTTGAGTCTTAGTTATATCGGAGAGTAGGTTTCTTTTTTCTCCTCTTCTCGCCCAAAATTTTTTTAGGATCACGTGGGTATTTTTAAATCTATATGATATCGATGTGAAGGAGTTCTGTCTTGGTGCCTCCTGTCTGCCTTGATTTCTTCCGGGGAGTTGAGCTCCAGGGGATTCTTGTGCACATCGCCATCAATCAGATTTCTGAGTATCTCAGAACAAAGGATGTTCGTAATTGCTTCAATACTAGTAGTGGCGAGATAACCCCGATGTCCCCAGTATTGGTCCAGATTGTTCGGGAGTACTATCATACTTTGTATCGTTGTGATCACGAGGGTCAGTAGTAGATGAAGGTCCGAGATTCTGGTTATGTGTTGATGGATGTGATACATTGGATGGGTTAGTATAGGAGTTGTGTGAATATTACTCCTTGTATCTGTGTACCAGATTGCATGACCAGATATTTTGGGAATTCATAGGTGGGATATCAAGTAGTGACTTATAGGACAATCTTCCTACAGATGCATGATGTGAGGATGGGATTCGACATTCAGTGGGCACGTTTCTTCACGGTCGTCTTACAGCGGTTCTCGTTGTGTCTTCAAGAGTCCTTATAGCTTGCTACGACTCAGGGATGCTTCGTAAGTCGTGTGCACTACCTTGCACAGGATGGCTACTGTAAATTCGAGCCCATGCGATCTTATCCACGAAGATATCGGATGAAATCTTGATCAAATGTTTTTTCTGAGCAGTTCTAGCTCATACTAGTTTGCAAGTGCTCTTAATCAGAATTTTGTCGACAGTCACTTTGAGGAAGCATTCTTACTATTTTTTTCGAGTGCAATTGCTAATATTTCTGTTCAGATATTCCTGCCTTTTTGATTCAGCTATACCTTCAATTTGTTCTATGGGCTAATGTGTTGTCCGTCTTCAGGATGGCTCCACCAACTCGTCAGAATCCAGGTCGTGAGGGTGCTGCCGCCACCACCCCCTCCTCCAGAGAATACTCCTCCGCCGCCGCCTCCTCCTGCAGAGGCTTGGTGATACATCTCCAACGTATCCACTTTTCCAAACTCTTTTGCCCTTGTTTTGGACTATAATTTGGATGATTTGAATGGAACTAACCTCGACTGACGCTGTTTTCAGCAGAGTTGCCTTGGTGTTATTTTTGTGCAGAAAACAAAGTTCTCCAAACGTCTTGAAAATTTACGGGGAGCAGTTTTGGAAAATATCAAAAATATCAGCGCCAAGTTCCACCTCAAGGGGTGGGCCAGTGGGCCACAAGCCCCTTCTCCGCCACCACCCCCCATGGTGGCGGTGGGCAGGCTTATGGGGCCCACAGGCACCTGCCGCCCCCAACTCCAGCTCTATAAGTTTCCTTTCGTCCCAGAAAAAATAAAAAAGAGAAGTTTTCGTCGTGTTTTCGATACGGAGGCGCTGCCACCTCCTATTCTTCATCTGGAGGGCAGATCTGGAGTCCGTCTTGGGCTCCGGAGAGGGGAAATCGTTGCCATCATCATCATCAACCTTCTTCCCTCTCCAATTCCATGAAGACCTTCGTCGTTCTTGAGTAATCTATTCATAGGCTCACTAGGCGGTGATGAGTAGGATGAGATCTATCATGTAATCGAGTTAGTTTTGATGGGAATTGATCCGTAGTATCCATTATGTTCTGAGATTTGATGTTGCTACTACTTTTCCATGCTTAATGCTTGTCACTAGGGCCCGAGTGCCATGATTTCAGATCTGAAATTATTATGTTGTCACCAATATATGTGTGTTTTAGATCCGATCTTGCAAGTTGTAGTTACCTACTATGTGTTATGATCCGGCAACCCCGGAGTGACAATAACCGGAACCACTCCCGGTGATGACCATCGTTTGAGGAGTTCATGTGTTCACCAAGTGCTAATGCGTTGGTCCGGTTCTTTATTTAAAGGAGAACCTTAATATCACGTAGTTTCCTTTTGGACCCCGCTGTCACGGGAGGGATAGACAATAGATGTCATGAAGGTTCTTTTCCCTAAGCACGTATGACGGCACACGGAATGCATGCCTACATCATATTGACGAACGGGAGCTAGCCACATATCTCTCCGTGTTATAGCTGTTGCATGATGAATATCATCCAAACAAATCACCGACCCATTGCCTACGAGTTTGTCCTACTGTTGCTACTGCTGTTACTTGTCTTGGTCTACTGCTGGTACTACTATTGTTACTTGTCTTGCTCTGCCGCTACTACTATTGCTATTGCTGTTACTTGTCTTGCTCTGCTGCTACTGTTGCTACTACTGTCGCTTGCTACTGTTGCTACTTGCTAGTGTTGCTACATGCTACTGTTGTCACTACTGTTGTTCCTTGCCACTTCTATTGCTTGTTACAGTGCTACTACCTGCTACACTGTTGATTCGCCAGACCGTTGACGGGAATTGACAACTTCCGTCAACGCGGCAACGGAAGCGCCATTTCTACAATCGTTAGGAATAGTCTGCCGTCAACAGATCGTTTCTGACACCGTTGTTATCGTATTACTTTGATGTTACTATTGTGCTTGCAGATGCTAATCTTTCAGGTGTGGTTTAGTCTGACAAATTCAGCTGCTAATACTTGAGAGTATACTCTCACCTCCTGAGGCTTATCAAGAAATTCAACTACTCCGAACCCACGCACTGGTGGGCCATCAACAACATTCTTCCAGTTTCATTGCCGGGGAGTGCAATCAGCATTCTTCTGGTGCCGTTGTAGGAGAAGGTTTGTTGTTATAAGCATTCGGCTAGTTAACGCCAGAGATTGCACGATCAGTATTTTTCTGGCGCCATTGCCGGGGAGGTATTGCTATATTCTCTGAGTCACTTGGGTTTTATATCTGCTGATCACTATGAAGAATCTGAAGGATCCGAAGACCAAAGTCTTGCCCTCAACTACGAGGGGAGGTAAGGAATTGCCATCTAGATCTACACTTGATTCACCTTCAGTTATGAGTAAGTTTGCGACATCACCTCCTGCTAGAAATCTTGATATGTCGCCTGTGCTTGATGATGCTATGCTTGATACTATGCCTGATGATACTATGCTTGATACTGCTAGAGATGCTATGCTTGATACTGCTTTGCCTGATGATGCTAGAGATGCTATTTTGCGTGATGATGCTATGCTTGATACTGCTAGAGATGCTATGCCTGATACTGCTTTGCCTCATGATGCTAGAGATGCTATTTTTCCTAATGATGCTATGCTTGATACTGCTAGATACTCCTAATTTTCCTGATGTTCCACTAGGAGTGTTCCTTGATGCTCATATTGCTAGAGTTACTGCCAATGCTCGTGATGCTTCTGATACTGCCGATACTATTGAGATAGAACCTGCTTTTGCTCCTGCTAGATCTAGCTCTCCGAGATATGAATTGCCTGATATACCTGAGGGTTACGTTATGGAGGGGGAGATAGCTGAGGATTTTCTTGCGTGTAAGGATGCCTATGACGCTGAGAACTTAATTCTCAAGTGGAAGGAAAAATCTCGTGAAGCTAGGATGAAAAATGACCCGAAGTTTGCCACTTCTCCTATCTTTTTCACCGATAAGGATTATGAATTCTCTGTCGACCCTGAGATAATCTCTCTAGTCAAATCTGATCCTTTTAACGGTTATGAGTCAGAGACGGTCATAGCCCATCTTGCCAAATTATCCGAAATAGCCAACCTCTTCACTAATGAGGAGAAGATCCGCCACTACAATATCCTTAAGCTATTTCCTTTCTCTCTAAAGGATGACGCTAAAGCCTGGTTCACCTCTCTTGCTCCTGGATGTGTGTAGTCCCCAGGAGATGGTCTATTACTTCTATGAGAAATATTTCCCTATCCATAAGAAGCAAGCTGCCTTGCAAGAAATATACAACTTTGCTCAACTCCAAGTAGAGAGTCTTCCACAAGCTTGGGGGACGCTCGTCCAGCTACAGAATGCTTTGCTTGATCACCCTCTTAAGAAGAACGAGATACTTGATATCCTCTATAACGGACTTACTGATGCCTCTACAGACCACCTAGACAGTTGTGCCGGTTGTGTTTTTAGGGAACGAACTGTAGAACAAGCTGAGACCCTACTGAATTACCTCTTGATCCACGATAATGCTTGGACTATTACCGAACCACCTCCTAAGCCAACTCCTAACAAAATAGGTATTCTATTCCTCAGTCCCGAAGATATGCAAGAAGCCAAAAAATCTATGCAAGAGAAAGGCATTAGAGCTGAAGATGTCAAAAATCTACCACCTATCGAAGAGATCCACTGTCTTGATAACCCTATACAGGTAGTAGAAGTGAATTCTCTGCCTAGGTTTCATGAGAGTGATATTCCTTTCGATAAACTTGCTAGCCTATGCTTTGATGAATTGGACAACTTTGTTGCCAAACAACAGAGTTTGGATGATTATGTTAGAAGACATTTGGAACAAAGTGCTCGTATGCTTAGCCATTTAAGTGCTTGTGTAGACAGAAATGTCAATGCTCTGAAGCTTCTGAGTAAATATGCCTCTATGATTACTACTCAGGTAGAACAAGTACTTAAAGCTCAGAATGACCTGCTCAATGAATTAAATGACAACTCTGTCAGAGTCATTACTAGAGGGGGCAAAATGACTCAGGAACCTTTGTATCCTGAAGGTCATCCTAAGAGAATTCATCAAGATTCTCAAGGAATCAATGCTGATACACCCAGTCATCCTAAGGAGAAGAAGAAGGATGATAGAAACCTGCATGCCAGTTCGCCAAATACTGTCACACCACAAGAACCTAATGATATTTCTGCGTCTGATGCGGAAACACAATCTGGTGATGAACATGAACCTGGTGACAATATGGACAGTGATGTTCATAATAATGCTCAACTTAGCCATGACGAGGATGTGGAGATTGAACCTACGGTTAATCCTGATAATCCACAACCTAAGAGATACAACAAGAATTGCTTCACTGCTAGGAAGCATGGTAAAGAAAGAGAGCCATGGGTTCAGAGACCTATGCCGTTTCCTCCTAAGCCATCCAAGAAAAAGGATGATGAGGATTTTGAGCGCTTCGTTCAGATGATAATGTTGGAATTATGCCCTAGAGGCAATAATAAATGTATAGTTATTATTATAATTCCTGTATCAAGATAATAGTTTATTATCCATGCTATAATTGTATTGAATGAAGACTCATTTACATGTGTAGATACATAGACAAAAACACCGTCCCTAGCATGCCTCTAGTTGGCTAGCCAGTTGATCGATGATAGTCAGTGTCTTCTGATTATGAAAAAGGTGTTGTTGCTTGATAACTGGATCACGTCATTGGGAGAATCACGTGATGGACTAGACCCAAACTAATAGACGTAGCATGTTGATCGTGTCATTTTGTTGCTACTGTTTTCTGCGTGTCAAGTATTTATTCCTATGACCATGAGATCATATAACTCACTGACACCGGAGGAATGCTTTGTGTGTATCAAACGTCGCAACGTAACTGGGTGACTATAAAGATGCTCTACAGGTATCTCCGAAGGTGGTAGTTGAGTTAGTATGGATCAAGACTGGGATTTGTCACTCCGTGTGACGGAGAGGTATCTCAGGGCCCACTCGGTAATACAACATCACACACAAGCCTTGCAAGCAATGTAACTTAGTGTAAGTTGCGGGATCTTGTATTACGGAACGAGTAAAGAGACTTGCCGGTAAACGAGATTGAAATAGGTATGCGGATACTGACGATCGAATCTCGGGCAAGTAACATACCGAAGGACAAAGGGAATGACATACGGGATTATACGAATCCTTGGCACTGAGGTTCAAACGATAAGATCTTCGTAGAATATGTAGGATCCAATATGGGCATCCAGGTCCCGCTATTGGATATTGACCGAGGAGTCTCTCGGGTCATGTCTACATAGTTCTCGAACCCGCAGGGTCTGCACACTTAAGGTTCGACGTTGTTTTATGCGTATTTGAGTTATATGGTTGGTTACCGAATGTTGTTCGGAGTCCCGGATGAGATCACGGACGTCACGAGGGTTTCCGGAATGGTCCGGAAACGAAGATTGATATATAGGATGACCTCATTTGATTACCGGAAGGTTTTCGGAGTTACCGGGAATGTACCGGGAATGACGAATGGGTTCCGGGGGTTCACCGGAGGGGGGCAACCCACTCCGGGGAAGCCCATAGGTATTTGGGGGGTCACACCAGCCCTTAGTGGGCTGGTGGGACAGCCCACCAAATCCTATGCGCCAAAGAAGAAAAATCAAAGAAAGAAAAAAAAAGGAGGGGAAGTGGGAAGGGGGAAGGACTCCCTCCCACCAAACCAAGTAGGACTCGGTTTGGGGGGGGAGAGTCCTCCCCCCTGGCTCGGCCGACCCCCTTGGGGTCCCTTGGACCCCAAGGCAAGGTCCCCCTCCCTCCTCCTATATATATGGGGCTTTCAGGGCAGATTTGAGACGACTTTCTCACGGCTGCCCGACCACATACCTCCATAGTTTTTCCTTTAGATCGTGTTTCTGCGGAGCTCGGGCGGAGCCCTGCTGAGACAAGATCATCACCAACCTCCGGAGCGCCGTCACGCTGCCGGAGAACTCTTCTACCTCTCTGTCTCTCTTGCTGGATCAAGAAGGCCGAGATCATCGTCGAGCTGTACGTGTGCTGAACGCGGAGGTGCCGTCCGTTCGGTACTAGATCGTGGGACTGATCGCGGGATTGTTCGCGGGGCGGATCGAGGGACGTGAGGACGTTCCACTACATCAACCGCGATCTCTAATCGCTTCTGCTGTACGATCTACAAGGGTACGTAGATCACTCATCCCCTCTCGTAGATGGACATCACCATGATAGGTCTTCGTGCGCGTAGGAAAATTTTTGTTTCCCATGCGACGTTCCCCAACAGTGGCATCATGAGCTAGATTCATGCGTAGATGTCTTCTCGAGTAGAACACAAAAGGTTTTGTGGGCGGTGATGTGCGTTTTGCTGCCCTCCTTAGTCTTTTCTTGATTCCGCGGTATTGTTGGATTGAAGCGGCTTGGACCGACATTACTCGTACGCTTACGAGAGACTGGTTTCATCGTTACGAGTAACCCCCTTTTCTCAAAGATGACTGGCAAGTGACGGTTTCTCCAACTTTAGTTGAATCGGATTTGACCGAGGAGGTCCTTGGATGAGGTTAAATAGCAACTCATATATCTCCGTTGTGGTGTTTGCGTAAGTAAGATGCGATCCTACTAGATACCCTTGGTCACCACGTAAAACATGCAACAACAAAATTAGAGGACGTCTAACTTGTTTTTGCAGGGTATGATTGTGATGTGATATGGCCAATGATGTGATGTGATATATTGGATGTATGAGATGATCATGTTGTAATAGAAATATCGACTTGCACGTCGATGGTACGGCAACCGGCAGGAGCCATAGGGTTGTCTTTATACTAACATATGTGCTTGCAGATGCGTTTACTATTTTGCTAGGATGTAGCTTTAGTAGTGATAGCATAAGTAGCACGACAGCCCCGATGGCGACACGTTGATGGAGATCATGATGATGGAGATCATGGTGTGGCGCCGGTGACAAGAAGATCGTGCCGGTGCTTTGGTGATGGAGATCAAGAAGCACGTGATGATGGCCATATCATGTCACTTATGAATTGCATGTGATGTTAATCCTTTTATGCACCTTATTTTGCTTAGAACGACGGTAGCATTATGAGGTGATCTCTCACTAAAATTTCAAGACGAAATTGTGTTCTCCCCGACTGTGCACCGTTGCTACAGTTCGTCGTTTCGAGACACCACGTGATGATCGGGTGTGATAGACTCAACGTTCACATACAACGGGTGCAAAACAGTTGCGCACGCGGAACACTCGGGTTAAGCTTGACGAGCCTAGCATGTGCAGACATGGCCTCGGAACACATGAGACCGAAAGGTCGATCATGAATCATATAGATGATATGATTAGCATAGGGATGCTTACCACTGAAACTACTCCCGACTCACGTGATGATCGGACTTGGGATAGTGTAGGTGGATCATGAACCACTCAAATGACTAGAGAGATGTACTTTTTGAGTGGGAGTTTAGCATATAATTTGATTAAGTTGAACTCTAATTATCTTGAACATAGTCTAAGTCCACTTTGAATATATTTGTGTTGTAGATCATGGCTCACGCAAGTGTCATCCTCAATTTTAATACGTTCCTAGAGAAAGCTAAGTTGAAAGATGATGGAAGCAACTTTGTAGACTGGGCTCGTAATCTTAAGCTAATCTTACAAGCTGGAAAGAAGGATTATGTCCTTAATGCTGCGCTAGGAGATGAACCACCCGCTACGGCTGATCAGGATGTTAAGAACGCTTGGCTAGCACGTAAGGAGGACTACTCAGTAGTTCAATGTGCAGTCTTGTATGGCTTAGAGCCGGGACTTCAACGTCGCTTTGAGCGTCATGGAGCATTTGAGATGTTCCAGGAGTTGAAGTTTATCTTTCAGAAGAACGCCCGGATCGAGAGGTATGAGACCTCCGAAAAATTCTATGCTTGCAAGATGGAGGAAAGCTCGTCTGTCAGTGAACATGTGCTCAAGATGTCTGGGTACTCAAACCGTCTAGCTGAACTAGGGATTGAACTCCCGCAAGAAGCTATCACTGACAGAATCCTCCAATCACTGCCGCCAAGCTATAAAGGCTTTGTGTTGAACTACAACATGCAAGGGATGAACAAGTCTCCCGGCGAGTTGTTTGCGATGCTGAAAGTCGCAGAGTCTGAACTCCGTAAAGAGCATCAAGTGTTGATGGTGAGCAAGACCACTAGTTTCAAGAGAAACGGCAAAGGCAAGAAGGGCAATTCGAAGAAGAGAGGCAAGCCAGTTGCCAATCCGCCGAAGAAACCCAAGGCTGGACCTAAGCCTGAAACAGAGTGCTTCTATTGCAAGGGTATGGGTCACTGGAAGCGCAATTGCCCCAAGTATCTTGAAGATAAGAAGGCGGGCAAAGAAAAATCAGGTATATTTGATATACATGTTATTGATGTGTACTTAACCGGCTCTCGTAGTAGTGCCTGGGTATTCGATACCGGTTCTGTTGCTCACATTTGCAACTCGAAACAGGAACTGCGGAATAGACGAAGGCTGGCGAAAGACGAAGTGACGATGCGCGTAGGAAACGGTTCCAAGGTTGATGCAATCGCCGTCGGCACCGTGTCACTTCAACTACCATCCGGATTAGTGATGAACTTAAATCATTGTTATTTAGTGCCTGCGTTGAGCATGAACATTATATCTGGATCTTGTTTATTGCGAGACGGTTACTCTTTTAAGTCTGAGAATAATGGTTCTTCTATTTCTATGAGTAACATCTTTTATGGTCATGCACCGAATGTGAGAGGATTGTTCATATTGAATCTCGATAGAGATACGCATATACATAACATTGAGACCAAAAGAGTAAGAGTAAACAATGATAGCGCCATATTTTTGTGGCACTGCCGCTTGGGTCATATTGGTGTAAAGCGCATGAAGAAACTCCATGCTGATGGACTTTTGGAGTCACTTGACTTTGATTCACTTGACACTTGCGAACCATGCCTCATGGGCAAGATGACTAAAACTCCGTTCTCCGGAACAATGGAGCGTGCAAGTGACTTATTGGAAATCATACATACCGATGTGTGTGGTCCGATGAGCGTGGAGGCACGCGGCGGATATCGTTATTTTCTCACCTTCACTGACGATTTGAGTAGATATGGTTATGTCTACTTAATGAAGCACAAGTCTGAAACATTTGAAAAGTTCAAGCAATTTCAGAGTGAAGTAGAAAATCATTGTAACAAGAAGATCAAGTTCCTGCGGTCTGATCGTGGGGGTGAATATCTGAGTTTCGAGTTTGGTGCTCACTTAAGACAATGTGGAATTGTTTCGCAGTTAACACCGCCTGGAACACCACAGCGTAATGGTGTGTCCGAACGTCGTAATCGTACTTTATTAGAAATGGTGCGATCTATGATGTCTCTTACTGATTTGCCGTTATCGTTTTGGGGTTATGCATTAGAAACAGCTGCATTCACTTTAAATAGGGCACCATCGAAATCCGTTGAGACGGCACCATACGAACTGTGGTATGGCAAAAGGCCAAAGTTGTCGTTTCTTAAAGTTTGGGGATGTGATGCTTAGGTCAAAAAGCTTCAGCCTGAAAAGCTGGAACCCAAAGCGGAAAGGTGCGTCTTCATAGGCTACCCAAAAGAGACAGTTGGGTACACCTTCTATCTCAAATCCGAGGGCAAAGTGTTTGTTGCTAAGAACGGAACTTTTCTCGAGAAGGAGTTTCTCTCGAGAGAATTGAGTGGGAGGAAGATAGAACTTGACGAGGTTGTCGAACCTCTCATCCCTCTGGATGGTGGCGCAGGGCAAGGGGAAACCCCTGTGATTGCGACGCCAGTTGAGGAGGAAGTTAATGATGATGATCATGAAACTCCAGTTCAAGTTTCTGTTGAACCACGCAGGTCGACGAGATCACGCGCTGCTCCAGAGTGGTACGGTAATCCCGTCTTATCAATCATGTTGTTAGACAACAATGAACCTGCAAATTATGAAGAAGCAATGGTGGGCCCAGATTCCAACAAATGGCTAGAAGCCATGAAATCCGAGATAGGATCCATGTATGAGAACAAAGTATGGACTTTGGAGATACTACCTGAGGGCCGCAAGGCTATTCAGAACAAATGGATCTTTAAAAAGAAGACGGACGCTGACGGTAATGTGACCGTTTATAAAGCTCGACTTGTGGCAAAGGGTTTTTCACAAGTTCCGGGAATTGACTACGATGAGACTTTCTCTCCAGTAGCGATGCTTAAGTCCGTCAGAATCATGTTAGCAATAGCTGCATTTTTCGATTATGAAATTTGGCAGATGGATGTCAAAACGGCGTTCCTTAACGGTTTTCTTAAGGAAGAGTTGTATATGATGCAACCCGAAGGTTTTGTCGATCCTAAAAATGCTGACAAGGTGTGCAAGCTCCAGCGATCCATTTATGGACTGGTGCAAGCATCTCGGAGTTGGAACAAACGCTTTGATGAGGTGATCAAAGCATTTGGGTTTATACAAGTGGTTGGAGAATCTTGTATTTACAAGAAAGTGAGTGGGAGCTCTGTGGCGTTTCTAATATTATATGTGGATGACATATTACTGATTGGAAACAACGTAGAGCTTTTGGAGAGCATAAAAGGTTACTTGAATAAAAGTTTCTCTATGAAGGACCTAGGAGAAGCTGCTTATATTCTGGGCATTAAGATCTATAGGGATAGATCAAAACGCCTGATAGGACTTTCACAAAGCACATACCTTGATAAAGTTTTGAAAAGGTTCAAAATGGAACAGTCCAAGAAAGGGTTCTTGCCAGTGTTACAAGGTATGAGATTGAGTAAGACTCAGTGCCCAGCAACTGATGAAGATAGAGAGCATATGCGCTCCGTCCCCTATGCTTCAGCCATAGGCTCTATCATGTATGCAATGCTGTGCACTAGACCGGATGTTAGCCTGGCCATAAGTATGGCAGGTAGGTTCCAGAGTAATCCAGGAGTGGATCACTGGACGGCGGTCAAGAATATCCTGAAGTACCTGAAAAGGACTAAGGAGATGTTCTCGTGTATGGAGGTGACGAAGAGCTCGCCGTAAAAGGTTACGTCGATGCAAGCTTTGACACAGATCCGGACGACTCTAAGTCGCAAACCGGATACGTATTTATTCTTAATGGGGGTGCAGTAAGCTGGTGCAGTTCCAAGCAAAGCGTCGTAGCAGATTCTACATGTGAAGCGGAGTACATGGCTGCCTCGGAGGCGGCTAAGGAGGGTGTCTGGATGAAGCAGTTCATGACGGATCTTGGAGTGGTGCCAAGTGCACTGGATCCAATAACCTTGTTCTGTGACAACACTGGTGCCATTGCCTTAGCAAAGGAACCAAGGTTTCACAAGAAGACCAGACACATCAAACGACGCTTCAACCTCATCCGCGACTACGTCAAGGAGGAGGACGTAAATATATGCAAGGTGCACACAGATCTGAATGTAGCAGACCCGCTGACTAAACCTCTTCCACGACCAAAACATGATCGACACCAGAACTGTATGGGTGTTAGATTTATTACAATGTAATTCACATGGTGATGTGAGGGCTAGATTATTGACTCTAGTGCAAGTGGGAGACTGTTGGAATTATGCCCTAGAGGCAATAATAAATGTATAGTTATTATTATAATTCCTGTATCAAGATAATAGTTTATTATCCATGCTATAATTGTATTGAATGAAGACTCATTTACATGTGTGGATACATAGACAAAAACACCGTCCCTAGCATGCCTCTAGTTGGCTAGCCAGTTGATCGATGATAGTCAGTGTCTTCTGATTATGAACAAGGTGTTGTTGCTTGATAACTGGATCACGTCATTGGGAGAATCACGTGATGGACTAGACCCAAACTAATAGACGTAGCATGTTGATCGTGTCATTTTGTTGCTACTGTTTTCTGCGTGTCAAGTATTTATTCCTATGACCATGAGATCATATAACTCACTGACACCGGAGGAATGCTTTGTGTGTATCAAACGTCGCAACGTAACTGGGTGACTATAAAGATGCTCTACAGGTATCTCCGAAGGTGGTAGTTGAGTTAGTATGGATCAAGACTGGGATTTGTCACTCCGTGTGACGGAGAGGTATCTCAGGGCCCACTCGGTAATACAACATCACACACAAGCCTTGCAAGCAATGT
Source organism: Hordeum vulgare subsp. vulgare (assembly GCF_904849725.1). Lineage (NCBI taxonomy): Eukaryota > Viridiplantae > Streptophyta > Magnoliopsida > Poales > Poaceae > Hordeum > Hordeum vulgare. The sequence goes on along the minus strand of NC_058519.1, from coordinate 473,480,283 downwards.
AACTTAGTGTAAGTTGCGGGATCTTGTATTACGGAACGAGTAAAGAGACTTGCCGGTAAACGAGATTGAAATAGGTATGCGGATACTGACGATCGAATCTCGGGCAAGTAACATACCGAAGGACAAAGGGAATGACATACGGGATTATACGAATCCTTGGCACTGAGGTTCAAACGATAAGATCTTCGTAGAATATGTAGGATCCAATATGGGCATCCAGGTCCCGCTATTGGATATTGACCGAGGAGTCTCTCGGGTCATGTCTACATAGTTCTCGAACCCGCAGGGTCTGCACACTTAAGGTTCGACGTTGTTTTATGCGTATTTGAGTTATATGGTTGGTTACCGAATGTTGTTCGGAGTCCCGGATGAGATCACGGACGTCACGAGGGTTTCCGGAATGGTCCGGAAACGAATATTGATATATAGGATGACCTCATTTGATTACCGGAAGGTTTTCGGAGTTACCGGGAATGTACCGGGAATGACGAATGGGTTCCGGGGGTTCACCGGAGGGGGGCAACCCACTCCGGGGAAGCCCATAGGTATTTGGGGGGTCACACCAGCCCTTAGTGGGCTGGTGGGACAGCCCACCAAATCCTATGCGCCAAAGAAGAAAAATCAAAGAAAGAAAAAAAAAGCAGGGGAAGTGGGAAGGGGGAAGGACTCCCTCCCACCAAACCAAGTAGGACTCGGTTTGGGGGGGGGGGGGAGAGTCCTCCCCCCTGGCTCGGCCGACCCCCTTGGGGTCCCTTGGACCCCAAGGCAAGGTCCCCCTCCCTCCTCCTATATATATGGGGCTTTTAGGGCAGATTTGAGACGACTTTCTCACGGCTGCCCGACCACATACCTCCATAGTTTTTCCTCTAGATCGTGTTTCTGCGGAGCTCGGGCGGAGCCCTGCTGAGACAAGATCATCACCAACCTCCGGAGCGCCGTCACGCTGCCGGAGAACTCTTCTACCTCTCCGTCTCTCTTGCTGGATCAAGAAGGCCGAGATCATCGTCGAGCTGTACGTGTGCTGAACGCGGAGGTGCCGTCCGTTCGGTACTAGATCGTGGGACTGATCGCGGGATTGTTCGCGGGGCGGATCGAGGGACGTGAGGACGTTCCACTACATCAACCGCGATCTCTAATCGCTTCTGTTGTACGATCTACAAGGGTACGTAGATCACTCATCCCCTCTCGTAGATGGACATCACCATGATAGGTCTTCGTGCGCGTAGGAAAATTTTTGTTTCCCATGCGACGTTCCCCAACAGATAAGACCCGTCTTTCTGTAGATGCGGTTAACTGATATGCTCAAGATATGTCCGTATGCCAAGTACATGACAAATATCGTGACTAATAAACAGAAGATACCAGATCTTGAGATCTCCACCATGCTTTCCAATTACACTTTCAAAGGTGGAACTCCTAAGAAACTTGGTGATCCCGGAGTGCCCACTATACCTTGCTCCATTAAGGGCAACTACGTAAGAACTGCCTTATGTGACCTTGGAGCCGGTGTTAGTGTTATGCCGCTCTCTCTTTATCGTAGACTTGAGTTGGATAAGTTGAGACCCACTGAAATTTCTCTGCAAATGGCCGACAAATCAACTGCTTTCCCTATCGGCATTTGCGAGGATGTGCCTGTTGTGGTTGCTAATACCACTATCTTAACAGACTTTGTTATCTTGGATATTCCTGAGGATGATGCCATGGCTATCATCCTCGGAAGACCCTTTTTAAACACTGCAGGGGCTGTTATAGATTGCAAAAAAGGCAATGTCACTTTCCATGTCAACGGTAATGAGCACACAATGCACTTTCCGAAGAAACGATATCCAGTACATTGCATCGATGCTATCGAAAAGACTTCATCGATTCTCATTGGGAGCTTTGAATGCCCTATTCCTCGTGTCAAGATGAAGTATGATTTTCTTGTTGGGGAGATACATATCCCCATTGAGGTGACTTAGTGGCTATTCGAAAATTCTCCGTTCTCTCTTGCGACTTGAGAAGGTTTTGTCATAAGGACTTGATTAATCCCATTGACGAATTTCTTCCGATGACCATGAAGCGGATGAATCAAAGAGTCACATACCTCTGTTTTGAGTTTCCCTTTTCTGTTGCTTAGAAGAAAAATGTTAGAATTAGTTTAGCTTTTCCTGTTTTCCGTTTTAGCGTCCCGGAGAAAAATAGCTCAAAAATAAAAGTTCTCCGATGGTCCTGAAAATTTAGTATGATTTTTTCTGGAATTTTTGAAAATTTCTAGGCCTGAGAGCTGGTCAGGGGGCCTGACCAGTGGGTCACAAGCTCTCCCACTGCCACCTACCACCTGTTGGCGGGGTGCAAGCTTGTGGGGCCCACAGGCACCCCCTCCACTCATTCCAACTTCCAGCCTCTTCTTCCACCTCCTGAAAAATTGTTTCGCAGCTCAAACTCGTGTTCTTGCTCATTTGGCTGTGATTTTCGATCTCCTTGCTCAAAGCACCATTCTCCGAACTATTTTGGGGAAATTGCTCCTTGGTAAGTGACTCCTCCATTGGTCCAATTAGTTTTTGCTCTAGTGCTTTATCCTTTGCGAATTCTTGCTACCTTAGTGACCCTGTTCTTGAGCTTGAAATGTTGATTTTAGCTGGTTCGAAGTAGTTTTAGCGCGTGATACGGTCTCTAGGCCCTAGTAGGAGTAGTTGCTACAAGTTGGCTTAATCCTTATTCACTTTTCTTTTGAAGTCTCTAAAATTTCAGAATTTTTCAGAGCTAGAAACAGGAAAAGATGAGGAGGTTCTTGAGAGGTTCTTCAAGCCGTAACCAGAAGGAGGATGAGAATAACCACCCCAAGTACGTAGTCCCTCGAGTCACAGAAGTTCGAGCGTGCGAGTGGCCAAGTGATGAATTTTTGCGCGCTGCCAGAATTTATGAAGACTTTTATTACTTGGTGGAGAACGCAGGTCTTACTGCGTTCGTTGAAGATAAGTGCCCACAATACCTCCTCCTCAGAAATATTTTCGTTCAAAGCTTCAACTTTTACCCAAGAAAGAATCCTCCCATGGTTGAGTTCATGATATACGATGTTCCCCAGTGCATTATGCTGCAGGACTTTTGCAATGTATGCAAATTACCTTATGTTGGGGATATCCGTGACCCTCGTCCACAGGACCTGGAGGATTTCATTGGTTCTATTGCTGTTGGAGAGGAGTGAGGAGTGTCTCGCGCTAGAATTGCTAGCATACATTTTCCTGTGCTTCAGTACTTCTCACTATTTGTGGGAAAATGTTTGATTGGCCGTGGGGAGGCTGGATCACTTAGTTCTCCAGACCTTGCGGTTCTGCGCGAAGGCCTTTATAACGATAAGACTTATAGCTTGGGCGCTATAGTAGCTCAACGGTTGAACCTGAACCGTTCGAAAGGTGTTGTCTACGGAGGTATCTATGCTACCCGTCTTGCTAGACGCTTTGAGATACCCATTAGACTGGGAGAGGAAGGAGAGATGCTTCTCCGTGAGAGATATCTGGATTATGACAGCATGGTTCGCCATGATTTTCTGGATCGAGATGCTAGTAGATGGATGATTTATAACCTGGTGTTTAGTCAGGGTACTCGGGAGACTATTACTTTGCCTGCTCCTTCTTTGTTCGATCTTCATGCAGGCAGGTACACTATTATGCCCGTGGACATCTACGCATATTGGGGCTTGGCCAAACCACAGGCGCCCGTGCTCGAGCCGCTAGTCGAGTACCACACGCCAGTTTATCAGTGGGAGCCAGAGGATCTCACACAGCAGTGGCATCCACAGTCTGCTCCGGAGTATCCTGGAGCAGGTTATTTCCCACCATGGGAGTAGACCAAGCTAGGCCAAAAGCCTAAGCTTGGGGGAGTACATGTTCTCACCGACTTTACATTCATGCTTATGCTTTCGTTTTTGTTAGCCGGTGTTTACACTTTGCCACTATATTATCCATGCTAGTTTCTTTTCGTTTTCTTGTTTTCTTGTTTTGTGTCCTTTGAGAAAACCCAAAAAGATTTTTCTTTCTTCTTTTGCTTGTTCGGAGCTTTCCCGTGTAAATAGTTTTCTTTTTCTTTGTGTCAAGGTAGAAAATATTGGTTACAATGTTTATTGGTTCTTGCATGCTTACCTGTTTAGCATTCAAAGAGCAATATTACTTTGTCTTCTTCTTTGTGTTTGCCTGCAGATTCAGCTTAGTCCAATGCGCTTATTATCGTTTTCATCGTTCGATCGTGCAAATGAAAGGCAACAATGATGATATATGATGAAGTGACTGAGACTGAAAAGCTGGTATGAACTCTATCTATTTTGTTTTTGTAAATATGACTAGCTTGCCAACCCACATTTAGCCTTGTTGTGAGAGAACCATGTTTGCAATAACAACTTAGAGATCATAGTTTCTGATGCCATGCTTATTTAGCTCAGAGCTTATAATGGTTTGCCTTGATTGCCAACATAGATTTTGAGATGACTATGATGTAGTATGATAGGATGGTATTCTCCTTTGAATGTTTCAAGTGGCTTGACTTGGCGCATGTTCATGCATGTAGTTGAAACAAAATCAACATAGCCTCTATGATGTTCGTGTTCATGGTGATTTATATCCTCTTCATGCTTGCATTCAATGTTAGTCAAACTCATTGCATCTTGATGACTGTTGTCGCTCTCTAGTTCGTCGCTTCCCAGTCTTTTGCTAGCCTTCACTTGTACTAAGCGGGAATACTGTTTGTGCATCCACTTCCATAAACCCCAAAAAAATTCCATGAGATTCCACCATACCTACCTATTTGCGGTATCTACCTGCCATTCCAAGTACATTTGCATGTGCCACTCTCTAAACCTTCAAGAAATAAATCTGTTTTGCATGCCCGAACCGCTCATGTGGTGACAGAGGGCTATTGGTATCTTCCATGCTAGGAGTGTTATCCTCGACATGTGTTTATTCACAGTCATTCACGAGAAAGGGGCCGGTATTTGGGATGCCCAGTTCCATGCTTAAATCGAAAACATAACTCTAAAACAAGACTCCCCCTGGATTAATGTTACTATGGACGGTACCCGAGGATTCGGCTAGCCGTGGAGTGTGATTGATTGCTGGTGGAGGAGTTAAAACTTTACTTTTCTGTTTGGGAACCGCCTATAGCATGAGTAGCATGGAAGATATTGAGAACTCTTGGTCATTGTGTTGACAATGAAAGCATGCCACCCAAAATTATTATATCTGTTTTCAAAGCATGAGCTCTAGCACCTCTGCAAATCAATGCTTCCCTCTGCGACGGGCCTGTCTATTTATTTTCTTGTTGAGTCATCCTCCTCTTTTATAAGCACCAATTAGAGAGCACCTCTGTCATTTTTATGCTTTGCTTTTGATTGATATTGAGTATGACTATGACTAGATCTTCGTTGCTATGAATTACAATGTTTAGTCAGCCCTTGATCTTTGAAAGTGCTCCGCATTTATGTTTTGCGGTCTCAGAAAGAGCTAGCGAGATACCACCTATTCATATTGCTTCATGCTTGTTTTGATTGAAGTGTTGGTATTTGAAACTCATTATTATTTGCTCGTTAGCTGATTATGCCATTGATATTAGTTTACCGTGAGACCTTTGTGTCATTTGCTTATGTGGTTAACTTGTGATCTTACTGAAATTTTGGTTATGAGTTAGACATAGTTGCAACAACAAGATCAAACAGAGTTTGTGAAAGTTTTTCTTTCTCTCTTAGTTTGTCAACTGAGTTGCTTGAGGACAAGCAAGGTTTTAAGCTTGGGGGAGTTGATACGTCTCCAACATATCCACTTTTCCAAACTCTTTTGCCCTTGTTTTGGACTATAAATTGCATGATTTGAATGGAACTAACCTGGACTGATGCTGTTTTCAGCAGAATTGCCTTGGTGTTATTTTTGTGCAGAAATCAAAGTTCTCCAAACGCCCTGAAAATTTACGGGGAGCAGTTTTGAAAAATATCAAAAATATTTGTGCCAAGTTCCACCTCAGGGGGTGGGCCAGTGGGCCACAAGCCCCTGCTCCGCCACCACCCCCTGGTGGCAGTGGGCAGGCTTGTGGGGCCCACAGGCACCTGCCGCCCCCAACTCCAGCTCTACAAGTTGCCTTTCGTCCCAGAAAAAATAAAAAAGAGAAGTTTTCGTCGCGTTTTCGGTACGGCGGTGCCGCCACCTCCTGTTCTTCCTCTAGAGGGCAGATCTGGAGTCCGTCTTGGGCTCCGGAGAGGGGAAATCGTCGCCATCATCATCATCAACCTTCTTCCCTCTCCGATTCCATGAAGCTCTTCGTCGTTCGTGAGTAATCTATTCGTAGGCTCGCTGGGCGGTGATGAGTAGGATGAGATCTATCATGTAATCGAGTTAGTTTTGATGGGTATTGATCCCTAGTATCCACTATGTTCTGAGATTTGATGTTGCTACTACTTTGCCATGCTTAATGCTTGTCACTAGGGCCCAAGTGCAATGATTTTAGATCTGAAATTATTATGTTGTCACCAATATATGTGTGTTTTAGATCCGATCTTGCAAGTTGTAGTTACCTACTATGTGTTATGATCCGGCAACCCCGCAGTGACAATAACCGGAACCACTCCGGTGATGACCATAGTTTGAGGAGTTCATGTGTTCACGAAGTGCTAATGCGTTGGTCCGGTTCTTTATTAAAAGGAGAACCTTAATATCATGTAGTTTCCTTTTGGACCCCGCTGCCATGGGAGGGATGGACAATAGATGTCATGCAAGTTCTTTTCCCTAAGCACGTATGATGCCACACGGAATGCATGCCTACATCACATTGACGAACGGGAGATTGCCACATATCTCTCCATGTTATAGCTGTTGCATGATGAATATCATCCAAACAAATCACCGACCCATTGCCTACGAGTTTGTCCTACTGTTGCAACTGCTGTTACTTGTCTTGCTCTGCTACTGCTACTACTGTTGCTACTGTTGTTAATTGTCTTGCTCTGCTGCTACTACTGCTGCTACTGATGTTACTTGTCTTGCTCTGCTCCTACTGTTGCTACTATTGTCGCTTGCTACTGTTTCTACTTGCTACTGCTGTCACTACTGTTGTTCCTTGCCACTGCTATTGCTCGTTACAGTGCTACTACCTGCTACACTGTTGATTCGCCAGACCGTTGACGGGAATTGACAACTTCCGTCAATGCGGCAACGGAAGCGCCACTGATACAATCGTTAGGAATGGTCTGCCGTCAACAGATCGTTTCTGACACCGTTGTTATCATATTACTTTGCTGTTACTATTGTGCTTGCAGATACTAATCTTTCAGGTGTGGTTCAATCTGACAAATTCAGCTACTAATACTTGAGAGTATACTCTCACCTCCTGAGGCTTATCAACAAATTGGGTCGAATACTCTACCCTCAAAAACTGCTGCAAACCCACGCGCTGGTGGGCCATCAACAACATTCTTCCAGTTTCATTGTCGGGGAGTGCTATCAGCATTCTTCTGGTACCGTTGCAGGAGAAGGTTTGTTGTTATAAGCATTCGTCTAGTTAACGCTAGAGATTGCGTGATCACTTGGCAAGTGGTGATGGTTGCTACTAATGCAAACAATCAGATGCTGGTACAATTGTTGCAAGAGAGGACTAATCAGCAGCAAGGCAACTTCAACCATGGTGGCGATCAGTTTGCTAATCTGAGTCAGTTCCTGTCAAATCAGCCGAAGACCTACACATCGTGTGACCAGCCGTTTGATACTGAGGATTGGATTCGCGACATGAACAAGCACTTTGAGTGTAGCAATGTCCGTCTAGAGGATTTCGTCAAGTTTGCAACATTCCAGCTAAAGGGGCAAGCACCGATTTGGTGGCAGAATTTGAAGGATTCTAGGGGTGCCAGAGTGATCACTTGGGATGAGTTCTGCAGAGACTTCACGTCCCACTACATCCCATCTAGCTTTGTGGAGGAGATGCATGAGAAGTTCAGGCGCTTGGAGCAATGTGGTAACTCCGTGTACAAGTACAATGTCGAGTTCCACGAGCTAGCACGATACGCCTTGTAGGACATTCCTGATTAGAAGGGCAAGATCTATCAGTTCAGAGGTGGTTTGAAAGAGGATTTGCACCTAGCCCTCGCTTTGGACGATCCTGAGGAGTTCGATAAGTTCTACAACTTGGCTCTCACGGCTGAGGTAGCTTTGCTTAGGGTGGAGAATTCAAAGAAGCGCTTCAGAGATTCCAGCTCGTCTTCCTCAACTCAGGTGGTTCAGAAGCAACAGGAGTATTGGGAGTCTCCTCCTCCTCCTCGGCACATGTAGCAGTTCAAGCAATCAGTTGGTCGTGGTTCTTCCCACCCACCCAACCCAGCTTTCCAGCAGAGGTTTCAGCAGCAGAAGCAAGGGCCTCCTCATACACAGTACTGTCAGCCAGCAGATGTTACTTGTCACATGTGTGGGCAGAACGGTCACTATGCCAACAAGTGCACTTATCAACTGCGTCTTCCGCCTCCTCCTCCAGGCAAACCTCCAAGCAATGCTATCGTGAAGTTCAACCCCGGGTCTACTAGAGTCAATATGGTGAATGCAACTGAAGCAGACAACTCCTCAGACATGATCATGAGTAACCTTTCAGTCAATGATTTTCATGCTAAAGTCTTGTTTGATTCTGGTACTTCGCATTGCTTTATATCAAAGTCATTTTTCATCAAGCATGATTGCCCCTCGACAATTTTGGATAGACCTTTGGGTGTTGTTTCTCCGGGTGCACAAATGAGGTCAATTCTATAGTTCCTGATGTCTCCATCAAGATGGGCGATTATGCTTTTTTGGCTTCTCCGTATGTCTTGGGCAATTGCGACATTGATTTGATCCTTGGTATGGACTGGTTGGCTATGAACAAGGCATCAATTGATTGTGAAGCTAACTCACTCTTCGGAGGATGTGATTATCTTCGCGGCGCGTGATGACACAATCCGTCTATTTTCCTTAAATGAGAAGGGTGAGACTAATCCAATTTCGCAAGTCCTAGTGGTCTGCGAATATCTGATACGTCTCAAATGTATCTATAATTTTTGATGGTTTCACGCTGTTATCTTGTCTTCGTTGTATGTTTTATGTATCTTTTTGTATCTTTTCTGGGGACTAACTTATTGATTCAGTGCCAAGTGCCAGTTCCTGTTTTTCCGTGTTTTTGACTCTTTTCAGATCTGATTTTGGAATGGAGTCCAAACGGAACAAAATCCCCGAAATGATTTTTTCCCGAACGAAATAAGACCAGGGAGCCTTTTGGCGAAGCCAGGTGGGCCCCAGGGAGCCCACAAGATTGCACCACGCCACCAGGGGGCGGCGGTGGGCAATCTTGTGGCTTCCCTGGCCGCCTCCTGACCTAGGTTTTGCGCCTATATATTCCCAAATATTCTGCAAAAAATCAGGGGAGCCTCGAAAATACTTTACCGCCGCCGCAAGCTTCCGTTTCCGCGAGATCTCATCTGGAGACCCTTCCCGGCGCCCTGCCGGAGGGGACCTTGGAGGTGGAGGGCTTCTTCATCATCATCATCGCCCCTCCAATGACTCGTGAGTAGTTCACTTCAGACCTACGGGTCCATAGTTATTAGCTAGATGGCTTCTTCTCTCTCTTGGATCTTCAATACAAAGTTCTCCATGGTGTTCATGGAGATCTATCCGATGTAATCTTCTTTGGCGGTGTGTTTGTCGAGATCCGATGAATTGTGGACTTGTGATCAGATTATCTATGATATATATTTGAGTCTTTGCTGATTTCTTATATGCATGATTTGATATCCTTGTAAGTCTCTCCGAGTCATGGGTTTTGTTTGGCCAACTAGATCTATGATTCTTGCAATGGGAGAAGTGCTTGGTTTTCGGTTCTGCCATGTGGTGACCTTTCCCAGTGACAGTAGGGGCAGCAAGGCACACATCAAGCACTTGGCATCAAGGGTAAAAAGATGGGGTTTTTATCATTGGTTTGAGATTATCCCTCTACATCATGTCATCTTGCTTAAGGCGTTACTCTGTTCTTATGGACTTAATACACTAGATGCATGCTGGATAGCGGTCGACGTGTGGAGTAATATTAGTAGATGCAGAAAGTATCGGTCTACTTGTTTCGGACGTGATTCCTATAGAAATAATCATTGCATAGATATCTTCACGACTCTGCACAGTTCTATCAATTCCTCGACAGTAATTTGTTCACCCACCGTCTACTTGCTTTCATGAGAGAAGCCACTAGTGAACACTACGGCCCCCGAGTCTATTCACATCCATCATTTACACCTCCGCTTTTACTTTGCTTTGTTACTTTGTTGCTTTCAGTTCTCACTTGGCAAACAATCTATAAGGGATTGACAACCCCTTCATAGCGTTGGGTATAAGCTTTTGTGTTTGTGCAGGATCTTGAGATACTCTTCCGCCGGATTGATACCTTGGTTCTCAAACTGAGGGAAATACTTAACGTCGCTGTGCTACATCACCCTTTCCGCTTCGAGGGAACACCAACGCAAGGCTCCAAGGCCACGGGGGAAATCCTTTGCATACTTGCCTAGGAAGTCCCTTAAGGCGTAGCCGCTGTTGAAGAATTCCTGGTGCCGTTGTTGAGGACTATCAAGCAACACTCCTATTTCTGGCGCTGTTGGAAGGTCTTTTGTTGCAGTAGCAGAAGTATTTCAGGCGTCGTTGCCGGGGATACACAGCAAACATTAGAAGTATTTCTGGCGCCGTTGCCGGGGATACACAGCAAACATCAGAAGTATTTCTGGCACCGTTGCCGGGGAGGAGAAATCAAGATCTATCCAAGTAGGTCTCACAAACTCTTCTCTTGAATTTACTTTTGTTGCCAGTTTCCTCTTGTTTTCCTCTCCCCCACTTCACATTTGCCGTTTTCATTTGCCTTTCTCTTTCGCCGTTTCCTTTTGCCTTTTTGTTGTTTCCTTTTGCCCGTTTCACTCTCTCTCTCTTCCTGGTCGTTTGTGTGTGAGATAGTCCATCAATGGCTAGACCCACCACTCCAAACGACACCCCTGAAAATGAAGTTCTCAATTTCAGGCAGAATGAGGAAGAAAATTTGAAGGACGCTTGGTACAGGATTTGCAATGCTCATAGTAGATCTACTCGTAAGCAATCCACTACCGTCCTCCTTCGCAGTTTCTATGTTGGAATTTCTCCTTGGAATAGGTATATCCTTGATACCATTGTAGGCGGGAACTTTTGGGGGAGCCATACTGTTGACCCCTATAGAGCTATCATTAATTTGGTAGGCTCACCCCTGCTCATGGTTAATGGAACTATCTTGACCTTGGAACACGTGATGCAAAGGCTTGACGCTATTGAAAACAAAATTGCCACAGTTGAACTTATTGAGGGTTTGGATAGAAAGATCCACAATCAAATTTCTCAGTACGGATCCAAGGTGGGAAACTTTTTGAAAAATTTAAAGGAGAAGGGACTTATAGTTAATGATTCTTCTAGAATTGGCAAATTAGAAGATGTCATAACCAACTTGGGTTCCGCTTTTGCCGCTGTGCAAAATACTCCAAATCTTACTCTCGAAAAGACTGTCAAGCCTGTTTTTGTTCCTAGAGCTAGTGGTGAGTCATCTAATAAAGATGAAAATCTTAAGATGATAAATGATCACGCTACCTATGGTTTGAGCACCAAAGATGACTATACGTGATTCCATCACTTTTGCCTAGCTAAGGGCGTTAACCAAAAGCGCTTGTTGGGAGGAAACCCAACGAATATATCCTTTTTCTTTATGTTTTGTGTTTTCCACACTTTCATAATTCTGTTATGATTGTGTTTTTTGTGTTTCTTTTTGCGTTTGTGCCAAGCAAAACCGTTATGATTAGTCTTGAGGATGATCGTTTGCTCATGCTGGGAAAGACAGAAACTTTCTGGTCACGAAAAGAATTTTCATTTTTGTTCTGTAAGAGATTTTGAGTTGATTCTTTTTGCTTCTGATTTCTATGAAAATTCTTCATATTGTAGTAATTGTTCAGAATTTTTGAAGTACCAGAGGTATACAAAACATACATATTGCCACAGACTAGTCAGCTGTTAATAAATTCTGTTTTTGTTGTGTTGGTTGCTTGTTTTGATGAAACTATGGATAGTATCGGGGGTTATTAGCCATGGAAGATTTAAATTACAGTAACCCAACATCATAAAAAGTAAAATTTAAGTTTGCCATAGTACCTAAGGAAGTGGTGGTTTGCTTTCTTGTACTAATGTTATCACGAGTTTGTGTTTAAGTTTCGTGTTGTGAAGTTTTCAAGTTTTGGGTGAAGTTCTTATGGACAAAAAGATAAAGAGTGGCAAGAACTCAAGCTTGGGGATGCCCAAGGCACCCCAAGAGATTCAAGGATTCCGTAAAAGCCTAAGCTTGGGGATGCCATGGGAAGGCATCACCTCTCTCGTCTTCAATCCATCGGTAACGTTACTTGGGGCTATATTTTTATTCACCAAATGTTATGTGTTTTTGCTTGGAGCGTCTTGTATCATAGGAGTCTTTTATATTTGTTGTGTCACAATCATCCTTTCTGCACACCTGGAGAGAGAGACATGTACACACCGTGATTTTGTCGAGCTTCACTTATATCTTTGGTAGACAATTCAACTCACATGTGCTTCATTTATATCTTTTGAGCTAGATACTTTTGCTCTATGTGCTTCACTTATATCTTTTAGAGCGCAGCTGTGCGTGGCTTGGTAGTTGATCTATGCTTTGAAAGTAGTCTCAAAAGGGGTAGTTATCCAAAGGGATACGAAAACATCCTCCTTCATGTGCATTGAATAGTTAGAGAAGTTTGATTCATCTCAATTAATTTTGAGTTGTGGTTATGGTAATATTGAAATCATGCTAGTAAGGTGTTGTGGATCTAGAAATACTTGTGTTGAAGTTAGTGATTCCCGTAGCATGCACGTATGGTGAACCGCTATGTGATGAAATCTGAGCATGATTAGTCTATTGATTGTCATCCTTTGCGTGGCGATCGGGATCGCGCGATGGTTTATACCTACCAACCCTTCCCCTAGGAGTATGCGTTGAATGCTTTGTCTCGATTACTAATAAAACTTTTTGCAACAAGTATATGAGTTCTTCATGACTAATGTTGAGTCCATGGTTTATATGCATTTTCACCTTCCACCATCACTATCTTCTTAGTGCCGCGCAACTTTCGTCGGTGCACAAAACCCACCATTAGCCTCCCTCAAAACAGCCACCATACCTACCTACTATGGCTTTTTCAAAGTCATTCCGAGATATATTGCCATGTAACTACCACCATGACATGTGCCACCACGTCTACATTGCCATTGCATGATCGTAAGATAGCTAGCATGATGTTTCCATTGATGTCTATGCCATGCTAGATCATTGCCACGGTACACTACCGAAGGCATTCCATATAGAGTCATAATTGCTCTAAGTTTTGAGTTGAAAGTGTGATGATCATCATTATTGGAGCATTGTCCCATGTGAGGAAATAAAAGAGGCCAAAGAAGCCCATAAAAAAAGAGGCCAAAGAGCCCACCAAAACAAAAAAAAGAGAAAAAGAGAGAAGGGACAATGCTACCACTTTTTCCACACTTGTGCATATTAAAGCATCATGATCTTCATGATTGAGAGTCTCTTGTTTTGTCACCACCATATAGCTAGTGGGAAATTCTCATTATATAACTTGGCGTGTATATTCCAATGATAGGCTTCCTCAAAATTGCCTTAGGTCTTCGTGAGCAAGCAAGTTGGATGCACACCCACTAGTTTTCTTTAAGAGCTTTCACATACTTGTAGCTCTAGTGCATCCTTTGTATGGCAATCCCTACTTATTCACATTGATATCTATTGATGAGCATCTCCACAGCTCATTGATATGCCTAGTTAATGTGACTATCTTCTCCTTTTTGTCTTGCAACCACCACCACAATCCACACCATCTATAGTGCTATAACCATGGCTCACGCTCATGTATTGCGTGAGAGTTGAAAATGTTTGAGAAAGTAAAGGTGTGAAACAATTACTTGGCCAATACCGGGGTTGTGCATGATTTAAATTTGTCGTGCAATGATGATAGAGCATAGCCAGACTATATGCTTTTGTAGGGATAACTTTCTTTTGGCCTTGTTATTTTGAAAGTTCGTGATTACTTTGCTAGTTTGCTTGAATTATTATTGTTTCCACGTCATTAGCAAACTATTGTTTTGAATCTAATGGATCTGAACATTCACGTCACATAAGAGGAATTACAAAGGACACCTATACTAGGTAGCATGAAAGCATCAAAAATTCATTCTTATCACTTCCCTACTCGAGGACGAGCAGGAGTTAAGCTTGGGGATGCTTGATACGTCTCAAACGTATCTATAATTTTTGATGGTTTCACGCTATTATCTTGTCTTCTTTGTATGTTTTATGTATCTTTTTATATCTTTTTTGGGGACTAACTTATTGATTCAGTGCCAAGTGCCAGTTCTTGTTTTTCCATCTTTTTGACTCTTTTTAGATATGATTTTGGAACGGAGTCCAAACGGAATAAAATCCCCGAAATGATTTTTTCCCGAACGAAAGAAGACCAGGGAGCCTTTGGGCCAAGCCAGGTGGGCCCCAGAGAGCCCACAAGCTTGCACCACGCCACCAGGGGGCGGCGGTGGGCAAGCTTGTGGCTTCCCTGGCCGCCTCCTGACCTAGGTTTTGCGCCTATATATTCCCAAATATTCTACAAAAAATCAGGGGAGCCTCGAAAATACTTTTCCGCCGCCGCAAGCTTCAGTTTCCGCGAGATCTCATCTGGAGACCCTTACCGGCGCCCTGCCGGAGGGGACTTTGGAGGTGGAGGGCTTCTTCATCATCATCATCGCCCCTCCAATGACTCGTGAGTAGTTCACTTCAGACCTATGGGTCCGTAGTTAGTAGCTAGATGGCTTCTTCTCTCTCTTGGATCTTCAATACAAAGTTCTCCATGATCTTCATGGAGATCTATCCGATGTAATCTTCTTTGGCGGTGTGTTTGTCGAGATCCGATGAATTGTGGACTTGTGATCAGATTATCTATGATATATATTTGAGTCTTTGCTGATTTCTTATATGCATGATTTGATATCCTTGTAAGTCTCTCTGAGTCTTGAGTTTTGTTTGGCCAACTAGATCTATGATTCTTGCAATGGGAGAAGTGCTTGGTTTTGGGTTCTGCCTTGTGGTGACCTTTCCCAGTGATAGTAGGGCCAGCAAGGCACACATCAAGCAGTTGCCATCAAGGGTAAAAAGATGGGGTTTTTATCATTGGTTTGAGATTATCCCTCTACATCATGTCATCTTGCTTAAGGCGTTACTCTGTTCTTATGGACTTAATACACTAGATGCATGCTGGATAGCGGTCGACGTGTGGGGTAATAGTAGTAGATGCAGAAAGCATCGGTCTACTTGTTTCGGACGTGATGCCTATAGAAATAATCATTGCATAGATATCGTCATGACTCTGCACAGTTCTATCAATTGCTCGAAAGTAATTTTTTCACCCACCGTCTACTTGCTTTCATGAGAGAAGCCACTAGTAAACACTACGGCCCCCGGGTCTATTCACATCCATCGTTTACACCTCCGCTTTTACTTTGCTTTGTTACTTTGTTGCTTTCAGTTCTCACTTGACAAACAATCTATAAGGGATTGACAACCCCTTCATAGCGTTGGGTGCAAGCTTTTGTGTTTGTGCAGGATCTTGAGATACTCTTCCGCCGGATTGATACCTTGGTTCTCAAACTGAGGGAAATACTTACTATCGCTGTGCTACATCACCCTTTCCGCTTCGAGGGACCACCAACGCAAGGCTCCAAGGCCACGGGTGAAATCCTTTGCATACTTGCCTAGGAAGTCCCTTAAGGCGTAGCCGCTGCTGAAGAATTCCTGGTGCCGTTGTTGAGGAGTATCAAGCAACACTCCTATTTATGGCGTTGTTGGAAGGTCTTTTGTTGTAGTAGAAGAAGTATTTCTGGTGCCGTTGCCGGGGATACACAGCAAACATCAATGTGAAGATGTGTTTCCAGCAAAACTGCCAGGAAAGCCTCCGCACCGAGAAGTTGAATTCGTTATTGAGCTTGAACCGGGTACTGAGCCTGTGTGCAAACGGCCGTACAAATTGGGTCCAGAAGAGCTGAAGGAACTTAAGAGGCAACTCAATGAGCAGGAGCGTCTGGGTCTGATCATACCAAACTCGTCTCCTTGGGGCTGTGGAGTGCTGTTTGTCAAGAAGAAGGATGGCACAGACCGATTGTGTGTCGATTACCGTCCATTGAACAAGAAGACAATCAGAAACAAGTATCCACTTCCTAACATAAATGTGTTGTTCGAGCAGTTGAACGGGGCTAAGGTCTTCTCCAAGCTCGATCTCAGGATGGGCTATCATCAAATTCGCATTCGTGAAGAGGATATTCCAAAGACTGCTTTCAGGACAAGTTTTGGATCTTATGAGTATACGGTCATGTCTTTTGGTCTGGAAAATTCTCCACCGACATTTTCTCGAATGATGAACTACATTTTATCTCCGTTCAAGAATGAATTTGTCTTGTTGTATCTCGATGATATTCTAGTCTTTTCGGAAACTGAGGAAGAGCATGAAGAACATCTCAGGCTGGTACTTGATAAGATGAGAGAGCATAAATTCTATGCCAAGTTTTCCAAATGTGAGTTCTGGTTGAAAGAAGTTGTCTACCTTGGGCACATCATCTCTATTGAGGGCATCAAAGTTGATCCGTCGAAGGTGCAGGCCATTGTTGACTGGGAGCCTCCGCAAAATGTGAAGCAGCTTCGAAGCTTTCTGGGGCTTGCAAGCTATTGTAGAAGATTCGTTGAGAACTTCTCCAAGATTGCTAAGCCTCTCTCAAGTCTTCTTCAGAAGGGTGTGAAGTATGTCTGGTCTCGAGAGTGTCAGTTGGGCTTCGACACACCCAAAGAGAAGCTCACCTCTACTCCAGTCTTGGTTCCTCCTGATGACTCCAAACCTTACCAAGTGTTCTGCGACGCCTCTCTTCAAGGTCTTGGTGTTGTGTTGATGCAAGACAAGAAAGTGGTAGCGTATACCTCGAGGTAGTTGAAGCCAAGTGAGAAGAATTATCCTGTGCATGATCTTGAGCTCGCGGTAGTGGTACATGCTCTGATGACTTGGAGACACCTCTTGTTGAAACGAAAGGTTGAAGTGTTCACCGATCACAAGAGTCTCAAGTACATCTTCGCCCAGCCTAACCTAAATCTCCGGCAAACTTGTTGGGTGGAAATGCTCCAAGATTTTAATCCGAGCGTTCAGTACACTCCATGCAAAGCTAATATCGTGGCAGATGCTTTGAGCAGGAAGGCTTACTGCAACATTCTCATTCTGAAGCTTCTCCAGCCTGACCTTTGTGAATCTTTCAGAAAGCTCAACCTTCAGTTAGTACCTCAGGGATATCTTGCAAATATTTAGATCTCTCCTACCTTGGAAGATCAGGTCCGAGCAGCACAACTTCTTGATGCAATGGAGAAGAAAGTTAAGATTGGCTTGGCAAAGGGAGTTCCCAAATATAAGTGGTTCAGTGTTGATGCCAGAGACACGTTATTCTTTGAGGATCGTCTTGTCGTTCCGAAAGGTGATCTCAGAAAGGTAATCATGGAAGAAGCTCATAACTCTCTGCTCTCAATACATCCAGGAAGCTCCAAGATGTATCAGGACTTGAAACAGACCTTCTGGTGGACTCGCATGAACGTGAGATTGCTCAGTTCGTAAATGAATGTGATGTATGTCGAAGGGTGAAAGCAGAGAATCAACATCCAGCAGGTCTTTTGCATCCATTGCCCATTCCCGAGTGGAAGTTCAACCATATTGAGATGGATTTCGTCACCGGGTTTCTGAAGTCCAAGAATTGTAATGATGCCATCTTCGTCGTCATCGACAAGTTGAGTAAAGTGGCTCATTTTCTTCCAGTCAAGGAATCCATCTCGGCAGCTCAGCTTGCAGAGCTGTACACTTCCAGAATAGTGTATTTGCATGACGTGCCTATGTTGATTTCTTCGGATAGCGAAAGTATCTTCACTTCCAAGTTCTGGGACTCTTTTTAGTCTGCGATGGGCATGAAGATACGATTCAGCACAACTTTTCATCCTCAGACTAGTGGGCAAGTGGAGAGAGTCAGTCAGGTCCTTGAGGATATGCTGAGAGCCTGTGTCATTTCTTTTGGCATGAAGTGGGAAGACTGCCTGCCTTTCGTTGAGTTCTCGTATAACAACGGTTATCAAGCTAGTTCAGGCAAAGCTCCATTTGAGATTCTCTATGGCAGGAAGTGTCGTACCACGCTCAACTGGTCCGAGACTAGTGAGCGTCAGATTCTTGGGAATGACTTGATCGAAGAAGCTGAACAAATATGTCGGGGCATTCGGGATAATCTCAGAGCAGCGCAGTCCCTTCAGAAGAGCTACTATGATAGCAAGCATCATGACATGTCTTATGAGCTCGATGACTTCGTCTATCTCAAAGTGTCTCCTATGAAGGGAACACAGCGTTTTGGCATCAAAGGCAAGCTTGCTCCTCAATTCGTGGGTCCTTTCAGTGTTGTTGGCAAGAGAGGCGACCTTGCGTATCAACTTGAGCTCCCTTCCAACTTTGCAAATGTGCATGCACTACTGAAATTCTGGAATTTGCCGTCTGCCATGGCAGACGGCAAAGGGGGCAATCACGGACGGCAAAGGCTTTGCCGTCGGTGAGCAGACGGCAAACTAGACGGTAAAAAATCCGGTGAAGAGGTTCTTTGCCGTCTGCTTTTGTAAAGCGGACGGCAAAGAATCTTTGCCATGAGGGTGCAGACGGCAAATCAAATGGGACGTCATATACTGCAACGTCCCCGTTAAGTGTTAACGGCAGGCGTCTGCTCTTTGCCATCTGTCGTGCCCCCCCTTTTCCATGTGGGGGCAGACGGCAAAGAGGGGAGAGAGGGGGGGGGGGCAGATCCCCCCTTTGCCGTCTGCCCACCCCCCTTTGCCATGTGTGGGCAGACGGCAAAGAGGGCAAACAGAGGGGGCAGATTCCCCCCTTTGCCTTCTGCCCCACCCCCTTTGCCATGTGGGGGCAGACGGCAAAGAGGGCAAACAGAGGGGGCAGATTCCCCCCTTTGCCGTCTGCCCACCCCCCTTTGCCATGTGGGGGAAGACGGCAAAGAGGGGAACCTGTCCCATTTTAATTTATTTTTTATTAAATCCATAATTTTTAACAATAATCAGTATATATATATTTGACATAAATAAATTTCTTTCCGTACTCATAACCATATTAAAATAACTCTCATTCATAGTGCATACATATTATGCAAGTTGCATCCGTACCAAACCATATATTACACCAGTTTCATCCACATGCATACAAAGTTTCATATATATCCATATACTACAATAGTTTCAATACAAGCCATGGTACAAGAAATCATCTTCAAGCATTCCATCAATATAATCCAAGCTTCCCATGAAGTGAAGGGAATCTGCAAAATGACAGATAAGAAAGTTCGAAGAATAATACTAGATTAAGAAGTGTATATATAGGTTATTTCGGAGAGAAATTAGCTAAGTATAAACCATTTAGGAGCTAACTAAGGTAATTATGTCATTTAGGTGGAACCCTAGCTAACTATAGGTCGTTTCGGAGCTAACTTGGTTAAGTAGGTCATTCCGGAGCAAACTATGCTTATTAAGCCATTTTGGATCTAGCTAGGCTAATTATAGGCCATTTAATACCTAAGTTAGGGGGAATAGGTCATCTTGCAGCTACATAAGCCTTATTATGTCATTTAGGAGAGAACTTAGCTAACTGTAGGTCATTTTTTATTAAATAGATCATTTTGGAGCTAACTAAGCTAATTATGTCATTTCGTAGGATAATTAGCCAATTTAGCCTTTCTTGGATGAGTCTAAGCTACGTAGAAGAAGAGAAAGAGAAGAAGAAGAAAAAGAAGGAGGAGGAGAAGGAGAAGGAAGAGGAGAAGAAGAAGGAAGAGGAGAAGGAGAAGGAAGAGGAGAAGAAGAAGAAAAGAAGAAGGAGAAGGAGAAAGAGGAAGAAGGAGGAAGAAGAAGGAGGAGGAGCTCCTTCTCCTTCTTCTGCTCCTTCTTCTCCTTCTCCTTATCCTCCACCTTCTCCTTCTTCTTCTTCTCTTCTTCTTCTTCTTCCTGCCTTCCTTTGATTTTTCCTCTTTCTTCTCCTCTAGTCCCCTTCTTCGGGCTAAATTGGCCAAGAATGCTTTTTTGGATCTAATTATGTCATTTCGAGGATAATTAGCTAAGTATAGGTCATGTTTTATTAAATAGACCATTTAGGAGCTAACTAAGCTAATTATGTCATCTACGTGGAACCCGAGCTAACTATAGGTCGTTTCGGAGCTAACTTGGGTAAAATAGGTCATTCCGGAGCAAACTATGCTTATTAAGCCATTTTGGATCTAGCTAGGCTAATTATAGGCCATTTAATACCTAAGTTCGGGGGAATAGATCATCTTGCAGCTACGTAAGCCTTATTATGTCATTTAGGAGAGAACTTAGCTAACTGTAGGTCATTTTTTATTAAATAGGTCATTTTGGAGCTAACTAAGCTATGTCATTTCATAGGATAATTAGCCAATTTAGACTTTCTTGGATGAGTCTAAGCTACGTAGAAGAAGAGATAGAGAAGAAGAAGTAAAAGAAGAAGGAGGAGGAGGAGGAGAAGGAGAAGGAAGAGGAGAAGAAGAAGAAAAGAAGAAGGAGAAGGAGAAGGAGGAGCTCCTTCTCCATCTTTTCCTTCTCCTTAAACTCCTCCTTCTCCATCTTCTTCTTCTCTTCTTCTTCTTGTTCTTCCTTCCTTTCATTTTTCCTCTTTCTTCTCCTCTTACCCCCTTCTTCGGGCTAAATTGGCTAAGAATGCCTTTTTGGAGCTAATTATGTCATTTTGAGGATAATTAGCTAAGTATAGGTCATGTTTTATTAAATAGACCATTTAGGAGCTAACTAAGCTAATTATGTCATCTAGGTGGAACCCTAGCTAACTATAGGTCATTTAGGAGCTAACTTGGGTAAAATAGGTCATTCCGGAGCAAACTATGCTTATTAAGCCATTTTGGATATATCTAGGCTAATTATAGGCCATTTAATACCTAAGTTAGGGGGAATAAGTCATCTTGCAGCTACGTAAGCCTTATTATGTCATTTAGTAGAGAACTTAGCTAACTGTAGGACATTTTTTATTAAATAGGTCATTTTGGAGCTAACTAAGCTAATTATGTCATTTCGTAGGATAATTAGCCAATTTAGTCTTTCTTGGATGAGTCTAAGATATGTATAAGAAGAGAAAGAGAAGAAGAAGTAAAAGAAGGAGGATGAGGAGGAGGAGAAGGAGAAGGAAGAGGAGAAGAAGAAGAAAAGAAGAAGGAGAAGGAGGAAGAAGGAGGAAGAATAAGGAGAAGGAGGAGTTCCTTCTCCTTCTTCTCGTCCTTCTTCTCCTTCTCCTTATCCTCCTCCTTCTCCTTCTTCTTCTTCTCTTCTTCTTCTTATTCCTTCCTTTCATTTTTCCTCTTTCTTCTCCTCTTGTCCCCTTCTTCGGGCTAAATTGGCTAAGAATGCCTTTTTGGACCTAATTATGTCATTTCGAGGATAATTACATAGTATAGGTCATGTTTTATTAAATAGACCATTTAGGAGCTAACTAAGCTAATTATGTCATCTAGGTGGAACCTAGCTAACTATAGGTCATTTCGGAGCTAACTTGGGTAAAATAGGTCATTCCAGAGCAAACTATGCTTATTAAGCCATTTTGGATCTAGCTAGGCTAATTATAGGACATTTAATACCTAAGTTAGGGGGAATAGGTCATCTTGCAGCTACGTAAGCCTTATTATGTCATTTAGGAGAGAACTTAGCTAACTGTAGGTCATTTTTTATTAAATAGGTCATTTTGGAGCTAACTAAGCTAATTATGTCAATTCGTAGGATAATTAGCTAATTTAGCCTTTCTTGGATGAGTCTAAGCTACGTAGAAGAATAGAAAGAGAAGAAGAAGTAAAATAAGGAGGAGGAGGAGGAGCAGGAGAAGGAAGGGGAGAAGAAGAAGAAAAGAAGTAGGAGAAGGAGAAGGAGGAAGAAGGAGGAAGAAGAAGGAGAAGGAGGAGCGCCTTCTCCTTCTTCTCCTTCTCCTTATCCTCCTCCTTCTCCTTCTTCTTCTTCTCTTCTTCTTCTTCTTCCTTCCTTTCATTTTTCCTCTTTCTTCTCCTCTTGCCCCCTTCTTCGGGCTAAATTGGCTAAGAATGCCTTTTTGAGCTAATTATGTCCTTTTGAGGATAATTAGCTAAGTATAGGTCATGTTTTATTAAATAGACCATTTAGGAGCTAACTAAGCTAATTATGTCATTTAGGTGGAACCCTAGCTAACTATAGGTCGTTTCGGAGCTAACTTGGGTAAAATAGGTCATTCCGGAGCAAACTATGCCTATTAAGCCATTTTGGATATAGCTAGGCTAATTATAGGCCATTTAATACCTAAGTTAGGGGGAATAGGTCATCTTGCAGCTACGTAAGCCTTATTATGTCATTTAGGAGAGAACTTAGCTAACTGTAGGTCATTTTTTATTAAATAGGTCATTTTGGAGCTAACTAAGCTAATTATGTCATTTCGTAGGATAATTAGCCAATTTAGCCTTTCTTGGATGAGTCTAAGCTATGTAGAAGAAGAGAAAGATAAGAAGAAGTAAAAGAAGGAGGAGAAGGAGGAGAAGGAGAAGGAAGAGCAGAAGAAGAAGAAAAGAAGAAGGAGAAGGAGAAGGAGGAAGAAGGAGGAAGAATAAGGAGAAGGAGGAGCTCCTTCTCCTTCTTCTCCTCCTTCTTCTCCTTCTCCTTATCCTCCTCCTCCTCCTTCTTCTTCTTCTCTTCTTCTTCTTCTTCTTCCTTCCTTTCATTTTTCCTCTTTATTCTCCTCTTGTCCCCTTCTTCGGGCTAAATTGGCTAAGAGTGCCTTTTTGGACCTAATTATGTCATTTCTAGGATATATAGCTAAGTATAGGTCATGTTTTATTAAATAGACCATTTAGGAGCTAACTAAGCTAATTATGTCGTCTTGGTGGAACCCTAGCTAACTATAGGTCGTTTCGGAGCTAACTTGGGTAAAATAGGTCATTCCGGAGCAAACTATGCTTATTAAGCCATTTTGGATATAGCTAGGCTAATTGTAGGCCATTTAATACCTAAGTTAGGGGGAATAGGTCATCTTGCAGCTACGTAAGCCTTATTATGTCATTTAGGAGAGAACTTAGCTAATTGTAGGTCATTTTTTATTAAAAAGGTCATTTTGGAGCTAACTAAGCTAATTATGTCATTTCGTAGGATAATTAGCCAATTTAGCCTTTCTTGGATGAGTCTAAGCTACGTAGAAGAAGAGAAAGAGAAGAAGAAGAAAAAGAAGGAGGAGGAGAAGGAGAAGGAAGAGGAGAAGAAGAAGAAAAGAAGAAGGAGAAGGAGAAGGAGGAAGAAGGAGGAAGAAGAAGGAGAAGGAGAAGAAGGAGCTCCTTCTCCTTCTTCTCCTTCTTCTTATCCTCCTCCCTCTCCTTCTCCTTCTTCTCCTCTTCTTCTTCGTCCTTCCTTTCATTTTTCCTCTTTCTTCTCCTCTTACCCCTTCTTCGGGCTAAATTGGCTTAGAATGCCTTTTTGGAGCTAATTATGTCATTTCGAGGATAATTAGCTAAGTATAGGTCATGTTTTATTAAATAGACCAATTAGGAGCTAACTAAGCTAATTATGTCATCTAGGTGGAACCCTAGCTAACTATACGTTGTTTCGGAGCTAACTTGGGTAAAATAGGTCATTCCGGAGCAAACTATGCTTATTAAGCCATTTTGGATCTAGCTAGGCTAATTATAGGCCATTTAATACCTAAGTTAGGGGAATAGGTCATCTTGCAGCTATGTAAGCCTTATTATGACATTTAGGAGAGAACTTAGCTTACTGTAGGTCAGTTTTTATTAAATAGGTCATTTTGGAGCTAACTAAGCTAATTATGTCATTTCGTAGGATAATTAGCCAATTTAGCCTTTCTCGGAGCTAACTAAGCTAATTATGTCATTTAGATGGAAGTCTAGCTATTTTTTATTAAAACACTAGAAATAACATACCATTATCGTCATCACAGCGGTGAAGCACGGTGGCTCTGGCTTGTTTCACCCGGAGAAGGCTGCCCTAGAGAAGGATCGACTGTAGAAGGGTCGTGCGATGTGTTTCGGGAGATATTCGGCACTAAACATCGTTTGCAATGTGTAGTTAGCATGAGGACACTCTTAAGATCACTGCACTGAAATGAAACTCACCGTCCCCGCCACGTTAATGACTGGCATCGGCGGAGGGACTTGGCCGTTCTTCTCGCACATAGAATGTACATTTGGTTTCGACAAGTCAAACTTTTTATTTATTAATGAAACGGACGTTCAAATGCAAAATTTGAAATAACATGAAGAAGAAACTTACCACGAAGTGCTCGTATATGGCCCTGTTAGACGCATCATTCCGTGCCCTCTCCGCCTCCACCAATGCAGTCGTCCTCTCCTCCAGCTCCCTAATTTCCTTATCCTTCTCCGCCATAGCCGCCTGCATTGCCTCTCTCTCTCTTTCCGAATAGCACCCTGCAACACAACTCATTGTTAGCAATGTAATCATATTGGTTCCAACGCACAACATAATGCGGAAAGATAGTTGAGTCCATTAAACTAACCTTGATGGCGAGCTTGACTGGCCGTGGACGCCGTGTTATCTCCGGACAAGAGCTCGTTTGGCGTGCCTTTATCTGCCGGAGAGTACTAGGACAACGTATAAGGCCGCCTCCAATGGCGATCGAGCCATGGGGCCTCCCGTTGCCAGCTATCATCACCAGCTCTGGATCAATAGGCCCCTCGCTCGGGTTAAAGTCCTCCCCTTTCCTAGCCTTCCCGTGATCTCTGTACTTCACGAGCTTGTGGTGGGAGGAGATGTTGGTGAAGTTTTCTGTATGCTCGAGGTCAGACTCAAAGAATGCCTTGACCTTCTTGTATGAGGCAGTATGGGCCATCGCATACAGGTCGTACATCTGTGGCGCCTCCATCTTATTGTGACGCGCCTAAAAGAGAGAGAGAGGAAAATTGTATTAGTAAAGGGCTCAAGATAGCATTAAGAATTAATTGCATGAGGCATGAAGCAAACCACATACCCAGTTCTCGCCAAATTGGATTAAGTTGACGCTCCCTTGATGGTGTGGCACGCCAACCATTTTGCCACGCTTCTCCTTGGCGTTGTTGTGGCTGGCCTCCCACGTTTTGGAGCACCACTAATCCACCAAGGCCTCCCAACAATCCATCTTATCCACACACCATCTCGGGGGCACCTAAGTTACTAAAGAGAAATTTGAGCGCGTAAGAACCAAATCAAGGAAACTAACTACAAAGCCTTAATAATATGTAATTACCTTCATGTAATGCTCCTTCTTATGTCTTAGCATCATGGCACTTCGCCTTGTCAAGCCTAATACGCCGCGTGGCATAGTAGTCTCGAACAGCCTGCACCCGAGCCTCGTGCCCAAAGTTTTGAAGTAGGCGGCAACATTCGGTTTCGATAACCTTTGCCGCGTCCTCCTCTTATCCCTCCTCACACCTGTAGCAGGTCTACAAATGAGACAACACCGATTAGTACAATAAATAGCTATGGTTGATTTATAATTGTGTGAAGGAGAAATTACCCAGAACTTTCATATCACCATGTCCGCCCTCGTGTCGCACAAAACACCGTCGATCTCCACCTCCGGCGGGGCCGGGGCACCCAAGTAGTGCTCCCAGGTCATTCCTACCTCTCGCTCCCGACCGGGCAACGTAACAAACCCTGGGAACTTTTTACGGCAAAGAACACCAAGGACGCTATTGGGCTTGCAGACACCCTTGGCAACAATCCAACCCCTACAGTATGACAAATTAAAGCCAAAACATTAGATATTTGAGAAAACGGAAAGGCAAAAGGTTAAATAAGAGTAAATTAACTTACTTGTCCCTATTTGGCCTAATCGACCACCTCTGCTCGGGGGTCGCTGGCACGAGCAGGAGCCCCGAACTACCACGTTGGTAGATGGTAGCCCCCTCACCCAGCTCCTCGTCGCTACCAGCATGGCCACTTGGCTTAGCCCAGGTATCCCAGTGGGTCTCTTGGGACGTACCCTCATCCCTGCTTTGCTCCGGAGTCGCCTGGAAGGAAGCCTCTGGAGCACGGGTCTCGTGGGTCGAAGGCTCGTCGACCCGAGGCTCATGAACCAGAGACCGTGTAGCCTCCACCTCAGACGAATCCACCCTAGAAGTCCTGTGCTCAGGTGAATCAGCTTGGGGTGGTGGCGGAGACCGTGTAGCCGCCACCTCAGAAGGCGTGGCAGCCACCGCCCTACCTGTCCCGCGCACACGTGTACCTTTAGTACAACATAAATACCAACATGAGTAATAAAATGTATATAAATACCAATATGCATACAACATGAGTACAACATAAATACCAACATGAATACAACGTGTACCTTTAGTGCCTCTCAGCTTCGCGGGGGGTCGACCTCCTCTCACGGGGGGCGCTCCTTGCATAGTAGAGAGCAACACTCTCCAAAGAGGCGCGGCAGGAATGGAAGTACCCATCCCATCACCTGCTGACGAAGAAGGAGCCGCGGAGTGCTTTCGACCCTTTCCCACCATCTTTCAACACCTGTCATGACAAAGAGTAAATGAAATTAGTACAACATAAATACTAACAGGACTAATAAAATGTATATAATTTAAGTGTATCATCGTCATAAATACCAACATGACTAATAAAAATTGAATACCTAACATGAACTCAAAATTTATATATAGTATAATAGTTGAATACCTGACATGAAATAATAACAATCGTGCTCGTCTATATATGCTTCGGGGTCAATAAATGCATCATGATCATCACTATCATCAATAAATGCATCATCATCATCACTATCACGAAGAACATGTGGAAGGCCACCATTATGTAATCGGTCAAGAAGTGACAGGTCATCCGCAACAGTAACCTCTTCTTCTTCCAGCCCTTCCTGTTCGGGCTCAGGGGTTAAGCCGGATTCATTGTCGCTGCCTACTTCAATGTTCTGGGGTGAAGTAGAGCGGTTCTTGAAACGTTTCTTGGACATACGTGTTTCTTGGAAGAATTCTCCTTCATATGTGTCTGGGTTAATGTGAGGTTCGTAATCCTCTTCATTGAGGGTAGGTGGTCTAAAATGTGGTGGCACTTCATAAACGACATCCCAACCTTTGAGATTTGGATCAGTTTGGCAGGCCAACGGTAGATAGAAAACTTGTGTCGCCTGTTGAGCAGTAATATAGACATCGGGAACATCTAAGTGGGTGTTTTGGTTGATTTCGACTAGTCCTATATGTTCATGAGTCCTTCTAGTCTCCCTCGGTTCAAACCAATAACATTTGAAGACTACGACGGTCGGTGGGTTTTCGCCATAGAATAGAAGTTCATAAATTGCTTCAACTCTTCCATAATACTCGGTGTCTCCTTCGCCGATAGCAGAGACAGAACAATTTGTAGACTTTAGGTCGGGCATAGATAGCTCTTTGCCAAAGGTACGAAAGTGATACCCGTTGATGTTGTATTTGTCAACTCAACTCGGCGTCCATAGACTCTGCATCAGACTACAAGTTTAATACGAAAGAATGGATGCATTAGCCGCAAATTAGACCAAGAAATCAAATGGCCCCTTAATCGTAATTAATTACCCTTTGTTTGAACCAAGAGATGAAATCGGGATAGTCGCCTCCATGCTTTGCGAGAAGCTCATACTCTTCGAAGGAATCCTTTTCGATGAGCGCTCCATCCGAGAATTCTGCGACGTATCGACTATATCAAATATCCGGGAATAAGAGTAGTTCAAAGCAATTAGAAGTTGCAGAACAATAAATTACCGAGAACTTACTCGATGTACGGCCGCACTTCTGTTAGGTTGGTGAAGATATACAATGAAATGGTCCGGCATTCTTCGACATCCAACGATTTCCCTTTCGAAGCACCGAATGGTGCGAGCTTACCTTTGAATAGGCTGAGGTTGGATCGAACTTTTTTTCGATCGCCATCATTGTACCGGGGCTTCGGGTTATGCAAATGATGATTTTTGGCTTCGTAGTGTGCTGTCACGAAGTTTTCTGCCTCCTCGGTAATGAATGCCTCGGCCATCGATGCTTCAATTCTACGTTTATTTTCACACTTAGCTCGAAGCGTCTTCTGCACCCTCTCAGTTGAGTAGCACCGTCGATTTTGAACGGCCCCCCCCATTCTTGCCTCGGTCGGGAGATGCAAAATCAAATGTTGCATTGGACTAAAGAAGCCCGGTGGAAAGATCTTTTCTAATTTGTAGATCAACTCCGGCACCAACTCTTCCATTTCATCTAGCACGCCAGGCGATAGTTCTTTCGCACAAAGAGAACGGAAGAAATAGCTCAGCTCTGCCAGTACTAGCCATTCATCCTCAGGGATAAAGCCACGCAACATCACCGGCATTACCCGCTCAATCCATATGTGCCAATCATGACTCTTGAGCCCAAATATTTTCAATTTCTCAAGACTCGCTCCCCTCTTTAGATTCGCAGCATACCCATCGGGGAACATCAACCGCATTTTCACCCACAATAGCATTTCCCTCATAGCTGGCCTTTCAAGATTGAACCATGCCTTTGGCTTCGCTATGCTTTGCTTTCCTTTCCGTTGTCGCAAGTTTTGCAACGGTCTATCACATAGAGCCTCCAGGTCGATTCTAGCCTTAGGATTATCTTTTGACTTCCCCTCTATGCCGAACAATGTACCAAAAATGGCCTCCGCAATATTCTTTTCAGTGTGCATCACGTCAATGTTGTGTGGGCAAAGGAGGTCTTTGAAGTAAGGAAGATCCCATAAGCATGACTTGTGAGTCCAGGCGTGTTCCGTATTATACCCTTTGAAGTATCCTGGACGCAAAGGATCAGGCTCGAGAGCGTTTAAGTGATCAAGGGTTTGTTGGCCTGTCAACGCAGCTGGTGCAGTGTTTTTGCCAACTCTACCTTTGATGAAATTCTTCTTGTCTTTTCTGAACTTATGGTCAGGATCCAGGAATGGTCTATGCATGTCGAAGCAAGAATCCTTGCGACCAGCCTGCAGCCAACGGAACTGAAGAGCTGCCTTGCATGTGGTGCATGGGAACCTTCCATGCACACACCAGCCAGCGAATAGCGCAAACGCTGGATAATCATGCGTCGAGTACATGTACCACACATGCATTTTGAAATTTGTTTTGGTAGCCGTGTCGTAGGTCTTGATCCCATTATCCCAGGCTTCTTGCAACTCATCCTTAAGCGGCTGCATGTACACATTCATATTCTTCCCCGGATAGTTTGGCCCTAGAATTATCAATGTCAGGAAAATGCTCTTTCTTTTCATAATCTCTCCGGGTGGCAAATTTAGTGGAATGACAAATACAGGCCAACAACTGTATTGTGTTGCCGTCATACCATACACATTGAACCCATCCGTGCTGATAACAACTCTAGGTTGTCTTGGATCTTTCGATTTATCCTTATGTAATGCATCGAAGTGCCTCCACGCAAAATCATCTGAAGTGTGTACCAGCATCTTGTTCCCATCCGCATCTAGTTCGGTTCTTTTGCCCAATTTGTGCCATGTCATCTGTCTGGCCATCTCTTCGACCATGAAAAGACGTTGAAGTCTTGGTATGATTGGCAGATACCGAAGAACACTAATGGGGATTTTGGTCTGATTCTTCTCACCCATGCCGTTGTCTACCACAATATACTTGGAAGAATTGCAAATGGGGCAATAGTTCAAGGACGCATACTCAAGCCTAAATAAGGCACATCCCTTCTCACAGGCATGTATCTTCTCATAGGGCATCTTAAGTACAACGGAGGATTTTCTCTGACTGGTACAGGTTTGCACGCAGTACATGGCCTTTGGGTAGAAAGCCTCCAAATATCGTCATCATCGCGTCTTAGCTTCTCTGCCTAGGTTGAATTGAGCCTTCAGAGCCATTACTTGCGCGATGGCATCCAGCTGACAAAGCCCAGTCTGCTCGTGGAGAGGACGTTTTGAAGACTCCAACATTTCATAGAAGGCCTTTGCAGATTCCTCCATCTCATCGTCCGAATCCCGAGCATCATCAAAGTCTTGCACCATGTCTTCAATCCCGGCACCATGCTCGTCAGTGCGACGAAGAATCACCTCAGCTCTGGCACGTTGGTCAGACTCACCATGAAAAGTCCACACCGTATAATTAGGGGTAAAACCCCACTTCTGCAGGTGTTTACCCATTTCAAACTTTGTCTGCTTTTTCCAGTTGTCGCAGTTGGGACAGGGGCACCATGTTTTTTGCTGGCCATTTGCAAATGCGGCTCTCACAAACCCCCTGGTTTTTGTTAACCATTCATGGGTCATGTCTTTCTGACTAGGGTGACCAGTGTACATCCAAGCACGATCACTCATGTTGCCTAGCTACCTATGGGGGCACAAGAAATAAATATATAATTCATCATCTATATTCATACGCTAATCAAGTTTGTCAGTTTTATTACGTTCATGCAACCTACACGCTAATAGGTAAAGATAGGTTCTAATCCCACTCGAGTATGTGTAGATTGGGTTCGTTTTCCCATGCTCCGCTCTAGATACGACGCAGAATTTCGGCAGCACCTCCCCGCTGTTCTCCTGATACACGTCCCGGCAATAAGCAGAGAGGATGTGTACCCGGAGAACAACAGGGGAGGCACTGACGAAATTCCGCATGGGATCCGGAGCACAGCATACGGGAAAACAAACCCAATCTACACATACTCGGGCTGTCCATGGATAATGTTGGACAATTCGAAAGGATGGCGGTTATAAATATGCAAAGAAATGCATATTTATAGATGTCGCCCTTTCGAACGGGAGACGCATACTAGTCACACATACTCATGATTGAAGAAACCTATAGCTAGCAAGTTTCATCGGCACGAAGACCGGGACAGAGCAAATTAAGGGGTAGGAGGAGAAGTCATTTGTGCTCAGCAACAAACGCAAGGGCGGAGCTCGTCCAACGCACGTGGAGGTCGTCGAACAACTGCACATTGAAATTCACACGATCAACACAAATACGATGTTTTTATAATTAACATAATCGGAAAATATGTGGCCTCACTCATAATTTACAAAACTATGACCCCCGTCAGCTTAGTGGCGTCGATGGTCGGTGGTGTCGGGTGTCGGTCGCGTCGATGGTCGATGGTGTCGGTGTCGGTGGCGTCGGGGGTCGGGGGTTAGTTGTGTCGGTGGTTGGGGGTTAGTGTCGTCGGGGGTCGAGGGTCACTGGAGTCAGGAGTTGGGGTCTTTTCGGTCAACAAGAGCACGAAGAGGTGTCGGGGGTCGGGGTTGGGGGTCAGGGTACGTAGGGTGTCGGGGGTTGAAGGTCAGTGGCGTCGTGGGTCGGGGGTCGGGGGGCGAGGGTCAGTGGCGTCATGAGTCGAGGGTCAGTGGCGTCGGGCGTCGGGGGTTGGGGGTCGAGGGTCAGTGGCGTCTGGAGTCGAGGGTTAATGGCGTCGGGCGTTGGGTGTCGGTGGTTAGTGGAGTTGGGGGTTGGGAGTCGGGGGTCAACGGTGAGTGGTGTCGGGCATTGGGAGTCGGGTGTCAGTGGCGTCAGAGGTCGGGGGTCGAGGGTCAGGGGTTGGTGGCGTCGGTCGTCGTGGGCCAGGGGTCGGGGGTCGGGGT
This sequence comes from Hordeum vulgare subsp. vulgare, assembly GCF_904849725.1. Classification (NCBI taxonomy): domain Eukaryota; kingdom Viridiplantae; phylum Streptophyta; class Magnoliopsida; order Poales; family Poaceae; genus Hordeum; species Hordeum vulgare. The sequence goes on along the minus strand of NC_058519.1, from coordinate 473,448,519 downwards.
CCTCTTCTTTCTTCTTCTCCTCTCTCCTCTTTTTCTTCTTCTTCTTCTTCTTCTTCTTCTTCTTCTTGATCATCTTATTATTCTTCTTCTTGTTCTTTTTTCTCCTCCTCCTCCTCCTCTTCTTCTTCTTCTTCTTTCTTTTATCTTTCTCCTCCTCTTCTCTTTCTTCTTCTTCTTCTTCTTCTTCTTCTTCTTTTTCTTTCTTTTATCTTTCTCCTCCTCTCCTCTTTCTTCTTCTTCTTCTTATTCTTTCTTCTTCTAGTTTATTATTCTCTTATTTTCTTCTAAGTTTGACTAGATAAAGCATGTAGAGTAGGAGCATAACATACAATTCAGCGCAAACATACATGTTTCTATTACAATAGAACCTCAAAAGGCTAAGATCTAAGAGGTGCAAATAAAACTACATCAATGCTTCATGCATGAGGTTTATGTCAACACCTCCTATCTTCAGACCAAAAGCTTAACATGCAACTTCTGTCAAAAATGCACATTTACTTCAAATGCAAATCTATCATTTCTTTTTTGGGGCCCATACCCTTCTTCATCTATCATTTCTTTTTTCTATCTATTTTTTTCTTTTCTATCTACTTTTTCTACTTAATAAACTAACTATCTAATTTAACATAAAAACAGAAGAAGAAAAACTAACTATCCAATTTAACAGAAAAACACAAAATAAACTAACTATCTAAATTAACTATCTAATTTAAAATAAAAAACAAGAAATAAAGCGAAAAATAAAAAACTTACCGGCGTAGGGGCAGTGGGCGGCCGGGGCGGAGGGCAGTGGGAGGAGGGGAGGGCGAGCTTCGGCCTTGGGCGGCGGGGAGGAGGTGCGGGGGGAGGAGGGGAGGGCGAGCTCCGGCCACGCGGCGGTGGTGGGCCGGAGCGGCTCCGGTGGTGGCGGCGGCGGCACTCGGGTGGGAAGGGCGCGGGAAGGAGGGGCGCGTGGAGGACGGGCGTGGGTAGGAGTTGCGCGGGGAGGAGGGGAGGGCGAGCTCCGGTGGTGGTGGCGGCGGCGCTGGAGTGGGCAGTGCGGGGGAGGAGTTGCGCTGGGGTGGGCAGTGCGCGAGGAGGAGGGTCGCGAGTTGGCCGTTAGGGGAGCGGGGGGTGGGGGCTAGGCGCCGTTAGGGGGAGCTCCCCTTTGTCGTCCGCAAAGGCTGGGAGGCAGACGGCAAACGGGTGGGTGGGGTGGGGCACGAGTTGGCCGTTAGGGTGGCGCCACTTTGCCATCCGCCTGCTCTTTGTCGTCCGCCTTTAGGGCCTTTGCCATGCGTCGGCAGACAACAAAGAGGTGGCAGACGGAAATAAAACCTTTGCCATGGGAAGCTCTTTGCCATCCGCTTCGTACCAACTGACGGCAAAGAGCATATTTGCCATGCGTCAGCAGACGGCAAAGGCACGGCACATGGCAAATTTAGCAATTCCAGTAGTGATGACGTGTTCCATGTCTCTCAGCTTTGGAGATGCTTCAAGACTCCCGAGCGCGCAGTTGATCTTTAAGACATCAACCTTCAACCCGACCTATCATATCGTGAGCATCCAGTTTCGGTTCTCGAGGCGACTGAGCGCAAGACCCGCAACAAGTCTATCAAGTTTCTCAAGGTGCAGTGGTCACACCATTCCGATAAAGAGGCCACTTGGGAACGCGAGGATCACCTCCGTTCCGAATTCCCAGAGTTCTTTCAGTCCTAGATCTCGGGGCGAGATCTTTTTGTAGTGTGGGAGTGTTTGTAATGCCCCGGAGTGTAACTTGCCATATTTGGAACCTTCATGTATGCGGGTCCATGATGTCAGGGCCTTCTGAGATATGCATGTGTTATTTCATGTGATTATACCTTGTCTCCCCTTTGCGTTCATGCATCCATTCATCCATGCCTTCATTGTGTTTGCTGTAATTGTGGGTCCATGAATGTGGTTGTGATGTTGATGTGCTATGTGATGTTGGAGTGGTGCATTTGAAAGTGGGTTTCAATTATGTTAGTTTTCAAATAGGTTTCAAACCCCCCTTCTCTATTTCTCAAGCTCAAGTTTTAGTTGCTCTAACACTCGTTCAAAAATGTTTATCTTTTAGAGTGATTTGTGGTGGATGTGGTGCTAGGTTTAATGTGATTCGAATCTATGTTTGAGTGGGGTAGATATTCACAAAACAGGTTATTTAATTATGTTTTGTAAATATTTCTTTGCTCCGAAAATTCTCTTTTCATTTTATTTAAATAGGTCATAATTCCTTATGACCAGAGGCATTTTTATTTTTATTTTTGGAGCCATAATTTTTCCTAGGAGTTAATTGTTTGCTGGCTTTGTTTTAAATTAGGAAACCCCAGGGTTTTCCTCCTCTCTATGTGGCGCCAACAGGAGCCCATCTCCCCCTCGCTGGCCCATTTTCCTCCCTCCTCTCGTTATCCAGCCCAGCTCCACGACCGTCCCCTACCTCCCGCTGGCATCACCTAGTACGACCGAACCTCCACCACTGATCCTCCATGCCTCGATCCTGCCGCTCCAGCTCGTCCCCCGAGGTGATATAAGCCGCCCACCGTCCTCTCCAGCTCTAGGGTTCCTCGTTTTCCTCCCCTCTCCCTCTTGGCGACGTCGGGGGCGATCCCGAGCAGCTCGACGCCATGGCCTCCTCCTAGTAAGTTCGACCCCGGCGATCCAGTGCCGCCCCTTCTTCCCCGAGCGGTCCAGCCGCAAGCGGAGCACGGCAGGGTTCCATTCCCGTTGGAATCTCGCGAGGAGCTGCTTCCGACACCCTCCCTCGACGCCAGCGCCTTCTCTGCTTTGGCTACTTCCTCTACGACAACCTCCCGCAGCGCTCGTCGTCGGCAGCTCTCTCCCTCGACGGGGCCTTGTCCCTTCATAGCTAGGTGAGCAGCCGCGCGTCCTCCTTCCCCCTTTCTCCCCGAATAGCCAGACGACCGAGCCCCTGCTCGACGCCTGCCGGAGTTGCACCGACAGGTTATACGTTGTTGTTTCTTGCTATTGTGTAGCGTAGCTGTGTGCATGTGGGCGTAGACGCGCGAGTAGGTTTCCTTCTTCGAGGTGTAGTAGCAGATCCCCCGCAGTTCCATATGTGTGTGTGAAGCGATCGGCTCAGGTGAGCTCGTTGCCGGCGCCTCTCTGCGGAAGCAGAGCAAGGGCGGTCCTTTTGTTTGATTACCTGGTAGGATTCCCGTGTTAGGCCAATAACCGCAGCGTAGCAGAGTGGCACCAGGGAGGTTTTGCTGCCAGCATGTCGTGGGTTCGAGACCCAGTGGCAACCCCTTTTTATTTCTTGGTTTTGGGCACAGTGGCTCGACAGCGTAAACTTAACCTGTTTACTTCCTCTGTTCTGTTGAGCCAGAGGTGATAGCCCAGTGGTTGTGCTAGTGTGTGGAGTGCACTACGTCTTGGGTTCGACCCCCCAAGCTACCCCTTTTGTTTTTCTTTGTTTTTCTTTTGCTGTTTTATTGTTTGTTGCTTAGGCAATGCTTGGGCAGCAAGTTGGTGGTTTTTGCCTCACAACCAGTAGGTTTTTCCCCTTGTTTAATTTGTGTGCATGTGTAGGGATTTAGTGGTGCTAGTGCATGTGTGTAGAGTGTTAATCTGTGTGCAAGCTTCCATGTGTGGAGTGTGCTTGTGTGGTGCAAGCACCCACACTACTAGAAAAAGGACTATAGCTAATATGGAGACTAATGGCGCACCATTTATGTGGTGCGCCACTGCTATATAGAAGTGGCGCACCAGAGACTGGTGCACCATTAGTGTCCATATTACTAATGGCGCACCTTTTGTCTGGTGCGCCATTACTATCTTTGTCCTGGCCCCACACCCTTTCCTAGACATATTAGTGGCGCACCAGGGTAAGTGCGCCATTACTAGTTTTAACTAGTAATGGCGTACCACATCCACGGTGCGCTAGAACTAACAATTCTTTTTTCAGTTTTTTTTCAAAACTACTAATGGTGCATTATTACGAGCTGCGGCATTAGTAACCTTGGTTACCAATGGCGCATTCTTATGTGGGTGCGCCATTGATAACCAGAAGTGAAAAAAAACTCCCGCTCCCCTCCCCTCGTGGCTCTCCTCCCGATCCAAATCCAGAAACTCCCGCTCTCGTGGCTCTCCTCCCTCCGGCCGCCCCTCCCACCGCACCTGCCGTCGCCGGCAGGCCCTCCGACCGCCTCCCCCACCGCACCTGCCACCGCCCGCTGAATCCCCTGCTCCCCCCCTCGCCGCTGCGTCACCGTCCGCCTCGCACCGCGCCCTCCCCACTCCGTGCCTCTCCACACCGCCACCACGAACCCCCGATGATGGGCGACGACAAGGGCGTCGCCGCCTCCCCCTCTACCTCCGCCGCGCTCCGTCCTTCGGCCGCGAGGTTCACCGCGAGGTGCGCCCCCTCCCTCCCCCGCATTTTTGAACATAGATTGAACATACATTGAGTTATAGGTAGGACAACCATAATTATCTTGTTATAACACACCTGGGGCAAGCTAAAAGCAGTACAGTTATCACCCATAATTGCCAATGAGTCTCTGATTTGGTTGACCTAACATAACATGAAACCCATTTTTTGTTAACAAACTTGCATATCATAGTTTCCACTTAGATATAGCTTGAAATAATTGTACCTCATCAATATATTTGTCTCCTGTAATAAGATATTAACATAAGGTTAATTCAACTGCTCAAAAATATATTTCGATATCCAACAGCTGTAACCAGAGGTACTTCAATAGCAAAAGAATCTCAAACTAATAAAGTACATAGGCAGTAATGTAACTTGAACGAACCATTGATGTTGGGCACCCGTTGGAGAGCTTCATAAACCATCTGGTCCACATATTTTCCTTCAGTTATATGAAAATTAACAATTAAACAAATGGAAGTTTGACCAAACAGTGAATGGGGACTGGGATTCAGATCTTTACAAGTAGTTTATTATGATAGATTAGTTTAGCAATCCTGGGATGTGAGGGGTTTTGTTTTGGGACTGGAATTCAGATCTTTACAAGTAGTTTATACTCATAGATTAAATAACACATATACATGCTATCCCTATTTATCAAGATGGCTCTCTTAGCTAATTCGAAATCCGGCCCAGCTCTAATGTAACTAATCATAACAATAGCTCTCAGTGGATTAAGGCCAATTTACTTAATCTCTAAGTTGCTGCATTCAGCCAAAGTGTGGATCTACAGCTTCAATGGATTAATTGGATTTTTTTCCTTTACTTAAGCAAAGCTCCTTTGCTGTCAAAATCAATGATAGTGTAGGCACATATATTCTGGGTGGAAAAGTTTTAAAACAGAGAGACCCGTCCTCTCCCGTATGAAAATTAATTATGATAAATGTGAACTAGTTGCTATTAACTTTAGGAGAAAATGATATTAAGACTCTTTCTTAAATTTTTTGTTATAAAGTTGGGGATTTCCTCCTGAAATATTTGGGAGTACCGCTTCATTACCTGAAATGAAGGGGGTAAAATATTCAACCTATTATTGATAAAATCATTAAAATAATTTGTGGTTGGAGAGGCAGGTTGCTTAGCTATGAGGCTAAGCTGATTCTATTGCACACTTGCATTGCTAGTATTCCTATGTATTTATGTCTCTGATCAAATTTCCATAATGGTTAATTAAGACCATTACATATCAAATGTCTCACTTTTCTGGGGTAACATGGGGGAGGTTCACAAGTACCACCTTGCTAATTGGGGATTAGTTTCCAGAAGAAGGACTTTGTGGGCCTGGCGGTCATAAACTTGAGGGAGTTTAACATGGCCCTGCTTGCATCTTGGTCTAAGAGATATCTACATGGATGAGAGAAGCCTTGGATAACTTTGATTAACTACAAATATAACACCAGAGGGCCTAATATTGCACACTTGACAAACGGTTGTATAAAAATGATATGGGATCGATGTGAAATAAGCAAGAAATATAATGTTACCTGAATTCTCAGTTATTATCTGGTTGATGTAAATAACTAAGTAGCTGTTGTTGTGAAGTTTGGATGGTTGCAGCATGCTCGCAGCTGCACGTGCCTTTTGATACTTCATCCAATCCTTCATGATATGAAACAAATGCATTTTTTGATTGATCTAGATAACTAAGTAGCTGCTGTTGTTATCTTGTGATGGTGTTGTTTAATCCTCACATTCCCCTCCTATGATATGATGTTTGCCAATTATTATCCGAACCAATTATTATCTAACAAAGATGAAAGTAGAATGGTGATGTTCTTTATTCTTGTTCATTCATGCTTTTCCTTTTTGATACTTCCCTTGCACCGAAAGAGTGCTCTCTATGTTTGGTAGGTTTGCTTGTTTTGCCGGAATATTGATTCATTTCCGTTCCGGCAAATTTCAGGCGCTCCATATGTCCACTTTTTAGTAAATGTCATGCCCAAATTTTCTCTGCTTTAGGAATTGTCGTCTCACAACGAATACGTTATGTGCGAATACTTCCAAGACAAGAGCGGCCTTTGCGACACGCCTTTCCTAGTTGATGATAAGCGCTTCAGCATCATGCTGGATGGTTCTTCGAAGTGGATACAGTAAGTCACAACGACAAGTCTTTTTTCGTGATTAAGCATGACTTCTTTTGCTTCAACTTATAATTTTTATTTTTTACTATTCTACTAGCGTATCCCGTGCCATGCAAGACATTATGTGTTGGATAAGATTGGTTTCAGTACTCAAGAAACTATGGAGGTAAAGATAGTTCACTTGAGGACCGAGCATGGTTATACTTTTGTCGTAAAATTGTACAATGCAGACACCTACTCCTTTTTTGAATGCAAAACTTGGGTAGCACTATGCAAGGCTTATGCATTTGAGCCTAATATGCTTATCACCTTTGATATTCGTCCGGAAGATGAAATTGAAGGTAATATTGACATCTGGGTCAATGTGCAGATGCCTCCAGTTCTATCATTATGTGAGTTTCTCAACCACATTTATTAAGTAATTTATATTGTTTATTTAAAAATAGTTGACAACTTATTTCCATTGACAGCTTATTTTCATTCTTCAAAAAATGTACGGAAAATGGTAGACAGAACCTATTACTACAATGATGAAGCAGAATTAACTTATCAGGAGATACATCATCTTGTCCATTTTATCATTGATCTTGAGAAGTACAATACCAATCAGCAAACTTCCCAACATTATGGTCAATATGTGCCACTAGTGCACGTGGTGAACTATGGTAACATGCATGGAGATTGCATGGTAAGATTTTCTACTATTACGACATCCATGCATCTTTTGCATAAATTCTTGTAAAACTAAACTACATTGCTAGCTACAAAGCTAATACTTTGTTTTTCAACAGAAAATCCCGAAAGATTGTGTGCCTCATCTGATGTTACCAAGAGGTCGCGTTGATGTTATGATGATACGACCAGCGCGGCTAGGTCAGCCTAGGTATCTGATGTACTCCTGTCCATACCGAATTTCTAAAACCGATGAAGTCATGACAATCAAAGATTGGAAAAAAATGTATGGTCTATCCTAGAGAGCTACTTGGAAGCAACATTGTGCGTAGGCCAAGAATTGGAGACTAGATGATCTCCATTCTCCATAATGGAGAGTCAGGGCCTATCTTGTTTTTTGATATTCTACCTAAGCAGAGGAGTAGGTCCTAGGTTCAATGAGTTATTATGTGCCACAATGTGATGATGTGCTACAATGTGATGATGTGATGATGTGCTACAATGTATTAAATAGTATTGGTGGTAATGACTATGAGCTATTTCCGAGATGATGTGATGATGTGCTACAATGTGTTAGAGTTGACGATGATGATGATGATGTGCTACAATGTATTTTGTAACCTGTGCACCATCTAAAAGTGCAGAGGTTACAATGATGATGATGATGACGATGATGATGATGATGTGCTACAATGTGCTAAAAAAATCCTAATATTCATAGTAGTGGCGCACCATCTAAAAGTGCGCCATTAGTAAACCCACAGCAGTGGCGCACTTCTGGGCCTACTAATGGCGCACCTTGTGGTGCGCCACTATTATGTATATTAACACTGGCGCACCATGGGTGTGCCATTACTATTTATTAGTAGTGGTGTGATAATAGTGGCGCACCTATAGTGCGCCTTTAGTAGTCAAAATAGGTGCGCCACTAATAGCCTTTTTTCTAATAGTGCCAAGTGCTTGTGTAGGTGCATGTGACCATGTGTAGGTGTGCATATGTGCATTAGTGCTTGTGTAGTAGTAGACTGTTGTTGTGGTTGCAAGCACACCCATGTGTGTGCTTCTGTGGATGGCCATGTGAGTGTGAGCTCGCTAGCATTGGAGTTGTGTGTGTGTGTGTGTGTGCATGTGTGAGTATGACACACACATGCCCAAGGCATGGTTTTGCCTTAGTGAGCACTTGTGTGCAAGCATGTATGTGTGTGTGTTAGTGATAGTGGTGTGAGTGTAAGTATGTGTGTGTTTGGAGACTAGCATGTGTAGGTGTGTGTGCATGAGCACTTGTGTATGCTTGATATATGTGTGTGTCTGGTGATGTGCTATGGCACACATACTTGCGGTCTAAACCCTCATGTCACCATTGGAGTTGTGAGTGTGTGCAAGTGCATGTGTAGGTGATGATTTAGTGTGCATCACATATAATATGGCACTATTTGCATCTATGTGATACCATGTAGTTTTTCCTTTCAACTTTGTGCCTATTTGTTCTATGCAAGTACCTAGGTATTATATATGTTTTGGGGTAGAATCATCCCAGGAATCCATTGGTGGAATCAGATTTCCGTTTGGAACACTTTCTGGGAATGTCATTTTTCTGTTTTGATCTATGTTTAGAGCTTGGTGCCATGTGATGTGATGAGCCTAAGAGGATGATTCCTTGATGTGGCAGTAGTGGGTGAATCCCTCTACATCATGGTGGTTTTGTTTTATGCTTAGGAGTTTGTATGTGCAAGTTGTGCTTTGTCATATTAGGCATATGGCTGAAATTGTCAGCTTACTGAAAATCTGTGATTTTCACTAAGTCTGAGAAACTGCTCTTATTTTCTTCCCTTGTAGTTGTGGTTGCAAAAGTTCATGTGTTGGGAATCAGCCCTTGCAATCAACTAGAGAGTTGGAGATTTTGTGTTTTCCTAGCTCTTTGTCAATGTTCATGCACTTTCACTTCCTGTAGATATTGTTTTGGGGGCTGTCAAAATGCTTCAGAGCATAAACAGCTGGTGAGAATCTGAGATTTTCGCTAAGTCCCTGAAAACTGATATGTTTGTCCAAGTTAGCACCTGTAGATCTTTCTGTGTGTAACTCCTTTGTATTATCTTTTTGCTCATGCTTGTAGAGATTTTGAATAGCTTTTGCCACATATCTTGTTTGGCACATTTGGGTGGTTGTAGGTGCTTTGCATGTTGCTCTCAAACTGCTATGTTGTTGTTTAGGACAGATTGCATAGTTTTGTTGTTCTGAAGCTTGTGAGTGCGTAGTTGGTGGTGTGGTGAGTTTCTTTGCACCACCCCACCTATACTTGATTGTTTGGTCATGTGGCAACCTGGGAATACCAGAAGTATGCCATTGGAGAGTGCTTGTGGTAGATTTGATCCGTAGGACTCTGTATCTTGTTTCGTAGTTTCCGGTTGATCTGTAGGTCCGTTCTCAACGTTCTTTATATGTTTTTGCATCGTTTTCTCGTGATGCACCTGTTCATGTCATCTTCATGCATGTCAAAATAGCTTAGAGAGAAGTTCTGTCCAGAATTTTGTCTTTTCTTCTCATGCATATTCAAGTGACTAGAATAGAGATGCATGCTACATTCTCATCTCATGCATCATGTGTTTGTTGCATCATGTTGTGTTTTTGTTCATTGGCTGTTGTTTTTATATTGGGTAGCACCGGGATCGGAGAGCGAGTACGTGGATTCGGGAGAGTATGTGCAGGATGAACAACATCAGTTCCAAGCTGAAGACATCACAGGCAAGATGACCATGACCTTGATACCGTCTCTAGCTTTGTTATGCCTAGGTTAACGTTTCCTTCGTCGTATGCTCGCTGCCTACCACTGATATAATTGCCTCCTGATATTGCCATGAAACCCATAAACTTTCCCCTCCTAGCTAATATTGAATGGCTAAGTAGGCTTGCTCAGCTTCTAATGTTAGCATTGTGATACGTCTCCAACGTATCTACTTTTCCAAACTCTTTTGCCCTTGTTTTGGACTATAATTTGCATGATTTGAATGGAACTAACCTGGACTGATGCTGTTTTCAGCAGAATTGTCTTGGTGTTATTTTTGTGCAGAAATCAAAGTTCTCCAAACGTCCTGAAAATTTACGGGGAGCAGTTTTGGAAAATATCAAAAATACCTGCGCCAAGTTCCACCTCAGGGGGTGGGCCAGTGGTCCACAAGCCCCTGCTCCGCCACCACCCCCTGGTGGCGGTGGGCAGGCTTGTGGGGCCCACAAGCACCTACCGCCCCCAACTCCAGCTCTATAAGTTGTCTTTCTTCCCAGAAAAAATAAAAAGAGAAGTTTTCGTCGCGTTTTCGATACGGAGGCGTCGCCACCTCTTGTTCTTCATCTACAGGACAGATCTGGAGTCCATCTTGGGCTCCGGAGAGGGGAAATCGTCGCCATCGTCATCATCAACCTTCTCCCTCTCCAATTCCATGAAGCTCTTCGTCGTTCGTGAGTAATCTATTCGTAGGCTCGCTGGGCGGTGATGAGTAGGATGAGATCTATCATGTAATCGAGTTAGTTTCGATGGGGATTGATCCCTAGTATCCACTATGTTCTGAGATTGATGTTGCTACTACTTTGCCATGCTTAATGCTTGTCACTTGGGCCCGAGTGCCATGATTTCAGATCTGAAATTATTATGTTGTCACCAATATATGTGTGTTTTAGATTCGATCTTGCAAGTTGAAGTTACCTACTATGTGTTATGATCCGGCCACCCCGGAGTGACAATAACCGGAACCACTCCCGGTGATGGTCATAGTTTGAGGAGTTCATGTGTTCACCAAGTGCTAATGCGTTGGTCCGGTTCTTTATTAAAAGGAGAACTTTAATATCCCGTAGTTTCCTTTTGGACCCCCCTGCCACGGGAGGGATGGACAATAGATGTCATGCAAGTTCTTTTCCCTAAGCACGTATGACGACACACGGAATGCATGCCTACATCACATAGACAACGGGAGCTAGCCACATATCTCTCCATGTTATAGTTGTTGCATGATGAATATCATCCAAACAAATCACCGACCCATTGCCTACGAGTTTGTCCTACTGATGTTGTTACTTGTCTTGCTCTGCTGCTGCTACTATTGTTGCTACTGCTCTTACTTGTCTTGCTCTGGTGCTGCTACTACTGTTGCTACTACTGTTACTTGTCTTGCCCTGTTGCTACTACTACTGTTGCTACTACTGTCGCTTGCTACTGTTGCTACTTGCTACTGCTGTCACTACTGTTGTTCCTTGCCACTGCTATCCCTGATTACACTGCGTTACTCGCTACTTTGTTGTTACTAATGTGCTTGCAGATACTAATCTTTCAGGTGAGGTTGAATCTGACAAATTCAGCTGCTAATACTTGAGAGTATACTCTCACCTCCCGACTGGTAAACCAACAAATTGGGTCGAATACTCTAACCTCGAAAACTGCTGCGAACCCACGCGCTGGTGGGCCATCAACAACATTCTTCTAGTCTCATTTCCGGGGAGTGCTATCAGCATTCTTATGGTGCCGTTGCAGGAGAAGGTTTGTTGTTATAAGCATTCGTCTAGCTAACACCAGAGATTGCAGGATCAACCCTTTTCTGGAGCCATTGCTAGGGAAGCACAGCTGACGTCAGCAGTTTTCTGGCGCTGTTGCCGGGGAGGTATTGCTATATTCTCTGAGTCACTTGGGATTTATATCTGCTGATCACTATGAAGAATCTGAAGGATCCGAAGAGCAAAGTCTTGCCCTCAACTACGAGGGGAGGTAAGGAATTGCCATCTAGCTCTGCACTTGATTCACCTTCAGTTATGAGTAAGTTTCCGACTTCACCTCCTGCTAGAAATCTTGATTTGTCGCCTGTGCTTGATGATGCTTGTGATACTACTGCTACAGATGCCATGCTTGATACTATGCCTAATGATTCTATGCTTGATACTATGCTTGATACTGCTAGAGATGCTATGCTTGATACTGCTTTGCCTGATGATGCTAGAGATGCTATTTTGCCAGATGATGCTATGCTTGATACTGCTAGAGATACTCCTTTGCCTGATGTTCCACTAGGAGTGTTCCTTGATGCGCATATTGCTAGAGTTACTGCCAATGCTCGTGATGCTTCTGAAATTGTCGATGCTATTGAGATAGAACCTGCTTTTGCTCTTGCTAGATCTAGCTCTCCTAGATATGAATTGCCTCATATACCTGAGGGTTACGTTATGGAGGGAGAGATAGCTGAGGATTTTCTTGCGTGTAAGGATGCCTATGACGCTGAGAAATTAATTCTCAAGTGGAAGGAAAAATCTTGGGAAGTTAGGATGAAAAATGATCCGAAGTTTGCCACTTCACCTATCTTTGTCACCGATAAGGATTATGAATTCTCTGTCGACCCTGAGATAATCTCTCTAGTCGAATCTGATCCTTTTCATGGTTATGAGTCTGAGATGGTCATAGCCCATCTTGCCAAAGTATCTGAAATAGCCAACCTTTTCACTAATGAGGAGAAGATCCGCCACTACTATATCCTTAAGCTGTTTCCTTTCACTTTAAAGGATGATGCTAAAGCCGAGTTCACCTCTCTTGCTCCTGGATGTGTGCGTAGTCCCCAGGAGATGGTCTATTACTTCTGTGAGAAATATTTCCCTGCCCATAAGAAGCAAGCTGCCTTGCAGGAAATACTCCCTCCGTCCGGAAATACTTGTCATAGGAATGGATGTATCTAGATGTATTTTAGTTCTAGATACATCCATTTTTATCAATTTGTACGACAAGTAATTCTGGATGGAGGGAGTATACAACTTTGCTCAACTCCAAGGAGAGAGTCTTCCACAAGCTTGGGGAGGCTCGTCCAGCTACAGAATGCTTTGCCTGATCACCCTCTTAAGAAGAACGAGATACTTGATATCCTCTATAACAGACTTACCGATGCCTCTAGAGACTACCTAGATAGTTGTGCCGGTTGTGTTTTTAGGGAACGAACTATAGAACAAGCTGAGACCCTACTGAATAACCTCTTGATCAACGATAATGCTTGGACTATTCCCGAACCACCTCCTAAGCCAACTCCTAAGAAAAGAGGTATTCTATTCCTCAGTCCCGAAGATATGCAAGAAGCCAAGAAATCTATGCAAGAGAAAGGCATTAGATCTGAAGATGTCAAAAATCTACCACCTATCGAAGAGATCCATGGTCTCGATAACCCGTTACATGTGGTAGAAGTGAATTCTCTGCGTAGGTTTGACGAGAGTGATATTCCTTTTGATAAACCTTCTAGCCTATGCTTTGATGAATTTGACAACTTTGTTGCCAAACAATAGAGTTTCAATGATTATGTTAGCAGACATTTGGAACAAAGTACTCGTATGCTTAGCCATTTAAGTGCTTGTGTAGACAGAAATGTGAATGCTCTGAAGCTTCTGAGTAAACATGTCTCTATGATTACTACTCAGGTAGAACTAGTACTTAAAGCTCAGAATGACCTGCTCAATGAATTAAATGACAACTCTGTCAGAGTCATTACTAGAGGAGGCAAAATGACTCAGGAACCTTTGTATCCTGAAGGTCATCTTAAGAGAATTGATCAAGATTCTCAAGGAATCAATGCTGATACACCTAGTCATCCTAAGGAGAAGAAGAAGGATGATAGAAACCTGCACGCCAGTTCACCAAATACTATCACACCTGAAGAACCTAATGATATTTCTGCGTCTCATGCAGAAACACAATCTGGTGATGAACATGAACCTGGTGACAATATGGACAGTGATGTTCATAATAATGCTCAACCTAGCCATGATGAGGATGTGGAGATTGAACCTATGGTTAATCCTGATAATCCACAACCTAAGAGATACGACAAGAATGACTTCACTGCTAGGAAGCATGGTAAAGAAAGGGAGCCATGCATTCAAAGACCTATGCCCTTTCCTCCTAAGCCATCCAAGAAAAAGGATGATGAGGATTTTGAGCGCTTCGTTGAGATGATAAGACCCGTCTTTCTGCATATGCCAAGTACATGAAAGATATCGTGACTAATAAACGGAAGATACCAGATCTTGAGATCTCCACCATGCTTGCCAATTACACTTTCAAAGGTGGAACTCCTAAGAAACTTGGTGATCCCGGAGTACCCACTATACCTTGCTCTATTAAAGGAAACTACGTAAGAACTGCCTTATGTGACCTTGGAGCCGATGTTAGTGTTATGCCGCTCTCTCTTTATCGTAGACTTGAGTTGGATAAGTTGACACCCACTGAAATTTCTCTGCAAATGGCCGACAAATCAACTGCTTTCCCTATCGGCATTTGCGAGGATGTGCCTGTTGTGGTTGCTAATACCACTATCTTAACAGGCTTTGTTATCTTGGATATTCCCGAGGACGATGCCATGGCTATCATCCTCAGAAGACCCTTTTTAAACACTGCAGGGGCTGTTATAGATTGCAACAAAGGCAATGTCACTGTCCATGTCAACGGTAATGAGCACACAGTGCACTTCCCGAAGAAACGATATCCAGTACATTGCATCAATGCTATCGAAAAGACTTCATCGATTCTCATTGGGAGCTTTGAATGCCCTATTCCTCGTGTCAAGATGAAGTATGATTTGCTTGTCGGGGACATTCATATCCCCATTGAGGTGACTTAGTGGCTATTCGAAAATTCTATGTTCTCTCTTGCAATTCGAGAAGGTTTTGTCATAAGGACTTGATCAATCCCATTGACGGATTTCTTTCGATGACCATGAAATGGATGAATCACAGAGTCACATACCTCTGTTTTGAGTTTTCCTTTTCTTTTGCTTAGAAGAAAAATGCTGGAATTAGTTTAGCTTTTCCTGTTTTATGTTTTAGTGTCCCACAGAAAAATACCTTGAAAATAAAAGTTCTCCGATGGTCCTGAAAATTTAGTATGATTTTTTCTGGAATTTTTGAAAATTTCTGGGCCTGAGAGCTGGTCAGGGGGCCTGACTAGTGGGCCACAAGCCCCCCCACCTCCACCTACCCCCTGGTGGCGGGGTGCAAGCTTGTGGGGCCCACAGGCACCCCCTCCACTCACTCCAGCTCTCAGCCTCTTCTTCCACCTCCAGAAAAAATTGTTTCGCAGCTCAAACCCGTGTTCTTGCTCATTTGGCTGTGATTTTCGATCTCCTTGCTCAAAGCACCATTCTCCGAACTGTTTTGGGGAAATTACTCCTTGGTAAGTGACTCCTCCATTGGTCCAATTAGTTTTTGCTCTAGTGCTTTACCCTTCGCGAATTCTTGCTACCTTGGTGACCCTGTTCTTGAGCTATAAATGTTGATTTTATATGGTCCCAAGTAGTTTTAGCGCGTGATACGGTCTCTAGGCACTAGTAGGAGTAGTTTCTACAAGGTATAGTTGGTCCTCATTCACTTTTCTCTTGAACTTCAAAAATTTCAGCATAAGGAAATTATGTTCAGGAGGAAGTTTCATGGTGGTTCCTCAAGTAAGAAGGGTCCTCATCTCTCCTTTCGGGAGCCCGAACCTTTTCAACTAAGGGACGCACCAGTGCAACCATGTGAATGGCCTTCCGATGAATTCATGATCGAAGCAGGCTTCAAGGATGAGTTTGATGCACTTGTCCGCAATGACGGGTTAGAAGAATTCCTCTCGGATAAATGTGAACAGTATGCTATGCTCACTGCCTCTTCCGTGCATAGATTTAAATTTTTAGCTGGGCATGAATCATCCATAATGTTTGATCTGTACGATAAATCCTATACAGTGGGTCTGGAGGATTTCAATAGGATTTGCAAGATACCCGATGGAGGTAGTGTTATTGATCCTCCTAAGTATTCGGTCAGAGACTTTGTCTCCAGTATATCTATTGGAGAAACCAGAGATATCACGCAAGCCACCATAGGAAGCATCCATTTCCCTGCCTTGCACTACCTTTCCCTCTTCATAGGTAGGTGCATTAACGGCAAGGGTGCACATTGTCACCTATGCGCTTACGACCTCAGTATCCTTAAGAGCGCAGTAACAGGTGACAGGAGCTTCAATATGGGAGCTATTATAGCAAGGAGGCTGAATAAAAATGCCAGTGAGGGGGATTTCTTTGGTGGAGTTTATGCTACACGCTTAGCAAATTTTCTTGGGGTATTCATCTGTCCAGAAGACCCTCCTCTCCGTACAACCTACCTTGATCGTGTCACTCTAACACGCTACCAGTTCCTTGAGAGAGATCATGGATCTATCCTATACCGTTTGATATTTAACCGGCAGCACGTTTTCCATATTACCCTTCCTGCTCCTACTTTCTTTGATTTTCAGGTTAAACAAAGATACTACATAACCATAGGAGAGGCAGGGGAGTATGAGAGGGAGGCGACTGTTGCTCGACTTCGTGTGGCAGCTATTCAGGCAGTGGCTGCAGCACTCCCGCATAATACCCATTATGACTTTGGGTATCGCCAGGACCCACCATGGGAGTAGACCAAGCTAGTCCAAAAGCCTAAGCTTGGGGGAGTACGTCTTCTCATCGACTTTACATTCATGCTTATGCTTTCGCTTTGTTAGCCGGTGTTTACACTTTGCCACTGTATTATCCATGCTACTTTCTTTTTGTTTTCTTGTTTTCTTGTTTTGTGTCCTTTTGAGAAAACCCAAAAAGATTTTTCTTTCTTCTTTTGCTTGTTGGGAGCTTTCCCGTGTAAATAGCTTTCTTTTTCTTTGTGTCAAGGTAGAAGATATTGGTTACAATGTTTAGTGGTTCTTACATACTTACTTGTTTAGCTTTCAAAGAGTCATATTACTTTGTCTTCTCCTTTGTGTTTGCCTGCAGATTAAGCTTAGTCCAATGCGCTTATTATCGTTTTCATCGTTCGAACGTGCAAATGAAAGTCCACAATGATGATATATGATGAAGTGACTGAGACTGAAAAGCTGGTATGAACTCTATCTATTTTGTTTTTGTAAATATGACTAGCTTGTCGACCCAGATTTAGCTTTGTTGTGAGAGAACCATGTTTGCAATGACAACTTAGAGATCATAGTTTCTGATGCCATGCTTATTTAGCTGAGAGCTTATAATGTTTTGTCTTGATTGCCAACATAGATTTTGAGATGACTATGATGTAGTATGATAGGATGGTATTCTCCTTTGAATGTTTCAAGTGGCTTGACTTGGCGCATGTTCATGCATGTAGTTGAAACAAAATCAACATAGCCTCTATGATGTTCGTGTTCATGGTGATTTATATCATGTTCATGCTTGCATTCAATGTTTGTCAAACTCATTGCATCTTGATGACCGTTGTCGCTCTCTAGTTGGTCGCTTCCCAGTCTTTTGCTAGCCTTCACTTGTACTAAGCGGGAATACTGCTTGTGCATCCACTTCCATAATCCCAAAAAAATTTCCATGAGAGTCCACCATACCTACCTATTTGCGGTATCTACCTGCCGTTCCAAGTAAATTTGCATGTGCCACTCTCTAAACCTTCAAGAAATAAATCTGTTTTGCATACCCGAACCGCTCAAGTGGTGATAGAGGGCTATTGGTATCTTCCATGCTAGGAGTGTTATCCTCGACATGTGTTTATTCACAGTCCTTCACGAGAAAGGGGTCGGTATTTGGGATGCCCAGTTCCATGCTTAAATAGAAAACATAACTGTAAAACAAGACTCCCCCCGGATTGATGTTAGTATGGACGGTACCCGAGGATTCGGCTAGCCGTGGAGTGTGATTGATTGGTGGTGGGGGAGTTAAAACTTTACTTTTCTGTTTGGGAACCACCTATAGCATGAGTAGCATGGAAGATATTGAGAACTCTTGGTCATTGCGTTGACAATGAAAGCATGCCACCCAAAATTATTATCTCTGTTTTCAAAGCTTGAGCTCTGGCACCTCTGCAAATCAATGCTTCCCTCTGCGAAGGGCTTGTCTATTTATTTGCCTGTTGACTCATCCTCCTCGTATATAAGCACCAATTAGAGAGCACCTCTGTCATTTCTATGCTTTGCTTTTGATTGATATTGAGTATGACTATGACTGGATCTTCGTTGCTATGAATTACAATGTTTAGTCAGCCCTTGATCTTTGAAAGTGCTCTGCATTTATGTTTTGCGGTCTCAGAAAGAGCTAGCGAGATACCACCTATTCGTATTGCTTCATGCTTGCTTTGATTGAAGTGTTGGTATTTGAAACTCGTTATTATTTTCTCGTTAGCTGATTATGCCATTGATATTAGTTTACCGTGAGACCTTTGTGTCATTTGCTTATGTGGTTAACTTGTGACCTTGCTGAAATTATGGTGATGAGTTAGACATAGTTGCAACAACAAGATCAAACAGAGTTTGTCAAAGTTTTTGTTTCTCTCTCAGTTTGTCAACTGAGTTGCTTGAGGACAAGCAAGGTTTTAAGCTTGGGGGAGTTGATACGTCTCCAACGTATCTACTTTTCCAAACTCTTTTGCCCTTGTTTTGGACTATAATTTGCATGATTTGAATGGAACTAACCTGGACTGACGCTGTTTTCAGCAGAATTGCCTTGGTCTTATTTTTGTGCAGAAATCAAAGTTCTCCAGACGTCCTGAAAATTTATGGGGAGCAGTTTTGGAAAATATCAAAAATATCTGCGCCAAGTTCCACCTCAGGGGGTGGGCCAGTGGGCCACAAGCCCCTGCTCCGCCACCACCCCCCTGGTGGCGGTGGGCAGGCTTGTGGGGCCCACAGGCACCTGCCGCCCCCAACTCCAGCTCTATAAGTTGTCTTTCGTCCCAGAAAAAATAAAAAGAGAAGTTTTCATCTCGTTTTCGATACGGAGGCGCCGCCACCTCCTGTTCTTCATCTAGAGGGCAGATCTGGAGTCCGTCTTGGGCTCCGGAGAGGGGAAATCGTCGCCATCATCATCATCAACCTTCTTCCCTCTCCAATTCTATGAAGCTCTTCGTCGTTCGTGAGTAATCTATTCGTAGGCTCGCTGGGCGGTGATGAGTAGGATGAGATCTATCGTGTAACCGAGTTAGTTTTGATGGGGATTGATCCCTAGTATCCACCATGTTCTGAGATTTGATGTTGCTACTACTTTGCCATGCTTAATGCTTGTCACTAGGGCTCGAGTGCCATGATTTCAGATCTGATATTATTTTGTTGTCACCAATATATGTGTGTTTTAGATCCGATCTTGCAAGTTGTAGTTACCTACTATGTGTTATGATCCGGCAACCCCAGAATGACAATAACCGGAACCACTCCCGGTGATGACCATAGTTTGAGGAGTTCATGTGTTCACCAAGTGCTAATGCGTTGGTCCGGTTCTTTATTAAAAGGAGAACCTTAATATCCCGTAGTTTCCTATTGGACCCCGCTGCCACGGGAGGGATGGACAATAGATGTCATGCAAGTTCTTTTACCTTAGCACGTATGACGACAAACGGAATGCATGCCTACATCACATTGACGAACGGGAGCTAGCCACATATCTCTCCGTGTTATAGCTGTTGCATGATGAATATCATCCAAACAAATCACCGACCCATTGCCTACGAGTTTGTCCTACTGCTGCTATTACTTGTCTTGCTCTGCTGCTACAACTACTGTTGCTAGTATTGTTACTTGTCTTGCTCTGTTGCTGCTACTACTGTTGCTAGTGCTGTTACTTGTCTTGATCTGCTGCTGCTACTACTGTTGCTACTACTGTTGCTACTACTGTTGCTACTTATTACTGTTGTCACTACTGCTGTTCCTTGCCACTGCTATTGCTCGTTACACTGCTGTTACTCGCTACTTTGTTGTTACTACTGTGCTTGCAGATACTAATCTTTCAGGTGTGGTTGAATCTGACAAATTCAGCTGCTAATACTTGAGAGTATACTCTCACCTCCCGACTGGTAAACCAACAAATTGGGTCGAATACTCTACCCTCGAAAACTGCTGCGTACCAACAAATTGGCGCTGGTGGGCCATCAACAACATTCTTCCAGTCTCATTGCCGGGGAGTGCTATCAGCATTCTTCTGGTGCCGTTGCAGGAGAAGGTTTGTTGTTATAAGCATTCGTCTAGCTAACGCCAGAGATTGCAGGATCAGCGCTTTTCTGGAACCATTGCGAGGGAAGCACAGCTGACATCACGTTGCTAGTTGCAGGTGCCAGCTGTCTCATGTGTTTACATGAGAATTTGATATCATTATGTTTTAAACTGCTATTTAATTAATGTACCTATATACTTGGTAAATGGCGGAAGACCTAGCCTTTTGCCGGGTGATTTGTTCCATTATTGCGGCCTTAGTTTCCGGCTACCGGTGTTTGATTCCATAACTGATCGCTCCTAACACGTTCGGGTTGTTATGGGGACCCCCTTGATAAATCGTGTAGTGTTAAGACTTGTCCGGCAGGACCCAACATTGATGTTAATTTGCTAATCACTTAATAATAATTTGCATAGGGAATAGCTACCCCGAGGATTTAATCAACAACCCGGGCCAGTGCTCCTCATGAGTGTTGGTCCAAACTAGAACACCGTGCAGGGCCATCCCGGGGTAACTCGAGAGATTTCTCTCGCCACCGTACGCTTCGCTTATCCGGCGTGTCTTGAGACTGAGATACGCGGCTCTTATCGGGGTCGTCGACACGTCGGAAGGTCCTGCTAGTCTTATCTTACCTTAGCGATATATCTTGCGTATAGGATTCCGGTGAAGCTTTGATTTTCCCCAGAGTTGAGGTTTCACTACAAGGAATATGGTAATACACGACGCTATATTTTCGTCGCTGCATCGTCACGGTTTTTAATTTACGACGATCACACGACGAAAAACCAAGCGTAAAAAACGGAGCGTCAGAAATGAACAGCACCGACGTTTTTATCGAAATCGTCGTAATTTTTACGACGATTCCTGGATCGTCGCAACCTTTACGACGACCCTAAATCGTCGTTGGCAATCAAACCTAGTCCTACGTGGCAGTCCTACGTGGCAAAATTACGACGAAATCAAAACATCATGGTTGAAATCAGCCCAACCCATTTCAATTGATCACATGGGCTGATTTTATTTTTTTGGGCTTTTTCTTATTGGGCTTCTTTTTGGGCCTTATCCTATTTACAGCCACTTTAGTATTTTTTGCGAAATTTTTGTATCATTATAATTTGGGCCCTGGCCGTTTAGTGCCCAAATACATTTGGCCTAGTTTCAGTTTTGGCCTTTCGAATTTCAGTTTTGTGTGTAGGTCCCACTTGTCATGTTCTTCTCATAATTTGTCCCATGTGTCAAGAAGTTCTGGTCAGGTTTTCATTTCACACATTTTCAAATCGCATACCATATGAATATTTCAAATAGAGCAGAAAGAACATGTGAAATTCATGAAATTAACACGGAGGTAGTATATTAGAATTTTTCCAATCTGTTACAAAGCAGATATGCCTATTATTACAATATACAATATGCATTCTTGGATAAGTAGAGCTTCACACAATTGGCTTCAAGGCTTCGCACTTCAACTTTCTTAGGCCTGGAGGTCCTGTAGAAGAAACAACAATTTTATTAAGAGCTACAAGATACAGATCAAGAATAGAAACAAGGCACAAAAACTGCATAACAGTTACAATACAGTTATTTGTTTTAGTTCGTACTACTACTGTAATCGATGCAAAAAAACATACTACTACTATAATTGACATAAAAATCTCGAAAGAGACCAGCAGAAGTCAAAAGATATTTTTAGAACAGATATTTGCATTAAAATTAGGCATTAAAAATAATGGACACAAATATTTGTATTAAAGATTAGGCATTGCACACGCAGCAGAAAGAGACAAGCAGAAGTCAGAACATATTTTTAGAACAGCTCACGACTACCAACAATAATGTACACATAAAACATGGGTCTTAAATTTTCATAAAGTTACACATATATTTGTTGGTTACCAAAGAGCAGAATTTAATGAGTTCATGGGGAAATAATAATTCGGTGCTAGGTGACCGTAGAACTTGCAAACACAAAATATTAGGAATAAATCCCTAAAATAATCTTATAGGCACAGAAGCCATATGTGCTGAAACTTTAAGGACAAAATACAAATTATCAATTGGGAAGAAGCTTCTCAATATATCGCAGAGAAAGAAATAGCCACATCATTCTTAGAAATTAAAGATTTCATTCATTAGAAACTTGATATCAGTCATACGTGTTACATTCTAGCAACAATTAGTTGACAACATTACTAAAAACATCCCTGCCACGATGTAGGAGACATTCCTTGTTAAGATGCAACGGTGAGCCACTCTTAACAGTGGGCATGAGATTCCTGAATCTAGAGGCCTCCTGGAAACAGTACAAAGACAGTGGGCAGCGTAAATGCGTGAGACCATGGGAAAGATAAGATCCTGTAACGACTAATTGATCAACTGAAAGAAAAGAACTAATGCTTTGCCTGAGTTCTATATCAAATAGATGTGCTTCTATCAGGGCTAGGTCATGTACCATCAACCTCGTCCAATATATTGTCAAAAAAATCAGAACTTTCTGGATCAAACTTAGATCCCATCAAAAGATTAAGGAAAATAAAGGCACACTTTGCGGGGGTACATTACAATCTTAATTGTGTTAAAGCCTGAAAGAAACTGTGTAAAGAAATTGTTCTTAATGTCTGAATAAATAAGGCACGTGCATGCTTGGTTGGGGGTCATTGTTTAGCTTGGTTGGGGGTCATTGTTTACAGGTAAAAAAGTGAGGCAGTACCCACAAGCATGAACCAACGAAGGTCTCAGGTTCATGAAATGCTAATTATACGAACACACCACATCATGTTAATCAGGGCAAAGGTGGCACCTACAAAAGCATTACTACTTGAGTAGGTTGTTCACGGGGTTGGGGGAACAGTGAGCTGAACGACTAAATTCGCAATTCCCACTGCAGGAGTAGAGCGCAGCAGCATACCTTGAGTGAAGTGAGGACGCGGACGATGTGCGAAGTCAAGTCAACCTGCAAATCGGATCAAAACACCGAGAGCTGACGTGTGCTGTTCAGCTGCAGTCTACGAATCAAAACGTGAAGAGCCCGCGTGCGCAATACCAAAACTGGGAGAGCTCACGTGCGCGATTCAGCTGCAATCTAGGAACCAAAACTGCAAGAGCTCGTGAGGGCAATTCAGCTGCAGTCCACGTATCAAAAGGGAGAGAGCTCACGTTGCTAAGAAGAAGAGTGCAAAGGTTTCCTTCTTGAGCTTCTCCTCGTACACGTCGTCCTCGGCAGCATAGTCATCCTGCACGTGTTCCAAGCATATCTCATAATCCCAAGCAGAAACAGCTCAACACACATAAACAAGCAAATCGACGACAAGTTACCAGATCCACCACTTTGAAGACGGCCTTGTCGTACCGCGCCTTGGCCTCCTCCGCCATAGCCTGCACGCACGCACGCACCAACCAAAATCACGGCACGAGGTTAATAAAATAGCGGCATGAACTGAATCAGCCTGCGGCGGAATCAGAATCGGGTCAAAGGAAAAAGGGACGGGCATGGGGGATTGCTGATTAAAAAAAAGAGCAGGCGGGCTTTGGGATCGGGGCCGGATCGATTCGGACAGCGACGGACGGACGGGCGGATGGACCTTGGCGAAGCCCTCGGCGGTGCCGGTATGGGTGCCGAAGAAGATGGTGACGCGCTTCCTGCCGTCATCGGCATCGTCGACGTCGACCTTGACGGGCGGCGGGCGGAAGGAGGCGGGGTGCGGCTTGGGCGGCGCGGACCCGCCGGATCAGAGCCAGAAGGCGAGGACGAGCAGCCCCGCGACGAGCGCGGCCGCGGTGGCCGCGAGCGTGGCGAGCGGATCGCCCCCCGCCGCCGCGGCCAGCTCCGGCGGCAGCACGGACGCCGCCCACTCCCTCGCCGCCTCCAGCAGCACCATTCCCCGATTCCTTCCGCCAACGGCCCGGGGTTAGGAGGCGATGGGAGGTGCTCGTGGAGGCGCACCGACCACCAACTGTTGTTGCTGCTGTGGAGGAGGGGTCCGTCGCGCAGATCGGATCGGAGGGAGGCGGGGCGTTGGGTGGGTGGGTCAGAGGCGAGAGGACGGTGCGCGTGGGGCTGGGCGTCAGTGGGAGAGAGGGAACGAGGGGGTCGGTCGATCTGGAGGAGGGAGAGGCCGAGGGGTAGGTGGGGCGAGCGGGTGCGCTGTGTGGGATGGGTGGCGGCGGCCAGGGTAGTGGGGAGGGTGAACGGGTCGGCTAGGGTTAGCCCCTTGGGGGGCTTTTTACCCGAGGGTGGTTATGGGCCGGGGCGGTTGAGGGTCTTTTTCTTTTTCTTTTTTTAAAATACTTTTTTCTATTATTCGTTTATTAGTTATCATTATTATTACTAGCACAAGGCCCCGTGCGTTGCAACGGGGTATGCAATTTTTCTACTGAACAGAATATTGGGAAAAATATGGAGGGAAACTGGCTGAATTAAATGAGCTAAAATTTGGTGGAGTGAGGTTATATGGTCAGTGTCATCACGTGGTAAATTTTCATCAACTATAAAGCAATATAAAACATAGTTGCTTCACAAAATGAAAATATTACAAGAAACAAAGATTGGATGATGAGCTCACATGATTTGTTAGACGTGGATAAAATTTTATGGAGAGCTATGTTTTGGGCAAATAGATGATGTGGAAAGAATTCAACTCATCAGGATATTCCTATCTAGTACTTCCTTCACAAAGCTGTTAGCTGAACACAAACTTTGGAAATTTGGTGAGAAAGATTTACTAGGCAAACCGTTACGAAAGTTTTCATGAGACAATGATTTGGATAGGAAAGAGTGCCCAAAAAATATGAGGGTAATCAAAGAAATAGAAATAGCACTTCCTTCACAAAGTGCTATTCTGAACAGAATAGGAAAATGAATATTGCTGAATTATTTTTGAACTATGGAAGGAAGGGTTTTCACATATTTGAGAAGTATATGGTCCAAAGTATTTATAGAATTTTTCAAGAATTTTCGAAATGACAGAATAGTAGGTTGCTTCACAAACTAGGATGAGGTGGGATAGAATGGACCCACGAGTGACATGTCAACATAGTTAGAACATGTTACGACATTTTTACAATCGTCGTCAAAGTTATGACAATCTCATCTTATGCGGTTACGACGTTTTTGACTCACATCGTCGTAATTTATATGTAGATTTGATCCCCTCAAACAGTTTACGACGATCTCAAATGAAATCGTCACAGATTTATGACGAATTCATCAACGACGTCTTAGAGAACATCATGTATGAGCATATTTCTTGTAGTGTTTTACTCTAAGGAATCCGACGAGATCACGAGATTCGTGATAGAGGATTACTTTGCGGCCCGTGTCCGTTTGTGATGGACTAGTTGGAGCACCCTTGCAGGGTTTAATCTTTCGGAAAGCCGTGCCCGCGGTTATGTGGCAACTTGGAATATTTGTTAACATCCGGTTATAGATAACTTGAACTAATCCTAATAAAACTGCCAACCGTGTGCGTAACCGTGACTGTCCCCTTCTAAGACCTCTCTTCGATCGGGAACATGGTGGGGTTATGTTTGACGGATGTAGGTGTTCAGGATCACTTAGTGATCAGCTAGTCTTCGACCGCAGCATAGACCACCACATATTTAAAACTCTGTTCTACGTAAGTTAGCCACCATAAATGCTTAGGATGCTGCAACCTAAACATTGAACCTTCCTCACCTAATAACTTGACTAGTTTCGGTACCAAGGTCATAGATTGCTGAGTCCCAGTGGCTCACATATTACTTCAACACCCCAACAGGTACAGGTACGTCCGACACAGGTGATCTAGATGGCACGCAGCTGGCGTGGTAGTACGATGAGGAGAACGACCGCATGTACGTGAACTATCCAGAAGACTGAGGCCATGGTCGTGATCGTGGGAAAGCATGCGGGATAGCATAGCTTTTTTGTCATGTTATGTAGTCCGTAGCGGAACTACCTTGTCTGAATAAATGTGTGGATGTAACTCTGATATTATCTATGTGAGATGGCAACGATTCCCTATTTTTCATTCTTAAACTATGTATGTGCTATGTTTATCTTGCTTGCGAAACGCATAGATGCGCTTCTTTCCATTTTGGGGGCATCGCCCCCTAAATAGGAAAGGACCGCATCTTAGTCGTTACAGCTACTGCCCCAGATCCGTCGGTCTCGACTACCTTTTCGCCCGCCGCCGTGCGATGGCAGTGATTTGGTCACACCGCGAAAGCGGCGGTGGCATTGCTCTGCTTCGGCTAGCCCCCCTCATGGTAAGATCCTCAATCCCTCCGCTCCCCTGATCGTACTACTCTCTTTGGGTTCTTCATGCCATGGTCGATTTGATGCTAGTCTGTGTTCTCTTAGTGCTTGGTGAAGGTTGGTTCACCTATTATTACCTCAATTGATTAATGTGCTATCTTTATGGATTTGGCAATGTGTACTTTGGTCTACTTCTCCTCCTACTGCTTTACATGTTCATATTATAGTTCTCGTTCATGTCTATGGACCGATTACAGGAAATTCTCTTCTACTGTCGGTCTTACATTGCAATTATCTTGCTCTTATAGATGTTATTGTTCCTGTCATATAGCACATGCTAGTTTCTTTATTAGTTGGTTGTTGGTTCTGTTTGTTCATATGTATAAGTGCTACTGTTTGTTTGTTATCTTATAAAGGATATAGTCCTTCATTTGTATGTAGATGTAACTCTCTTATTGATCAACAATTCAACATATACTGATTCATCTCTTTACTACAATTACTCTGTGTAGTTCATGATTTGCTCATGTAATGGTATAAAATTAGTTTCTCTTTCAAGCTGGTATCTATGTTTGATATATACTAGTCTTTATCTAAGTACCATGTATTGGTATTTCTTGTATGGTTTAGTTAGTACATCATCTACTGGTTTCTTGTTTCTTGTTTTCCTGTTTACCTAAGGGTAATGCTACATTTTAACCTTAATCAAGTTTTCTTGTTTGTTGTTTCTTGTTTTGCAGGTTGATGAATTCGAAGAAAGAAGTAGAAGATGAAGAACTAGATAGTAGTATAGGTTTAGTTTAGGACTTTTCGTTTCTTATTTTATTTCTTTTTCTTCAAGTGTAATTCTTGAATGCTTGTAATTGCCATTTATATTGATAAAGTTTATTGTTTCTTATCCAGCCCAAATAATTGTAATGTTTCATTTATTATGAATATAATTTCCTTTTTCAATTTTTCCAATATCACTTGTATTAATTATTCATGGATATAGGTTTGCATCTATGCCTACGGCAAAGCCGTCGGTATACATGCCGCGTGGTAGCTCCAGGCTGAGGACTATGCCTACGGCAAAGTCGTCGACATAGTTATGCCACGTGGCAGCTCCTGGTTGGTCGGACTTAGCGACGGTGCCGACGACTTTACTATGCCGAAGGACTGACAAGACTACGCTGACGCAATCTACGCTGACTGGGGTATGGCGACGGTGGCCGTCGGCATAGGCCTATGTCGACAGGGTTGTGGCCTATGTCGACGGCCTGAGGCCATTGGCATAGCCCCTGATTCCGGTAGTGTACAGTTAATGGTGAGAACAACAACCTGATCCCTTCACCTTTTTTTCTGTGATGTTCAACCATAGCAACCATGTTTGATGTTTAGTTTAATGTCGCCTTCAAAGCTGGCTTAGTCTATACTAAATGTTCTGTGTTGTTAAGTGCATCATCAGTCATCACTGGTGCCTCTTTGTTCAGATGTCTATGTCATATAAGTAAGTTGGTGTGACCATCATTTATGAAAAACTGTGCAACGACATTTGTATCTGCTTACCAATTTTGTGTCTGGTCCTTACGAGGCCCGACTTTCACCACATACATGTAAGTATTAGATGGTGCACAATGACACATGAATCAGTTTTTTTTATTCGATGCAACGCATGGACATTTGTCCTAGTTATGTCCTAATGCCCAACCGTATAACTTGTATCCTTAAAAACATTTATTAACAAAGCTATATGGTAGATCTCATAAATAAAACGTGCATGTTGCCAGGTCGATTGGATGGATCGATCCGATACGTTGTGTTTCTCCCGAGTTTGCCCTAGCAGCCGCCGCCTCGCTCATTGCCTGCCACCAACTCCTGCATTTTACTGCCTAAGTGCTCGCCCGATAAATCTAACCAGTCGATCGCCGTATATATTGCCAGATGCTGCCACATGCAATAATCTCCCTCTACACTTTTTACGATCTTGTCAAAAAAACATCTAACTTGATCCTTCTCTAGATCAAAAACTCTAACCTCCTTTGAACCTTGCTTATTGTACCTCCTGTTAGATCTAAGATGGTGAACATACAAGGTCAATCACACGAGACACGACATTGAGATTTGTTAATGAGGTTCATCAACATGGTTACATCCCCGAGGCATGACCATGTATGCTCCTTTCCGTAAAACTGTCATAATACGGGGCACTGGCCACCTGAAAGCAAGCATACCCCCTCCTCCCGGGTTTGTGCTCAATCAAGTTGGTGTTAGAAATTTAGGGTTTGTGGTCTACCCCCTATTCCTCTGCGCTTATCCGTGGTGCTGCTCACAATCGCATCTCTGAGGCTAGGGGATAGGGACCTTCTTATACTGTCTTTTCAAAGAGTCCAGATCAAATTACCAACAACGATCATATTTGTGTGTTAACAAATTCTACCCGTTAAGTCCCTGGAGCACACACTTGTGAGCAACGCGCCGTAATAGAGTGTAAATTCCTCTAATTACGTAGATCAACATTAGGGCTGTAATCTAACTATACGATCTAACTCCTTCCGATCATCAGTGTACCCGGGTAGTCCTTCCAATATAAATACTATATTGTATTCCATTGATGATTGACCAGCTTCCTTAAGTATATAACTTAAGTATGTTCCAACAAGTAATAATTTCAAGATAATCATGTAAAGTAATTCCATGTATAAATACATGTATAATTTCATAATGAGGTTTTCCGAATATTAGCAATTTCTATTATTTGAATATAGTTGCAGGACACATAATTCCAACATCTCCCACTTGTCCAAAACGATCATTCAAATATTCATAAATCCATAGCCTAAACATGCTTGCCAAATACCTCCTGACTAAGAAGCTTAGTCAAGGGACCAGCAATCATATTAACACGATGTTGAAAACTCCATAAATATATATTGTGATATATTCCCTCAATATGTTTCCTTGTTGTGACCCCTAAGATCACTAGAGACCTTAGTTTCCGCCTAATTATTCCAGCATAGCTGTCCTCGGCGTCTCGAGTATTATTTCCTCGAGTGCAATTCCACCTTTACACCCACCTAGAGTATTTTGTTTCCTCAAGTAAAAATTCCGCATCAATTATTTTCAGTCACCTATATCAATAATATGAATAATTCCACATTGAGTCAAAATATATGATAACCATGTTGAATAAATTTTCAGAGCCACATAAATATCAAATCCAATCAGTAAATGAAGTTCCATAAGTAACCATGTTTGAATGAAATTCCTGACTTTAGTCAGTGAACCTGCACCATATTAGTACTACAAAAATAAAATTGAATATGCGTACCTGGACTTATTTCTTATCTCGTAGATACAATAATAGCTTCCTCAATGTGTTTAACAATTGACACATTGTGATGCACTTTCCACAATCTAATATGTTGTGTGACATTCCCTTAGCTTCTTGTTTTTCTTTCCACTACTTGAATGCAGCTATAAATTCCGGAAGCTAAGGTACGATTGTATAACAAAGATACAGTAAATTTCAACACCATGTATTATCCCTTTTTCCTTAGGAGTTCAAGCATAATTCCTCAGTGAGATTGGTTTCAGTACTTTAACAAGTTTGTAATTTTCCATACAAACATTTCAAAAGCATGTCTTATGTGGTTCCACTCCCAAAACATAGGAAGCTTCAAAAGATTCCTTTCATATGAAAGTTAAAACATGACCAAGCTTTCACTTCCATCAATGTGGTTTTATCATTGCAAACAACAAAACAATGTTAACATATACAATAATAAAGCAAAATATTTTATACTTACATTTGTAGATGACCTCCTTGCTTCATTTAGAAAACCATATGACCTGCTATTCCATTGATGTGAAGCTTGTTATAAAACCATACAATAACGTATTCAATTAGCAAACTATGTTTTATTTCCTCTTTCCTAAAATTCCAGGAGCGAGAGTTTCCACAAAGTATATTTCCCTTTGTGTGAAGAACTGGATAACAAGAGTGACATTTTAGTATTCCAGTGAGTCAAATTTCCTCACAAATGAATAAAAACACTTACAGACAATGGGCTTGGGATTTCTTGGTATGATAATAAGTTCCCAAACTATATAATTCCTCACTGAGTTTATTCCTTCCCGCAATTCCTCCGCCCGTAATTGTCATTGATGAGAAAACCTTCTTAAGATAATTTAATCATTCCTCCACAAAATTAGAGTGACTTTCCCCAAAAATAGCACACATAACAATTGTCCAGAGATGAAATTCCAAGTTAATTAATTCCTCCCACTTATCCTAGGCATGTTGGTGTTGGGAGTGTCACTTGTAGTTTCCTTGGGGACAAGATTATATTCAGTATGATTGTATCAATTCCACTTGATCATAAACATAATTGTGTTCCTACTTTCCACCAGTTTTCCTTTTCCAAATAAAAAGAAAACACCCTTTGATCCACTGGTATAACCATGAAAAAATCCTAGTGTATGCTTTGTAGTAATTAAGAATTCCTTGTCAGGTGACTGTGTGATATTGACAACCAACAGTATATATGTGGTGCTTCTTCCAAAAAACAAATGGTAGTAAAAGTATTCAATTCATCCATTTAATTTCGGAGTGTGCAGCTTATTACAACAATGGTGAACAGTTCCATGCTCTTTTCATGTTGAGTTGACATATTCCTGAAGTGTACTTTCCCCCACCAATCAGTTTTTAAAATTTTGTATCTTTTAATCAACTGATTTTCCAATTCAATACGTAATGTGACAAGCACAATAAATACTTCCGACTTGTATTTCAAATAGTACAAACATAACCATATCAAGTGCAATTATCAATGAATGTGATCAAATAAATAATCTAGCCTCTAGTGGGAGTGGAAAAAATACCATAACTATATATAAAAAAATGATGTGATCGAGGTTTCCTTTTGTAATATCCTTCCACCTTAATAAAAGGTGTGCTAGTAAAAAATGTCCAGTATATATGCTTGACAAAATACCAAAGTCCTCCCATTATAGTTTAGAATTCCAGAATCAATAAGCCAATTCATCTAGTTCCAAGATGTGTGTACAAGTCGTGGATGATGTAGATAATAAAATTCCAAGCATGTGTTCCCCTTGTCAGTATTCCTCCATATAGAGTTATCTTTTCCAAATAAACAAATTTGTTTGCCAACTTCCAATGGACATCAAGAAAGATAGACCATTGTGTGAAAATCCATAATGCACTAATTTAACCTTTTAGCAATGTTTCCGCTCTTCCTTTTCCAAATAGTATGTTATAATCAATAGATTCCAAGATAAAAATAAATCAAATCCCTTATTACGGAAGTTGCACAGAGTGTTGTATAACAGTAATAGTTTTCCTTCACAAGGAAGTTTCTGTTGGAAATATGCCCTAGAGGCAATAATAAATTAGTTATTATTATATTTCTTGGTTCGTGATAATCCTTTATTATCCATGCTATAATTGTATTGATTGGAAACACAATACTTGTGTGGATACATAGACAAAACACTGTCCCTAGTAAGCCTCTAGTTGACTAGCTCGTTGATCAAAGATGGTCAAGGTTTCCTGGCCATGGGAAAGTGTTGTCACTTGATAACGGTATCACATCATTAGGAGAATCATGTGATGGACTAGACCCAAACTAATAGACGTAGCATGTTGATCGTGTCATTTTGTTGCTACTGTTTTCTGCGTGTCAAGTATTTGTTCCTATGACCATGAGATCATACAACTCACGGACACCGGAGGAATGCTTTGTGTGTATCAAACGTCGCAACGTAATTGGGTGACTATAAAGATGCTCTACAGGTATCTCCAAAGGTGTTCGTTGAGTTAGTATGGATCGACACTGGGATTTGTCACTCCGTGTGACGGAGAGGTATCTCGGGGCCCACTCGGTAATACAACATCACACACAAGCCTTGCAAGCAATGTAACTTAGTGTAAGTTGCAGGATCTTGTATTACGGAACGAGTAAAGAGACTTGCCGGTAAACGAGATTGAAATAGGTATGCGGATACTGACGATCGAATCTCGGGCAAGTAACATACCGAAGGACAAAGGGAATGACATACGGGATTATATGAATCGTTGACACTAAGGTTCAAACGATAAGATCTTCGTAGAATATGTAGGATCCAATATGGGCATCCAGGTCCCGCTATTGGATATTGACCGACGAGTCTCTCGGGTCATGTCTACATAGTTCTCGAACCCGCAGGGTCTGCACACTTAAGGTTCGACGTTGTTTTATGCGTATTTGAGTTATATGGTTGGTTACCGAATGTTGTTCGAAGTCCCGGATGAGATCACGGACGTCACGAGGATTTCCGGAATGGTCCGGAAACGAAGATTGATATATAGGATGACCTCATTTGGTTACCGGAAGGTTTTCGTGCATTACCGGAAAAGTTTCGGGCTCATCGGTAGTGTACCGGGAGTGCCGGGAGGGGTACCGGGGACCATCGGGAGGGGTGTCACGCCCCAAGGGGTCTCATGGGCTATGGGAAGAGATAAACCAGCCCCTAGTGGGCTGGAATAAGTTCCCACTAAGGCCCATAAGGTTTGAGAAGGAAAAACACAAGGTGGAAAGAGTTTCCAAGTGGGAAGCTGGAATCCTACTCCAAGTAGGATTGGAGAAGGACACCTCCACCTCCAATTTCGGCCAAACCTTTAGGTTTTGAGGCTGCCTCCTCCCCTCCCTCCCACCTATATATACGGAGGTTTTAGGGCTGATTTGAGACGACTTTTCCACGGCAGCCCGACCACATACCTCCACGGTTTTTCCTCTAGATCGTGTTTCTGCAGAGCTCAGGCGGAGCCCTGCTGAGACAAGGTCATCACCAACCTCTGGAGCGCCGTCACGCTGCCGGAGAACTCTTCTACCTCTCCGTCTCTCTTGCTGGATCAAGAAGGCCGAGATCATCGTCGAGCTGTACGTGTGCTGAACGCGGAGGTGCCGTTCGTTCGGTACTAGATCGTGGGACTGATCGCGGGATTGTTCGCGGGGCGGATCGAGGGACGTGAGGACGTTCCACTACATCAACCTCGTTCACTAACGCTTCTGCTGTGCGATCTACAAGGGTACGTAGATCACTCATCCCCTCTCGTAGATGGACATCACCATGATAGGTCTTCGTGCGCGTAGGAAATTTTTTGTTTCCCTTGCGACGTTCCCCAACAGTGGCATCATGAGCTAGGTTCATGCGTAGATGTCTTCTCGAGTAGAACACAAAAGTTTTTGTGGGCGGTGATGTGCGTTTTGCTGCCCTCCTTAGTCTTTTCTTGATTCCGCGGTATTGTTGGATTGAAGCGGCTTGGACCGACATTACTCGTACGCTTACGAGAGACTGGTTTCATCGTTACGAGTAACCCCCTTTGCTCAAAGATGACTGGCAAGTGTCGGTTTCTCCAACTTTAGTTGAATCGGATTTGACCGAGGAGGTCCTTGGATGAGGTTAAATAGCAACTCATATATCTCCGTTGTGGTGTTTGCGTAAGTAAGATGCGATCCTACTAGATACCCATGGTCACCACGTAAAACATGCAACAACAAAATTAGAGGACGTCTAACTTGTTTTTGCAGGGTATGATTGTGATGTGATATGGCCAACGATGTGATGTGATATATTGGATGTATGAGATGATCATGTTGTAATAGAAATATCAACTTGCATGTCGATGGTACGGCAACCGGCAGGAGCCATAGGGTTGTCTTTATACTAACGTTTGTGCTTGCAGATGCGTTTACTATTTTGCTAGGATGTAGCTTTAGTAGTAATAGCATGAGTAGCACGACAACCCCGATGGCAACACGTTGATGGATGATCATGGTGTGGCGCCGGTGACAAGAATATCGTGCTGGTGCTTTGGTGATGGAGATCAAGAAGCACGTGATGATGGCCATATCATGTCACTTATGAATTGCATGTGATGTTAATCCTTTTATGCACCTTATTTTGCTTAGAACGACGGTAGCATTATGAGGTGATCTCTCACTAAAATTTGAAGACGAAATTGTGTTCTCCCCGACTGTGCACCGTTGCTACAGTTCGTCGTTTCGAGACACCACGTGATGATCGGGTGTGATAGACTCAACGTTCACATACAACGGGTGCAAAACAGTTGCGCACGCGGAACACTCGGGTTAAGCTTGACGAGCCTAGCATGTGCAGACATGGCCTCGGAACACATGAGACCGAAAGGTCGAGCATGAATCGTATAGTTGATATGATTAGCATAGAGATGCTTAGCACTGAAACTATTCTCGACTCACGTGATGATCGGACTTGAGATAGCGGATTTGGATCATGTACCACTCAAATGACTAGAGAGATGTACTTTTTGAGTGGGAGTTCTTAAGTAATATGATTAATTGAACTAATTGTCATGAACATAGTCTAATGGTCTTTGCGAATTATGATGTAGCTTGCGCTATAGCTCTACTGTTTTTATATGTTCCTAGAGAAAATTTAGTTGAAAATTGATAGTAGCAAACTTTGCAGACTGAGTCTGTAAAACCGAGGATTGTCCTCGTTGCTACACAGAAGTCTTATGTCCTTAATGCACCACTCGGTGTGCTGCACCTCGAGCGTCGTCTGTGGATGCTATGAACATCCGACATACACGTTGCTGATGACTACACGATAGTTCAGTACAAAATACTTAATGGCTTAGAAGCAAGGCACCAAAAACGTTGTAAAACGTCACGGAACATAAGTGATGTTCTAAAGAGATGAAATTGTGATTTCATGCTTGTGCCCTTGTTAAGAGGTACGAGACCTCCAACAAGATTCTTTGTCCACAAAGTAAAGGAGAAAAGCTCAATCGTTGAGCGTGTGCTCAGATTGTCTGAGTACGACAATCACTTGAAACAAGTGGGAGTTAATCTTCCAGATGAGATAGTGATGGTTCTCCAAAGTCACTGCCACCAAGCTGCGAGAGCTTAGTGATGAACTATAACATATCAAGGATAGATACAATGATTCTTGAGCGATTCGCGATGTTTGACACTGCGAAAGTAGAAATCAAGAAGGAGCGTCAATAGTTGATGGTTTGTAAAACCACTAAGTTTCAAGAAAGGCAAGGGCTAGAAGGGTACTTCGTGAAACGGCAAAACAGTTGCTGCACTAATGAAGAGACCCAAGATTAAACCCAAACCCGAGACTAAGTGCTTCTGTAATGAGGGGAACAGTCACTGAGGCGGAGCAACTCTAGATACTTGGTAGATAAGAAGGCTGGCAAAAGTCGAAAGAAGTGTATTTGATATACATGATGTTGATGTGTACTTTACTAGTACTCCTAGTAGCATGAGGGTATTGGATACCGGTTCGGTTGCTAAGTGATTAGTAACACGAAATGAAAGCTACGGCATAAACGGAGACTAGCTAAAGGCGAGGTGACGATACGTGTTGGAAGTGTTTCCAAGGTTGATATGATCAAACGTCGCACGCTCCCTCTACCATCGGGATTGGTATTAAACCTAAATAATTGTTATTTGGTGCTTGCGTTAAGCATGAACATGATTGGATCGTGTTTATTGCAATACGATTATTCATTTAAAGAGAATTATGGTTACTCTATTTTCTTGAATAATCACCTTCAATGGTTTATTGAATCTCGATCGTAGTGTTACACATGTTCATGATATTGGTGCCAAAAGATACGAGGTAATGATGATAGTACCACTTACTTGTGGCACTGCCGCTTGAGTCATGTTGGTATAAATTGCATGAAGAGGCTCCATGCTGATGGATCTTTATACTCACTTGATTTTGAATCACTAGTGACATGCAAATCATACCACATGAGCAAGGCCTTGTTTTCATTGAGATGAAATAAGATAGTAACTTGTTGGAAGTGATGCATTTTGATGTATGCAGTCCAATGGGTGCTGAGGCACGTAGTGGATATCATTATGTTCTTACTTCACTGACGATTTGAGTAGATACAGGAGTATTTACTTAATGAATCACAAGTCTGAAATGTTGAAAAGTTCAATTCCGTTTCAGAGTGAAGTTCGTCGTAACAAGAGGATAAACTGTCTACGATATGATCATAGAAATGAATATCTGAGTTACGAGTTTTGGTACGCAGTTAAGACAATGTGGAAATTGCTTCGCAATTCATGCCACCTAGAACATCATAGTGTGATGATGTGTCTGAACGTCATAGCCACACACTATTTGGTATGGTGCATGCTATGATTTCTCTTATCGAATTACCACTATCGTTTATGGGTTATGCATTAGAGACAACCGCATTCACTTTAAATAGGGCACCGCGTATTTCCGTTGAGATGACACAGTATAGACTGAGGTTTAGAGAAATCTAAACTGTCATTTCTTGAAAGTTTGGGGCTTCGACACTTATGTGAAAAAGTTTCAGTCTGATAAGCTCGAACCCAAAGCGGATAAATGCATCTTCATAGGATATCCAAAACAGTTGGGTACATCTCCTATCTCAGATCCGAAAGCAACGTGTTTGTTTCTAGAAACGGATCCTTTCTCGAGTAAACGTTTCTCTCGAAAGAATTGAGTGGGAGAGTGGTAGAACTTGATGAGGTTATTGAACCATCACTTCAACCAGTGTGTAGCAGGGCGCAGGAAGTTGTTCCTGTGGCGCCTACACCAATTGAAGTGGAAGCTGATGATGGTGATCATCGAGCATCAGATCAAGTTACTACAAGCCTCGTAGGTTGACAAGGTCGCGTACTACTGCAGAGTGGTACGGTAACCCTGTCTTGGAGGTCATGTTGTTGAGCAAAAGTGAACCTACGAGTTATGGAGAAAGCGATGGTGGGCCCAGATTCCGACAAATGGCTAGAAGCCATGAAATCCGAGAGAGGATCCATGTATGAAAACAAAGTGTAGACTTTGGAAGAACTACTTGATGGTCAGAGGACTATTGAGTAAAGATGGGTCTTTAAGAGAAAGACAGACGATGATGGTGATAAGTCACTATTAAGAAAAGCTCGACTTGTCGCAAAGATGTTTCCGACAAGATCAAACTGTTGACTATGATGAGTCTTTCTCACTCGTAGCGATGCTAAAGGTCTGTTAGAATTATGTTAGTTGTTGATGCATTATTTATGAAATATTGCACATAGGATGTCAAAACATCGTTTTCTCAACGGTTTCTTTGAGAAAACATTGTATGTGATACAACCAGAAGGTTTTGTCGATCCTAAAGATACTAGCAAGTATGCAAGCTCCAGTGATCCTTCAATGGACTGGTGCAAGCATCTCGGAGTTGGAATATACACTTTGATGAGATGATCAAAGATTTTGGGTTTGTACAAGGTTTATGAGAAACTTGTATTTCCAAAGAAGTGAGTGGGAGCACTATAGAATTTCTGATAGGTATATGTGGTTGACATATTGTGGATCAGAAGTAATGTAGAATTTCTGTAAAGCATACAAGGTTGTTTGAAAGAAGTTTTCAAAGGAGTACCTGGATTACGCTACTTGAACGTTGAGCATCAAAGATCTATGGAGACAGATCGAAAGCGCTTAATAGAAGTTTCAACAAGATGCATGCCTTGACAAGTTTTTGAAGGAGTTCAAAATAGATCAGCAAAGAAGGAGGTCTTGGTTGCGTTGTAAGGTGTAAATTTGAGTAAGACTCAAAACCCGACCACGGCAGAATAAAGAGAATAGACGAAGGTCGTCTTCTATGCCTTAGCCA
Source organism: Hordeum vulgare subsp. vulgare (assembly GCF_904849725.1). NCBI lineage: Eukaryota > Viridiplantae > Streptophyta > Magnoliopsida > Poales > Poaceae > Hordeum > Hordeum vulgare. The sequence continues at coordinate 473,410,439 of NC_058519.1, read as the reverse complement.
TAGAATCTAAAGTATGCCATGCTGTGTACCGCACCTGATGTGTGCCTTGACTCAAAGTCTGTTGAGGGGTACAGAAAGTGATCCATGATTGAATCACTAGCAGCGGTCAAAATTTATCCTTAGTAACTAATGGACTAAGGAATTTTTCTCGATTATGGAGGTGGTTAAAGAGTTCGTCGTAAAGGGTTACGTCGATGCAAGCTTTGACACTAATCCGAATAACTATGAGTAGTGAAACGGATTCATATAGTAGAGTAGATATTTGGAGCATATCCGAATAGCACGTAGTAGCAGCATCTATAAGATGACATAAAGATTTGTAAAGAACGCTCGGATCTGAAAGTTTCAGAACCGTTGACTAAAACCTCTCTCACGAGCAAGACGTGATCAGACCCCATAACTATATGGGTGTTGGATTCGTTGGAATCACATGGTGATGTGAACTAGATTATTTAGTCTAGTGCAAGTGGGAGACTGTTGGAAATATGCCCTAGAGGCAATAATAAATTAGTTATTATTATATTTCTTGGTTCATGATAATCGTTTATTATCCATGCTATAATTGTATTGATTGGAAACACAATACTTGTGTGGATACATAGACAAAACACAGTCCCTAGTAAGCCTCTAGTTGACTAGCTCGTTGATCAAAGATGGTCAAGGTTTCCTGGCCATGGGCAAGTGTTGTCACTTGATAACGGGATCACATCATTAGGAGAATCATGTGATGGACTAGACCCAAACTAATAGACGTAGCATGTTGATCGTGTCATTTTGTTGCTACTGTTTTCTGCGTGTCAAGTATTTGTTCCTATGACCATGAGATCATATAACTCACGGACACCGGAGGAATGCTTTGTGTGTATCAAACGTCGCAACGTAACTGGGTGACTATAAAGATGCTCTACAGGTATCTCCAAAGGTGTTCGTTGAGTTAGTATGGATCGACACTGGGATTTGTCACTCCGTGTGACGGAGAGGTATCTCGGGGCCCACTCGGTAATACAACATCACACACAAGCCTTGCAAGCAATGTAACTTAGTGTAAGTTGTAGGATCTTGTATTACGGAATGAGTAAAGAGACTTGCCGGTAAACGAGATTGAAATAGGTATGCGGATACTGACGATCGAATCTCGGGCAAGTAACATACCGAAGGACAAAGGGAATGACATACGGCATTATATGAATCCTTGACACTGAGGTTCAAACGATAAGATCTTCGTAGAATATGTAGGATCCAATATGGGCATCCAGGTCCCGCTATTGTATATTGACCGAGGAGTCTCTCGGGTCATGTCTACATAGTTCTCGAACCCGCAGGGTCTGCACACTTAAGGTTCGACGTTGTTTTATGCGTATTTGAGTTATATGGTTGATTACCGAATGTTGTTCGAAGTCCCGGATGATATCACGGACGTCACGAGGGTTTCCGGAATGGTCCGGAAACGAAGATTGATATATAGGATGACCTCATTTGGTTACCGGAAGGTTTTCGTGCATTACCGGAAAAGTTTCGGGCTCATCGGTAGTGTACCGGGAGTGCCGGGAGGGGTAGCGGGGACCATCGGGAGGGGTGTCACGCCCCAAGGGGTCTCATGGGCTATGGGAAGAGATAAACCAGCCCCTAGTGGGCTGGAATAAGTTCCCACTAAGGCCCATAAGGTTTGAGAAGGAAAAACACAAGGTGGAAAGAGTTTCCAAGTGGGAAGGTGGAATCCTACTCCAAGTAGGATTGGAGTAGGACTCCTCCACCTCCAATTTCGGCCAAACCTTTAGGTTTTGAGGCTGCCTCCTCCCCTCCCTCCCACCTATATATATGGAGGTTTTAGGGATGATTTGAGACGACTTTTCCACGGCAGCCCGACCACATACCTCCACGGTTTTTCCTCTAGATCGCGTTTCTGCAGAGCTCGGGCGGAGCCCTGCTGAGACAAGGTCATCACCAACCTCTGGAGCGCCGTCACGCTGCCGGAGAACTCTTCTACCTCTCCGTCTCTCTTGCTGGATCAAGAAGGCCGAGATCATCGTCGAGCTGTACGTGTGCTGAACACGGAGGTGCCGTCCGTTCGGTACTAGATCGTGGGACTGATCGCGGGATTGTTCGCGGGGCGGATCGAGGGACGTGAGGACGTTCCACTACATCAACCGCGTTCACTAACGCTTCTGCTGTGCGATCTACAAGGGTACGTAGATCACTCATCCCCTCTCGTAGATGGACATCACCATGATAGGTCTTCGTGCGCGTAGGAAATTTTTTGTTTCCCTTGCGACGTTCCCCAACAGTTTCATGGCAAAATTTCCAATCCAAAGTACATCAATTTTATTTGAGATTGTTCCATGCCAGTAAAGATACTATTGTATTCCAACAATATATGTTGTATGTAAACAAGCACCATAATCCAACTATTTGAAAAAGTATCCCCAAATAAATAAATATCAGAAATATTGTCATTAGACATACTGACGACTGAAGAGCAAATTTCCTTGTCCTCCGAGTGATTCTCATTTTCCTTCACAAACAAGTGATGCCCAATAATGGTAGTTCTTTGAAATCGCTTTCCAGGTTATTTGTAAATTTCCAGACAATATTTCCACCATAGCAATTTCCAGTATGTAAGTATTTGTCTTGTGTAGTCCATCCACGCATTTATAATCCGGAGTCCTCCTAAATTTCTTCCAAGGAGTAGAAATCTTTTCGTTGCTTCCTCCAAAAATAAGTGATTGTCATAATAGACACTTTTTGAATTCCTTCTCATGCAAGGGTGGTACTCCCTCCGTTCCTAAATATAAGACATTTTAGAGATTGCATTATAAACTACATACGGATGTACATAGACATATTCTAGACTGTAGATTCACTCATTTTGCTCCTTATGTAGCTTTCTAATAAAATCTCTAAAAGGTCTTATATTTTAAAACGGAGGGAGTATTAGTTACCACAGGTTTCCTCCACTTCTTCTTTGTCAATTCTATTAAAAAATATTAAAATTTCCTTTCCAAGGTGCAGTCCACAATATTTTATCAAATCTTCCCTTGAAAAGTTTATAACATGATTAGCCATGGAATTGATCAATAAGCATGGCAAAGACTTTGATTTATATAAAAAATTCCACGTAACCGAATTAATTCAGGAACGTTAATATTGCTCCCTTAATCCTTGTGTATAAGCTACTCAATTTGCTTCTTCGGGTAGTAGTAGTCCAAGGCTTTGGCAGAAAAAAACAAAGTAATACTCTTTCCAAAAGCAGTATGCATAGATGCATCTTCAAATTTCAATAATCTTCAGACGAACGAACAAGTTCCGCAGGAGGTGGTTGGTTCCACGTGAGATCGACGCGGCATGGCGGAAGGACACCGGTTCCGTACGAGGTCGGCGAGGGGCAACGCATCCGACTTGAGGCGTGTGGAGATCCGTCGACGGACTTCGTTCCTGGGCTCGGTTCCGAAGCAAGGCGCGGGCAACGATGTCCACGTAATTAGAAGCTAACCTTATTGATTGTACGTAGCAATACTATACTTGATTTCCTCCAATCTGTAGCAAGCCGATGCTTCAGCGGCAGAGTTGTAGTTGTCCTGGATATAGATCAGCCCAATTCCGAGTTTGGAACAGAGTCGAGGCAGACGCAACAGGATGGTTGAGTTGGTCTGGGGCGCCGGTGTGGCTTTCCAGAGGTCGCGATAAGTACGGTGATTTGACGAGGCCGCGGATGAACATGGTGCAGCGGAAACCTACATCCAGCGGTTTGGTGCTTGCAATTTGCAAGATGCAACACAAGAGCACATAGGATCTGTAACAGCCGCAACCTTGACAAGGACGTGGGATGCCCTGGCAATCAGCGGAAAGTAGACTCGATCCATCACGCAGCGGAAGATTGCAGCGGATCATCGAAGCAGATACGAACGTAGCCTCTTGATACACTGCGACGAACGCACGTCACACTAGGACCGATTGAAGTGAAGAAGGCAACTTCGCCGAGGATAAGCAAGCCATGCGGGCGACAGAGATCAGCAGAGTACGCGGCGGCGAACCTAGCTCCGATGCCACTGTTAGAAATTTAGGGTCTGTGGTCTATCCCCTATTCCTCTGCGCTTATCCGTAAAAACCGCTCACAATCGCATCTATGAGGCTAGCGGGTTCGGATCTTCTTATACTGTTTTTCCAAAGAGTCCACCTCTTATACAAATATAAGATTCCTAATATTTTTCATTAGTTTCCGGGATAGAGTCCAGATCAAATTACCAATCACAATCATATTTGTCTGTTAACAAATTCTACCCGTTAAGTCCCTGGAGCACACGCTTGTGTGCAACGCGCCGTAATAGAGTGTAAATTCCTCTAATTACGTAGATCAACATTAGGGCTGTAATTTAACTATACGATCTAACTCCTTCTGATCATCAGTGTACCCGGGTAGTCTTTCTAATATAAATACTATATTGTATTCCATTGATGATCGACCAGCGTCCTTAAGTATATAACTTAAGTATGTTCCAACAAGTAATAATTCCATAATAATCATGTAAAGTAATTCCATGTATAAATACATGTATAATTTCATAATGAGGTTTTTTGAATATTAGCAATTCCTATTATTTAAATATAGTTGCAGGACACATAATTCCAACAGTTGGCACCCACTATATAAGATGCACTATTTCCAGATCTTATCCCAAACCCAACTCGGCACTTTTAGACCTGGCCTGGATCCCTCCCTTCTCCGACAATATATGCAACCTTAAAGAAAAGAGACCACTCACTAGTGGGGACGGGGCCTTTAGCCCCGGCCCGTAAGGGGCTTTAGTCCCGGTTCACCAACCGGGACTAAAGGGGCGGGACTAAAGGCCTAACCTTTCGTCCCGGCCCTCTTACAAGCCGGGACTAAAGGTGCTCCACGTGGGCGCCTCGTAGCGCCCCAGGGACAGGCCGTTTAGTCCCGGTTCGTTACACGGAGCGGGACTAAAGATTTTCAGATTTTGTTGTTTTCGGGTTTTTTTTTTGAATGAAATTATTTTTGGGTTTTAGGGTTTTAGGGTTTAGGTGCTCGGGAGATTAACGTGATGCCTCGTTTGGTGTTCGGGAATTAGTTTTCATATAATTTAAATAGAAATAATTATGCATTTATATATAAGATTAACTTATCTTACAAGCGGGCATATATATACAAATATATGGAGATCTGAATTATCGGGACTAGAGCCCGTCTATTCGATTACATGGACGAACATCAGTAATGGCCCTTAGCTACACTAAATTGTCCTTTGAGCTCTATAGCTTCCGTCCTCAGAAAGCCCGCAAGCTCCTCTGCAACAGCAATCGCGTGTTGCTCTGGTAGGACCTTCATCCTCATGGTCGTGTGCTATATGAGAAGAGGAGATGAATATGAATATCAATCATGATAACAAAGAATCACGGGTAAAAATAGAGGTGTGAATGTTCATTGCTTACGTCGAATCTGTGATCCTTGAGCTCAGAGGCAAACGTGCGAATGGTCTCGCAAACATAGTATCCGCATAGATGCGTTCCCCGTGGCTGCTGGTCGCACTTTACGAGAATAGAATATATATAATCAAAATAATAATCTAACATCATAAATGTATTGAAAATTAATAGAAGTATATCATACTACTACTTACCTGAGCCGCTCTAAAGGTCAACTTCTCAGGAAAGTTAGCGGGAGTCACGCACTTGAACCGCTTCCAAACCCTGCCCCACAAGGATAATGATTTGCTAAGTTTTTCAATAATTGATATATCAGAAAATCATCGAAAGAGACCGATAGAGCGCAAGAATGATTGAAATTACCCTTGGAGCATGTCCTGCAGGCTTTGGAACTGTTCCAAGGGTCTCGATAATGGGTCGAAGGCATCAACTCTTCCCTTATCAATTTGAACGTCCAACAGAATCCAATGGACGCTGCACATGTATATATATATATGTGTGTGTGTGTGTGTGTGTGTGTGTGTGTGTGTCAGTAACTTATCAATTACACTTATAAGTGAATGGACACAACAGAGTAAAGACCCTCACCTGAAGTTGTATGGAAACAGTATGTGGTCACAGCAATTTTGATCTATTAGAAAGCTTAGAAGGTTTTCCTCCGTCTCCTTGGGTTTATCAGTTAGCGTCGCTATATGTATTTTATCTGGGTCAATAAACCCAATATTTAGGATGCTCTTACTTTTACAATCCAGAATCTTCATTCTGCATAATAGAGTACAAGTTATATATAGACAATGAATTGAAATAGCTAAACAAGTTATATGTAGACAACGAATTGAAAAACTTACAGACAATAGCAACTCATAAGCGATTTGTCGAGGGCGTCGCCATTGTACATCTGGAAGAGTTCATCAAAGTCGATATGGATTTCTTCGGAGCGGCCGTAGTACTCCCGTGGGACACTCAGCACGATCATCGTTCTCCCATTCTTTGCTTCACTTAAGTACCATTTATGCAAGTAACGCATATTTGTTGGGAGATCATCTTTGCTGACCATCACCGGCTTCTCCATTAGTGGAGCTATCACCTTCTCCGTCATTGGACCTATCTCCTGCCCCATCGGCTTCATCTTCGTGTCGCTCGACCTCCATTCCAACGTCGGGGTTTAGATATGACGACGGAGATTCAACTGGTTCAACGTCGGGGCCGTCTTTGATTATATCTTCGAGAAGTTCTTCCTCTTCGAGGTTCCTGATATGTGGATCCATAGTTCTGCAAAAAACGGATTCTCTTAACCTTTGTACCAAAAAAGAATTATTCTATCAGGAACTCCGTTCCAAAACAACTTTAGTCCCGGGTCGTGGCTCTACCCGGGACTCCTAGATTTCTGCATAGTATTCAAAGTAGGAGTACTTTTCCAATTTGAGCATTCAATAAGCAAAACCAAATCGTAAAATAAAGTAGTATTCAAATTAGCATGCATTCAATTATAAGCAAATACATCATCTCTTTTGTCCGTACATCGTCGAATATTATCACTAATACTCCTCGAATACTATCATACATATAGCATCACTGATACATCTAGAACCGTAGCGCCCGACGGGTATCGGCGCGGGCGGTGGACACCCAAAGAGAAGGAACCATCACAGGATCATAGCTCCAGTGAGATCCCCGAAGAACCTGCCAGGTATGCTCGAACCTGCCCTCCAACGCAACCATGTAGTGACGGACGTGCTCATCCGCCTCGCTGACACGGTGACGTACCACCTCCGCGGTGTCCGGAAGCCTCGGCACCCTCACTGGCCCACGCGACCGCCACCAAACAAGGATCGGGTCAACGACGGGCTGGATCCTCACCAACCTACGCCCCCCGAAAGGTAGCACCTCCCAATACCAGCCGGGCGGAGCCCAGTCCCGGACAGGGCCCCTCTGATCAAGCAGGTGTCCTCCGCCGAGTCGACGACGAGGATGCGGGATAGGCATCATAAAATGAACTAAAAAATAAACTAGTTCTATTAATTTTCTTGCTAAAAATAAACTATTAACACTTAAGCATATACAATAACAAAATTAAACTATTAACACTTAAGCATATACAATAGCAAAATTAAGCAATAATCTAAGAAACACTATTAACACTTAAGCATATACACTATACAATAGCAAAATTAAGCATATACCACTACTGGAATTCAGAAATTTGCCGTCTGGCTTTCCTTTGCCGTCTGCTGACACATGGCAAAGAGCTTCTTTGCCGTCAGCTGGCACAAAGCAGACGGCAAAGACAACACCTAAGGCAAAAGTTTTCTTTGCCGTCGGCCAGCGGACGGCAGAGGAACCACAGGCGGACGGCAAAGGGGGAGCCACCCTAGCGGCCGGAGGCCTCCCCACCCCACCCGCCCCTTTGCCGTCTGCCACCCAACCTTTGCAGATGGCAAAGGGGGCTCCCTCTCTAACGGCGCGTAGCCCCCCACCCCCTCCCCTAACGGCTCTCGTGCCCACTGCCCGCTCTCTCTCTCTCGCCCTGCCATCTCTCTCTCGCGTGCCCACCTCCCGCCGCCGCCGTCGGAGCCGTCCCGCCCCTGCCGCGCGCCCCCTGCCACCCCCCGGCGCACGCCCCTACCCCCCTGTCGCGCGCCCCCTACCGCGCGGCACTGCCTCCCCCTGCCGCTGCCCCTGCCCCCGTGCCGTCGTCCACCGCCGCCGTCGCCGCCCCTGCCGTCGTCCACCGTCGCCGCCACCCCCTGCCGTCGTCCACCGCCGCCCACACCACCCCGCCGGTGAGTTCTTCTTCTTTTTCTTTTTTCATAAGTTAATTACTTTAGTTACTTTATTAGGTTAGTTTTTTTATTATATATATGGTAATTTAGTTAGTTTATTTGGTTAGATTATTAGGCCAATTAGGTTAGTTAGTTAGGTTAGAAGAAAAAAGAGGAAAAGTAGAAGGAAAAAAATGAAAAAGAAAAAAGGAAAAGAAGAAAATAATTAGAAGAAGAACGAAAAGAAGAAGGAGAAGAAGAAGAAGAAGAAGACGACGAGGAGGAGAAAAAAAAAAAGAAGAAGAAGAAGAAGAAGAAGAAGAAGAAGAAGAAGAAGAAGAAGAGGAATAGGAGGAGGAGGAGGAGGAGAAAGAAGAAGAACAAGAACAAGAAGAACAAGAAGAAGAAAAACTCACCGGCCGTCTCCCTCTCCCTCTCACTCTCATCCGTCTCCTCCTTACTCTGAGCCGCTCGACCCCCGCCCGCCGGCCACCTCCCCTCCCGTCGTCCGCCTCCTCCCCTCCCGCGGCACCCCTCCTCCCCGCCCGCCGAACACCTCCCCTCCCGCGCCCTCCTCCCCGCGCCCGCCAGCGGCACCCCTCCTCCCCGCCCATCGGCCGCCTCCCCTCCCGCCCGCGGCACCCCTCCTCCCCACCCGCCGGCCGCCTGCCCTCCCGCCCGCGGCACCCCTCCTCCCCACCCGCCGGCCGCCTGCCCTCCCGCCCGCAGCACCCCTCCTCCCCGGCCGCCGGCCGCCTGCCCTCCCGCCCGCGGCACCCCTCCTACCCTCCCGCCGGCCACCTTCCGCGCGCCCCCTGCCCCCTTGCCGTCGTCCACCACCGCCGCCGCCCCCTGCCGTCGTCCACCACGGTGAGTTGAGTTCTTATTCTTTTTCTTTTTAAAAAAGTTAATTACTTTAGTTAGTTTATTAGGTTAGTTTTTTATTATATATAGGGTAATTTAGTTAGTTTATTTGGTTAGATTATTAGGCTAATTAGGTTAGTTAGTTAGGTTAGAAGAAAAAAAGAGGAAAAGCAGAAGGAAAAAATGAAAAAGGAAAAGGAAAAGAAGAAAATAATTAGAAGAAGAAAGAAAAGAAGAAGAAGAAGAAGAAGAAGAAGAAGAAGAAGAAGAAGAAGAAGAAGAAGAAGAAGAAGAACAGGAGGAGGAGGAGGAGAAAAAAGAAGAAGAAGAAGAAGAAGAAGAAGAAGAGGAGGAGGAGGAAGAGGAGGAGAAAGAAGAAGAAGAAGAACAAGAACAAGAACAAGAACAAGAACAAGAAAAAGAATAGGAGGAGAAAAAGAGGAGGGGGAGTAGGAGGAGAAAGAAGAAGAAGAAGAAGAAGAAGAAGAAGAAGAAGAAGAAGAAAAGAAGAAGAAGAAGAAGAAAAAGAGGAGAGAGGAGAAGAAGAAAGAAGAGGAAAATGGAACCCTCGCACCCCGACACTGACCCTCGACCCCCGACCCGTGACGCCCGATGCCACTGACCCCCGACCATCGACCCCCGACGCCACTGACCCCCGACCCCCGACCCCCGACGCCACTGACCCCCGACGCCACTAACCCTCGACCCTCGACCCAGACCCTCGGCCCACGACTCCCGACCCCCGACGCTCGACGCCACCAACCCCTGACCCCCGACGCCACTGACACCCGACGTCACTGACCCTGGACCCCCGACGCCACTGACCCCCCACAACCGACGCCACTAACCCCCCGACCCCGATGCCACCGACACCCGACACCACCGACCCTCAACGGCACTGACTCCCGAGGCCACTAAGCCCCGACACCTCTTCTGCCTTCTTTTCAATGAGAAGGTGCTTTTCGGCCTTCTAGAGGCCCACCAGGTCATAGTTTTGTAAATTATGAGTTAGGTCACATATTTTCCGATTATGTTAATTATAAAAACATCGTATTGGTGTTGATCGTGTGAATTTCAATGTGCAGTTGTTCGACGACCTCCACGTGCGTTGGACGAGCTCCGCCCTTGCGTTTGTTGGTGAGCACAAATGACTTCTCCTCCTACCCCTTAATTTGCTCTGTCCCGGTCTTCGTGCCGATGAAACTTGCTAGCTATAGGTTTCTTCAATCATGAGTATGCGTGACCAGTATGCGTCTCCCGTTCGAAAGGGCGACATCTATAAATATGCATTTCTTTGCATATTTATAACCGCCATCCTTTCAAATTGTCCAACATTATCCAAGGACAACCCGAGTATGTGTAGACGAGAGGAGAAGAAAGAGGAAAAATGAAAGGAAGGAAGAAGAAGAAGAGGAGAAGAAGGAGAAGGAGAGGGAGGAGGATAAGAAGGAGGAGAAGGAGGAGAAGAAGGAGAAGGAGCTCCTCCTTCTCCTTCTTCCTCCTTCTTCCTCCTTCTCCTTCTCCTTCTTCTTTTCTTCTTTTTCTCCTCTTCCATCTCCTTCTCCTCCTCCTCCTCCTCCTCCTTCTTTTACTTCTTCTTCTCTTTCTCTTATTCTACGTAGCTTAATTAGACTCATCCAACAAAGCCTAAATTGGCTAATTATCCATCTAAATGACATAATTAGCTTAGTTAGCTCCTAAATGGTCTATTTAATAAAAAATGACCTATACTTAGCTAATTATCCTCGAAATGACATAATTAGCTCCAAAAAGGCATTCTTAGCCAATTTAGCCCAAAGAAGGAGACGAGAGGAGAAGAAAGAGGAAAAATGAAAGGAAGGAAGAAGAAGAAGAGGAGAAGAAGAAGAAGGAGAGGGAGGAGGATAAGAAGGAGGACAAGAAGGAGAAGGAGCTCCTCCTTCTCCTTCTTCCTCCTTCTTCCTCCTTCTCCTTCTCCTTCTTCTTTTCTTCTTCTTCTCCTCTTCCGTCTCCTTCTCCTCCTCCTCCTCCTCCTCCTCCGCCTTCTTTTACTTCTTCTTCTCTTTCTCTTATTCTACGTAGCTTAATTAGACTCATCCAACAAAGCCTAAATTGGCTAATTATCCATCTAAATGACATAATTAGCTTAGTTAGCTCCTAAATGGTCTATTTAATAAAAAATGACCTATACTTAGCTAATTATCCTCGAAATGACATAATTAGCTCCAAAAAGGCATTCTTAGCCAATTTAGCCCGAAGAAGGAGACGAGAGGAGAAGAAAGAGGAAAATGAAAGGAAGGAAGAAGAAGAAGAAGAGGAGAAGAAGGAGAAGGAGCTCCTCCTTCTCCTTCTTCCTCCTTATGCTTCTTCTTTTCTTCTTCTTCTCCTCTTCCGTCTCCTTCTCCTCCTCCTCCTCCTCCTTATTTTACTTCTTCTTCGCTTTCTCTTATTCTACGTAGCTTAATTAGACTCATCCAACAAAGCCTAAATTGGCTAATTATCCATCTAAATGACATAATTAGCTTAGTTAGCTCCTAAATGGTCTATTTAATAAAAAATGACCTATACTTAGCTAATTATCCTCGAAATGACATAATTAGCTCCAAAAAGGCATTCTTAGCCAATTTAGCCCGAAGAAGGAGACGAGAGGAGAAGAAAGAGGAAAAATGAAAGGAAGGAAGAAGAAGAAGAGGAGAAGAAGAAGAAGGAGAGGGAGGAGGATAAGAAGAAGGAGGACAAGAAGGAGAAGGAGCTCCTCCTTCTCCTTCTTCCTCCTTCTCCTTCTCCTTCTTCTTTTCTTCTTCTTCTCCTCTTCCGTCTCCTTCTCCTCCTCCTCCTCCTCCTCCTCCTCCGCCTTCTTTTACTTCTTCTTCTCTTTCTCTTATTCTACGTAGCTTAATTAGACTCATCCAACAAAGCCTAAATTGGCTAATTATCCTACGAAATGACATAATTATCTTAGTTAGCTCCAAAATGATCTATTTAATAAAAAATGACCTACAGTTAGCTAAGTTCTCTCCTAAATGACATAATAAGGCTTTCGTAGCTGCAAGATGACCTATTCCCCCTAACATAGGTATTAAATGGCCTATAATTAGCCTAGCTAGATCAAAAATGGCTTAATAAGCATAGTTTGCTCTGGAATGACCTATTTTACCCAAGTTAGCTCTGAAACGACCTATAGTTAGCTAGGGTTCCACCTAAATGACATAATTAGCTTAGTTAGCTCCTAAATGGTCTATACTTAGCTAATTTCTCTCCGAAATAACCTATATATACACTACTTCATCTACTATTATTCTTCTAACTTTCTTATTTATCATTTTGCAGATTACCTTCACTTCACGGGAAGCTTGGCAAATATTGATGGAATGCTTGAAGATGATTTCTTGTAACATGGGTTGTATTGAAACTATTGTAGTATATGAATATATGAAACTTTGTATGCACGTGGATGAAACTGGTGTAATATATGAAACTTCGTATGCACGTGGATGCCACTTGATAGCTGGATATAAGAGGTTATCTTAATATGGTTATGAGTACGGAAAGAAATTTATTTATGTCAAATATATATATATCCTGATTATTGTTAGAAATGCTGGATATAACAAAAAATAAATAAAAAAGGGGTTGGTTCCCCTCTTTGCCGTCTGCCCCCACATGGCAAAGGAGGGGAGGCAGACAGCAAAGTGGGGAATCTGCCCCCTCTCTCTCCCCTCTTTGCCGTCTGCCCCCACATGGCAAAGGGGGGGAGGCAGACGGCAAAGGGGGGAATCTGCCCCTCTCTCTCCCCTCTTTGCCGTCTGCCCCCACATGGCAAAGGGGTGGAGGCAGACGGCAAAGGGCGGAATCTGCCCCCTCTCTCTCCCCTCTTTGCCGTCTGCCCACGCACGACAAAGGAGGGGAGGCAGACGGCAAAGGCAGACGGCCTGCCGTTAACACTTAACGGGGAAGTTGCACACTTTGCCGTCCCAGCTAATTTGCCGTCAGCCCACTCATGGCAAAGATTCTTTGCCGTCCGCTTTGGGAAAGCTGACGGCAAAGAACCTCTTCACCGGATTTTTTTTACCGTCTACTTTGCCGTCTGCTGACCGACGGCAAAGCCTTTGCCGTTCGTGGTTGCACCCTTTGTCGTCAGCTTTGGCGGACGGCAAATTTATGAATTTCAGTAGTGTACACTATACAATAGCAAAATTAAATGACACTATACAATATGTCTCCTCTTCTTCTACTTCTTCTTCTACTTCTACTTCTCCTCTTCTTGTAGTACTTCTCTTCTTCTACTTCTCCTCTCCTCCTCTTCTAATTTTTTCTCTTCTTCTACTTCTCCTCTTCTTCTATTTTTCCTCTTCTTCTCCTCTCCTCCTCTTCTTATTCTCCTTTTTCTTCTTTTCTTCTCCTCCTCTTCTTATTTTCATTTTTCCTAATCTTATTTTCTTATTTTTGTTCATATTTCTTCTTCTTGTAACCCTAACCTAATTCTAAATATTACTAACCCTAATAATCTAGCACAAACCTAATAACAATAGGAATTAAATGACAAAAAAATCTTTTTCATTTTCTTCTTTTCTTCTCCTTTTTCTTCCTTTCTTCTCCTTTTTCTTCCTTTCTTCTCCTTTTTCTTCTTTTCTTCTCCTTTTTCTTCTTTTCTTCTTCTATTTTTCCTCTTCTTCTCCTCTCCTCCTCTTCTTTTCTTCTCCTTTTCTTCTCCTTTTTCTTCTTTTCTTCTCCTTTTTCTTCTTTTCTTCTACTGGCCGGAGTGTTGGGGAGGAGGGGGCGGGGGGCTTACCGGCCGGAGGTGTCGACGGCGCGCGGCGAGGAGGAGGGCGGCGCGCGGCGAGGAGGATGGCGGCGGCGAGGAGGACGACGGCGACGGCGAGGAGGACGGCAGGTGGCGGCGAGCGGGATGTCGGGCAGCCTGACGGCGTCGTCGAGTTCGTCGCTATGCCGCGCCGGGCAGGAGAACGAGAGGAAGAAGAAGAGAAATGGACGATTTGGGTTGAAATTTTTCGAAGTCCCGCTTATATAGGTGGATCTTTAGTTCCGGTGCGTGGCTCGAACCGGGACTAAAGACCTCCTTTAATCCCAGGTGGAGCCACGGCCCGGGACTAACGCCCCTCGTTTCCCGCCTCCTCGCGTGCTGAAAAGGGGTCTTTAGTCCCGGGGTGTGGCTCCAACCGGGACTAAAGGGGGTCTGTAGTGCCGGGGCGTGGCTCCACCCGGGACTAAAGCCCCTCCTCGGTTGCACGATAAGTTTAGTCCCACCTCGCCCAGCGAGGGGGACTAACACTTGTTTATAAGCCCCGTCGCAGCTTCTCCGTCGAGCTCCTCTCTAAAGCAGGCTAACGGGCCTAAATTCACTCAAAATTGAAACTATATCAGAAATTATAGAGAAAATTCAATCTAAATTCAAATGAAAATTTAGATTGAATTTTCTCTATGATTTCGAATATAGTTTCAATTTTTTTCTATTTTCATAATTAATAATTTTGACTATCCAAACTATTATCTATTTTGTTATTTTCAATTAAAACTATGTTTATTAAAAATTCTTTTTCCATATTTGAGAATTTGACAAAACTATGATAATGAAAAGTGTTTGAAATTGAATAAATAATGCAAAACTATTTTTTATTTTCATAATTAATAATTTTGACTATCCAAACTATTATCTATTTTGTTATTTTCAATTAAAGACTATGTTTATTAAAAATTCTTTTTGCATATTTGAGAATTTGACAAAACTATGATAATGAAAAGTGTTTGAAATTGAATAAATAATGCAAAACTATTTTTTATTTTCATAATTAATAATTTTGACTATCCAAACTATTATCTATTTTGTTATTTTCAATTAAAGACTATGTTTATTAAAAATTCTTTTTGCATATTTGAGAATTTGACAAAACTATGATAATGAAAAGTGTTTGAAATTGAATAAATAATGCAAAACTATTTTTTATTTTCATAATTAATAATTTTGACTATCCAAACTATTATCTATTTTGTTATTTTCAATTAAATACTATGTTTATTAAAAATTCTTTTTGCATATTTGAGAATTTGACAAAACTATGATAATGAAAAGTGTTTGAAATTGAATAAATAATGCAAAACTATTTTTTATTTTCATAATTAATAATTTTGACTATCCAAACTATTATATATTTTGTTATTTTCAATTAAATACTATGCTTATTAAAAATTCTTTTTGCATATTTGAGAATTTGACAAAACTATGATAATGAAAAGTGTTTGAAATTGAATAAATAATGCAATACTATTTTTTATTTTCATAATTAATAATTTTGACTCTCCAAACTATTATCTATTTTGTTATTTTCAATTAAAAACTATGTTTATTAAAAATTCTTTTTGCATATTTGAGAATTTGACAAAACTATGATAATGAAAAGTGTTTGAAATTGAATAAATAATGCAAAACTATTTTCTATTTTCATAATTAATAATTTTGACTATCCAAACTATTATCTATTTTGTTATTTTCAATTAAAAACTATGTTTATTAAAAATTCTTTTTGCATATTTGAGAATTGACAAAACTATGATAATGAAAAGTGTTTGAAATTGAATAAATAATGCAAAACTATTTTTTATTTTCATAATTAATAATTTTGCCTATCCAAACTCTTATCTATTTTGTTATTTTCAATTAAATACTATGTTTATTAAAAATTCTTTTTGCATATTTGAGAATTTGACAAAACTATGATAATGAAAAGTGTTTGAAATTGAATAAATAATGCAAAACTATTTTTTATTTTCATAATTAATAATTTTGACTATCCAAACTATTATCTATTTTGTTATTTTCAATTATATACTATGTTTATTAAAAATTCTTTTTGCATATTTGAGAATTTGACAAAACTATGATAATGAAAAGTGTTTGAAATTGAATAAATAATGCAAAACTATTTTCTATTTTCATAATTAATAATTTTGACTATCCAAACTATTATCTATTTTGTTATTTTCAATTAAATACTATGTTTATTAAAAATTCTTTTTGCATATTTGAGAATTTGACAAAACTACGATAATGAAAAGTGTTTCAAATTGAATAAATAATGCAAAACTATTTTCTATTTTCATAATTAATAATTTTCACTATCCAAACTATTATCTATTTTGTTATTTTCAATTAAAAACTATGTTTATTAAAAATTCTTTTTGCATATTTGAGAATTTGACAAAACTATGATAATGAAAAGTGTTTGAAATTGAATAAATAATGCAAAACTATTTTCTATTTTCATAATTAATAATTTTGACTATCCAAACTATTATCTATTTTGTTATTTTCAATTAAAAACTATGTTTATTAAAAATTCTTTTTGCATATTTGAGAATTTGATAAAACTATGATAATGAAAAGTGTTTGAAATTGAATAAATAATGCAAAACTATTTTTTATTTTCATAATTAATAATTTTGACTATCCAAACTCTTATCTATTTTGTTATTTTCAATTAAATACTATGTTTATTAAAAATTCGTTTTGCATATTTGAGAATTTGACAAAACTATGATAATGAAATGTGTTTGAAATTGAATAAATAATGCAAAACTATTTTTTAGTTTCATAATTAATAATTTTGACTATCCAAACTATTATCTATTTTGTTATTTTCAATTATATACTATGTTTATTAAAAATTCTTTTTGCATATTTGAGAATTTGACAAAACTATGATAATGAAAAGTGTTTGAAATTGAATAAATAATGCAAAACTATTTTCTATTTTCATAGTTAATAATTTTGACTATCCAAACTATTATCTATTTTGTTATTTTCAATTAAAAACTATGTTTATTAAAAATTCTTTTTGCATATTTGAGAATTTGACAAAACTATGATAATGAAAAGTGTTTGAAATTGAACTACTACTACTTCCCCTAGTGCATAACCAATATCTAGCACAAACTATGATAGTGAAAAGTGTTTGCATATTTGAGAAACCTGATTTTTCAACCGTCGATGATGGTCGCTACTCCTACTTCCCCTAGTGCATAACCAATATCTAGCACAAGGAGAAGAAGGAGAAGCGACCCCCACAACAAAAGTGGTTTCGCGGCACGCCACGTGGTTCCGCTGCACGCTACGTGGTTCCGCTCCACGCCATGTGGGACTAATGGTCTTTCATTTTTAAATGACTGTTTTAATCAAAAACAGATCTGTTACAAAAGGGATTTCATTTTTTGAACTTATTTGAACTGAAGACTTTTTGTATATATATGTGGTCGAAATGCATGATACCATGAAGTTAGAAAGGGCTAAACCATTCAAAAGTAGCAAATGAAGTTAGAAAGGGCTAAACCATTCAAATTTGGAAACTATAATGGCACAAACAGAAACTAGACATATATAAATTGGTCCAAGAAGTACATGATACTAGTCCAAACAGTACATAATAATAGCTACCATAGATATATATACAAGTGTTCGACGTTGAGAACACTACTCGTCTGAATCGTCTGAATCAGAATGTCCACCTTCCTCGAGGTGACGCTGGCCATAGTTGACGACTCGAATCTTGCGGTACAACTCGTATGAAACGTATCCATCTTTTGCTGCATACTCAATGTTGATACGATCAAGTGGGCCCTTCTCCCAAAGTTTGTGCTGAGACTTTGGGAAACTGGTCTTCATATCACCATATTCCTCGTCGATCAAGGCAACTGCCATATGAGCCATCGAAGTCCTGTCATGTCGAAGCCTGAATACCGTTTGGAGATCAACGAGGCAACCAGCTGGTATCTCAATACTGAAGTTGTGCCTCATCTTCATCTTGTCGTTCCTTATGTCAACGCTAGCAAAAGTGATGCCGCTGCGAAGGAAGTCCATGAGTTCTGGACAGTGCTTGTCACTCCTGCAACAGAAACAAATTAAAATGGAACAAATGTTACATACTGCTGCAATAAGGAAACATGTTTCACTACAACTAAAGAGAAAATTATCTTTAGGATTCAAATAGAACATATGCAATGGAACCTAGAGAGATCACTATAGCTATCCAATGGAACCTAGACAGATCACTAGCTATATGCAATTTTCATGACTATGACATATCATATTGTTATCCAATGGAACCTAGAGAGACCACTAGCTCTATGCAATTTTCATAACCTTGGATCAAAGAACACCGAATAAAATTGTATCACTACAACTATGATTTCAATGGAACATATTGAACCAATCAGATTTTTGAGATTGTGGAACACTATTCCAATCAGATTGTGTTCCCTTCAACTAATCAAAATTGTTTCACTACAACTATTTGAAGCGAACCAACTATGATTCCAATGGAACATATTAAACACTAGTTGATTCTAATACGATTTTTCAGATTATGGAACACTATTCTAATCAGATTGTGTTCCCCTTCAACTAATCGAAATTGTTTCACTACAACTATTTGAAGGGAACCAACTATGATTCCAATGGAACAAATTAAACACTAGTTGATTCTAATACGATTTTTCAGATTATGGAACACTATTCCAATTAGATTGTGTTCCCCTTCAACTAATCAAAATTGTTTCACTAACACTATTTGAAGGGAACCAACTATGATTGAAACAAATAAACTTACAATGTCATTATCTTGGATCAAAGAAAGCCTCAAAACTTACCTCGCCCATTGGAAGATCAAGACATGGCATGCGAAGCATAGTTGGATGACGGCAACACCGCGTTGATCGGCCGTGTACTCCAGATCAAGCCCCAAGAACTTCTCATGCTCCATTGCGTCGTCAAACCATTTTTCCTTCAACTGTTCAAGAAAAAATGGCACCTCCCTGCTCTCGTTCGTGTACACGACATCGAGCTTGGTCATGCCATGTGCGAGCACCTTAAGAAATTTAGTTGGCCTGGTGGAAGAAGAGAAGGGAAGAAGAGAGGAGAAGAACAAAGAGGGGGAGCGAGAGAGAAGAAGAAACTGAGAAATGGCGACTGTACGCTTCGGTTCGTGCTTTTCATCGCCCGAAACGACGCGGGATGCAAACCGTTTGGGTCTTTAGTCCCGGGTTGAGCCACCAACCGGGACTAAAGAGGTATACCAACGGTTGCCACCACTACGGCAGGCCACGTGTTAGTCATTTAGTCCCGGGTTGAGCTACCAACCGGGACTAAAGGGGGATACGAATGGTTGCCACCACCACTGCCCGCCGCGTAGCCCTTTAGTCCCGGTTTGCGACACGAACCGGGACTAAAGGCTCCTTACGGGCCGGGACTAAAGCCTCAAGGGAGGCATTGAGAATTGGGTCGACATGGCCGGGCCTTTAGTCTCGGCCCAGAGGCAGGCCAGGACTAAATGGTCCCGGCCAAAGGCCCGTTTTCCACTAGTGACTCTCAGAACGATCCTTCGAAAGCCCCACAACAAGCTATCCCAGAAGAAATTGTATAACTTGACCAAAGTATTCACTTCCAGACATAGGTTACATTGTGTGTCTACCATTTCATTATATTGAAGGCCTAGGGTTTCAAGTGTCCTATTAGGACACTTATCTAGACACAGTGCAACTCAGAGTCCAACTATAACCTACTTTATAAAAGATATTGTGAATATCGTTCTGTTTTATAAATAAATCAACAACCGTGTTCATACACCAAGTACGGGATCACCGAGATAAACAAATCTCTTGGGCCAACAACACAGGCACACCAAAATAAAGCACAAACAAAAGGAAGAAAAATGCGGCCACATCATTAGGAGATCCGCATTGAAAATAGGTGTCCAGCGATGACATGAAGCGCATCCAACATCTACCCTACGCGATCACAGTCCCGGATGCCAATGTTGCAAGAACTGAAGGAGTCACAGGCTTGTCTCCTGGTCTAGATTGCTCTCGACTAAAGGAATCTTGCAAGGTCCGTAGCCTCCCAACCGAGCCAGAGTGCCTCCCGGAAAAAACTCCTAAGCACACGAGCTGCCATGCGAGAGAAGAGGATGTGGCTTCCTGTCTTAGGGACAACACAAAGGGGGCATAGCCCATTACCTGAGCCATTTCTCATGAGCACCTCCATCCCTCATGGGAGGCAATCCCTCAACAATTGTGAGACAAAAATCTTGTTCTTCAAGGACGAGGGCGCCTTCGACAAGAACACAATCCACGCAATCGTCGGCCTATGAAACAATGCGCGGTAGATCGTGGGTAGGGAAAAGTCTCCTAAGGGAGTGACCTCCAAGAAGAGGTGTTCGAATAGTTCACAAGCATCGGCATAAGGGCCTCCTTCATAGTAGCCCACTCCAACATCTCCGCTAGCCCAAAATAGCGATGGAACAAGGTGTTCTGGTGTTCATTTTTGGCCATCATAGAGACCAATTGGAGCGGATCCACACAAATGGCAAACAGCTTAGAAAACCCCGAATATAACGGGGCTCCAGCAAGCTACCGGTCCATCCAGACTATGGCACCCTCACCATTGTCGAAGAGAAGGACAACCCTAAGCGAATCTCATGTTTGATCTTCTGGATGAACTTCAAAAACTGGGAGCCCTCCGCGCTTGAGAACGCGAGTAGCGGCAAGGCCCAAAATCCCAAAGTGAAGTGGAAGAAGTACAACATCCTATCATGTTACTTTGCTTGACGATCATTCTTAATCAAATGTGGAGAAAGTACTCATAGTTGTCAGTATGCCACCAAAATACAATTGTGTTATCTAGCAATGTCACTAGAATGACGGATGAGATGGAAATAGAGAGGGAAAAGGTTTTATTTTCTCTTAGTTAATACTCACTCCGTCCGGAAATATTTTTCATAGAAATGGATGTATCTAGATGTATTTTAGTTTTAGACATCCATTTTAATACATTTATGCGACGAGTGATTCCGGACGGAGGGAGTAGTATATGATCTATTGCTAAAGAAGATATGACCGTATCTTTCCTTTAGTCGCATACACTAGTGGAAAACGGGCCTTTGGCCGGGACCCTTTAGTCCCGGCCTGCCTCTGGGCAAGGACTAAAGGCCCGGCCACGTCGCCCCAATTCTCAATGCCTCCCTCGAGGCTTTAGTCCCGGCCCGTAAGGAGCCTTTAGTCCCAGTTCGTGTCCCAAACCGGGACTAAAGGGCTACGCGGCCGGCAGTGGTGGTGGCAACCGTTCGTATCCCCCTTTAGTCCCGGTTGGTGGCTCAACTCGGGACTAAAGGCCTAACACGTGGCCTGCCGTAGTGGTGGCAACCGTTGGTATACCTCTTTAGTCCCGGTTGGTAGCTCAACCCGGGACTAAAGGCCGAAACGGTTTGCATCCCGCGTCGTTTCAGGCGATGAAAAGCACGAACCGAAGCACAGTCGCCATTTCTCTGTTTCTTCTTCTCTCTCGCTCTGCCTCTCTGTTCTTCTCCTCTCTTCTTCCTTCTCTTCTTCCACCATGCCAACTTGCTTTCACAAGGTGCTCGCACATGGCACGACCATGCTCGATGTCGTGTACACGAACGAGAGCAGGGAGGTGCCGTTTTTTTCTTGAACAGTTGAAGGAAAAATGGCTTCACGCCGCAATGGATCATGAGAAGTTCTTGGGGCTTGATCTGGAGTACATGGCCGATCAACGCGGTGTTGCCGTCATCCAACTATGCTTCGCACGCCATGTCTTGATCTTCCAATGGGCGAGGTAAGTTTTGAGGCTTTCTTTGATCCAAGATAATGACATTGTAAGTTTATTTGTGTCAATCATAGTTGGTTCCCTTCAAATAGTTGTAGTGAAACAATTTTGATTAGTTGAAGGGGAACACAATCTAATTGGAATAGTGTTCCATAATCTGAAAAATCGTATTAGAATCAACTAGTGTTTAATATGTTCCACTGGAATCATAGTTGGTTCCCTTCAAATAGTTGTAGTGAAACAATTTTGATTAGTTGAAGGGGAACACAATCTGATTGGAATAGTGTTCCATAATCTGAAAAATCGTATTAGAATCAACTAGTGTTTAATATGTTCCGTTGGAACCATAGTTGGTTCGCTTCAAATAGTTATAGTGAAACAATTTTGATTAGTTGAAGGGAACACAATCTGATTGGAATAGTGTTCCACAATCTGAAAAATCTGATTGGTTCAATATGTTCCATTGAAATCATAGTTGTAGTGATACAATTTTATGCGGTGTTCTTTGATCCAAGGTTATGAAAATTGCATATAGCTAGTGATCTCTCTAGGTTCCATTGGATAGCAATATGATATGTCATAGTCATGAAAATTGCATATAGCTAGTGATCTCTCTAGGTTCCATTGGATAGCTATAGTGATCTCTCTAGGTTCCATTGCATATCTTCTATTTGAATCCTAAATATAATTTTCTCTTTAGTTGTAGTGAAACATGTTTCCTTATTGCAGCAGTATGTAACATTTGTTCCATTTTAATTTGTTTCCGTTGCAGTAGTGAGAAGCATTGTCCAGAACTCATGGAATTCCTTCGCAGCGGCATCACTTTTGCTACCGTTGACATAAGGAACGACAAGCTGAAGATGAGGTACAGCTTCGGTATTGAGATACCAACTGGTTGCCTCATTGATCTCCAAACGGTATTCAGGCTTCGACATGTCAGGACTTTGATGGCTCATATGGCAGTTGCCTTGATCGACGAGGAATATGGTGATATGAAGACCACTTTCCCAAAGTCTCAGCACAAACTTTGGGAGAAGGCCCCACTTGATCCTATCAACATTGAGTATGCACCAAAAGATGCATACGTTTCATACGAGTTGTACCGCAAGATTCGAGTCGTCAACTATGGCCAGCGTCACCTCGAGGAAGGTGGACATTCTGATTTAGACGATTCAGACGAGTAGTGTTCTCAACGTCGAACACTTGTATATATCTATGGTAGCTATTATTATGTACTGTTTGGACTAGTATCATGTACTGCTTGGACCAATTTATATATGTCTAGTTTCTGTTTGTGCCATTATAGTTTCCAAATTTGAATGGTTTAGCCCTTTCTAACTTCATTTGCTACTTTTGAATGGTTTAGCCCTTTCTAACTTCATGGTATCATGCATTTCGACCACATATATATACAAAAAGTCTTCAGTTCAAATAAGTTCAAAAAATTAAATCCCTTTTGTAACAGATCTGTTTTTGATTAAAACAGTCATTTAAAAATGAAAGACCATTAGTCCCACGTGGCGTGCAGCGGAACCACGTGGCATGCAGCGGAACCACGTGGCTTGCCGCGGAACCACTTTTGTTGTGGGGGTTGCTTTTCCTTCTTCTCCTTGTGCTAGATATTTGTTATGCATTAGGGAAAGAAGGAAAAGCGACCATCATCGACGGTCAAAAAATCAGGTGAGGGAGTGTCCACCATACATGAGAGAAGAAGAATGCCGACTGTTGTTGTGGGGGTTGCTTCTCCTTCTTCTCTTTGTGCTAGATATTTGTTATGCACTAGGGGAAGAAGGAGTAGCGACCATCATCGACGGTCGAAAAATCAGGTGAGGGAGTGTCGACCATACATGCTATGTGGGTGAAATGATGATAGCATGCCAACTTTCAACATTTTGAGAGTTCATTTGTAGTGCTTTTCAATTTCAGGGTCAACTAGCTCAAAAAAAAAAAGTAAATGCACGAAGAATACCAAATGAAGTCAGAAATTGTTGAAATTTTGTGATGTGCCTTTGAATGGTGCATTTTGAACACACACAAAAGTATGGAGTTCAAATAAGTTCAAAAAAATGAAATCCCTTTGTAAGAGATGAGTTCTCGTTCGAAACCGTGATACTTCGAGAGAGATTGTCCGTTTTGTACACGAAGTGCATCCAGTTTTTGTCGTAGCCCTCTCAACTTTTTAACACATGCTATGTGGGTGAAATGATGATAGCATGCCAACTTTCAACATTTTCAGAGTTCATTTCTAGTGCTTTTCAATTTCAGGGTCAACTAGCTCAAAAAAACTAAGTAAATGCACGAAGAATACCAAATGAAGACAGAAATTGTTGAAATTTTGTGATGTGCCTTTGAATGGTGCATTTTGAACACACAAAAAGTATGGAGTTCAAATAAGTTCAAAAAAATGAAATCCCTTTGTAAGAGATGAGTTCTCGTTCGAAACGCTGATATTTCGAGAGAGATTGTCCGTTTTGTACACGAAGTGCATCTAGTTTTTTTTGTAGCCATCTCAACTTTTTAACACATGCTATGTGGGTGAAATGATGATGGCATGCCAACTTTCAACATTTTCATAGTTCATTTGTAGTGCTTTTCAATTTCACGGTCAACTAGCTAAAAAAATAAGTAAATGCACGAAGAATACCAAATGAAGTTAGAAATTGTTGAAATTTTGTGATGTGCCTTTGAATGGTGCATTTTGAACACAGAAAAAGTATGGAGTTCAAATAAGTTCAAAAAAATGAAATCCCTTTGTAAGAGATGAGTTCTCGTTCGAAACGTTGATACTTCGAGAGAGATTGTCCGTTTTGTACACGAAGTGCATCCAGTTTTTGTCGTAGCCCTCTCAACTTTTTAACACATGCTATGTGGGTGAAATGATGATAGCATGCCAACTTTCAACATTTTCATAGTTCATTTGTAGTGCTTTTCAATTTCAGGGTCAACTAGCTCAAAAAAATAAGTAAATGCACGAAGAATACCAAATGAAGTCAGAAATTGTTGAAATTTTGTGATGTGCCTTTGAATGGTGCAGTTTGAACACACAAAAAGTATGGAGTTCAAATAAGTTCAAAAAATGAAATCCCTTTGTAAGAGATGAGTTTCGTTCGAAACGCTGATACTTCGAGAGAGATTGTCCGTTTTGTACACGAAGTGCATCCAGTTTTTGTCGTAGCCCTCTCAACTTTTTAACACATGCTATGTGGGTCAAATGATGATAGCTTGCCAACTTTCAACATTTTCAGAGTTCATTTGTAGTGCTTTTCAATTTCACGGTCAACTAGCTCAAAAAAAATAAGTAAATGCACGAAGAATACCAAATGAAGTCAGAAATTGTTGAAATTTTGTGATGTGCCTTTGAATGGTGCATTTTGAACACACAAAAAGTATGGAGTTCAAATCAGTTCAAAAAAATGAAATCCCTTTGTAAGAGATGAGTTCTCGTTCGAAACGCAGATACTTCGAGAGAGATTGTCCGTTTTGTACACGAAGTGCATCCAGTTTTTTTTCTAGCCCTCTCAACTTTTTAACACATGCTATGTGGGTGAAATGATGATGGCATGCCAACTTTCAACATTTTGAGAGTTCATTTGTAGTGCTTTTCAATTTCAGGGTCAACTAGCTCAAAATAATAAGTAAATGCACGAAGAATACCAAATGAAGTCAGAAATTGTTGAATTTTTGTGATGTGCCTTTGAATGGTGCATTTTGAACACACACAAAAGTATGGAGTTCAAAGAAGTTCAAAAAAATGAAATCCCTTTGTAAGAGATGAGTTCTCGTTCGAAACCCTGATACTTCGAGAGAGATTGTCCGTTTTGTACATGAAGTGCATCCAGTTTTTGTGGTAGCCCTCTCAACTTTTTAACACATGCTATGTGGGTGAAATGATGATAGCATGCCAACTTTCAACATTTTCAGAGTTCATTTCTAGTGCTTTTCAATTTCAGGGTCAACTAGCTCAAAAAAAATAAGTAAATGCACGAAGAATACCAAATGAAGTCAGAAATTGTTGAAATTTTGTGATGTGCCTTTGAATGGTGCAGTTTGAACACACAAAAAGTATGGAGTTCAAATAAGTTCAAAAAAATGAAATCCCTTTGTAAGAGATGAGTTCTCGTTCGAAACGCTGATACTTCGAGAGAGATTGTCCGTTTTGTACACGAAGTGCATCCAGTTTTTGTCGTAGCCCTCTCAACTTTTTAACCCATGCTATGTGGGTGAAATGATGATAGCATGCCAACTTTCAACATTTTCATAGTTCATTTGTAGTGCTTTTCAATTTCAGGGTCAACTAGCTCAAAAAAAAAGTAAATGCACGAAGAATACCAAATGAAGTCAGAAATTGTTGAAATTTTGTGATGTGCCTTTCAATGGTGCATTTTGAACGCACAAAAAGTATGGAGTTCAAATAAGTTCAAAAAAATGAAATCCCTTTGTAAGAGATGAGTTCTCGTTCGAAACGCAGATACTTCGAGAAAGATTGTCCGTTTTGTACACGAAGTGCATCCAGTTTTTCTCGTAGCCCTCTCAACTTTTTAACACATGCTATGTGGGTGAAATGATGATAGCATGCCAACTTTCAACATTTTCATAGTTCATTTTTAGTGCTTTTCAATTTCAGGGTCAACTAGCTCAAAAAAATAAGTGAATGCACGAAGAATACCAAATGAAGTCAGAAATTGTTGAAATTTTGTGATGTGCCTTTGAATGGTGCATTTTGAACACACACAAAAGTATGGAGTTCAAATAAGTTCAAAAAAATGAAATCCCTTTGTAAGAGATGAGTTGTCGTTCGAAACCCTCATACTTCGAGAGAGATTGTCCGTTTTGTACACGAAGTGCATCCAGTTTTTGTCGTAGCCCTCTCAACTTTTTAACACATGCTATGTGGGTGAAATGATGATAGCATGCCAACTTTCAACATTTTCAGAGTTCATTTCTAGTGCTTTTCAATTTCAGGGTCAACTAGCTCAAAAAAAAAATAAGTAAATGCACGAAGAATACCAAATGAAGTCAGAAATTGTTGAAATTTTGTGATGTGCCTTTGAATGGTGCATTTTGAACACACAAAAAGTATGGAGTTCAAATAAGTTCAAAAAAATGAAATCCCTTTGTAAGAGATGAGTTCTCGTTCGAAACGCTGATACTTCGAGAGAGATTGTCCGTTTTGTACACGAAGTGCATCCAGTTTTTGTTGTAGCCCTCTCAACTTTTTAACCCATGCTATGTGGGTGAAATGATGATAGCATGCCAACTTTCAACATTTTCATAGTTCATTTGTAGTGCTTTTCAATTTCAGGGTCAACTAGCTCAAAAAAAAAAGTAAATGCACGAAGAATACCAAATGAAGTCAGAAATTGTTGAAATTTTGTGATGTGCCTTTGAATGGTGCATTTTGAACACAGAAAAAGTATGGAGTTCAAATAAGTTCAAAAAAATGAAATCCCTATGTAAGAGATGAGTTCTCGTTCGAAACGCTAATACTTCGAGAGAGATTGTCCGTTTTGTACACGAAGTGCATCCAGTTTTTGTCGTAGCCCTCTCAACTTTTTAACACATGCTATGTGGGTGAAATGATGATAGCATGACAACTTTCAACATTTTCAGAGTTCATTTGTAGTGCTTTTCAATTTCACGGTCAACTAGCTCAAAAAAAGTAAATGCACGAAGAATACCAAATGAAGTCAGAAATTGTTGAAATTTTGTGATGTGCCTTTGAATGGTGCATTTTGAACACACACAAAAGTATGGAGTTAAAATAAGTTCAAAAAATGAAATCCCTTTGTAAGAGATGAGTTCTCGTTCGAAACCCTGATACTTCGAGAGAGATTGTCCGTTTTGTACACGAAGTGCATCCAGTTTTTGTCGTAGCCCTCTCAACTTTTTAACACATGCTATATGGGTGAAATGATGATAGCATGCCAACTTTCAACATTTTCAGAGTTCATTTGTAGTGCTTTTCAATTTCAGGGTCAACTAACTCAAAAAAATAATAAGTAAATGCACGAAGAATACCAAATGAAGTCAGAAATTGTTGAAATTTTGTGATGTGCCTTTGAATGGTGAATTTTGAACATACAAAAAGTCTGGAGTTCAAATAAGTT
Organism: Hordeum vulgare subsp. vulgare; assembly: GCF_904849725.1. Lineage (NCBI taxonomy): Eukaryota > Viridiplantae > Streptophyta > Magnoliopsida > Poales > Poaceae > Hordeum > Hordeum vulgare. The sequence goes on along the minus strand of NC_058519.1, from coordinate 473,382,654 downwards.
CAAAAAATAAGTTCAAATAGTTTGGATAGTCAAAATAATTACTTATGACAATTGAAAATAGTTTTGCATTATTTATTCAATTTCAAACACTTTTCATTATCATAGTTTTGTCAAATTCTCAAATATGCAAAAAGAATTTTAATAAACATAGTTTTTAATTGAAAATAACAAAATAGATAATAGTTTGGATTGTCAAAATAATTACTTTTGAAAATTGAAAATAGTTTTGCATTATTTATTCAATTTCAAACACTTTTCATTATCATAGTTTTGTACAATTCTCAAATATGCAAAAAGAATTTTAATAAACATAGTTTTTAATTGAAAATAAAAAAAAATATTTTGGATAGTCAAAATTATTAATTATGAAAATAGAAAAAAATTGAAACTATATGAGAATTCATAGAGAACATTCAATCTAAATTCACTTTGAATTTAGATTGAATTTTCTCTATAATTTCGAATATAGTTTCAATTTTCAGTAAGTTTAGGCCCGTATGCCTGCTTTAGAGAGGAGCTCGATGGAGAAGCTGCGACGGGGCTTATAAACAAGTGTTAGTCCCCCTCGCTGGGCGAGGTGGGACTAAACTTATTGTGCAGCCGAGGAGGGGCTTTAGTCCCGGGTGGAGCCACGCCCCGGGACTAAAGACTCCCTTTAGTCCCGGGTGGAGCCACGCCCCGGGACTAAAGACCCCCTGCTTCCCGCCTCCTGGTCTGCCCGAAAAGAGGCCTTTAGTCCCGGCGCGTGGCTCCAACCGGGACTAAAGGGGGTCTTTAGTCCCGGTTCGAGCCACGCGCCGGGACTAAAGATCCACCTATATAAGCGGGACTTCGAAAAATTCCAACCCAAATCGTCCATTTCTCTTCTTCTTCCTCTCGTTCTCCTGCCCGGCGCGGCACAGCGACGAACTCGACGACGCAGTCAGGCTGCCCGCCGTCCTGCTCGCCGCCGCCTGCCGTCCTCCTCGCCGTCGCGCCGTCCTCTTCGTCGTCGCGCCGTCCTCCTCGCCGCCTGCCGTCCTCCTCGCCGCCCGCCGTCGACACCTCCGGCCGGTAAGCCCCCCACCCCCTCCTCCCCAACACTCCGGCCAGTAGAAGAAAAGAAGAAAAAGGAGAAGAAAAGAAGAAAAAGGAGAACAAAGGAAGAAAAAGGGAAGAAAAGAAGAAAAAGATTTTTTTTGTCATTTAATTCCTATTGTTATTAGGTTTGTGCTAGATTATTAGGGTTAGTAATATTTAGAATTAGGAAAAAGGAAAATAAGAAGAGGAGGAGAAGAAAATAAGAAAAAGGAGAATAAGAAGAGGAGGAGAGGAGAAGAAGAGGAAAAATAGAAGAAGAGAAAAAATTAGAAGAGGAGGAGAGGAGAAGTAGAAGAAGAGAAGAGGAGAAGTAGTAGAAGAAGAGGAGAAGTAGAAGTAGAAGAAGAAGTAGAAGAAGAGGAGAAATAGAAGAAGAGGAAAAATTAGTTTAGGGTTACAAGAAGAAGAAATATTGTATAGTGTATATGCTTAAGTGTTAATAGTGTTTCTTAGATTATTGCTTAATTTTGCTATTGTATATGCTTAAGTGTTAATAGTTTAATTTGTTATTGTATATGCTTAAGTGTTAATAGTTTATTTTTAGCAAGAAAATTAATAGAACTAGTTTATTTTTTTAGTTCATTTTACGATGCCTATCCCGCATCCTCGTCGTCGACTCGGCGGAGGACACCTGCTTGATCAGAGGGGCCCTGTCCGGGACTGGGCTCCGCCCGGCTGGTATTGGGAGGTGCTACCTTCCGGGGGCGTAGGTTGGTGAGGAGCCAGCCCGTCGTTGACCCGATCCTTGTTTGGTGGCGGTCGCGTGGGCCAGTGAGGGTGCCGAGGCTTCCGGACACCGCGGAGGTGGTACGTCACCGTGTCAGCGAGGCGGATGAGCACGTCCGTCACTACATGGTTGCGTTGGAGGGCAGGTTCGAGCATACCTGGCAGGTTCTTCGGGGATCTCACTAGAGCTATGATCCTGTGATGGTTCCTTCTCTTTGGGTGTCCACCGCCCGCGCCGATACCCGTCGGGCGCTACGGTTCTAGATGTATCAGTGATGCTATATGTATGATAGTATTCGAGGAGTATTAGTGATAATATTCGACGATGTACGGACAAAAGAGATGATGTATTTGCTTATAATTGAATGCATGCTAATTTGAATACTACTTTATTTTACGATTTGGTTTTGCTTATTGAATGCTCAAATTGGAAAAGTACTCCTACTTTGAATACTATGCAGAAATCTAGGAGTCCCGGGTAGAGCCACGACCCGGGACTAAAGTTGTTTTGGAACGGAGTTCCTGATAGAATAATTCTTTTTTGGTACAAAGGTTAAGAGAATCCGTTTTTTGCACAACTATGGATCCACATATCAGGAACCTCGAAGAGGAAGAACTTCTCGAAGATATAATCAAAGACGGCCCCGACGTTGAACCAGCTGAATCTCCGTCGTCATATCTAAACCACGACGTTGGAATGGAGGTCGAGCGATACGAAGATGAAGCCGATGGGGCAGGATAGGTCCAATGACGGAGAAGGTGATAGCTCCACTGATGGAGAAGCCGGTGAAGAAATAATAAAGTCCGGCAAGGTATATATATGAAGTTCGACAATCACTTGTAATATGTGAAAAATATTGGAGATAGCTCTATATTGTATACATATACATTCATTTGACGAATGTTTCTCCCTCTTAGGCCTCCACATCGAGCAAAACTACGAAACGAGGCCCGACTAGAAAGTTGGAAGCACAGATGCATTACACCTTTGAGCTGATATTGCCTATGGGCGAACCCAAGCTTCCTAAGAATGCTGCTGACACATTCAAGAAGCAATGCAGAGTTCTCGTTAGGGATCACGTCCCGATCAGCGTTCGGGAGTGGAACAAGTGCAAAGGGGCAGCTGATAGTGACTATGTCGCCGAAAGGTACAAAGATAATCTTTGGAATGATCTCATGTCACATTTCAACCTGCCAGAATGTGAGAATGAAGACGCCGCACACAAACTGAGGGCCAAAGTCAAGCAGTGGACTCTGAAGAAGATGGTCGAACTGTTCCGTAGCTGGAAGAAGAAGCTATGGAAAAACTATCTGAAGACAAAGAAAGTGCCAGTATTCGAGGGGTATCTAGCCAAGCAGGCGAATCACTGGAAGGCATTTCAAGAGTACCAGGAGTCAGAAGATGCCCAGGCATTATCAGAAAAGAACAAGATAAATGCCGACAAGAAGAAATATCACCACAAGCTAGGGCCAGGGGGCTATGAGACTGCCATCCCAAAGTGGGATAAGAAAGAGCAAGATCTGCTAGATAAAGGCATCATACCTGAACCACTCCGTGATGAGTGGGAATTGAGAGCAAGAAATTGGTTCCTTGCGCATGTTGGGTCGTACGACGAAAAAACAGGGGACCTCATCTGCAATGACGGTCTTAGGATACCCAGGGAGAATTGGAAAAGGATAGTGAAGGAAATTAAGGAGGGAAAAAGAAAGTTCACTGCAGATAGAGATAAAGATTTGCTCACACTGGTCCTCGGCAATGACGAACATGGAGGACGAACGCAAGGCTTCGGTCCTTCTTACCCGTGGTGGCTTGGGTTTGCCAGAGACCAAGACACTTACAGAAGCCGAGAGAGAGCAAAGAAGCGGCAGCAGGATGAGGAGAATGACAAGTTCAACCAGTTGCTTGCCAGGATTAACGAGCAACAGAAGCAGATTGATGAGCTTAGAGGAGTACCGCTCCAGGAAGATCCTGCACTCGATATTACCGGCCCCCCATCTAAGCGGAAAAGCAGCGTGGCTGAATCTGAGGCCCCGCCCGACGATGCACGAAGAATGATAGAGGGCGGTCCCGGCTACCCCATGGATGGAATCAAGGAGTCAACATCATGTGAACTCCATCAGAAATTCAAGAACATATCCATGAAGGTGGCCGTCGGACAAGCTTTACCTTCTGGCTCTGATGCACGCTAGCATGGCCGTGAGATTCCAGCTGGCTTTGCTAAAGTCGGGGTGGATGAAATCATGACGGGGTTTCATGATATGGAGCTCGACATAGCTGGACCCGAAGATGAGAGGACACTCGGAGAAGTACTCGGTGGAGTCATCCTATGGGACAACAACTACATCAAGCTTCCAGGCTCGGCCCCAAGGACAACACCGCCTCTGAGTCGTCGCAGGTCACCTACACCTCCATTACCTCCAAGCCCTCCACATGACGTCGGCCAGCACAACACGAGTCCATCTCGATCACCGCCGCCGGACTTGGGTCGTCCGTCTCCGCCGCCACCTGCACAGGATACTAAGCGGAAGCGTGCCACCAAGAACGCTCCGCCGACGATTCCTAAGCGACGGAGCCCCCCAAAGCGCAAACGGTCGCCCCTCTCAACGGTACCTCATGCTAATGTTCCTATCAGACCTTATGATCGTACCCCCGAGGAAAACGCCAGGATAGCAAAGGAACATCATGATGCGCAGATGAAAAAGAAGGAACCCGAGCCCCGCCCGGAATACACCGAGAAGCAAACAGCATGGGCAAAAGACTTCATAACCCTTCCATCACAGTATGACTTACACTATAAGCCTGATGACTATACACGCACATTGCAGAAGGAAGTGAAAAAGAGCAGCTCACGTGCAAGTGCAAGTGGGAGCAAATCAAGTTCAACTACAAGCAAGAAAAAATTAGACGTTCCTCAGCTTGGACAAGAGGCCAAACAGTCGATCCCACCCCTCAAGGTGTTAACCGAGAATGTTCCCCCTCCGGTGCAGGGGCAAGCTTTTGAAAGAGCAAAGGAGTTGGCGGCTGAATGTGGTATCTCGGTTGAAGATTTGCTGGCTTCCCAAGACTGTGGTAGCCCCTAAGCCACAGTTTGTCATGGGAGAGCCTTTGGTCAGCAAAGATGATCTCCCAACAAATATGCGTTACTTGCATCAATGGTACTTAAGTGAATCAAAGAATGGGAGAACGATGATCGTGCTGAGTGTCCCACGGGAGTACTACGGCCGCTCCGAAGAAATCCATATCGACTTTGATGAACTCTTCCAGATGTACAATGGCGACGCCCTCGACAAATCGCTTATGAGTTGCTATTGTCTGTAAGTTTTTCAATTCGTTGTCTACATATAACTTGTTTAGTTATTTCAATTCATTGTCTATATATAACTTGTACTCTATTATGCAGCATGAAGATTCTGGATTGTAAAAGTAAGACCATCCTAAATATTTGGTTTATTGCCCGAGATAAAATACATATAGCGACGCTAACTGATAAACCCAAGGAGACGGAGGAAAAACCTTCTAAGGTTTCTAATAGATCAAAATTTCTGTGACCACATACTGTTTCCATACAACTTCAGGTGAGGGTCTTTACTCTGTTGTGTCCATTCACTTATAAGTGTAATTGTTAAGTTACTGACACACATACACACACACACACACACACACACACACACACACACATATATATATATACATGTGCAGCTTCCATTGGATTCTGTTGGACATTCAAATTGATAAGGGAAGAGTTGATGCCTTCAACCCATTATCGAGACCCTTGGAACAGTTCCAAAGCCTGCAGGACATGCTCCAAGGGTAATTTTAATCATTCTTGCGCTCTGTTGGTCTCTTTCGATGATTTTCTGATATATCAATTAATGAAAAACTTAGCAAATCATTATCCTTCTCGGGCAGGGTTTGGAAGCGGTTCAAGTGCGTGACTCCGGTAACTTTCGTGAGAAGCTGACCTTTAGAGCGGCTCAGGTAAGTAGTAGTATGATATACTTCTATTAATTGTCAATACATTTATGATGCTAGATTATTATTTTGATTATATATATTCTATTCTCGTAAAGTGCGACCAGCAGCCACGGGGAACGCATCTATGCGGATACTATGTTTGCGAGACCATTCGCACGTTTACCTCTGAGCTCAAGGATCAGAGATTCGACGTAAGCAATGAACATTCACACCTCTATTTTTACCTGTCATTCTTTGTTATCATGATTGATATTCATATTCATCTCCTCTTCTTATATAGCACACGGCCATGAGGACGAAGGTCCTACCAGAGCAACACGCGATTGCTGTTGCAGAGGAGCTTGCGGGATTTCTGAGGACGAAAGCTATAGATGACAAAGGACGATTTAGTGTAACTAGGGACCATTACTGATGTTCGTCCATGTAATCGAATAGACGAGGTCTAGTCCCGATAATTCAGATCTCCATATAATTGTATATATATGCTCGTTTGTAAGATAAGTTAATCTTATATATATATGCATAATTATTTCTATTTAAATTATATGAAAACTAATTCCCGAACACCAACCGATGCATCACGTTAATCTCCCGAACACCTAAACCCTAAAACCCTAAAACCCAAAAATAATTTCATTCAAAAAAAAAACCCCAAAACCAGCAAAATCTGAAAATCTTTAGTCCCGGTCCGTGTAACGAATCGGGACTAAAGGGCCTGCCTCTGGGGCGCTACGAGGCGCCCACGTGAAGCACCTTTAGTTCCGGATTGTAACAGGGCCGGGACTAAAGGTTAGGCCTTTAGTCCGCCCCTTTAGTCCCGGTTGGTGAACCGGGACTAAAGCCCCTTACGGGCCGGGGCTAAATGCCCCGTCCCCACTAGTGATATCTTCTAATTTAATTTTAATCAGGTGAATTTAGAGGCATCTAAATACATAGAAAATCTAGGAGTATAATCTCTATTACTTACGGATACCCCTCGCATAAGAGTTCCTTCATATTTGGATCCTCGTTCGTGAATTTGTTTTACAGAGTCTGTACAAAAATGGTGTTTGTTCCTACCTCGTCCCGATTTCACCAAAAGCCGGAGGGATATGGTCTTTCTGTAGAATATAGAGGGGGCAATTAATTTAGGATACGAGAGAAGGCAGTCAATGGCGTATCCAAACGTAATTTCTGGCTGATCATCTCCATGCTGAAGTGTATACGCTACGACAAGTAGCAATCAATCCTTTAAGTAGGCAGCCAGCCAGCGCACGCAAGAACCACACCTTCGGCTACGAGAAGAAAACAGCTTTCAGCCGCTACATAATTAACTGGAAATGGCACGGGGAAGCGGCATGAAGCTGGCCGGGCACGGTCTCCTCCTGGTCTTCCTGATACTGCTGCAGGGTGGTGTGGCGCACTCAAGGGAGTGGTACGTTGGCGACCAGAAGGGCTGGACCTTCGGCGTCATGGGCTGGCCTAACTTCAAGCCCTTCAGGGAAGGCGACGTGCTAGGTAAATTACGGCGCCCTTGCATTTATATTACTCTAGTTTCTGTACACATATATACATACATACATACAATCTTTATCTTTATCTTTACCTATTAATAAAGCACCTATTGCTTCTGTGGTACGTCATGAAAATTGCATCTGAAGTTTGCATAAATTACCCACCATGTCACCGGTAAGTAATCGAAAACGTTTCACAAGGCGAAAAATCTCGGACTGGTCCGGCCATGTAAAAACCTCCTATATTACGCTCTGCACCCTGGTAGAATATCCAGCTATGGCCCGGCCCATGCACAGGCCCAATTTTTTTAGTTCCGTTTATTTATTTCTCTTCAGTAAAATTTTAATAAACTTAAAATTTTAAATCAACATATTTAAAAAAAATAAAATGTTTGTGACTTTAAAAACTGCTCGGAGTTTCCGTAAAAAATGCTCGCATATACAATAAACTGTTTGCAAGTTTATTTTTTTTGTAAAATAAGAAAAGTCCATGATTTCAAATCAAACTCCATGTATTAAAAATTATTAAAAGCATTTAACAAAATTCTTTCTAATTCAAAATATGTTAAAGCATTTAAAAAATGTCCTAAAATTTTAAAAATAGCTAATGCATGTTTTCATAATTTATTTTTTATTTACATTTTCCGTTCCATTTTTGTTTACTTCTAATTTAAACAATTTAGAATTACAAAAGCATTTGCATATTACAAAATAGGAATTTTGAATTAAATTTTTTACGAAAACATAAAATGTTTGTGGATTCAAAAAAGGCGCCGGATTTTTATATTTTTTTTGCAAATTCCAAAACAATGTCCGTGAATTTAATAAATATATTACTGACTTATAAAATGTATGTTTATTCAGAAAAATTTCATGCATTTCAAAAATGTTTGTGAATTTAAAGTAAAATCCTCCAACATCAAAAATTACGTCCGTCTTTTCTAGAATTGGTCGCCAATTCAAAAGAAAATATTTAAACCCGTTTGAAATATAAAAAATATTCACGATTTTTAGTAAATGTTTGTAAATTGTAAAAAATAATCTCGATTTTAAAATTGTTCTCATATTTGTAAAATTGTTCATGAAATATCTAACGTATGTAGTTAAACATTAATGCTTCTAAGTCTTTGTGAAAATATACCCATGTGATTTTTGAAGAATTAACTATTGAATGGATCGGATTATTATTGTATGTTTTCTAAAAGAAATTCTTGAAATTAAGAAAAATTCTTTGAGTTACCAAGATTTTTGACAACCATGATATTTGTTTTTTGAAAATGTAAAGATTGCTTCAACTTGTGAATAGATTTAAAAGAAGAAACATTTTTTTGCATTTGTGCACAAAATTTCAAAATCAAGCGATGATGTGTGAACATAATATGGTCATCATCATTGAAGATTATGTTTGTTTTCTTCCGTTGCAACGCACGGACCATTTTGCTAGTATAAAAAACACAACGCGTGTTTCCTTCCTCCCGGCTGCAGTTTTCAAGTACGACCGTGCGGCGCAGAATGTGATAATGGTGGACGACTTCGGGTTCGGAACCTGCACCAGGCACCCTGCCAACGCCACGGTATACGACTCCGGCAACGACCGCATCAGGCTCTCCCGCGGCCTCGTCAACTTCATCAGCGGCGTCTCGGATAACTGCTACAAGGGCGGCGTCAAGATCACACTCACCGTCAGGGTGTGACGAACCAAGTCAATGGACTGTGTCGAGCTCGTGCATCAATTGATCATCATGGTCCGCTTACACTTCTCCGCTTCTGTATTCTCATGTGATGACATTGGTGGCGATTTCGAGCAATGGCGCAATGGCACGACGTGGAGGTGAAGGCTCACGTGCGTCATGCCACAGGCGGATCTCGGGCCGCGGCCATGTCAGACGATGGCGGGGGAAAGGGACCTCCAATGTGCTTGATAAAACGTCGGAGAGGTAAAAAAAGTTTAGTTTTTGTCCAGTCAAATTCGATTGAACTTTGCAACAAAATTTTAGTATTCCGGTCGTTTGATTTTGTAGCTACCATGTTGAACTAAAACATAGCAAAATATGGGGGGAGAACACGATGGACTGGAGTGCACCACTTGATGATTTTGAATCGGGATGCAACTGCAAACCAAGCCCAATATGGAGTGGAGGAGAGGAATGTCGGCGATGATGAAGTGAAAGAGCTTGACGAGGAGGAGTTTGATGCTAGCCAAGCAAATTTTGGGAGAAGAACCGGAAACTACACTGAGGTGGAGGACGCTTGCTTGATTCGATCATGGGAGAGTGTGTCTCTCGATGCCGTGGCCTGCAAAGATCCAAATGGCAAGAAGTATTGGCAATGCATTGAAGACAAATTACAAGGTTGTGCTAGTTTCCCCGGGTCGTTCCTTGAAATCAATTCAAGGCCGATGGATAACTATCAAGAAAACATGTAGCCATTGTAGTGGTTGCTTGACCAAGGTGAGAAATGCCGCTCCGAGTTGATCCACCATCGAAGGCTACATGGGTAACTTTCCTCCTATCTCATAATTCATGATTTTTTATGACTAATTGATCTCACTATTGCATATTTTCCAATGACTTTAGGATCGCATTGCCAATGAAGTGTTCAACAAAGCCCGGGTCTGGAGGTGATGGGTTTGGAGGTGCTGGTGGTGGTGGGTTTGGAGGTGCTGGTGGTGGGCTTTGGAGGTGGTGATGGTGGAGGCTTTGGAGGAGGTGTCGGAGGTTTTGGAGGAGGTGTTGGAGGTTTTGGAGGAGGGTTTGCATTTGGCAATGGTGGTTGGGTGTTGGGTTTAGAGGTGGAGGTGGTGGTGATTCTTCAGCAGGTGTTGATGAAGATGCTTCGGCCGGTGGTGTTGATTCTTCGGATGGTGGTGATGCTTCAGCTAACGATGGTGATGGTGTTGATGCTTTGGCCATCACAAATGATGATTAAGATGGTGCTCATGATATATGGCCGATGGTGGATGACAGCATTCGTGATAAGCAATTGAATGTCATCCGCACTTCACATAGTGCACCGTGGTATGCCGATTATGCAAACTATATCGTAGCCAAATACATACCACCCAGTTTCACCTATCAGCAAAAGAAGAAATTCTTCTTCGATTTGAGGCAGTACTTTTGGGATGATCCTCACCTTTATAAGGAAGGAGTAGATGGTGTTATTAGACGTTGTGTGCCTGAACATGAACAGAGATAGATCTTGCAGAAGTGTCATTCTGAAGCCTACGGAGGACACCACGCTGGAGATAGAACTGCCCATAAGGTATTGCAATCAGGTTTCTATTGGCCCACTCTCTTCAAGGATGCCCGTAATTTTGTCTTGTCTTGTGACGAATGCCAAAGAATAGGGAATATCAGTAAGCGTCAAGAAATGCCTATCAACTATTCACTTGTCATTGAACCATTTGATGTCTGGGGCTTTGATTATATGGGACCCTTCCCGAGTTCCAATGGGTACACTCACATCTTAGTTGCTGTGGATTAAGTTACTAAGTGGGTAGAAGCTATCCCCACTAAAAATGCTGATCACCACACCTCTATTAATATGCTTAAAGAAGTCATATTCCCAAGATTTGGAGTCCCTAGATATCTGATGACTGATGGCGGTTCACACTTCATTCATGGTGTTTTCCGCAAGATGCTCGCTAAGTATGATGTCAACCATAGAGTTACATCTCCTTATCATCCTCAGTCTAGTGGTCAAGTGGAGTTGAGTAATAGGGAGATCAAGTTGATCCTACAAAAGACCGTCAATAGATCTCGAAAGAACCGGTCTAGCAAACTTGACGATGCATTATGGGCTTATAGGACTTCTTATAAGAATACCATGGGCATGTTGTTGGAATTATGGCCTAGAGGCAATGATAAATAAGTTATTATTATAATTCATGTATAAAGCTAATCGTTTATTATCCATGCTATAATTGTATTGAATGAATACTTAGATACATGTGTGGATACATAGACAAAACACTGTCCCTAGCAAGCCTCTAGTTGGCTAGCCAGTTGATCAAGGATAGTCAGGGTCTTCTGACTATGTACAAGGTGTTGTTGCTTGATAACTGGATCACATCATTAGGAGAATCATGTGATGGACTAGACCCAAACTAATAGACGTAGCATGTTGGTCGTGTCATTTTGTTCCTACTTTTTCTGCATGTCAAGTATTTATTCCCATGACCATGAGATCATATAACTCACTGACACCGGAGGAATACTTTGTGTGTATCAAACGTCACAACGTAACTGGGTGGCTATAAAGATGCTCTACAGGTATCTCCGAAGGTGTCCGTTGAGTTAGTATGGATCAAGACTAGGATTTGTCACTCCGTATGACGGAGAGGTATCTCGGGGCCCACTCGGTAATACAACGTCACACACAAGCCTTGCAAGCAATGTGACTTAGTGTAAGTTGCGGGATCTTGTATTATGGAACGAGTAAAGAGACTTGCCGGTAAACGAGATTGAAATATGTATGCGGATACTGACGATCGAATCTCGGGCAAGTAACATACCGAAGGACAAAGGGAATGACATACGGGATTATATGAATCCTTGGCACTGAGGTTCAAATGATAAGATCTTCGTAGAATATGTAGGATCCAATATGGGCATCCAGGTCCCGCTATTGGATATTGACCGAGGAGTCCCTCGGGTCATGTCTACATAGTTCTCGAACCCGCAGGGTCTGCATACTTAAGGTTCGACGTTGTTTTATGCGTATTTGAGTTATATGGTTGGTTACCGAATGTTGTTCGGAGTCCCGGATGAGATCACGGACGTCACAAGGGTTTCCAGAATGGTCCAGAGACGAAGATTGATATATAGGATGACCTCATTTGATTACCGAAAGGTTTTCGGAATTACCGGGAATGACGAATGGGTTCCGGATGTTCAGGGGGGGGGGGCAGCCCACCCCGGGGAAGCCCATGGGCCTTAGGTGTGACGCATCAGCCCTTAGTGGGCTGGTGGGCAAGCCCAGAGAGGCCCCTGCGCAAGGAGATAAGAAAATCAAAGAGAAAAAAGGGGAAGTGGGAAGGAAGGGAAGGACTCCACCTTCCAATCCTAGTTGCACTAGGATTGGAGGAGGAATCGTCCTCTCCCCCTTCGGCCGAACCCCTTGGGGCTCCTTGAGCCCCAAGGCAAGGCCACTCCCCTCCCACCTATATATACGGAGGTTTTAGGGCTGATTTGAGAGAGCTTTTCCACGGCAGCCCGACCACATACCTCCACGGTTTTTCCTCTAGATCGCGTTTGTGCGGAGCTCGGGTGGAGCCCTGCTGAGATTAGATCACCACCAACCTCCGGAGCGCTGTCACGCTGCCGGAGAACTCATCTACCTCTCTGTCTCTCTTGCTGGATCAAGAAGGTCGAGATCATCGTCGAGCTATACGTGTGCTGAACGCGGAGGTGCCGTCCGTTCGGCACTAGATCGGAGCGGATCGTGGGACAGATCGCGGGACGGTTCGTGGGACGGTTCGCGGGGCGGATCGAGGGACGTGAGGACGTTCCACTACATCAACCGCGTTTATTAACGCTTCTGCTGTGCGATCTACAAGGGTAAGTAGATCTGAAATCCCCGTCGTAGATGGACATCACCATGATAGGTCTTCGTGCGCGTAGGAAATTTTTTGTTTCCCATGCGACGTTCCCCAACAGTGGCATCATGAGCTAGGTTCATGCGTAGATGTCATCTCGAGTAGAACACAAAAGTTTTTGTGGGCAGTGATGTGCGATTTGCTGCCCTCCTTAGTCTTTTCTTGATTCCGCGGTATTGTTGGATCGAAGCGGCTCGGACCGACATTACTCGTACGTTTACGAGAGAATGGTTTCATCGCTATGAGCAACTCCGTTGCTCAAAGATGACTGGCGAGTGTCGGTTTCTCCAACTTTAGTTGAATCGGATTTGGCCGAGGAGGTCCTTGGATGAGGTTAAATAGCAATTCATATATCTCCGTTGTGGTGTTTGCGTAAGTAAGATGCGATCCTACTAGATACCCATGGTGACCACGTAAAACATGCAACAACAAATTAGAGGACGTCTAACTTGTTTTTGCAGGGTATGCTTGTGATGTGATATGGCCGACGATGTGATGTGATATATTGTATGTATGAGATGATCATGTTGTGATAGTTAATATCGACTTGCACGTCGATGGTACGGCAACCGACAGGAGCCATAGGGTTGTCTTTAAACTAACGTTTGTGCTTGCAGATACGTTCACTATATTGCCAGTATGTAGCTTTAGTAGTAATAGCATGAGTAGCACGACAACCCCGATGGTGACACGTTGATGGAGACCATGGTGTGGCGCCAGTGATAAGAAGATCGTGCCAGTGCTTTGGTGATGGATATCAAGAAGCACGTGATGATGGCCATATCATGTCACTTATGAATTGCATGTGATGTTAATCCTTTTATGCACCTTATTTTGCTTAGAATGACGGTAGCATTATGAGGTGATCTCTCACTAAAATTTCAAGACGAAATTTTGTTCTCCCCAACTGTGCACCGTTGCTACAGATCGTCGTTTCGAGACACCACGTGGTAATCGGGTGTGATAGACTCAACGTTCACATACAACGGGTGCAAAAGAGTTGCACACGCGGAACACTCGGGTTAAGCTTGACGAGCCTAGCATGTGCAGACATGGCCTCGGAACACATGAGACCGAAAGGTCAATCATGAATCATATAGTTGATATGATTAGCATAGGGATGCTTATGAGTGAAACTATCCTCAACTCACATGATGATCGGACTTGAGCTAGTGGAATTGGATCATGAACCACTCAAATGACTAGAGAGATGTACTTTTTGAGTGGGAGTTTAGCAAGTAATTTGATTAAGTTAAACTCTAATTATCTTGAACATAGTCTAAAGTCCACTTTGAATATATTTGTGTTGTAGATCATGGCTCACGCGACAGTCACCCTGAATTTTAATACGTTCCTAGAGAAAGCTAAGCTGAAAGATGATGGAAGCAACTTTGTTGAGTCGGCTCGTAATCTTAAGTTGGTCCTGCAAGCTGGGAAGAAGGATTATGTCCTTAATGCTGTGCTAGGAGATGAACCACCCGCTATGGCTAACCAAGATGTTAAGAACGCTTGGTTAACACGTATGGAGGACTACTCAGTAGTTCAATGTGCAGTCTTGTATGGCTTAGAGCCGGGACTTCAACGTCGCTTTGAGTGTCATGGAGCATATGAGATGTTCCAGGAGTTGAAGTTTATCTTTCAGAAAACGCCTGGATCGAGAGGTATGAGACCTCCGATAAATTCTATCCTTTCAAGATGGAGGAGAATTCATCTGTCAGTTAACATGTTCTCAAAATGGTTGGGTACTCAAACCGTCTAGCTGAGCTGGGGATTGAACTCCCGCAAGAAGCTATCACTAACAGATTCTTCAATCACTGCCGCCAAGCTATAAGGGCTTTGTGTTGAACTACTACATGCAAGGGATGAACAAGTCACCCGGCGAGTTGTTCGCGATGCTGAAAGTCGCAGAGTCAGAACTCCGTAAAGAGCATCAAGTGTTGATGGTGAATAAGACCACTAGTTTCAAGAGAAACGGCAAAGGAAAGAAGGGTAATTCAAAGAAGAGCGGCAAGCCTGTTGCCAATCCGACGAAGAAACCTAAATCTGGACCTAAGCCTGAAACGGAGTACTATTATTCCAAGGGTATGGTGTTGGAATTATGCCCTAGAGGCAATGATAAATAAGTTATTATTATAATTCCTGTATCAAGATAATCGTTTATTATCCATGCTATAATTGTATTGAATGAAGACTTAGATACATGTGTGGATGCATAGACAAAACACTGTCCCTAGCAAGCCTCTAGTTGGCTAGCCAGTTGATCAAGGATAGTCAGGGTCTTCTGACTATGTAGAAGGTGTTGTTGCTTGATAATTGGATCACGTCATTGGGAGAATCATGTGATGGACTAGACCCAAACTAATAGACGTAGTATGTTGATCGTGTCATTTTGTTGCTACTGTTTTCTGCGTCTCAAGTATTTATTCCTATGACCATGAGATCATATAACTCACTGACACCGGAGGAATGCTTTGTGTGTATCAAACATCGCAACGTAACTGGGTGACTATAAAAATGCTCTACATGTGTCTCTGAAGGTGTTCGTTGAGTTAGTATGGATCAAGACTGGGATTTGTCACTCCGTGTGACGGAGAGGTATCTCAGGGCCCACTCGGTAATACAACATCACACACAAGCCTTGCAAGCAATGTGATTTAGTGTAAGTTGCAGGATCTTGTACTACGGAACAAGTAAAGAGACTTGCCGGTAAACGAGATTGAAATAGGTATGAGAATACTTACGATCGAATCTCGGGCAAGTAACATACCGAAGGACAAAGGGAATGACATACGGGATTATATGAATCCTTGGCACTGAGGATCAAACAATAAGATCTTCGTAGAATATGTAGGATCCAATATGGGCATCCAGGTCCTGCTATTGGATATTGACCGAGGAGTCCCGCGGGTCATGACTACATAGTTCTCGAACCCGCAGGGTGTGCACACTCAAGGTTTGACGTTGTTTTATGCGTATTTGAGTTATATGGTTGGTTACCAAATGTTTTTAGGAGTCCCAGATGAGATCACGGGCATCACGAGGGTTTCCGGAATGGTCCGGAGACAAAGATTGATATATAGGATGACCTCATTTGATTACCGGAAGGTTTTCAGAATTACCGGGAATGTAACGGGAATGACGAATGGGTTCCGAATGTTCACCGGGGGGGGGGGGGCAGTCCACCCTGGGGAAGCCCATAGGCCTTAGGGGTGCCGCACCAGCCCTTAGTGGGCTGGTGGGCAAGCCCAAAGAGGCCCCTGCGCAGGAGATAAGAAAATCAAAGAGAAAAGAAAAAAAGGGAAGTGGGAAGGAAGAGAAGGACTCCAGCTTCCAATCCTAGTTGGACTAGGATGGGAGGAGGAATCCTCCTCCCCCCCTTCGGCCGAACCCCTTGGGGCTCCTTGAGCCCCAAGGCAAGGCCCCTCCCCTCCCACCTATATATACGGAGGTTTTAGGGCTGATTTGAGACAACTTTTCCACGGCAGCCCGACCACATACCTCCATGGTTTTTCCTCTAAATCGCGTTTGTGCGGAGCTCGGGCGGAGCCCTGCTGAGATTAGATCACCACCAACCTCCGGAGCGCCGTCACGCTGCCGGAGAACTCATCTACCTCTCCGTCTCTCTTGCTGGATCAAGAAGGCCGAGATCATCGTCGAGCTGTACGTGTGCTGAACACGGAGGTGCCGTCCGTACGGCACTAGATCAGAGCGGATCGTGGGACGGATCGCCGGACGGTTCGTCGGACGGTTCGCGGAGCGGATCGAGGGATGTGAGGATGTTCCACTGCATCAACCGCGTTTATTAATGCTTCTGCTGTGTGATCTACAAGGGTACGTAGATCAGAAATCCCCCTCGTAGATGGACATCACCATGATAGGTCTTCGTGCGCGTAGGAAATTTTTTGTTTCCCATGCGACGTTCCCCAACACTGGCATCATGAGCTAGTTAATGCGTAGATGTAATCTCGAGTAGAACACAAAAGTTTTTGTGGGTGGTGATGTGCGATTTGCTGCCCTATATAGTATTTTCTTGATTCTGCGGTATTGTTGGATCGAAGTGGCTCGGACCGACATTACGTACGCTTACGAGAGACTGGTTTCATCGCTACGAGCAACTGAGTTGCTCAAAGATGACTGGCGAGTGTCGGTTTCTCCAACGTCAGTTGAATCGGATTTGACCGAGGAAGTCCTTGGATGAGGTTAAATAGCAATTCATATATCTCCGTTGTGTTGTTTACGTAAGTAAGATGCGATCCTACTAGATACCCATGGTCACCACGTAAAACATGCAACAACAATTAGAGGACGTCTAACTTGTTTATGCAGGGTATGCTTGTGATGTGATATGGCCAATGATGTGATGTGATATATTGGATGTATGAGATGATCATGTTGTAATAGTTAATATCGACTTGCACGTCGATGGTACGGCAACCGGCAGGAGCCATAGGGTTGTCTTTAAACTAACGTTTGTGCTTGCAGATGCGTTTACTATTTTGCTAGGATGTAGCTTTTGTAGTAATAGCGTGAGTAGCACGACAACCCCGATGGCGACTGCTACTGCAATAAAAGACCTTCCAACGGCGCCAGAAACAAGCATGCTGACGGGAGACTATTCTTGTCTTGATACTCCTCAGCAACAGCACCAGGAATCCTTCTGCTATGGCTACGCCTTTAGGGACTTCCTTGGAAAATATGCAAAGGATTCCCCCGTGGCCTTGGAGCCTTGCGTTGGTGTTCCCTTGAAGCGGAAAGGGTGATGTAGCACAGTGGAGGTAAGTATTTCCCTTAGTTTTGAGAACCAAGGTATCGATTCAGTGAAGGAATATCACAAGTACCTGCACAAACACAAAGAGCTTGCTCCCAACGCTATGAAGGGTTGTCAATCCCTTATAGATTGTTTGCCAAGTGAGAACTGAAAGCAACAAAGTAAACAAGCAAAGTAAAAGCGAAAGTGGAAACGATAGGTGTCAATAGACCCAGGGGCCGTAGTGTTCACTAGTGGCTTCTCTCATGAAAGCAAGTAGACGGTGGGTGAACGAATTACTGACGAGAAATTGATAGAACCGCGCAAAGTCATGACGTTATCTATGGCAATGATTATATCTATAGGCATCACGTCCAAAACAAGTAGACTGATACTTTCTGCATCTACTACTATTACTCCACACGTCGACCGCTATCCAGCATGCATCTAGTGTATTAAGTTCATGAGAACAGAGTAACACCTTAAGCAAGATGACATGATGTAGATGGACAATCTCGTATCTACGATAAAAGCCCATCTTGTTACCCTTGATGGCAACAACATGATGCGTGCCTTGCTGCCCTTTCTGTCACTGGGAAAGGTCACCACATGGTTTGAACCCAAAAGCAAGCACTTCTCCCATTGCAAGAATCATAGATCTAGTTGGCCAAACAAAACCCAAGACTCGGAGAGACTTACAAGGATATCAAATCATGCATATAAGAAATCAGCAAAGACTCAAATGAAAATCATAGATAATCTGATCACAAATCCACAATGTATTGAAGATCCAAGAGAGAGAAGAAACCATCTAGCTACTAACTACGGACCGGTAGGTCTGAAGTGAACTACTCACAAGTCATTGGAGGGGCGATGATATTGATGAAGAAGCCCTCCAACTCCAAAGTCCCCTCCGGCAAGGCACCGGGAAGAGTCTCCAGATGAGATCTCGCGGAAACGGAAGCTTGCGGCGACGGAAAAGTGTTTTCGTGGACGCCCTGATTTTTTCTGGATTTTTAGGGAATTTTTAGGCCAAAGACCTAGGGCAGGGGAGCGCCAGGGGGGCCACAAGATTGTTTGCCGCGGCCTCCCCCCTGGCCGCGACAACAGGGCTTGTGGGCCCCTTGTGGGCCCACTTTCTTGGCCCTCAAGCCTCCCGATCTTCTTCCGTTCTTTAAAAAATCATTTTGGGGATTTTATTCCGTTTGGACTCCGTTCCAAAATCAGATCTGAAAAGAGTCAAAAACACAGAAAAAACAGGAACTGGCACTTGGCACTGAGTTAATAAGTTAGTCCCAAAAAAGATATAAAAGGTAAACAAAACATCCAAAGTTGACAAGATAACAACGTGAAACCATCAAAAATTATAGATACGTTTGAGACGTATCAGCGAGACGTTGATGGAGATCATGGTGTGGCGCCGGTGACAAAGAAGATCGTGTCGGTGCTTTGGTAATGGAGATCAAGAAGCACGTGATGATGGCCATATCATGTCACTTATGAATTGCATGTGATGTTAATCCTTTTATGCACCTTATTTTGCATAGAACGACGGTAGCATTATGAGGTGATCTCTCACTAAAATTTCAAGACGAAATTTGTTCTCCCCGACTGTGCACCGTTGCTACAGTTCATCGTTTCGAGACATGATACGTCCATTTTGAATCATGCTTTCATGTTGATATTTATTTCTTTATGGGCTGTTATATTACTTTGTGGTACCATACTTATGCCTTTTCTCTCTTATTTTGCAAGGTTTATTTGAAGAGGGAGAATTCAGGCAGCTCGAATTCTGGACTGGAAAAGGAGCAAATCTTAGTCCACTATTCTGCACATCTCCAAATGCCCTGAAAAGTTACGTGGATTTTTTCGGGATTATATA
The DNA here is from genome assembly GCF_904849725.1 of Hordeum vulgare subsp. vulgare. Classification (NCBI taxonomy): domain Eukaryota; kingdom Viridiplantae; phylum Streptophyta; class Magnoliopsida; order Poales; family Poaceae; genus Hordeum; species Hordeum vulgare. Next base: position 473,363,154 of record NC_058519.1, on the reverse strand, counting down.
AAAGATACTGGGCGAAAGAAGTACCGGAGGGGGGCTGCCAGGGCGCCACAAGCCCTGCCACCGCCACCCGCCCCCTTGGTGGTGGAGTGGGGGCTTGTGGGCTCCCTGACGGCCCACTAGCCCCCTCTTTTGCTATATGAAGGGTTTTGGTCCAGAAAAATCATTTGGGAGCTTTTTCGTGGTTTTTCCGCCGCCATGAGGCGGAACTTGAGCAGATCCAATCTATAGCTCCGGCAGGACGATCCTGCCTGGGAAACTTCCCTCCCGGAGGGGGAAATCGTCGCCATCGTCATCACCAACACTCCTCTCATCGGAGGGGAGGCATCTTCATCAACATCTTCATCAGCACCATCTCCTCTCCAATCCCTAGTTCATCTCTTGTAACCAATCTTCGTCTCGCAACTCCGATTGGTACTTGTAAGGTTGCTAGTAGTGTTGATTACTCTTTGTAGTTGATGCTAGTTGGATTATTTGGTGGAAGAGTTTATGTTCAGATCCTTGATGCTATTCATTACACCTCTGATCATGATTATGATTATGCTTTGTGAGTAGTTACTTTTGTTCCTGAGGACATGGGATAAGTCATGCTGATAATAGTCATGTGAATTTGATATTCGTTCGGTATTTTGATATGTTGTATGTTGTCTTTTCCTCTAGTGGTGTTATGTGAACATCGACTACATAACACTTCACCATATTTGGGCCTAGAGGAAGGCATTGGGGAGTAGTAAGTAGATGATGGGTTGCTGGAGTGACAGAAGCTTAAACCGCAGTCTATGCGTTGCTTCGTGAGGGGCTGATTTGGATCCACTAGTTTAATGCTATGGTTAGACTTTGTCTTAATTCTTCTTTTGTAGTTGCGGATGCTTGTGACAGAGGTTAATCATAAGTGGGATGCTTGTCCAAGTAAGGGCAGTACCCAAGCGCTGGTCCACCCACATATCAAACTATCAAAGTAACGAACGTGAATCATATGAACATGATGAAACTAGCATGACAGAAATTCCCGTTTGTCCTCAGGAGCGTTTTTCCTCCTTTAAGACTTTGTTCAGGCTTGTCCCTTGCTACAAAAGGGATTGGGCCACTTGCTGTACCGTTGCTACTACTTGTTACTTGTTACTTTTCGCTTGCTACGTTTCACCTCGCTACACAATCACTTGTTACAGCTACTTTCAGTGCTTGTAGGTATTACCTTGCTGAAATCCGTTTATCAGAGCCTTCTGATCCTTGTTGGGTTCGACACTCTTACTTATCGAAAGGACTACGATTGATCCCCTATACTTGTGGGTCATCAAGACTCTTTTCTGGCGCCGTTGCCGAGGAGTGAAGCGCCTTTGGTAAGTGGAAATTGGTAAGGAAACATCTATATATTGTGCTGAAATTTATTGTCACTTGTCACTATGGAAACTGTTCCTTTGAGGAGTTTGTTCAGGGTATCTTCACCACGAACGGAAGCACGAGGATCTGTTCCTCAACCTGAGGTACCTACTGAAAATATATTTTATGAAATTCCTTCGGGTATGCTTGAGAAACTGCTAGCTAATCCTTTCACAGGAGATGGATCTTCACATCCAGACTTGCATCTAATCTATGTAGATGAAGTTTGTGGTTTATTTAAGCTTGCAGGTTTGCCCGAGTATGAGGTAAAGAAGAAAGTCTTTCCTTTATCTTTGAAGGATAAGGCATTGACATGGTATAGGCTATGTGATGATACTGGATCATCGGGCTACAATCGGTTGAAATTGGAATATCATCAAAAGTTCTATCCTATGCATTTAGTACATCGTGATCGGAACTTTATTTATAACTTTTGTCCTTGTGACAGGGAAAGCAGAGCTGAAGCTTGGGGAGGCTTAAATCAATGCTATATTCATGCCCCAATCATGAGCTCTCGAGAGAAATCATCACTCAAAACTTTTATGCTCGGCTTTCTCATGAAGATCGTACCATGCTTGACACTTCTTGTACCGGTTCTTTTATGAAGAAGGATATTGATCAAAAGTGGAATTTATTGGAGAGAATCAAACGTAACTCTCAAGATTGGGAGCTGGAGGAAGGTAAGGAGTCAGGTATGAATTTCCAGTTTGATTGCATTAAATCTTTTGTTGAGACAAACACTTTTAGATATTTTAGCGCTAAGTATGGACTTTACTCTGAGATAGTAGCTTCTCTATGTGAATCTTTTGCTGCTCATGTTGATCTTCCCAAAGAGAAGTGGTTTAAATATCATCCTCCTGTAGAAAGCAACATAGCCAAAACCAATCTAGGTGAGGAGAAAGTCATTGGTTTTAGTGACCCTGTTGTTCCTTGTGCTTACACTGAGAAACCACCATACTCTGCTAGGATAAAGTATTATTCTAAAGCTCCAACTATGATACGTAGGGGTTACATTAGACCACTTGCACCCCCTGAGGAGATTAGAGTTGAACCTAGTGTTGCTATTATCAAAGATCTCTTAGCCGAAGACATAGATGGGCATGTTATCAAATTCTGTGAGGACTCCTCTAGAATTGCTAAACCTCACGCGAAAGAAAAACACGGACCTGTAGTTGGCCTGCCCGTTGTTTCTGTCAAGATAGGAGATCACTGTTACCATGGTTTATGTGATATGGGAGCTAGTGTTAGTGCAATACCCCATTCTCTATATGATGAAATCAAAGATGAGATTGCACCTGCTGAGTTAGAACCCATTGATGTCACTATTACGCTAGCTAATAGAGACACTATCTGCCCTCTGGGAATTGTGAGAGACGTAGAAGTCCTGTGTGGTAAGACGAAGTATCCTACTGATTTCCTCGTCCTTGGTACTGCACAAGATAGCTTTTGTCCCATCATATTTGGTAGACCCTTTCTCAACACTGTCAATGCTCACATTGATTGCATTAAGCAGACTGTCAGAGTTAGTTTCGAGGGTGTGTCTCATGAATTTAACTTCTCCAAGTTTGGAAGACAACCCCATGAAAGAGAGTCATCTGGTAGAGATGAAATTATTGCTCTTGCCTCTATTTCCATACGTCCTATGGATCCTTTAGAGCAATATATTCTTGAGCATGAAAATGATATGCATATGGAGGAGAGAAATGAGATAGATAAAATTGTCTTAGAACAATATCCTATTCTCAAGAATAATCTGCCTGTTGAACTGCTTGGGGATCCTCTCCCACCAAAGGGTGATCCTGTGTTCGAGCTTAAACAGTTTCCTGATACTCTTAAGTATGCCTATCTTGATGAGAAGGAGATATATCCTGTCATTATTAGTGCCCTCCTTTCAGAGCACGAAGAGAGGAAGTTACTAAGAACTCTAAGGAAGCACTGTGCTGCTATTGGATATACTCTTGATGATCTTAAAGGTATTAGTCCTACTCTATGTCAGCACAAGATTAAAACCGATCCTGAATTTAAACCAGTTGCTGATCATCAAAGGAGATTAAATCCTAAGATGAAAGAGGTCGTTAGAAAAGAAATATTAAAGCTTATCGAAGCAAGAATCATTTATCCTGTTGTTCACAGTGATTGGCTAAGTCCAGTACATTGCGTACCTAAGAAGGGATGTATCACCGTCGTTCCTAATGATAAGGATGAACTAATCCCACAAAGGATTATTACCGGCGATAGGATGGTGATAGACTTCCGGAAACTGAACAAGGCAACCAGGAAAGATCATTATCCTTTGCCATTTATCGACCAAATGCTAGAAAGGCTATCAAAACACACACACTTCTGCTTTCTAGACGGTTATTCAGGTTTCTTGCAAATACCTGTTGCACAATCTGATCAGGAGAAAACTACTTTCACCTGCCCCTTCGGTACCTTTGCTTATAGACGTATGCCTTTTGGCTTATGCAATGCACCTACCACCTTCCAAAGATGTATGATGGCTATATTCTCTAACTTTTGTGAAAAGATTGTCGAGGTTTTCATGGATGACTTCTCCGTTTACGGGTCTTCCTTTGATGATTGCCTCAGCAACCTTGATCAAGTCTTACATAGATGCGAAGATACCAACCTCATCTTGAATTGGGAGAAGTGCCACTTTATGGTTAATGAAGGCATCGTCTTAGGATACAAAATTTCTGAAAGAGGCATTGAAGTTGATAAGGCTAAGGTTGATGCAATAAAGAAAATGCCTTGCCCCATAGATATCAGAGGTATATGAAGTTTCCTAGGTCATGCTAGTTCCTATAGAAGGTTCATTAAAGACTTCTCTAAGATTTCTAGGCCTCTTACCAACCTCTTGGAGAAGGATGTTCCTTTTGTTTTTGATAAGGATTGTGAGGAAGCCTTCGAAATACTTAAGAAGGCTTTGATAACCGCACCTATTGTTCAACCACCTGACTGGAACTTGCCCTTTGAAATCATGTGCGACGCTAGTGATTATGCAGTTGGTGTTGTTCTAGGACAAAGAGTTGACAAGAAGTTGAATGTTATTCACTATGCTAGTAAAACTCTAGACAGTGCCCAAAGAAACTATGCCACTACGGAAAAGGAGTTTTTAGCAGTTGTGTTTGCATGTGAAAAGTTCAGATCTTATATAGTTGACTCCAAAGTCACTATTCACTCTGATCATGCTGCTATTAAGTACCTCATGGAGAAGAAGGACGCTAAGCCTAGGTTGATCAGATGGGTTCTCCTGCTACATGAATTTGATTTACACGTCGTTGACCGAAAGGGTGCTGATAACCCTGTAGCAGATAACTTGTCTAGGCTAGAGAATGTCCTTGATGACCCACTACCTATTGATGACAACTTTCGTGATGAGCAATTGAATGTCATCCGCACTTCACATAGTGCACTGTGGTATGCCGATTATGCAAACTATATCGTAGCCAAATACATACCACCCAGTTTCACCTATCAGCAAAAGAAGAAATTCTTCTTTGATTTGAGGCACTACTTTTGGGATGATCCTCACCTTTATAAGGAAGGAGTAGATGGTGTTATTAGACGTTGTGTGCCTGAACATGAACAGGGACATATCTTGCAGAAGTGTCATTCCGAAGCCTACAGAGGACACCACGCTGGAGATAGAACTGCCCATAAGGTATTGCAGTCAGGTTTCTATTGGCCCACTCTCTTCAAGGATGCCCGTAAGTTTGTCTTGTCTTGAGACGAATGCCAAAGAATAGGGAATATCAGTAAGCGTCAAGAAATGCCTATGAACTATTCACTTGTCATTGAACCATTTGATGTCTGGGGCTTTGATTATATGGGACCCTTCCCGAGTTCCAATGGGTACACTGACATCTTAGTTGTTGTGGATTACGTTACTAAGTGGTTAGAAGCTATCCCCACTAAAAATGCTCATCACCACACCTCTATTAAGCTGCTTAAAGAAGTCATATTCCCAAGATTTGGAGTCCCTAGATATCTGATGACTCATGGCGGTTCACACCTCATTCATGGTGTTTTCCGCAAGATGCTCGCTAAGTATGATGTCAACCATAGAGTTGCATCTCCTTATCATCCTCAGTCTAGTGGTCAAGTGGAGTTGAGTAATAGGGAGATCAAGTTGATCCTACAAAAGACCGTCAATAGATCTCGAAAGAACTGGTCTAGCAAACTTGACGATGCATTATGGGCTTATAGGACTGCTTATAAGAATCCCATGGGCATGTTGTTGGAATTATGGCCTAGAGCAATGATAAATAAGTTATTATTATAATTCCTGTATAAAGATAATCATTTATTATCCATGCTATAATTGTATTGAATGAAGACTTAGGTACATTTGTGGATACATAGACAAAACACTGTCCCTAGCAAGCCTCTAGTTGGCTAGCCAGTTGATCAAGGATAGTCAGGGTCTTGTGACTATGTACAAGGAGTTGTTGCTTGATAACTGGATCACATCATTAGGAGAATCATGTGATGGACTAGACCCAAACTAATAGACGTAGCATGTTGATCGTGTCATTTTGTTGCTACTGTTTTTTGCGTGTCAAGTATTCCTATGACCATGAGATCATATAACTCACTGACACCGGAGGAATACTTTGTGTGTATCAAACGTCACAACGTAACTGGGTGGCTATAAAGATGCTCTACAGGTATCTCCGAAGGTGTCCGTTGAGTTAGTATGGATCAAGACTGGGTTTTATCACTCCGTATGACGGAGAGGTATCTCGGAGCCCACTCGGTAATGCAACATCACACACAAGCCTTGCAAGAAATGTGACTCAGTGTAAGTTGCGGGATCTTGTATTACGAAACGAGTAAAGAGACTTGCCGGTAAACGAGATTGAAATAGGTATGTGGATACTAACGATCGAATCTCGGGCAAGTAACATACTGAAGGACAAAGGGAATGACATACGGGATTATATGAATCCTTGGCACTAAGGTTCACACAATAAGATCTTCGTAGAATATGTTGGATCTAATATGGGTATCCAGATCCCGCTATTGGATATTGACCGAGGAGTCCGTCGGGTCATGTCTACATAGTTCTCGAACCCACAGGGTCTGCACACTTAAGGTTCGACGTTGTTTTATGCGTATTTGAGTTATATGGTTGGTTACCGAATGTTGTTCGGAGTCCTGGATGAGATCACGGACGTCACGAGGGTTTCTAGAATGGTCCAGAGACGAAGATTGATATATAGGATGACCTCATTTGATTACCGGAAGGTTTTCGGAATTACCGGGAATGTACCGGGAATGACGAATGGGTTCCGGATGTTCATCGGGGGGGGGGGGGGGGAAGCCCACCCAGGGGAAGCCCATGGGCCTTAGGGGTGCCGCACCAGCCCTTAGTGGGCTGGTGGTCAAGCCCAGAGAGGCTACAGCGCAAGGAAGAGAAGGACTCCACCTTCCAATCCTAGTTGGACTAGGATTGGAGGAGGACTCCTCCTCCCCCCCTTCGGCCGAACCCCTTGGGGCTCCTTGAGGCCCAAGGCAAGGCCCCTCCCCTCCCACCTATATATACAGAGGTTTTAGGGCTGATTTGGGACAACTTTTTCAGGGCAGCCAAACCACATATCTCCACGGGTTTTCCTCTAGATCGCGTTTCTATGGAGCTCGGGCGGAGCCCTGCTGAGATTAGATCACCACCAACCTCCGGAGTGCCGTCACGCTACCGGAGAACTCATCTACCTCTTTGTCTCTCTTGTTGGATCAAGAAGGCCGAGATCATCGTCAAGCTGTACGTGTGCTGAACGCGGAGGTACCGTCCGTTCGGTAATAGATCGGAGCGGATCATGGGACGGATCGCGGGACGGTTCGTGGGACGGTTCGCGGGGCGGATCGAGGGACGTGAGGACGTTCCACTACATCAATCGCGTTTATAAACGCTTCTGCTGTGTGATCTACAAGGGTACATAGATCTGAAATCCCTCTCGTAGATGGACATCACCATGATAGGTCTTCGTGCGCGTAGGAAATTTTTTGTTTCCCATGCGACGTTCCCCAACACATGTCACCGTATAAAATGGTTTACGGTAAAGCCTGTCAATTACGTCTTGAGCTGGAACACAAAGATTATTGGGCAATCAAAGAGCTCAACTTTGATTTCAAACTTGCTGGTGAGAAGCGGTTGTTTGATATCTTCTCGTTAGATGAATGGAGGGCCCAGGCATATGAGAATGCCAAGTTGTTCAAGGAAAATGTTAAGAGATGGCACGACAAACGAATACAGAAACGAGAGTTCAATGTAGGTGATTATGTCCTGCTATACAATTCTCGTTTGAGATTCTTTGTAGGCAAGCTTCTCTCTAAATGGGAAGGTCCTTATGTTATCGAGGAAGTATATCGTTCCGGTGCCATCAAAATCAATAACACGGAAGGAAATTTTCCTAGAGTGGTAAATGGGCAAAGAATCAAGCATTACATCTCTGGTACTCCCATAAATGTTGAGACCAATATCATCAATGTCATAACTCCACAGGAGTACATAAGGGATGTTTATCAGCCTATTTCAGACCCTGAAACCGAAGAGGTGTGTGTTTCGGTAAGAAATTGGACTCCGATGCTTTTCCAATAGGAAATTTCCTCCGTTTTGGAATTTTTGGAAAATTAGAAAAATAAAAAGCAGTCCGGAGAGCGCACGAGGCGGCCACAAGCCCTGCCACCGCCCCTACCCCCTGGTGGCGGAGGGCAAGCTTGTGGGCACTTCGTGTGCCTCCCGGACTCCGTTTTCTTTCGGAGCACTCCTTCTGGTCCAGAAAAAAAATCAATATATATTCGCCCGAAGGATTTGATCTCCGTATCGCGCAGTTTTCCTCTATTTGCGTTTCGAGCCTGTTTCTGTGACAGATCTGGATCATCATGACTTCCCCAAGCGCTCGTAAGGACAAGATCTTCGAGAAGGTCATCAATCCCTACCTCACGGAAGTGCTGAAGCACCCTCAATCTATCAAGATGAGCGAGGGGATGTTGCACATCCGTGATGTTGAGGGGCCTAAGAAGACCGGAAGCATGGAGACGAGGCTCGAAGCAATGGAGCAACAAGTCTTCAAGTGCGAGGGGATGTTGGAGCGTGGACTCAACGCCAACCACATGATGATCACGGAGTTCACTAGCAGTCACAATATGGATGCCATTAACATTGGGAAACACCTCTCCAGGCTCTATGACAGGGTTGATCAACTTCAGGGCCAGATCTATGACCTGCAGAACCAAAACTGTGAGTATGAGTACAGATTTAAATCAATAAGGTTGGCTGCAGATTTGAGGATTCCGGCGACTCGTTCATCCTGCCATGATGGAGCACCTATGCCTTGGAAGACGGAGAATCAGACTACTTCAACAACTCCACCACCATCACCGCCAAAGGAAGACAACTAAGCATTGGTATGGGCAATCACCTTGGCTTCTGCCAAGCTTGGGGGAGTTGCCCTGGTATCGTATCACCTTTATATCTTTTTCTTTTACCTTTGTTTTAGTTCTTTCCTTTTCAGTTCTTATTTCTTCTCTTAGAGGAATAAGTCTTTATTGTTTAGTTTGAGTCTTTTGCTTTGTCTCTCCCTCGATGTATTCGAGCTCGCAAGCTATATAATAAAGAGTATCTTAGTCAAGGGCTTTGCTTTGTGCCATGATCAAAAGTATGAAAAGAACGATAGCATGAAAGATCATGAGACGATCTTATGGAAAGTGATAGCTTCACATATGACATGTATGATGATTGAAACTTGTTGAGAATAAATCAACATAGACCTCAGGCATTGTTGCAATTAATAAGAAGTAATAAGGAAAGAGAGGTTCACATATAAATATATCATCATAGACACTTTTCACAATTGTGAGCACTCACCAAACTATTACATGCTTAGGAGTAGATGTTGGACAAGGAAGACAACATAATGAATTGTGTTTGCTTGGTTCCAAACAATGTTATATGATTAGAGATCCCTTAGCTTATGACGATTGCTTCCACCTCATATTAGCCAAAACTCCCGCACCAAGTAGAGATACTACTTGTGCATCCATAAACCTCCAACCCAGTTTTGCCATGAGAGTCCACCATACCTACCTATGGATTGAATAAGATCCTTCAAGTAAGTTGTCATCAGTGCAAGCAATAAAAATTGCTCTCTAATATGTATGATCTATTAGTGTGTGGAAAATAAGCTTTGTACGAACCTGTGATGAGGAAGACATAAAAGCGACAGATTGCATAATAAAGTTCTTTATCACAGGAGGCAATATAAAGTGACGTTCCTCCGCACTAAGAGGACACGCATTCAAACCTCAAAAGCGCATGACAACCTATGCTTCCCTTTGCGAAGGGCCTATCTTGTACCTTTACTTTTTGCCCTTGCAAGAGTCATGGTGATCTTCACCAATTCCCTATTTTTGCCTTTGTCTTGGCTACCATCACATGCTTGGGAAAGATCTATATTCATATATCAACTTGGAGTTGAGTACTTATGCTTTATTGTTGTTGACATTACCCTTGAGGTAAATCGTTGGGAGGCAAAACTATAAGCCCCTATCTTCCTCTGTGTCCAGCTGAAACTTCGACACCATGAGTACCATGTGAGTTGTAACAATTGTGTAAAACAAAAGAGATGATTGAGTATGTCAATTTGCCTTACAAGCTCTTATTTGACTCTTTCTGATGTTGTGATAAATTGCAATTGCTTCAATGATTATGGATTATTGTTGGTTACTTCTCGGTAAGGTTTTTGCTTCATGCTTTGCTCTGTGAAGGAATTGTTACTTTCCCATAAGAATCTTTATGATGTATTGTTGTTCTATGTGTGATGATGATGCCCTCATGTCCGTATTATGTTTTATTGACACCTTCGTCCCTCAACATGTGGACATGTTTATGGAACTTGGTTTTCGCTTGAGGACAAGCGAGGTCTAAGCTTGGGGGAGTTGATACGTCCATTTTGCATCATGCTTTCATGTTGATATTTCTTGCTTTATGGGCAGTTCTATTACTTTGTGGTACCATATTTGTGCCTTTTCTCTCTTATTTTGCAAGGTTTATTTGAAGAGGGAGAATTCAGGCAGCTGCAATTCTGGACTGGAAAAGGAGCAAATCTTAGTCCACTATTCTGCACATCTCCAAATGCCCTGAAAATTTACGTGAATTTTTTTGGGATTATATAAAAAATACTGGGCGAAATAAGTACCAGAGGGGGCTGCCAGGGCGCCACAAGCCCTGCCACCGCCACCCGCCCCCAGGTGGTGGAGTGGAGGCTTGTGGGCTCCCTGACGGCCCACTAGCCGACCTATTTTGCTATAAGAAGGGTTTTGGTCCAGAAAAAATCATTCGGGAGCTTTTTCGTGGTTTCTCCGCCGCCACGAGGCGGAACTTGAGCAAATCCAATCTAGAGCTCCGGTAGGACGATCCTGTCGGGGAAACTTCCCTGTCGGAGGGGGAAATCGTCGCCATCGTCATCAGCAACACTCCTCTCGTCGGAGGGGAGGCATCTTCATCAACATCTTCATCAGCACCATCTCCTCTCCAATCCCTAGTTCATCTCTTGTAACCAATCTTCGTCTCTCAACTCCGATTGGTACTTGTAAGGTTGTTGGTAGTGTTGATTACTCTTTGTAGTTGATGCTAGTTGGATTATTTGGTGGAAGAGTTTATGTTCAGATCCTTGATGCTATTCATTACACCTCTGATCATGATTATGGTTATGCTTTGTGAGTAGTTACTTTTTGTTGGAATTATGCCCTAGAGGCAATAATAAATATAGTTATTATTATAATTCCTGTATAGAGATAATCGTTTATTATCCATGCTATAATTGTATTGAATGAAGACTTATATACATGTGTGGATACATAGACAAAACAATGTTCCTAGCAAGCCTCTAGTTGGCTAGCCAGTTGATCAAAGATAGTCAGGGTCTTCTGATTATATACAAGGTGTTGTTGCTTGATAACTGGATCACGTCATTAGGAGAATCACGTGATGGACTAGACCCAAACTAATAGACGTAGCATGTTGATCATGTCATTTTGTTGCTACTGTTTTCTGCGTGTCAAGTATTTGTTCCTATGACCATGAGATCATATAACTCACTGACACTGGAGGAATTCTTTGTGTGTATCAAATGTCGCAACGTAACTGGGTGACTATAAAAATGCTCTACACGTATCTCCGAAGGTGTTCGTTGAGTTAGTATGGATCGAGACTGGGATTTGTCACTCCGTGTGACGGAGAGGTATCTCAGGGCCCACTCGGTAATACAACATCACACACAAGCCTTGCAAGCAATGTGACTTAGTGTAAGTTCCGGGATCTTGTATTACGGAACGAGTAAAGAGACTTGCCGGTAAACGAGATTGAAATAGGTATACGGATACTCACGATCGAATCTCGGGCAAGTAACATACCGAAGGACAAAGGGAATGACATACGGGTTTATATGAATCCTTGGCACTGAGGTTCAAACGATAAGATCTTGGTAGAATATGTGGGATCCAATATGGGCATCCAGGTCCTGCTATTGGATATTGACCGAGGAGTCACTCGGGTCGTGTCTACATAGTTCTCGAACCCGCAGGGTCTGCACACTTAAGGTTCGACGTTGTTTTATGCGTATTTGAGTTATATGGTTGGTTACCGAATGTTGTTCGGAGTCCCGGATGAGATCACGGACGTCAGGAGGGTTTCCGGAATGGTCCGGAAACGAAGATTGATATATAGGATGACCTCATTTGATTACCGGAACGTTTCCGGAGTTACCGGGAATGTACTGGGAATGACGAATGGGTTCCGGATGTTCACCGGGGGGGGGGGGGCAACCCACCCCGGGGAAGCCCATAGGCCTTGGGGGTGGCGCACCAGCCCTTGGTGGCTGGTGGGACAGCCCAAGAGAGCCCTATGCGCCAAGGATAGAAAATCAAAGAGAAAAGAAAAAAAAGGAGGTGGGAAAGGAGAGAAGGACTCCACTTTCCAATCCTAGTTGGACTAGGACTGGAGGAGGACTCCTCCTCCCTTGGTGGCGCAGCCCTTGGGGATCCTTGAGCCTCAAGGCAAGCCTCCCCTCCCTCCTCCTATATATATGGAGCAATTAGGGCTGATTTGAGAGAACTTTTCCAAGGCAGCCCGACCACATAACTCCACGGTTTTACCTCTAGATCGCGTTTCTGCGGAGCTCGGGCGGAGCCCTGCCGAGATTAGATCATCACCAACCTCCAGAGCGCCGTCACGCTGCCGGAGAACTCTTCTACCTCTCCGTCTCTCTTGCTGGATCAAGAAGGCCGAGATCATCGTCGAGATGTACGTGTGCTGAACGCGGAGGTGCCGTCCGTTCGGCACTAGATCGTGGGACGGTTCGTGGGACGGTTCGCGGGGCGGATCGAGGGACGTGAGGACGTTCCACTACATCAACCATGTTCACTAACGCTTTTGCTGTGCGATCTACTAGGGTACGTAGATCGGAAATCCCCTCTCGTAGATGGACATCACCATGATAGGTCTTCGTGCGCGTAGGAAATTTTTTGTTTCCCATGCGACGTTCCCCAACAGTGGCATCATGAGCTAGGTACATGCATAGATGTCTTCTCGAGTAGAACACAAAAGTTTTTGTGGGCGGTGATGTGCGTTTTACTGCCCTCCTTAGTATTTTCTTGATTCTGCGATATTGTTGGATTGAAGCGGCTTGGACCGACATTACTCGTACGCTTACGAGAGACTGGTTTCATCGCTACGAGTAACCCCCTTGCTCAAAGATGACTGGCAAGTGTCGGTTTCTCCAATTTTAGTTGAATCGGATTTGACCAAGGAGGTCCTTGTATAAGGTTAAATAGCAATTCATATATCTCCGTTGTGGTGTTTGCGTAAGTAAGATGCGATCCTACTAGATACCCATGGTCACCACGTAAAACATGCAACAACAAAATTAGAGGACATCTAACTTGTTTTTGCAGGGTATGCTTGTGATGTGATATGGCCAACGATGTGATGTGATATATTGGATGTATGAGATGATCATGTTGTAATAGATAATATCGACTTGCACGTCGATGGTACGGCAACCGGCAGGAGCCATAGGGTTGTCTTTAAACTAACGTTTGTCCTTGCAGATGCGTTTACTATTTTGCTAGGATGTAGCTTTAGTAGTAATAGCATGAGTAGCACGACATCCCCGATGGCGACACATTGATGGAGATCATGGTGTGGCACCGGTGACAAGAAGATCGTGGCGGTGCTTTGGTGATGGAGATCAAGGAGCACGTGATGATGGCCATATCATGTCACTTATGAATTGCATGTGATGTTAATCCTTTTATGCACCTTATTTTGCTTAGAACGACGGTAGCTTTATGAGGTGATCTCTCACTAAAATTTCAAGACAAAATTGTGTTCTCCCCGACTGTGCACGGTTGCTACAGTTCGTCATTTCGAGACACCACGTGATGATCGGGTGTGATAGACTCAACGTTCACATACAACGGGTGCAAAACAGTTGCACACGCAGAACACTCGGGTTAAGCTTGACGAGCCTAGCATGTACAGACATGGCCTCGGAACACATGAGACCGAAAGATCGATCATGAATCATATAGTTGATATGATTAGCATAGGGATGCTTACCACTGGAACTATACTCAACTCACGTGATGATCGGACTTGAGCTAGTGTAAGTGGGTCATGAACCACTCAAATGACTAGAGAGATGTACTTTTTGAGTGGGAGTTTAGCAAGTAATTTGATTAAGTTAAACTCTAATTATCTTGAACATAGTCTAAGTCCACTTTGAATATATTTGCGTTGTAGATCATGGCTCACGCGACAGTCACCCTGAATTTTAATATGTTCCTAGAGAAAGCTAAGTTGAAAGATGATGGAAGCAACTTTGTAGACTGGGCTCGTAATCTTAAGTTGCTCCTGCAAGCTGGGAAGAAGGATTATGTCCTTAATGCTGCGCTAGGAGATGAACCACCCGCTACGGCTGACCAGGATGTTAAGAACGCTTGGTTAACACGTAAGGAGGACTACTCAGTAGTTCAATGTGCAGTCTTGTATGGCTTAGAGATGGGACTTCAACGTCGCTTTGAGCGTCATGGAGCATATGATATGTTCTAGGAGTTGAAGTTTATCTTTCAGAACAACGCCCGGATCGAGAGGTATGAGACCTCCGATAAATTATATGCTTGCAAGATGGAGGAGAATTCGTCTGTCAGTGAACATGTGCTCAAAATGTCTAGGTACTCAAACCGTCTAGCTGAGCTGGGGATTGAACTCCCGCAAGAGGCTATCACTGACAGAATTCTTCAATCACTGCCGCCAAGCTATAAGGGCTTTGCGTTGAACTACAACATGCAAGGGATGAACAAGTCACCCGGCGAGTGGTTCGTGATGCTGAAAGTCGCAGAGTCAGAACTCCGTAAAGAGCATCAAGTGTTGATGGTGAATAAGACCACTAGTTTCAAGAGAAACGGCAAAGGAAAGAAGGGTAATTCAAAGAAGAGCGGCAAGCCTGTTGCCAATCCGACGAAGAAACCCAAAGCTGGACCTAAGGCTAAAACGGAGTGCTATTATTGCAAGGGTATGGGTCACTGGAAGCGCAACTGCCCCAAGTATCTGGCTGATAAGAAGGCGGCCAAAGAAAAATAAGGTATATTTGATATACATGTTATTGATGTGTACTAAACCAGCTCTCGTAGTAGTGCGTGGGTATTCGATACCGGTTCTGTTGCTCATATTTGCAACTCGAAACAGGAACTGCGGAATAGGTGAAGGCTGGCGAAAGATGAAGTGACGATGCGCGTGGGAAATGGTTCCAAGGTTGATGCAATCGCTGTCGGCACAGTTTCACTTAAGTTACCATCAAGATTAGTTATGAACTTAAATAATTGTTATTTAGTGCCTGCGTTAAGCATGAACATTATATCTGGATCTTGTTCATTGCGAGACGGTTACTCGTTTAAGTCAGAGAATAATGGTTGTTCTATTTCTATGAGTAATATCTTTTATGGTCATGCACCCAATGTGACAGGATTGTTCATATTGAATCTTGATAGTGATAATACACATATACATAACATTGAGACCAAAAGAGTTAGAGTTAACAATGATAGCGCCATGTTTTTGTGGTACTGCCGCTTAGGTCATATTGGTGTAACGTGCATGAAGAAACTCCATACCGATGGACTTTTGGAGTCACGTGACACGTGCGAACCATGCCTCATGGGCAAGATGACTAAAACACCGTTCTCCACAACAATGGAGCGTGCAAGTGACTTGTTGGAAATCATACATACCGATGTGTGTGGCCCGATGAGCGTGGAGGCACGCGGCGGATATCGTTATTTTCTCACCTTCACTGACGATTTGAGTAGATATGGTTATGTCTACTTGATGAAGCACAAGTCTGAAACATTTGAAAAGTTCAAGCAATTTTAGAGTGAAGTTGAAAATCATCGTAACAAGAAGATCAAGTTCCTACGGTCTGATCGTGGGGGTGAATATCTGAGTTTCGATTTTGGTGCTCACTTAAGACAATGTGGAATTGTTTCACAATTGACACCTCCTGGAACACCACAACGTAATGGTGTGTCCGAACGTCGTAATCGTACTTTATTAGAGATGGTGCGATCTATGATGTCTCTTACCGATTTGCCGTTGTCGTTTTGGGGTTATGCATTAGAAACAACTGCATTCACTTTAAATAGGGCTCCATCAAAATCCGTTGAGACGACACCATACGAACTATGCTATGGCAAAAGACCAAAATTGTCGTTTCTTAAAGTTTGGGGATGTGATGCTTATGTCAAAAAGCTTCATCCCGAAAAGCTGGAACCCAAAGCGGAAAAGTGCATCTTCATAGGTTACCCGAAAGAGACAGTTGGGTATACCTTCGATCTCAAATGCGAGGGCAAAGTGTTTGTTGCTAAGAACGGAGCTTTTCTCGAGAAGGAGTTTCTCTCGAGAGAATTGAGTGGGAGGAAGACAGAACTTGATGAGGTTGTCGAACCTCTCATTCCTCTGGATGGTGGCGCAGGACAAGGGGAAACCCCTGTCGTTGCGACGCCGGTTGAGGAGGAAGTTAATGAAGATGATCATGAAACTCCAGATCAAGTTCCTATCGGACCTCGCAGGTCGACGAGACCGCATACTACTCCAGAGTGGTACGGTAATCCCGTCTTATCAATTATGTTGTTAGACAACAATGAGCCTGCGAATTATGAAGAAGCAATGGTGGGCCCGGATTCCAACAAATGTCTGGAGGCCATAAAGTCCGAGATAGGATCCATGTATGAAAACAAAGTGTGGACTTAGGAAGTACTACCTGAGGGCCGCAAGGCTATTCAGAACTAATGGATCTTTAAGAAGAAGATGGACGCTGACGGTAATGTGACCGTTTATAAAACTCGACTTGTGGCAAAGGGTTTTTCACAAGTTCAAGGAGTTGACTACGATGAGACGTTCTCACCCGTAGCGATCCTTAAGTCTGTCAGAATCATGTTAGCAATAGCTGCATTTTTCGATTATGAAATCTGGCAGATGGATGTCAAAACGGCGTTCCTTAACGGTTTCCTTAAGGAAGAGTTGTATATGATGCAACCCGAAAGTTTTGTCGATCCTAAATATTCTAACAAAGTGTGCCAGCTCCAGCGATCCATTTATCGACTGGTGCAAGCATCTCGGAGTTGGAATAAATGCTTTGATGAGGTGATCAAAGCATTTGGGTTTATACAAGTGGTTGGAGAATCTTGTATTTACAAGAAAGTGAGTGGGAGCTCTGTGGCGTTTCTAATATTATATGTGGATGACATATTGCTGATTGGAAAATACGTGGAGTTTTTGGAGAGCATAAAGGATTACTTGAATAAAAGTTTCTCTATGAAGGACCTAGGATAAGTTGCTTACATTCTAGGCATTAAGATCTACACGGATAGATCGAAACGCCTGATAGGACTTTCACAAAGTACATACCTTGTTAAAGTTTTGAAGAGGTTCAAAATGGAACAGTCCAAGAAGGGGTTCTTGCCAGTTTTACAATGTACGAGATTGAGTAAGACTCAGTGCCCAGCAACTGATAAAGATAGAGAGCATATGAGCACCGTCCCCTATGCTTCAGCCATAGGTTCTATCATGTATGCAATGTTGTGCACTAGACCGGACGTTAGCCTGGCCATAAGTATGGCAGGCAGGTTCCAGAGTAATCCAGGAGTGGATCACTGGACGGCGGTCAAGAATATCCTGAAGTACCTGAAAAGGACTAAGGAGATGTTTCTCGTGTATGGAGGTGACGAAGAGCTCACCGTAAAAGGTTACGTTGATGCAAGCTTTGACACAGATCCGGACGACTCTAAGTCGCAGACCGGATACGTATTTATTCTTAATGGGGGTGCGGGAAGCTGGTGCAGTTCCAAGCAAAGCGTCGTAGCTGATTCTACATGTGAAGCGGAGGACATGGCTACCTCGGAGGCGGCTAAGGAGGGTGTCTGGATGAAGCGGTTCATGACGGATCTTGGAGTGGTGCCAAGCGCACTGAATCTAGTAACCTTGTTTTGTGACAACACGGGTGCCATTGCCTTAGCAAAGGAACCACGGTTTCACAAGAAGACCAGACACATCAAACGACGCTTCAACCTCATCCGCGACTACATCGAAGGGGAGGACGTAAATATATGCAAAGTGCACACGATCTGAATGTAGCAGAACCGCTGACTAAACCTCTTCCACGGGCAAAGCACGATCAACACCAGAACTGTCTGGGTGTTAGATTTATTACAATGTAATTCGCATGGTGATGTGAGGGCTAGATTATTGACTCTAGTGCAAGTGGGAGACTGTTGGAATTATGCCCACGAGGCAATGATAAATAAGTTACTATTATAATTCCTGTATCAAGATAATCATTTATTATCCATGCTATAATTGTATAGAATGAAGACTTAAATACATGTGTGGATGGATGGACAAAACACTGTCCCTAGCAAGCCTCTAGTTGGCTAGTCAGTTGATCAAGGATAGTCAGGGTCTTATGACTATGTACAAGGTGTTGTTGCTTGATAACTGGATCACGTCATTGGGAGAATCATGTGATGGACTAGACCCAAACTAATAGACGTAGCATGTTGATCGTGTCATTTTGTTACTACTGTTTTCTGCATGTCAAGTATTTATTCCTATGACCATGAGATCATATAGCTCACTGACACCGGAGGAATGCTTTGTGTGTATTAGACGTTGCAACGTAACTGGGTGACTATAAAGATGCTCTACAGATATCTCCGAAGGTGTTCGTTGAGTTAGTATGGATCAAGACTGGGATTTGTCACTCCGTGTGAAGGAGAGGTATCTCCGGGCCCACTCGGTAATACAACATCACACACAAGCCTTGCAAGCAATGTGACTTAGTGTAAGTTGCGGAATCTTGTATTATGGAACGAGTAAAGAGACTTGCCGGTAAACGAGATTGGAATAGGTATGCGGATACTAACGATTGAATCTCGGGCAAGTAACATACCGAAGGACAAAGGGAATGACATACGGGATTATATGAATCCTTGGCACTGAGGTTCAAACGATAAGATCTTCGTAGAATATGTAGGATCCAATATGGGCATCCAGGTACCGCTATTGGATATTGACCGAGGAGTCCCTCGGGTCATGTCTACATAGTTATCGATCCCGTAGGGTCTGCACACTTAAGGTTCCACGTTGTTTTATGTGTATTTGAGTTATATGGTTGGTTACCGAATGTTGTTCGGAGTCCCGGATGAGATCACAGACGTCACGAGGGTTTCCGAAATGGTCTGGAGACGAAGATTGATATATAGGATGACCTCATTTGATTACCGGAAGGTTTTCGGAATTACCGGGAATGTACCGGGAATGACGAATGGGTTCCGGATGTTCACCGGGGGGGGGGGGGCAGCCCACCCCCGGGAAGCCCATAGGACTTAGGGGTGCCGCACCAGCCCTTAGTGGGATGCTGGGCAATCCCAAAGAGGCCCCTGCGCAGGACATAAGAAAATCAAAGAGAAAATAGGGGAAGTGGGAAGTAAGGGAAGGACTCCACCTTCCAATCCTAGTTGGACTAGGATTGGAGCTGGAATCCTCCTCCCCCCCTTCGGCAGAACCCCTTGGGGCTCCTTGAGCCCCAAGCCAAGGCCCCTCCCCTCCCACCTATATATACAGAGGTTTTAGGGCTGATTTGAGACAACTTTTCCACGGCAGCCCGACCACATACCTCCACGGTTTTTCCTCTAAATCGCGTTTCTGTGGAGCTCGGGCGGAGCCCTGCTGAGATTAGATCACCACCAACCTCTAGAGCACCGTCACGCTGCCGGAGAACTCATCTAGCTCTCCGTCTCTCTTGCTGGTTCAAGAAGGTCGAGATCATCGTCGAGCTGTACGTCTGCTGAACTCGGAGGTGTCGTCCGTTCGGCACTAGATCGGAGCGGATCGTGGGACGGATCGCGAGGCGGATCGAGGGACGTGAGGACGTTCCACTGCATCAACCGCGTTTATTAACGCTTCTGCTGTGTGATCTACAAGGGTACGTAGATCTGAAATCCCCCTCGTAGATGGACATCACCATGATAGGTCTTCGTGCGCGTAGGAAATTTTTTGTTTCCCATGCGATGTTCCCCAACATATGGGTCACTGGAAGCGCAACTGCCCCAAGTATCTGGCTGAAAAGAAGGCGGCCAAATAAAAATAAGGTATATTTGATATACATGTTATTGATGTGTACTTAACCAGCTCTCGTAGTAGTGCCTGGGTATTCGATACCGGTTCTGTTGCTCACATTTGCAACTCGAAACGGGAACTGCGGAATAAGCGAAGGCTGGCGAAATTTTAAGTGATGATGTGCGTGTGAAATGGTTCCAAGGTTGATGCAATCACCGTCGGCACAGTTTCACTTCAGTTACCATCGGGGTTAGGTATGAACTTAAATAATTGTTATTTAGTGCCTGCGTTAAGCATGAACATTATATCTCTATCTTGTTTATTGCAAGACGGTTACTCGTTTAAGTCAAAGAATAATGGTTGTTCTATTTCTATGAGTAATATATTTTGTGGTCATGCACCCAATGTGAGAGGATTGTTCATATTGAATCTTGATAGTGATAATACACATATACATAACATTGAGACCAAAAGAGTTAGAGTTAACAATGATAGCGCCATGTTTTTACGGCACTGCCGCTTAGGTCATATTGGTGTAAAGCGCATGAAGAAACTCCATACCGATGGACTTTTGGAGTCACTTGACTTTGCTTCACTTGACACGTGCGAACCATGCCTCATGGGCAAGATGACTAAAACTCCGTTCTCCGGAACAATGGAGCGTGCAAGTGACTTGTTGGAAATCATACATACCGTTGTGTGTGGTCCGATGAGCGTGGAGGCACGCGTCGGATAACGTTATTTTCTCACCTTCACTGACGTTTTGAGTAGATATGGTTATGTCTACTTGATGAAGTACAAATCTGAGACATTTGAAAAGTTCAAGCAATTTCAGAGTGAAGTTGAAAATCGTCGTAACAGGAAGATCAAGTTCCTACGGTCTGGTCGTGGGGGTGAATATCCGAGTTTCGAGTTTGCTGCTCACTTAAGACAATGTGGAATTGTTTCATAGTTGACACCGCCTGGAACACCACAGCGTAATTGTGTGTCCGAACGTCATAATCGTACTTTATTAGAGATGGTGCGATCTATGATGTCTCTTACCGATTTGCCGTTATCGTTTTGGGGTTATGCATTAGAAACGGCTGCATTCACTTTAAATAGGGCACCATCAAAATCCGTTGAGACGACACCATACGAACCGTGGTATGGAAAAATACCAAAGTTGTCGTTTCTTAATGTTTGGGGATGTGATGCTTATGTCAAAAAGCTTCAGCCTGAAAAGATGGAACCCAAAGCGGAGAAGTGCATCTTCATAGGTTACCCAAAATAGATAGTTCGGTATACCTTCTATCTCAAATCCGAGGGCAAAGTGTTTGTTGCTAAGAACAGAGCTTTTCTCAAGAAGGAGTTTCTCTCGAGAGAATTGAGTGGGAGGAAGATAGAACTTGATGAGGTTGTCGAACCTCTCATCCCTCTGGATGGTGGCGCAGGGCAAGGGGAAACCCCTGTCGTTGCCACACCGGTTGAGGAGGAAGTTAATGATGATGATCATGAAACTCCAGATCAAGTTCCTGTTGGACCTCACAGGTCGACAAGACCACGTACTACTCCTGAGTGGTACGGTAATCCCGTCTTATCAATTATTTTGTTAGACAACAATGAGCCTGCGAATTATGAAGAAGCAATGGTGGGTCCGGATTCCAACAAATGGCTGGAGACCATGAAGTCCGAGATAGGATCCATGTATGAAAACAAAGTGTGGACTTTGGAAGTACTACCTCAGGGCCGCAAGGCTATTCAGAACTAATGGATCTTTAAGAAGAAGACTGACGCTCACGGTAATGTGACCGTTTATAAAGCTCGACTTGTGGCAAAGGGTTTTTCACAAGTTCAAGGAGTTGACTATGATGAGACGTTCTCACCCATAGCGATGCTTAAGTCCGTCAGAATCATGTTAGCAATAGCTGCATTTTTCGATTATGAAATTTGGCAGATGGATGTCAAAACGGCGTTCCTTAACGGTTTCCTTAAGGAAGAGTTGTATATGATGCAACCCGAAGGTTTTGTCGATCCTAAAAATGCTAACAAAGTGTGCCAGCTCCAGCGATCCATTTATGGACTGGTGCAAGCATCTCGGAGTTGGAATAAACGCTTTGATGAGGTGATCAAAGCATTTGGGTTTATACAAGTGGTTGGAGAATCTTGTATTTACAAGAAAGTGAGTGGGAGCTCTGTAGCATTTCTAATATTATATGTGGATGACATATTGCTGATTGGAAA
Source organism: Hordeum vulgare subsp. vulgare (assembly GCF_904849725.1). Lineage (NCBI taxonomy): Eukaryota > Viridiplantae > Streptophyta > Magnoliopsida > Poales > Poaceae > Hordeum > Hordeum vulgare. Next base: position 473,340,878 of record NC_058519.1, on the reverse strand, counting down.
AAACGTGGAGTTTTTGGAGAGCATAAAGGATTACTTGAATAAAAGTTTCTCTATGAAGGACCTAGGAGAAGCTGCTTACATTCTAGGCATTAAGATCTATAGGGATAGATCGAAATGCGTGATAGGACTTTCACAAAGTACATACCTTGATAAAGTTTTGAAGAGGTTCAAAATGGAACAGTCCAAGAAGGGGTTCTTGCCAGTTTTACAAGGTACGAGATTGAGTAAGACTTAGTGCCCAGCAACTGATAAAGATAGAGAGCATATGAGAACCGTCCCCTATGCTTCATCCATAGGTTCTATCATGTATGCAATGCTGTGCACTAGACTGGACGTTATCCTGGCCATAAGTATGGCAGGCAGGTTCCAGAGTAATCCAGGAGTGGATCCCTGGACGGTGGTCAAGAATATCCTGAAGTACCTGAAAAGGACTAAGGAGATGTTTCTCGTGTATGGAGGTGACGAAGAGCTCACCGTAAAAGGTTACGTTGATGCAAGCTTTGACACAGATCCGGACGACTCTAAGTCGCAGACCGGATACGTATTTATTCTTAATGGGGGTGCGGGAAGCTGGTGCAGTTCCAAGCAAAGCGTCGTAGCTGATTCTACATGTGAAGCGGAGTACATGGCTGCCTCGGAGGCGGCTAAGGAGGGTGTCTGGATGAAGCAGTTCATGACGGATCTTGGAGTGGTGGCAAGCGCACTGAATCCAATAACCCTGTTTTGTGACAACACGTGTGCCATTGCCTTAGCAAAGGAACCACGGTTTCACAAGAAGACCAGACAAATCAAATGACGCTTCAACCTCATCTGCGACTATGTCGAAGGGGAGGACATGAATATATGCAAAGTGCACACGGATCTGAATGTAGCAGACCCGCTGACTAAACCTCTTCCACGGGCAAAACATGATCAACACCAGAACTGTATGGGTGTTAGAATTATTACAATGTAATTTTGCATGGTGATGTGAGGGCTAGATTATTGACTCTAGTGCAAGTGGGAGACTGTTGGAATTATGCCCTAGAGGCAATAATAAATAAGTTATTATTATAATTCCTGTATCAAGATAATCGTTTATTATCCATGCTATAATTGTATTGAATGAAGACTTAGATACATGTGTGGATACATAGACAAAACACTGTCCCTAGCAAGCCTCTAGTTGGCTAGCCAGTTGATCAAGGATAATCAGGGTCTTCTGACTATGTACAAGGTGTTGTTGCTTGATAATTGGATCACATCATTGGGAGAATCATGTGATGGACTAGACCCATACTAGTAGACATAGCATGTTGATCGTGACATTTTGTTGCTACTGTCTTCTACGTGTCAAGTATTTGTTCCTATGACCATGAGATCATATAACTCACTGACATCGGAGGAATGCTTTGTGCGTATCAAACGCCGCAACGTAACTGGGTGACTATAAAGATGCTCTACAGGTATCTCCGAAGGTGTTCGTTGAGTTAGGATGGATCGAGACTGGGATTTGTCACTCCGTGTGACGGAGAGGTATCTCAGGGCCCACTCGGTAATACAACATCACACGCAAGCCTTGCAAGCAATGTGATTTAGTGTAAGTCACGGGATCTTGTATTACTTAACGAGTAAAGAGACTTGCCGGTAAACGATATTGAAATAGGTATGCGGATACTGACGATCGAATCTCGGGCAAGTAACATACCGATGGACAAAGGAAATGGCATACGGGATTATATGTATCCTTGGCACTGAGGTTCAAACGATAAGGTCTTCGTAGAATATGTAGGATCCAATATGGGCATCGAGGTCCCGCTATTGGATATTGACCGAGGAGTCCCTCGGGTCATGTCTACATAGTTCTTGAACCCGCAGGGTATGCACACTTAAGGTGTGCTGATGTATCGGTATAGTTGAGTTATAGGTGTTGGTGACTAGGGAGAAAAGAAAAAAAAGGGGAAGTGGGAAGGAAGGGAAGGACTCCACCTTCCAATCCTAGTTGGACTAGGATTGGTGGAGGAATCCTCCTCCACCCTTAGACCGAACCCCTTGGGGCTCCTTGAGCCCCAAGGCAAGGCCCCTCCCCTCCCACCTATATATATGGAGATTTTAGGGCTGATTTGAGACAACTTTTCCAGGGCAGCCCGACCACATGCCTCCACGGTTTTTCCTCTAGATCGCGTTTCTGCAGAGCTCGGGCGAAGCCCTTCTGAGATTAGATCACCACCAACCTCTGGAGCGCCGTCACGCTGCCGGAGAACTCATCTACCTCTCCGTCTCTCTTGCTGGATCAAGAAGGCCGAGATCATTGTCAAGCTGTACGTGTGCTGAACACGGAGGTGCCGTCCGTTTGGCACTAGATCAGAGCGGATCGTGGGACGGATCGCGGGACGGTTCGCGGGGCGGATCGAGGGACGTGAGGACGTTCCACTACATCAATCGCGTTTATTAACGCTTCTCCTGTGCGATCTACAAGGGTACATAGATCTGAAATCCCCCTCGTAGATGGACATCCCCATGATAGGTCTTTGTGCGCGTAGGAAAATTTATGTTTCCCATGTGACGTTCCCCAACAAATATTTGATGTCTAGTCATGTTAATATTAGTAAAATGTAGTACCATGAGGGCTCCAGCGGAATAGGTACTCTAAAACCCGTTGATACGGGCCACTCAAATAAGTTTTTTGTGGACCACCATTCAAACATTTTGCGGGTCGAAATTAATAGCAGTTCTGCTAGAGATGCTCTAACCCTCTCCTCATCTTTAGTTATAACTAAGCAAAGATTGTATCTAACTCCAGCAGAATGGCTACTGCGGGATTCAGAATGACCATGGCGATCATGTTTTTCGGATCCTAGGATATCGTTAAGTGTAATGATAGTCCTAAAATAACAATGAGATAATGACGTTGAAAGAATGGTAATATAGAATTGAACCAACTACTTGTTTTTTATACTTTTAGATAATATCGTGTGAAATCAAATGTTATAACACAAAGAGTTAACATGTGCTCTATGTTCCTTTGACTATGGGAGTATCGTTGTCACTTCTTACCGTACGATAACCTTTGGGCTTGCTTAAATGTCATTTGTAACTAGGCGATCATAACGACAACTTACAGGTTCATCAGAAGGTTTGACAAGGAACCAGATAGCTCGAGAATGGTATTTTCTCCTCCAACGATGGAGAGATATTCTTAGGGCTCTCTAGGTGTGAAGACATCAATCATCGTCTTGCCAGACAGAGGTGACTTAGTCATCGAGATGCTGGAACACAGAAACCAGAAAGAAGAACAAAACCGGTAACGAGGATAACGGTTTAGATAGCATGTCATGACTCAAGAGGATATCGTTGCATCCTGGGTTTTGTAAAATATCACGAAGCAAAGGTAATCTCACATGGTAACCAAAGTTCCACTCGAATATCATTTGGTGCTCATAGGGATCGATATGGACGACCACGGTTCCGCTATAATCCATTGAACGAAGGGTTTCGCTCACGTATATGGGTTACCAATCCTAGGGGGTCACAAGCTTAAGGTAATCAATGTGGTCATGCATTGGTCTACAGGGCGGTCCGACACACTTTATATGGCAAATTAGAGACAAATGTGCCGCTTTCGTGGCGTCCCAACCGTTGCCACACCTACTTCTGACTACCCTGACCCACCCAAAACCCTCCCCTCCTTGCCCGCGTGCGTTTCCCGCCCGACGCCAACTTCCCACATTCATGTTGCTAATGAGTGGCCACTCCGTATTGGCGTCGGCCCATAGTGCATGTGATCTCTCACTGGGTCCGTCACAAAAGCAGCACGACACCCTTGGCTTTGCCATTGAACAAGCACGTCGGTCGAGGGTGTCGCGCACAACACGTCCCCGTTGTCCATGCTTGTTCAATGTCAGAGATGCGTTAATGGATGGGACATGATTGATATCTATCAAGCCCGTTGAATACCCCTTCTGTTTGCACGCCACCATTAAGCAGGCTCGCGGACCAAGAAACCCACTCTGGCGTCGTGCGTTGACGTACCATCACACCTCGCCTCATCGGATTCCGCTATTTAAAGGCGCCCACACCCGGCTAACTCCGTGCCACAACATAAGCCACTCCACACCCTCCTCCCTTGCACCACATCCTCCATGGTTGTAGGAGGCAACGCTGTGTGGGAGAGTCTTTCCACGAAGATGAAACATGGTAGAGCCGTTGTGCAAGGCGGATCGAGGCCGGCATGCAAGTCAGCTCGCCCCAGGTCTCCAATGATGAGGACGACCCCCGATATGTCTCCATCGTATGATTATTTTTTGATTGTTTCATGTCAATACTCTACAACTTTCACATACTATTGGCAATATTATATAATATTTTTGGGACTAACTTACTAATCTAGTGCCGAGTGATAGTTCAAATTGTTTTTGCATATGTTGTAGAAAATTTAACGGAGTCGAAACACAATAAAAAAAATTACGGAGATTGTTTTGGAATATATGTGAATTTTGGGAAGAAGAATCAACGCAACACAGTGCCCAGGTGCTCCCAAGACAACACAGCACGACCAGGGGGGGTGGTCGCACCCTCATGGCTTGGGGACACCACGTATGTTGTTTGGGGACCTTCTTTTGCCGCAATAGATATAATTTCCCGATAAAAAACCCTAAAAATTCCAGCCCAATCGCACTTATGGATCTCCGAATATTTAAGAAACGACGAAGGGGTCAAAAAACAGCGGCGAAAATAGAAGAGAAACACAGAGATAGAGAGATCCAATCTCGGAGGGGCTACTGCCCTCCAGGATCCATGGCAGCCATGGACCAGAGGGGAAACTCTCCTTCCATCTAGGGGGATACCAAGTAAGAAGAAGGAGGGGGCTCTCTCCCACTCCTTCCCGGTGGCACGGGAGCGCCATCCGGGCAACCATCATGACGGCGATGTACACCAACAACTTCGCCGCTGTCACCACCAACTCTCTTCCCCTCTATGCAGTGGTGTAACTCCTCTCTTCCCCTCTATGCAGTGGTGTAACTCCTCTCTTCCCTGATGTAATCTCAACTTAAATATGGTGTTAATGATATATATTATTATCCAATGATGTGTGGCTATCCTATGATGTTTTGAGTAGATTTATTTTGTCCTATGGGTTGACTAATGATCATGATTGGTTTGAGTTGTATGTTTTTTTGGTGTTGTTCTATGGTGCCTTCCGTGTCGCGCAAACATTGAGGATTCCCGCTGTAGGGTGTTGCAATATGTTCAGGACTTTCTTATAGTGGACGGTTAGAGTGATAGAAGCTTACACCGAGTAAAGGGGTTCTTGCGTATAGAAGTAAAGCGGACTTGAAGTATTAATGATATGGTTGGGTTTACCTTAATGATCTCTAGTAGTTGTAGATGCTTGCTAGAGGTCCAATTGTAAGTTCGTGTTATCCAAGTACGGTAAGCACATTAGTGTCTGCCTCTTCCTCATATAAAACTTCAATAATGATTGCCAGTCTAGTTATCGATTGCCTAGGGACAAATATTTCACTTGTGTTACAAAAAGCTTTCTACTAACCTACTAACTTAATTGATATTTATCTAAACAGCCCCTAACTTTTATTTTCTTGTTCTTTATGTCTTGCAAAACTATCCTATTATATGATACATCTCCAACGTATCTACTTTTCCAAACACTATTGCTCTAGGTTTGGACTCTAATTTGCATGATTTGAATGAAACAAACCTGAAATGGCGTTCTTTTCCGCACAACTACCTTGGTGTTATTTTTGTGCAGAAATAAAAGTTCCCAGAATTGGACGATTTTTTTTGAATTATTTCTGAAATAAATAAGTATTTTTGGAGTGAAGAACCACCGGAGGGGGCTACATGAGGCCCACAAAGCAACATGGTGTGCCCACCCCCTAGGCATGCCCTCATGCCTTGTGGGGGCCATGTGGCTCTCCCGACCCTAATTCCACTCCTATAAATTCACCTCTTCGGAGAAAAAAAATCAGAGAGAAGATTTCATCGTGTTTCAGGAGACGGAGCCACCGCCACCTCTTGTTCTTCCTGAGGAGGATTGATCTGGAGTCCATTTGGGGCTCCGAGGAGTGGGATTCATCACTGTCGTCATCACCAACCCTTCTCCATCAACAATTCCATGATGCTTGCCACCGGGTGTGAGTAATTCCTTAGTAGGCCTACTGGATGGTGATGATATTTGGATGAGATTGATCATGTAATCGAGTTAAGTTTGATAGGGCTTGATCCCTAGTATCCACTATGTTTTGAGATTGATGTTGCTATGACATTTCTGTGCTTGATGCTTGTCACTAGGGCCCGAGTTCCATGATTTCAGATCTAAACTTAGTAAGTTCTCTCTGAATATGAAAAGTATCTTGATCCTATCTTGCAAGTTGTATGCACCTATTACGTTTCTTGATCCACATATCCCAAGGTGACAATAATTGGGATTCTTTCCGGTGATGGTTGTAGTTTGAGGAGTTCATGTATTAACTATGTGTTAATGCTTTGTTCCGGTTCTCTATTAAAAGTAGGCCTTAGTACCCCTAAGTTTTCAATAGGACCCCACTGCCATGGGAGGGTAGGACAAAAGATGTCATGCAAGTTCTTATCACAAACACGCATGACTATATACAGAATACATGCCTACATTATATTGATGAATTGGAGCTAGTTCTAAGTCGCTCTAGTGTTTAACTGTTACATGATTGATGTCATCCATATCCTCTCATTGCTGATCCATGTGCATGTGCTTTAAAAATACTGAATCTTGGTAAGTTACTACTGCTCCTACTACTATCACACTTGCTACTCAATTTCTACTATTACTGTTGTTACTAAAATTGTTGCTATCATTGTTACCGCTACCACTATTATGTCGGGACCCCGATCCTAAGCCATAGGAATCCAGCCTGTAACACATCACATCTCTTTGCGGTCTCACGCACGGTTAACCCCATGGCTACAGCCTTACCTTAGCCGGGACCGTTTGCGCCTTTTGACGCACGGATGCAATTGGGTCGCTAGAAATCCAATGACAAAGAACCCAGATCGACATGTCTAGTCATAAACCAAAGCAGCAGTTCCGCACAGGGATAGGCATACATGACCTAACAAAGCAGAAGTCGATCACCAGCGTATGTAGACGAGTCATAGCAAGCTACAAGGACTCCATTACATCGCGTGACATTTCCCCAAAGGGACAGACACAACAGCGAAGAAGGACACATGCCGGTCAACCAATGTGTCCGGAGCAGTAGCGAACTACCATGGCTCGTTGGAATCACAAAGGGGCATTTCCCTGTAAGGAGTGCTACTAAAGCCTACGGCTAGGTATTTGAACCCCATACATATCAAGTACAACACACGTACGCATGGCATACCGACATGTATAGATACATCGATGGCATCACAACATAACCATAAACATACAAACTTTATCTAGAAGGCTCGGAAGAGCCACACACATAATATTACAAGGTAGGGGTCTCACGACCCATCATCACAAGTCATACACACAAGTCTTACAAGCCAGCGGAAGATTTCAAACTGTCTGAGTACACACAGATGGAAAGATAAAGGCACATGGCCTGACTATCTACAAACCCATCCTAGGGCCAGATCGTAGCTGGGATACCAGCTACTTGTCGTCGTCGATGTCTAGGTAGAACCCTCCATTAGGGTCATTAACAACCTCTGCAACAATTTATTAAGCAAACGTGAGTACAAAAGTACTCAACAAGACTTTAGGATAAACTATCTACTCATGCAAGGTATCAACAAGGAGTTGTGGGGTTTCATGCAGAAAGCCAACATTTGACTCATGACTAGACAACTTGCATTTTTAAATAGTTTTGACAACTTTGATTTCTTGCACACTAGTCCACTAACACCACAACAATACTCCATCGTGGAATCATTCCGTCTCCATACGGAAATGCCGTCCACGACACTCACGCTTATCTTGACAATTTTATGAGTAGCCATTATAGTTATCTATGAAAAACATATGTTTCCAAGTAGTCCGTATCCGCGGACGCGGCTATTCGAATAGATCATAACCCTGCAGGGGTGTACTTCTTCACACACGCTCTCACCACTTATCACCATGTGCACGTCATGCACCTCGGCAACCTTCAAGCGGATGCCCAGGGAGGGAGTCGGCCACGACCGTTAACCACGTTAATAATTAGTCCACGTCTATCGCCTATCTGAGGGTAACCCGCACGGATGTCCGGCCAAGGTTTCCGCCACGACCCCAAACGATGTGCGCAGGGTTCACAAGCCCACCATCCGGGTGCCACTTGGTACACCGTGCCCACTACAACAGGACCCCGCCTATAGCAACGCATTTTTCCATATCTAAAGGCCCACATATGCATTGCTAATGTCTTTACCAACGGTTTGGGATGCGTAGCCTTATCCAGTGTTGCTAGCGCATAATGCAACGATTATATTTCCATTGGTAAAAGGAACCGTTGCAAGAGTACAACACATAAAATCATCTTTTACAACACTCATGTGCGTTGGTGGTTAATGTAGAGGAATCCAAATCTCATTCCTTGGCAACAAAGATTTTTGCAACGCTTCATATGTTCTACATATACAATGTGAATAATATTTTATATATTGCCAACAATAAAATTAATGCTCCATATAATGATGTTAAGTATGTATGTCAAGTCAGAAGAAAAATATACTCACGAGAGGAAGAAATCATATATTAAAAAAATTGTTGAATTACAATAGTTTATTACAGGAGGAATATAATCCAAATGTGATGGATAATCTAAATATTTTCTTCACATTGAAACTTAGAAAGAAACATCCGTCTACATCCCAAAAAAACTTTACATAAACTTTACCGAGGAACATCATCCATCAGGAACTACATCCCAAAAAAATTAACTGAAACTAAAAATGACTATCATAACTAAAACTGAAAACAACCATCATCGTCATCATCATGAAACAGAACATCATCATCGTTATTGCAGTATACTTGCCACGCACCCATATAATCATCCATATAAGTTCTGAATCTACAAAGAAAATAACAAAGTAAACTGTTAATACACAATGCATTGACATGATGCAAATATCGAGTGGTTTCCTAGAAAGTAAGAAACATTACTTCTTACAAAGGGTCATTACTTCAGAAACATTGGTTGCCCAGGTAGATTACAAATATTACAAAGAAAAGTTGTGACGTGATAGTATTCCCTTACAACTTAATATAATACATCAGGTCACAAAATAAAGATAAACAAACTAAAATAAAAATAAACAGATGTGGTTGTGGCCTAAAAGCAAGACACTGATAATATAGTAGCTACTTACTTGACGGGTTAAAAGCACAATAGACACGGAAATGCCATTTGGAGGCCGAGCACCATACAGGCCGTAATCTGGCTCGTCAGTGTTTGCAGTGATCGGCCGTTGTCCCTAGTAACTCACGCGTATTTCACCTGACATCTTTTTTACACCGCATCGTATTTTCTATTTTCTGCACAGTGTCATCCCATGTTTTAACGACACTGCCCGACAAGGCTGTTCACAGGTTCCACCGTCTCACCCAGAATGTACAGGCAGTGCGCATTGTACACTTCCGTGCAACAGGAATATGCAAGTTATGAGCACATGATCATCCTCCATGGTACACTAATTACCTTGGTTTTGGGATTAGCCAGCAAGGACAAAGTAATGTGCTGACCCGGATCTGAATACCACACAACATCGCCTCAAAATTACTACTACTAAACAACATGAACTGGTTTAGATTAGGGAACATGAAATCACCTCGACGTCCAACGAGATCCTTGTGATTTCGACACGAGCACACGCTCCTCATATCCATCTTTAGTTTACATCTCCTCCCAAAGCAAGACGGAAAGACGGGAAACACCTTGAGTGCACGGCTGTACACCATCCTCGGCAACGACCCTAGGAATGAAACTGCAGCGAATCACAAGAAAATCATATCGTCAGATTCAATGCCCCGGGGAAGAGTAGAAGCAGACAACACTAGCTAGGATAGGAAACAAGCGTTGCAGCCATAACTTGTTCATTGCACTAGAACAAGACCATATAGGGCAAGATCATGCACGAGTTTACCCTGATTCGTCTTCCTCGACTAAGAACTCGAGCCCATCCATGGCGAACTGTCACACACCTAGCTGCCGCCGCAAGGTGATGAATGGTCTGGTGAGGCAGAGAAACTTGCTCACTATGTCGAAGTAATTGCAAAGCTATCTGCAGCGATCGGATGGGCTCATCTATAGATTATTAATTACCCACCAACCTGCTCCTACCTGTGCGATGTTCAAACTAGCCCAGTTGATAGGCAAGTGCATAGACATGCCACCTGACTGTAGACTCGTGTGTAAATACAGCACTGGAGCCATGGCACAGACGCATTTGTAATTAATGGAGTGTGTATAAATAAATGGAAACTAAACAGCACACATCACAACGGTATTACACACGACTCAGATTTCGGCCTCCATGGTGCACGGCCACCAAAATGCCTCACTCCAATAGACACTGCTATATGGAACAGTGCAAGCGACATGATGGGAAATTCTGCAATTTATTAACCGTATCACTAAGAGTTCAGGTGGGTAATTCAGCAATTTATGGAATGAAGTGGTGAGAGCTCTATGGTCAGTCTCACAATGTTTAAATCAGAAAGGCGAGAGCATGTAAGAAGAACATTACTCCCATTTCCGTGTTCACAAACAGTTATGGTATGGAGATCATAGATAGTTACCAGAACCATGACTACGAACACTGCCGTATCTTGGACAAATGTAATCACAGATCTAGCCATCAATGATGTTGGCCTCCATCTTGATAGTGCCAGAACGGATGAGTGTAACAGCTCACATTAAATTACACACAACAATAGGTATACCGTTGCCGAGACATGATTACATAAATAGTTGAATAAGAGCAGAAAGGGGGCTGACAAATGCTTATAGCTAATCTAAGCAATAAAGGAAAAAAAATCACCACAACAAAAATAGTCTTAGATGAAAGTAAAATTCAATGATGTACTACGAATGTAGAAACTGCCACATTGAAAACCACCGAATGGCATTGAGTATTTCTTTCTTTGGAAATCTATGCACACACAAACAGCGAGCCTCTACTTAACGTCCACATTGTTTATCTTGTGCTTGTGTTGAACAATGGAAACTACAATTTCACCAGCATGCTTTCTTGATGATGTGCCTAGGTCATTTGATGTGCTTGCTGCCGCTGTTGTGTGTGTATGCATGGTTCGCTGCTGTCGCTGCTTTGCATCAATGTTTCCTAGTTTGCTGCTATCGGTATATATGTGTGCGTGCTTGCTGCAAGTTTTAGTATATGAAACGCATAAAGCTCAGGTGTCGGTTGCATCTAAGTGGGGTATTGGGATTCAGTTTTATTTTCACTATGATGTACATAAGCACTTTTTTAGATTCGGAGATAAGTATTTGGTATAGATGAATCCTCTGCATTGACTTGATCTAAGTGCATATATAATAACTCCATGTGGTTAGCTAGAGTACAATCACATAACTAAATGATAAACAAAATGTGTACTATCTTATGGTAAGTTTTCTAGACGAAGAGGCTAGCAAAATACCAAGGAATTTAACTAGGGAGTTGTATAATAGCTTTTCAAACCAAAGAAGAGAAGGAAGTTAGTGTATGGAAATACAATTGGAAAGTAACAATCTATAACATTTACCTTTAAAAAATAGTGTATCACCTTTGACTGTTCATGAAATTGAATTTTTGTTATCCCCTAGAAACGCACAAGTATTTAGCTAGTAATACAAATTGTGTAGAATAGTAAGAGCATACAACAATGAGTATATTAACACGCCTGGAGAGAAGTATTTATCACTGATCTGAATCATATCAACAGTATCAGAGGAACATCCTAATCCCTCCGTTCCTAAATATAAGTCTTTCGAGAGATTCAACTAATGGACTACATACGGGTGTATATAGACATACTTTAGAGTATAGATTCATTCATTTTGCTCCGTATGTAGACACCTAGTGAAATATCTTAAAAGACTTATATTTAGGTACGGAGGGAGTAGAAGAAATAATGTGGATTATTAAATTACCTGCTAACTAAAAAGAGGTGCACAAACTTCCTCCAATAGGTCCATGTCCTCTAGTATTTTAGATGGACGTGAAAGCCATTATTATTAGGGTACTCCCTCTACCTAAATAACCTGGCCATCAGACTCCTGAAAAGTGTGAAATTGCATATGGGTCTGTACATTTAATCTGGGGTGTAGATTTTATAAAGGTAAATGGTATACATTGGAAGCATAGCATGAGGTCCCCTCGCACCGTGGCGCCCTCCCATAGCACGAGGTCCGTATATTGAAGTAGTGCTTCTCTACATCAAAATAATTGGAAGGATTAGCGACTCATGTATCAAGGATTGATGAGTCTGCAGCGTATAAGTTTTTTTTTTGAAATTTTGATGCTCTATTGATATCTAATATAGAGTAATTACTAATTTAATAGAACAGAAATCAGTGCATGAATGTAAATCAACGGAGATCGGAAGTCAGTCTGGAGGCGTATCAGTGTTCGTGAACGAATCGCACAAGCGCCAAACCTTTTTTGACAAGGATTATCTGCAATAGAATCGGGGGTGCATACAACATACCTAGACGTCTAGAGGAAAAGAGAAGAAAGGTTAGTGAAACGGGGGAAGAGAGAGGATGAAGTCAGTGCAAGGGATTCACTCACGGGATTAGAGAAGGACATGGCCCCCGGCGGCGGAGCAGAAGCCCGAAACCCTAGCCATCGGGGGAAGGTCACGGGTGGGCTTTGGTGACCGACAATGCTGAATATTGCCGGATGGGAGGGGTCGCGGTGTGAGGGGACCTCGTGCTATCCTTCGCGATGGCCGGATTCGTCGGTCGTCACCTACATCCACAGCCGCAGGTGGCACAATGAGGAGCCGTGTCAAGAGAGAGAGATGGGATGTGAGAGGGATGGGTGGGTAAGGTATGCAGTGGATCCGGCAGCATCCAGAGCTGCGAGGTGTGGAGGGGAGGGAAGGCCCGGCGGCGAGGTGGGAGGAGGAGGGTGACGATGCGGTTGGTGGTTGCGATTTGGGAGAGACGAGGGGCACAAGGGCTACTTTTCTCTCGTTTCCCTCTATCCTTTCCTCTTTTTTGCATGTGCCGATGGTTGGGTTCCTATTTTTTGCATCTGCCCACGGTAGGGTCAAGAGCTGCAAATCTGTAACGCATATTTACAACCTTTAATATCTGTATCTACTGTGAATTTTTACAATGAATAGCCAAACTGTTGCATAATTTGTGTTGCTTTATATGGGCTATTCTTGTAGTGGCCACTGCCTACCGCATCATAGCCCACCTCTAAGGTCAGCGCTATGCACGGCCTCCAGCATGACTATAAACACCAGAAAATACTTGCAACTCGTGGACCGAGTACTAAGCGATTAATAAGTCAAGCGGGGTCATATTTCAGGGCCCAGCATGTGGTAGTATCTCGTCTTGGATTACATACATGGAACTCAGTTCCTAAGGACGGTTCCAATGAAACAACCCGCCATGTACTCCTACACAGCCTTTCACCGGTACCTTTACCAAATCAGGTTCAACCACACAACCTTTACTTACTGAACACATTCTCACAATTCTGTTCATCACCCAGATGACAGACCATACACAACTCTAAGCATAGCATGCATAGCAGGATAAGGCACATCATGGCTCAAGCATCTACCAGGTATGCTAGGTTGCAAGGTTCAGCTATTTACTGGGACAAGGACAGGTCATGCAAAGGAAGTGGGTTCAACTAACGTGGTAAAAGCATTGAAAGCATTTGCCCTAATGCAAGAAATAAGAGCAGGAGCGAGAACATGGGATTTATCGGGATGATGAAAATGGTTGCTTGCCTTGTTGCTCAGCACAGGGGTGATATCCGTCAATCGGATAATAAGACGTATCAGGAGGGGCGGAGCCTACCGGAATAACAACAATCAATCAATATCAAACATATGAAACAAAATGATGCATGAAATGCAATGTAGCATGGTTTAAGATGAACAACAGAACCCTTTGGGGTGATCTTGATTTGAAATCATAATTCAAATATCATTTGAATTATAATTTATTACATTCTTTTAATTGATTTGACCTGATGCTGTTTCATAACTTTGTTTGTCATGCATGAAAATAGCACCATTGGATTCCTTGAATTTTTCTAATCCATTTACATATATTATTTGTCAAATTTGGAGTTATATTCAATTTTCTATGAATTTCCAAATTTTGAACTTATTCTGGAATTATTTTTAAACAGAAAAAGCTTTATTGCATCAGCATGACATCAGCAGGTCCAACTGGCCGCTGAAAGTCAAACCTGACCCGTGAGACCCACTGGTCAGTGACTCTGGCCAGTTTTTAGTTTAAATTTCACTTAATAGATTAATTATGAGGGCTGGACCCACATGTCAGTGATTGTTTAAGTTTTTATTTAATTAATTATTTTTAATAATCCTAAACTTAATTAACCAGGGGCTGGCCCCACCTTTCATAGGCTCAGAGGGGTCAGATCCACCGTTGGCGAGGTCGTTCTCGCCGGCGGTGAGCCTCCGGCGACCACCAAAACGGCGGAGGGGCTCAGAAATGCCTCTCCAATGACCAAGCTTCATACGGAGAGCACCAGACGAACGACACTTCACCCGCGGCTCCATTTTTGCACGTAGGCGGGGATGAAATGGCCGGAGATGACGCCGGCAACGAGCTTGGTGGCGGCCGAAGCTCGGGCATCATCGGGGTCATCGAAACAGGGGGCATCACGCGCGGGGGGCTCCTACAACACCTACGCGACGCACTGAAGCCATTGGTGGCCTCAGATGGACCAGCCGATCACCGGAGAGCTACCGGCGACGAGGTCCCGCGGCGGATCTCGTCGGGCTCCGGTGGAATCGGGGTCTAGAAGAAGGGATCGAGGGGGAAATATTAGGGGAAAGAACTCTAAGCTCACGAGGAGTGCAGAGGTGTCGAGAGTGGGCTCGGGGATGGCCTGAGGAGGGAGAACGACGGCGGCGAAGCTCCGGTGACCCGAGGAAGAAGATGACGGCTTCACAACGTTCCAGGGCTTCTCGGCGTCGAGCGACTAGCTGGAGAGCTTCAAGGGGTCACGGCGATGCTGATGCACGGCTTAGGTGAGAGGGAGAGGGATAGGAGCGACGACGAGCTCAAGCTTGAGCTTGCGGTCATGGCGGCCGAGAGGGGGAGATAGTACATAGTGAATGGGGAGGGGATGAGCTCGCGGAGGCCTCGGGGAGCTTATCCCCGACCACGCCAGCGCGATGAGGTGGCTAGGCAGGCACGCAGCTGCGTGGGCGCGCTGGATCGAGCGGCGGCCACCTCCTGCTCCGACTGGCAGGAGGAAGACGACAACTAAGGTCGGCTAGGCTTCAGGTGAGCGTAGGATAGGATTTTTCTTTTTCTACTGTTTTTGTTTTTCTGTTTTACTTGTTGATATTGATTTCCATTTATTTTAGCTTCAAAAAGCAATTCAAAAATTAGTTTGAATAGCCGTGAGTGTTAGTTGGAATATTCCCAACTACTCCTAAAGTTTGCAACATTTTTGAAAACTTGAATATTTTTGAATTCAAATATAAGGTTGAATTCACGGGCTTTCTGATTTTAAATAAAATGCCAAGGGTGTTTTGAAAATAGTTTTCTCCCCTGATAATTTGTTTTCAATATTTATCAGAAATATTGAACTTTTAAGAAGGCCATTTTGGGTTCATTGATTTTGGCAAGATTTGAATTTCCTTTGAATAAGAAGTGGCTAGGGTTTTTGGTTTGAGTTTCACCACTTCCTTTGATTTTGTTTCAACTTGTTGAATGCAATGGAAGAATACATGAGCACAAATACTAAACCCTAGTTAGGGATCCAGGGATGTGACAACTCACCCCCACTCAAAAGAATCTCGTCCCGAGATTTAGAAGTCGTCGAGAATAGCGCGGGATACTCAAGTCGGAGACGATCCTCTCTTTCCCATGTTGCCTCCTTTTTGGAATGATTTGACCATTGAACTTTAGGTAACTTGAGGTTTCGACATCGAGTGGTACGCTCAGCTTGATCAAGAATACGCATAGGGTATTCTCGGTAGGAAAGGTTATCTTGGAGATCAAGTGTTTCATGGTCCACTTCCCGGATAGAATCTGAAAAGCAACGCCTGAGTTGCGAGACTTGGAAAACATCATGGACCTTGGAAAGATGCGGAGGAAGTACCAACTGGTAGGCAACTTATCCTCGTTTGGCAAGAATGTGAAAAGGACCAATGTAATGAGGAGCCAACTTGCCCTTGATACCGAATCGATGGGTACCCTTCAAAGGTGTAACCCGAAGGTAAGCCTTCTCGTCAACTTCAAAGGTCACAGCCTTATGATGACGATCATATTGGCTCTTTTGTCGAGACTGGGCTGTTTTCAACTTTTCACGAATAATGCGAACCTGCTCTTCTGCATCCTGGATCATATCCGGGCCAAAGAGTTGCCTCTCTCCGGTTTTTGACCAATTAAGAGGTGTTCGACATCTTCGTCCATAGAAAACTTCAAAAGGAGCTTTGCCCAAGCTTGATTGATAACTATTGTTATAAGCAAATTCAGCGAATGGAAGGCACTTCTCCCAATTCATACTGAACGATATAACACAAGCTCGGAGCATATCTTCTAGGAATCGATTCACTCTTTCTACTTGACCACTTGATTGAGGATGGAAAGCAGTGCTAAAAGATAAGTGAGTCCCCATAGCATTCTGAAAACTCTCCCAGAAGCGAGAAGTAAACATACTTCCATGGTCTGAGTTAATTTCCAGAGGAACACCATGAAGAGACACTATTCGAGAGATATATAACTCTGCTAGCTGGCTAGCTGTTATACTCTCACGAACTGGAAGAAAATGAGATACTTTGGAAAGACGGTCAATGACCACAAAGATAGCACTATTTCCTTTCTTGGTCTTGGGAAATCCGGTAATGAAATCCATGCTAACTTTATCCCATTTCCATTCAGGAATAGCTAAAGGTTGAAGGGTGCCAGCAGGCCTTTGATGTTCTGCCTTAACTCGACGACAAACGTCGAAGTTAGCAACGAACTCAGCAATTTCTCTCTTCATCCTAGTCCACCAAAACCTCTGGCGTAGGTCCTGATACATCTTAGTACTACCAGGATGAATGGTGAGAGGAGAATCATGAGCTTCCTTAAGGATTAACTGCCTTAGATGTGGATTCTTAGGAACCACTAAACGATTCTAGAAGAACACAACACCTTGATCATTCATGGAGAATTCATTAGCGTTTCCGCTAATAATATTCTCCTTGATCCGTGATATATCCTTATCACGCTTCTCGCCAGCTATGACTTGATCCTTAAGAGTAGGCTTCGCCACCAGGGTAGAAAGGAATCCTTGAGGAACAATATGAAGATTTAACTTCCGAAATTCCTCATAGAGATGTGGTTGACCTTGTTGTAGCATCAGATTGTTACAATAAGACTTACGACTTAGTGCATCAGCCATAATATTGGCCTTCCCCGTGGTGTAAGTTACCCCTAAGTCGTAATCCATGATCAACTCAACCTACCGTCTTTGCCTGAGATTCAAATCCGGCTGGGTGAAGATATATTTCAAACTTTGGTGATCAGTGAATATTTCACAACGATTACCAAGAAGGTAATGTCGCCAGGTTTTAAGTGCATGGACTACAGCTGCAAGCTCAAGATCATGTGTGGGATAATTATCTTCATGTGGACGCAACTATCGAGATACGTATGCAATCACATGACGATCTTGCATGAGAATGCAACCTAATCCTTGTCGCGAGGCGTCGCGGTAGATAACAAAGTCCTTAGAGAAATCTAGTGGTAGCAACACACGTGCGAAAGTTAGGCGTCTTTTCAGTTCTTGAAAACTATGCTCACACTGTGGTGTCCACTCGAACTTTTTATCTTTCTTGAGGAGTTCAGTTAGAGGCTTTGCAACCTTGGAGAAATTCTCGACAAAGCGGCGACAATAGCTCGCTAGACCAAGAAAACTCCTAACTTGCTTAATCGATTTAGGTTGAGTCCAATCAAGGACAGCTTGAACTCTCTCGGCATTGACAGCAATACCCTTACCAGAGATTACGTGACCTAGATAGGTCACTTCTGGTAACCAAACTTGGCATAAAGGCGATGCTCTCGTAGTTTCATCAATACCAGCCTTAGATGCTCGGCATGTTCTTGTTCGTTCTTCGAGTAGATGATAATATCGTGGAGATATACTACGACGAATTTATCCAAATACTCCATGAAGATTGAATTCATCGAGCGAGAGAAGGTGGCTGGTGCATTGGTTAAACCGAAGGACATGACGGTGTGCTCGTATTGGCCATAATGAGTGACAAAAGCCGTTTTTGGAATGTCCCCGTTCTTGATCTTGATTTGATGGTATCCCAACCTCAAATCCATTTTTGAGAAGACTGAGGATCCAGCGAGCTGATCATACAGATCGTTGATCCTCGGGAGCAGATATTTGTTCTTTATGGTGACCAGATTAACTGGTTGGTAATCTACAACCATCCGATCCGTTCCGTCTTTCTTCTTGACAAAGAGGATGGGACAAGCCCAAGGGGAAGAGCTAGGACGAATGAAACCTTTATTCAAGGCCTCATCTGGTTGCTTCTTATGTTCGGCTAGCTCCAGGGGTGCCATCTTATAAGGTCTTCTGGCTATTGGAACAGTTCCCGGTACAATATCTATCACAAACTCTACATCTGTGTCAGGTGGAATTCCTGGCAGTTCCTCTGGAAAAACATTCGGGAAGTCACGGACTACCGGAATGTCTTCAAGTTCCGAAAGAGGGTTGGCATTAAGGGAATAGAGTTGGCATTTGGCAACTCGAGTAGAGACATTGACTATCTCACCCGAGGGATGGGTAAGCTGAACATTTCTAGAATGAGTATCAATCTTGGCATAGTGAGCTGACATCTAGTCCATACCCAAGATGATATTGATATCCGAAGATTTCAGGGCTATCAATGATGCTAGAAAAACTAGCATGTCTACTAGAATTTCATTGACATAGGTTATCCTGGAGGTTTGCCACTTACTACCAGGAGTTTGGACAACCAATGGGATTGGCATATCACAAAAAGACATGTTATGCAACTGTGCATAACTTTCTAAAATGAAGGAATGAGAAGACCCAGTGTCAAAAGGAATTGACGTTGGGTGATGATTAACAAGGAGCGTACCCAGCTTCTTCTGCTGAAACATAGTTCACACGGCCACGTGCAGGAGTTGGCTTCACATAATAAGCTTTACCCGACTTGCCTTGCCCAACGGACTTTCCGGGTTGCTTGGCACCCATATTCTGAGGACACTCTCGGGAATAGTGCCCTGGTTCTCCATACTTGTAACAGATCACCTGATTGGCACGTGGTGCAGCATTGCTAGCTGCACCACCATAGGTTTTTGCTGGCACGTGGTTCTCCATACCTCAGAGTATATCTTGGCGGCAGAGAACTATTTGGAACCCACAGCCTGCGTTTTGGGAATGCGGAACCAGATGACGAGCCAGGGTCACGAGAGTGCTTCTTTGTGGCTTCATAGTCGGTATGACTAGTCTCGGCACTGATTGCCTTGTTGACCAGGGCTTGAAAGCTTGTACATTCGTGGAGGCGCAAATCATGACGAAGCTCAGGGCTCAGACCCTTACGGAATCTTGGTTGCTTCTTGGCATCAGTAGATACCTCCTCTGTTGCATAGCGGGCGAGGTTACCGAACTCGCGGCTATAGGCATCCACGGTCAACTTCCCCTGGGTGAATGCACAGAACTCCTCTCTCTTTCTGTCCATCAGGCCCTCTGGAATATGGTGCAGACAGAAGGTGCACTAAAGTCTGCCCATGTGGCTGCTGGTTCAGCAGGACGCATAGCTTCAAAGTTCTCCCACCACAGATTGGCTGGTACTTCCAGAAAGTACGCCGCAAAGGTCACCTTGTCGGCCTCAGAAACACTCGCAAAGCGAATCTTGCGTGATATACTGCACAACCAATCATCAGCGTCGAGGGGATCGACGGAGTGATGGAACTTTGGAGGACTCAGCTTCACAAAGTCATTGAGGGACACTGCAGCATTCCTAGGCCGACGAGCCGTATTTTGCTTAATACGCTCTAACAGACGGTTGGTCTCCCTTTTGTTTCTCTCTGCCTCAAGCATAACTTCCGCCAGAGAGGGTGGGTGAGGCAGTTCCTCCTGCGACGCTTGACTACCCTCGCCTTGCTCATGAGCAGGGGCATGGTTCAACCTAGTGAACACCATCCTAACAAACAAACTCATAGGTTAGACCAATATTAACATCAATACTAACTATGGATTAAGAATGCACTGAACACATGGAATGCGGAAATGAATATCCAAACAACATGGTAACAAGCAACTGCTATATATACACCATGGTTCATACACACCATTACATAGTTCAGTACAACCTTAACCGAAGAGAAAACTACTGAAATGATGAAACTACTCATCAGAGGCTACCAAGCTTCCTATACATTATTTATCTATGCCTCCGAAATTCATTTCACGACACAAGCATACTTCACAAGTCACACAGAACTGTGAAAGTACAGCTACTACCATACTATCCTTCCGCTCACGGGTTCAGGCATCCGCATAGAACATCTCATAAAGATTGCCCCATCACGTGGAAGCTCAACCTGCGGATCAGGAAATACTCCAGCCTGAGACCCCTGGGATCCATAAGGACACGGGTGTGGCCTTGGTCCCCTCACTAGTGGTAGTAGAGGTCCCCGAAGAGGAGTGAC
This sequence comes from Hordeum vulgare subsp. vulgare, assembly GCF_904849725.1. Taxonomy (NCBI): domain Eukaryota; kingdom Viridiplantae; phylum Streptophyta; class Magnoliopsida; order Poales; family Poaceae; genus Hordeum; species Hordeum vulgare. The sequence goes on along the minus strand of NC_058519.1, from coordinate 473,320,023 downwards.
TCCTCCTATAGTAGGCCAGTCAACATGAGCCGGAAGATGGGTCCTAACAAGGTTCAGCATCTCCATATCTCCATACCCTGTCTGGACTACAGGTGCCAGCTGCGTCAAAGCCGTTGATACGTCTCAAACGTATCTATAATTTTTGATGGTTTCACGCTGTTATCTTGCCTTCTTTGTATGTTTTATGTACCTTTTTATATCTTCTTGGGACTAACTTATTAATGCAGCGCCAAGTGCCAGTTCCTGTTTTTTCTGTGTTTTTGACTCTTTTCATATCTGATTTTGGAATGGAGTCCAAACGGAAGAAAAACCCCGAAATGATTTTTTCCCGAACGGAAGAAGTCCAGGGGGCTTTTGGGCCAAGCCAGGTGGGCTCCAGGCAGCCCACAAGCCCCCACTCCGCCACCAGGGGGAGGCGGCAGTGGGCAGGCTTGTGGCCTCCCTGGCCGCCCCTGACCTAGCTCTTTGCCTATAAATTCCCAAATATTGCAAAAAATCAGGGGAGCCTCGAAAATACTTTTCCGCCGCCGCAAACTTCCGTTTCCGTGAGATCTCATCTGGAGACCCTTCCCAGCACCCTGTCGGAGGGGACTTTGGAGTTGGAGGGCTTCATCATCATCATCATTGCCCCTCCAATGACTCGTGAGTAGTTCACTTCAGACCTACAGGTCCGTAGTTAGTAGCTAGATGGCTTCTTCTCTCTCTTGGATCTACAATACAAAGTTCACCATGATCTTCATGGAGATCTATCCGATGTAATCTTCTTTGGCGGTGTGTTTGTCGTGATCCGATGAATTGTGGACTTGTGATCAGATTATCTATGATATATATTTGAGTCTTTGCTGATTTCTTATATGCATGCTTTGATATCCTTGTAAGTCTCTCCGAGTCTTGGGTTTTGTTTGGCCAACTAGATCTATGATGCTTGCAAAGGGAGAAGTGCTTGGTTTTGGGTTCTGCCATGTGGTGACCTTTCCCAGTCACAGTGGCGGCAACAACGCACACATCAAGCAGTTGCCATCAAGGGTAAAAAGATGGGGTTTTTATCATTGGTTTGAGATTATCCCTCTACATCATGTCATCTTGCTTAAGGCGTTACTCTGTTCTTATGTACTTAATACACTAGATGCATGCTGGATAGCGGTCGGCGTGTGAAGTAATAGTAGTAGATGCAGAAAGTATCGGTCTACTTGTTTCGTACGTGATGCCTATAGAAATAAACATTGCATAGATATCGTCACGACTCTGCACAGTTCTATCAATTGCTCGACAGTAATTTGTTCACCCACCGTCTACTTGCTTTCATGAGAAAAGCCACTAGTAAACACTACGGCCCCGGGTCTATTCACATCCATCGTTTACAACTCTGCTTTTACTTTGCTTTGTTACTTTGTTGCTTTCAGTTCTCACTTGGCAAACAATCTATAAGTGATTGAGAACCCCTTCATAGCGTTGGGTGCAAGTTTTTGTGTTTGTGCAGGATCTTGAGATACTCCTCCGCCGGATTGATACCTTGGTTCTAAAACTGAGGGAAATACTTACCTCCGTTGTGCTACATCATCCTCTCCGCTTTGAGGGAACACCAACGCAGAAGGATTCCTGGTGTCGTCAACGTGCCCATTACTGGCGCCACAGGAAGGTCTTTTTTGCAGTAGCACAACGGACTTCAGAAGTATTTATGGCGCCGTTGCCGGGGAGGAGAAATAAAGATCTATGCAAGTAGGTCTCACAAACTCTTCTCTTGCATTTACTTTTGTTGACAGTTGCCTCTCGTTTTCCTCTCCCCCACTTCACATTTACCTTTTTCTGTTCGCCCTTCTTCTGCTCGCTTTCTGTTCGCTTGTGTTCCATGTGCCTTCAATATGCTTGCATCTTCGCTTGCTGAAAATCTAGTGATATGGATCCTCATCCACTTTCTAGTCTCTTTAAGAGACCCACTCGTGTGGAACAAATTGCTAGTGAGTTGAGGGCAATTGACTATTTCTTTGGAGTTTTAAGTAAGATGCGTGAATCTGAAAATTGTGAGGAGGAAATTCATGAAGTGATTCACGAGGGCTCCTTGGATGAAAAGAATGATTGCAATGGTTTCACTATAAATTCTATTAGTGATAATCATGCTAAAATTATGCAAAACCCTAAGCTTGGGGATGCTAGTTTTGCTTTGTCCACTACTTGTTGCAATAATCATGATGGGGGTGATGATCTTTCTTATGATCTTGAAAATTTGTTCAAACCTCATGATGAACACGATATTTGCAACAATACTAAAAGTGGGATTGGAGAAGTCATGACTTTATTTGATGATAATCCCACTATTTTTGAAGAGCCTCAACTTTGCATGCATGTGGATCATGAAAATAATATCCTATGGGATAGCTATATTGTTGAATTTGAATATGATCCCACATGTAATTTCTTTGAGAGAGGAAAATATTTTGGTAGAAACTTTCATGTTACCAAATCACCTCTCGTGATGTTGAGATTGCTCTTGTCTCTTTCTTCTTCCTTGCATATGACAACTATTGGTTGTCTTGACAATCTGTTTTCCTATAAAATGCCTATGCATAGGAAGTATGTTAGACTTAGATGTGGTTTTCACATGCTTTAGGATGCTCTAGTTGTGCTTCAACTCTTGTCTTTTGTGAGAGCATCATTCAATGCCTAGCTAACGGCGTTAAACAAAAGCGCTTGTTGGGAGGCAACCCAACAAATCTATCCTTTTTCTTTCTGTTTTGTGTTTTCCACACTTTCATAATTCTGTTATGATTGTGTTTTTGTGTTTCCTTTTTGCGTTTGTGCCAAGCAAAACCGTTACGATTAGTCTTCAGGATGATTGTTTGGTCACGCTGGAAAAGACAGAAACTTTCTGCTCACGAAAATAAATTTGATTTTTTTTGTAAGAGATTTTGAGTTGATTGTTTTTGCTGCTGATTGCTACGCAAATTTTTCAGACTGTCGTAATTTTTCAGAATTTTTGAAGTAACATAGGTATACAAAACATACAGATTGCTACAGACTGGTCTGCTGTTAACAGATTCTGTTTTTGTTGTGTTGGTTGCTTATTTTGATGAAACTATGGATAGTATCGGGGGGGGGGGTATTAGCCATGGAAGATTGAAAGTACAGTAACCCAACATCAGCACAAGTAGAATTTAAGTTTGCTACAGTACCTAAGGAAGTGGTGGTTTGCTTTCTGGTACTAATGTTATCACGAGTTTCTATTTAAGTTTCGTGTTGTGAAGTTTTCAAGTTTTGGGTGAAGTTCTTATGGACAAAAAGATAAAGAGTGGCAAGAGCTCAAGCTTGGGGATGGCCAAGGCACCCCAAGAGATTCAAGGATGCCATAAAAGCCTAAGCTTGGGGATGCCCCGGGAAGGCATCCCCTCTCTCGTCTTCAATCCATCGGTAACGTTACTTGGGGCTATATGTTTATTCACCACATGTTATGTGTTTTTGCTTGGAGCGTCTTGTATCGTAGGAGTCTTTTATTTTTTTGTTGTGTCACAATCATCCTTGCTGCACGCCTAGAGAGAGAGAGACATGCACACACCGTTATTTTGTCGAGCTTCACTTATATCTTTTGGTAGACAATTCAGCTCACATGTGCTTCACTTATATCTTTTGAGCTAGATACTTTTGCTCTATGTGCTTCACTTATATCTTTTAGAGCGCAACAGTGCGTGGCTTGGTAGTTGATCTATGCTTTGAAAGTAGTCTCAAAAGGGGTAGTTATCAAAAGGGATACGAAAACTTCCACCTTCATGTGCATTGAATAGTCAGAGAAGTTTGATTCATCTCAATTAGTTTTGAGTTGTGGTTATGGTAATATTGAAGTCATGCTAGTAAGGTGTTGTGGATCTAGAAATACTTGTGTTGAAGTTAGTGATTCCCGTAGCATGCACGTATGATGAACCGCTATGTGATGAAATCTGAGCATGATTAGTATATTGATTGTCATCCTTTGCGTGGCGGTCGGGATCGCGCGATGGTTTATAACTACCAACCCTTCCCCTAGGAGTATGCGTTGAATGCTTTGTTTCGATTACTAATAAAACTTTTGCAACAAGTATATGAGTTCTTCATGACTAATGTGGAGTCCATGGTTTAGATGCACTTTCACCTTCCACCATCACTATCTTCTTAGTGCCGTGCAACTTTCGCCGGTGCACAAAACCCACCATTAGCCTCCCTCAAAACAGCCACCATACCTACCTACTATGGCTTTTTCAAAAGTCAATCCGAGATATATTGCCATGCAACTACCACCATGACATGTGCCACCACGTCTACTTTGCCTTTGCATGATCGTAAGATAGCTAGCATGATGTTTCCATTGATGTCTATGCCATGCTAGATCATTGCCACGGTACACTACCGAAGCCATTCCATATAGAGTCATAGTTGCTCTAAGTTTTGAGTTGAAAGTGTGATGATCATCATTATTGTCCCATGTGAGGAAATAAAAGAGGCCAAAGAAGCCCATAAAAAAGAGGCCAAAGAGCCCACCAAAATAAAAAATAAAAATTGAGACAAAAGAGAGAAGGGACAATGCTACCACTTTTTCCACACTTGTGCTTATTAAAGCACCATGATCTTCATGATTGAGAGTCTCTCGTTTTGTCACCACCATATAGCTAGTGGGAAATTTTCATTATATAACTTGGCTTGTATATTCCAATGATAGGCTTCCTCAAAATTGCCTTAGGTCTTCGTGAGCAAGCAAGTTGGATGCACACCCACTAGTTCTCTTTAAGAGCTTTCACATACTCATAGCTCTAGTGCATCATTTGTATGGCAATCCCTACTCATTCACATTGATATCTATTGATGAGCATCTCCACAGCTCATTGATATGCCTAGTTAATGTGACTATCTTCTCCTTTTTTGTCTTGCAACCTCCACTACATTCCACACCATCTATAGTGCTATAACCATGGCTCACGCTCATGTATTGCATGAGAGTTGAAAATGTCTGAGAAAGTAAAGGTGTGAAACAATTACTTGGCCAATACCGGGGTTGTGCATGATTTAAATTCGTTGTGCAATGATGATAGAGCATAGCCAGACTATATGCTTTTGTAGGGATAACTTTCTTTTGGTCTTGTTATTTTGAAAGTTCATGATTACTTTGCTAGTTTGCTTGAATTATTATTGTTTCCACGTCAATAGCAAACTATTGTTTTGAATCTAATGGATCTGAACATTCACGTCACATAAGAGGAATTACAAAGGAGACCTATGCTAGGTATCATGAAAGCATCAAAAATTCATTCTTATCACTTCCCTACTCGAGGACGAGTAGGAGTTAAGCTTGGGGATGCTTGATACGTCTCAAACGTATCTATATTTTTTGATGGTTTCACGCTGTTATCTTGCCTTCTTTGTATGTTTATGTACCTTTTTATATCTTTTTGGGACTAACTTATTAATTCAGTGCCAAGTGCCAGTTCCTGTTTTTTCCGTGTTTTTGACTCTTTTCAGATCTGATTTTGGAACGGAGTCCAGACGGAAGAAAAACCCCAAAATGATTTTTTTCCCGAACGGAAGAAGTCCACGGGGCTTTCGGGCCAAGCCAGGTGGGCTCCAGGGAGCCCACAAGCCCCCACTCCGTCACCAGGGGGGAGGCGGCGGTGGGCAGGCTTGTGGCCTCCCTGGCCGCCCCCTGACCTAGTTCTTCGGCCTATAAATTCCCAAATATTCCGCAAAAAATCAGGGGAGCCTCGAAAATACTTTTCCACCGCCGCAAGCTTCCGTTTCCGCGAGATCTCATCTGGAGACCCTTCCCGGCACCCTGCCGGAGGGGACTTTGGAGTTGGAGGGCTTCTTCATCATCATCATCGCCCCTCCAATGACTCGTGAGTAGTTCACTTCAGACCTACGGGTCCGTAGTTAGTAGCTAGATGGCTTCTTCTCTCTCTTGGATGTTCAATACAAAGTTCTCCATGATCTTCATGGAGATCTATCCGATGTAATCTTCTTTGGCGGTGTGTTTGTCGAGATCCGATGAATTGTGGACTTGTGATCAGATTATCTATGATATATATTTGAGTCTTTGCTGATTTCTTATATGCATTATTTGATATCCTTGTAAGTCTCTCTGAGTCTTGGGTTTTGTTTGGCCAACTAGATCTATGATTCTTGCAATGGGAGAAGTGCTTGGTTTTGGGTTCTGCCATGTGGTGACCTTTCCCAGTGACAGTAGGGGCCGCAAGGCACACATCAAGCAGTTGCCATCCAGGGTAAAAAATGGGGTTTTTATCATTGGTTTGAGATTATCCCTCTACATCATGTCATCTTGCTTAAGGTGTTACTCTGTTTTTATGGACTTAATACACTAGATGCATGCTGGATAGCGGTCGACGTGTGGAGTAATAGTAGTAGATGCAGAATGTATCGGTCTATTTGTTTCGGACGTGATGCCTATAGAAATAATCATTGCATAGATATCGTCACGACTCTGCACAGTTCTATCAATTTCTCGACAGTAATTTGTTCATCCACCGTCTACTTTGCAAACAATCTATAAGGGATTGACAACCCCTTCATAGCGTTGGGTGCAAGTTTTTGTGTTTGTGCAGGATCTTGAGATACTCCTCCGCCGGATTGATACCTTGGTTCTCAAACTGAGGGAATACTTACCTCCGCTGTGCTACATCATCCTCTCCGCTTCGAGGGAATACCAATGCAGAAGGATTCCTGGTGTCGTCAACGTGCCCATTACTGGCGCCACAGGAAGGTCTTTTGTGGAGTAGCACAACGGACATCAGCCGTCCACAGACGGGCACGTGTAGCATAGAGCTCCATACGAAGGACACGAGCATCCCTGTCTCTATTCTCTAGCATCTCAGCAGTGGACTACAGCAGCGGATCCTCCATAGAGGAATCAAAGTAGACCCCACTGAGGTATCCTTCCTCACCTGGCTGAGAGGCAGGAACATAGCAGAACTCTGAATTCTGCAGCAGTGCATGTCTAGCCCTCATGGTGGTCAGCATTGAATAGGCATCATGTTGTACTGCCATGTCAACAGTGACCCCCAATCCATAAGACCAGTGGATCGGCTCCTCAGCTCCAGGGTAATCTGGGAATACCCTAATACCCTAACAGTGCAAAGGTACTGGCTCGGATTAAAATCCCGGTACTGCTCCTCCACTGTGTACTCTGGGTACCAGCGGTAACCGGACACAGACATCATCCCGACTAGCATGGCCGTATGACCCGACACATCAATGCACCTAGTGAGACAAACCACCTGACGAGAAGGACGGCTAGGCATCTAGAAATAGATAGTAATGCAAAAGAATTAGAGCTCTGAAGACAAAATTGGGCAGCATAACGGCTGTAAATGCTCAAAAACAATTTTGAGGCAACCCATAAAAATAGGATAGCGTAACCACTCAACTATCAAGTTCAATTCTCTGATCATAAAAACTTACTTCCTTTTCCTTGGGATAAAAGAATCCCGAAGTAACTCTCGACCTGTTGTCCTATAATCTACCGATCAGAAACACGAGCCCAAGAGAAGATAAGTAACCTAGTCCTTAATCCCCGCAGAAAAGATGAGGACGACCCAAATAGGATAATTTGAGAAGAGAAGCAAGAGTCTTACGTTCCCTTCCACAAACAATTGCCTTATATATAACTAAAGCAATTCTAGACTCAACTTCGACCAGTTTGGCTTAGTAATCCTACAGTAAGTCAGGCTCTGATACCAACGCTGTCGGGACCCCGATCCTAAGCCATAGGAATCCAGCCTGTAACACATCACATCTCTCTGCGGTCTCACGCACGGTTATCCCCACGACTGCAGCCTTACCTTAGCCGGGACCGTTTGCGCCTTTTGACTCACGTATGCAATTGTGTCGCTAGAAATCCAATGACAAAGAACCCGGATCAACATGTCTAGTCATAAACCAAAGCTGCAGTTCCGCACAGGGATAGGCATACATGACCCAACAAAGCAGGTGTCGATCACCAGCGTATGTAGAGTCGTAGCCAGCTACAAGGACTCCATTACATTGCGTGACATTTCCCCAAAGGAACAGACACAACAGCTAAGAAGGACACATGCCGGTCAACCAATGTGTCTGGAGCAGTAGCGAACTACCATGGCTCGTTGGAATCACAAAGGGGCATTTCCTTGTAAGGAGTGCTACTAAAGCCTACGGCTAGGTATTCGAACCCCATACATATCAAGTACAACACACATACGCATGACATACCGATATGTATAGATACATCGATGGCATCACAACATAACCATAAACATACAAACTTTATCTAGAAGGCTCGGAAGAGCAACACACATAATATTACATGGTAGGGGTCTCACGACCCATCATCACAAGTCATACACACAATTCTTACAGGCTAGCGGAAGATTTAAAACGTTCTGAGTACAGACAGATGGAAATATAAAGGCACATGGCCTGACTATCTACAGACCCATCCTAGGGCCAGATCGTAGCTGGGATACTAGCTACTCGTCATCGTCGATGTCTAGGTAGAACCCTCCATTAGGGTCATTAACAACCTCTGCAACAATTTATTAAGCAAACGTGAGTACAAAAGTACTCAGCAAGACTTTAGGATAAACTATCTACTCATGCAAGGTATCAACAAGGAGTTGTGGGGTTTCATGCAAAAAGCCAACATTTGACTCATGGCTAGACAACTTGCACTTTTAAATAGTTTTGACAACTTTGATTTCTCGCACACGACTGCACTAACACCACAACAATACTCCATCGTGGAATCATTCCGTCTCCATACGTAAATGCCGTCCATGACACTCACGCTTATCTTGACAATTTTATGAATAGCCATTATAGTTATCTATGAACAACATATGTTTCCAAGTAGTCCATATCCGCGGACGCAACTATTCGAATAGATCATAACCCTGCAGGGGTGTACTTCTTCACACACGCTCTCGCCACTTATCTCCATGTGCACGTCATGCACCTCGGCAACCTTCAAGCAAAAGCCCAGCGAGGGAGTCGGCCATGACCGTTAACCACGTTAATACTTAGTCCAGGTCTATCGCCTATCTGAGGGTAACCCGCACGGAAGTCCGATCGAGGTTTCCGCCACGGCCCCAAACGATGTGCACAGGGTTCCCAAGCCCACCATCCGGGTGCCACTTGGTACACCGTGCCACTGCCTACCGCATCATAGCCCACCTCTAAGGTCAGCGCTACGCACGGCCTCCAGCATGACTATAAACACTAGAAACTACTTGCAACTCCTGGACCGGGTACTAAGCAATTAATAAGTCGAGCGGGGTCATATTTCAGGGCCCATCACGTGGTAGTATCTCGTCTTGGATTACATACACGGAACTCAGTTCCTAAGGACGGTTCCAATGAAACAACCCGCCATGTACTCCTACACAGCCTTTCACCGGTACCTTTACCAAATCAGGTTCAACCACAGAACCTTTACTTACTGAACACATTCTCACAATTCTGTTCATCACCCAGATGACAAACCATACACAACTCTAAGCATAGCATGCATAGCAGGATAAGGCACATCATAGCTCAAGCATCTACCAGGTATGCTAGGTTGCAAGGTTCAGCTATTTACTGTGACAAGGACATGTCATGCTAAGGAAGTGGGTTCAACTAACATGGTAAAAGCATTGAAAGCATTTTCCCTAATGCAAGAAATAAGAGCAGGAGCGAGAACATGGGATTTATCGGGATATTCAAAATGGTTGCTTGCCTTGTTGCTCAGCGAAGGGGCGGAGCCTACCGGAATAACAACAATCAATCAATATCAAACATATGCAACAAAATGATGCATGAAATGCAATGTAGCATGGTTTGAGATGAACAACAGAACCCTTTGGGGTGATCTTGATTTGAAATCATAATTCAAATATCATTTGAATTATAATTTATTACATTCTTTTAATTGATTTGACCTGATGCTGTTTCATAACTTTGTTTTTCCTGCATGAAAATAGCACCATTGGATTCCTTTAATTTTTCTGATCCATTTACATATATTATTTGTCAAATTTGGAGTTATATTCAATTTTCTATGAATTTCCAAATTTTGAACTTATTCTGGAATTATTTTTAAACAGAAAAAGCTTTATTGCATTAGCATGACATCAGCAGGTCCAACTGGCCGTTGAAAGTCAAACCTCACAAGTGGGACCCACTCGTCAGTGACTCTTGCCAGTTTTTAGTTTAAATTTCACTTAATAGACTAATTATCAGAGCTGGACCCACATGTCAGTGATTGTTTAAGTTTTTATTTAATTTTATTATTTTAAATAATCCTTAACTTAATTAACCAGGGGCTGGCCCCACCTGTCATAGGCTCAGAGGGGTCAAATCCACCGGTGGCGAGGTCGTTCTCGCCGGCGGTGAGCCTCCGGCGACCACCAGAACGGCGGAGGGGCTCAGAAATGCCTCTGTGATGACCAAACTTCACGCGGAGAGCACTAGACGAACGACACTTCACCCGCGGCTCCATTTTTGCACATAGCCAGGGATGAAATGGCCGGAGATGACGCCAGCGACGAGCTTGGCGGCGGCCGAAGCTCGGGCATCATCGGGGTCATCGAAACAGGGGGCATCACGCGCGGGGCTAGGCTCGTACAGCACCTACGCAACGCACTGAAGCCATTGGTGGCCTCAGATGGACCAGCCGATCACCGGAGAGCTACCGGTGACGAGGTCCTGCGGCGGATCTCGTCGGGCTCTGGTGGAATTGGAGTCTAGAGGAAGGGATCGAGAGGGGAAATTTTAGGGGAAAGAACCCTAAGCTCACGAGGAGTACAGAGGCGTCGAGAGTAGGCTCGGGGATGGCCTGAGGAGGGAAAACGACGGCGGCGAAGCTCCGGTGGCCCGAGGAAGAAGACGACGGCTTCACATCGTTCCAGGGCTTCTCGGCATCGAGCGACTAGGTGGAGAGCTTCAGGGGGTCACGGCGATGCTGGTGCACGGCTTAGATGAGAGGGAGAGGGAAAGGAGCGACGGCGAGCTCAAGCTTGAGCTTGCGATCATGGCGGCCGAGAGGGGAGAGAGTACAGAGCGAATGGGGAGGGGATGAGCTCGGGGAGGCTTCGGGGAGCTTATCCCCGACCACGCCAGTGCGACGAGGCGGCCAAGGAGGCACGCAGCTGCGTGGGCGCGCCGGATCGAGCGGTGGCCACCTCCTGCTCCGACTGGCAGGAGGAAGACGACAGCTAAGGTGGGCTGGGCTTCAGGTGAGTGTAGGATAGGCTTTTTCTTTTTCTTCTGTTTTACTTGCTGATATTGATTGCCATTTATTTTAGCTTCAAAAAGCAATTCAAAAATTAGTTTGCATAGCCCTGAGTGTTAGTTGGAATATTCCCAACTACTCCTAAAGTTTGCAACATTTTTGAAAACTTGAATATTTTTGAATTCAAATATAAGGTTGAATTCAGGGGCTTTCTCATTTTAAATAAAATGCCAAGGGTGTTTTGAAAATAGTTTTCTCCCGTGATAATTTGTTTTCAATATTTATCAGAAATATTGAACTTTTAAGAAGGCCATTTTGGGTTCATTGATTTTGGCAAGATTTGAATTTCCTTTGAATAAGAAGTGGCTAGGGTTTTTGGTTTGAGTTTCACCACTTCCTTTGATTTTGTCTCAACTTCTTGAATGCAATGGGAGAAGACATGAGCACAAATACTAAACCCTAGTTAGGGATCCATGGATGTGACATATTATTTGTTGTGCTACTAAATGTTTTGCTACAGAGATATATCCCAGGTGCAGTTGAATATTCTTTGGCCCCCCTTGTTTTAAATCAATAAATTAGGTTGAAATACTGCTCGTGAAGATTATCACGATCCCCTACACTTGTGGGTTACCTTTTTCTGGCGCCGTTGTCAGGGAGCATAGTTGTATTTATTGTGTTAGCTTGAGGATATTCAATTGCTACTATGGAGAAACTAAAAGATAATCAGACTAAGACCGTCCCCTCTCGCATGAGAGGAGATAAGGAATTGTCATCTACCTTTGGTTTCAATTCACCTACTGTTTTGAATGAGCTTGTTACACCACCATCTGTTGCTCATCCTAATATGTCACATGAACTTGATGATGCTACTACTAAAAGTAATGATGATACTATTGCTATATTTTATGAAACTGAAGTTGTGCCACTGAATGAATTACTTGATGCTCATCTTGCTAAAGCTAGAGAACTTGGAAATGCTGAAATTGATGAAGATTTTGAATCACCTTCTACACCTTGCTCTCCTAATAGATATGAATTGTCTTATGTACCTGAAGGTTATGTTCTGGATGGGGAAGTAGCTAGGGACTTTCTTGCTTGTGAGGATAGTATGATTTTAAGAAACTACTATGCAAACTAAAAGAAAAATCTATGATGGAGAAAATGAAACATTAACCTAAATTTGCCACTTATCCTATATTTGTCACTGATAAGGACTATGAATTCTATGTAGACTCTGAACTGATTCCTATAGTGGAGTCTGATCCTTTCCACGGTTATGAAAATGAAACTTCTACTGAACATATCATGAAGCTGAATGATATTGCTGCTCTGTTTACTAATAATGAAAAAGTACACCACTATTATATTCTTAAACTTTTTCCTTTCTCGCTAAAAGGCGAGGCCAAGGAATGGTTCCTTTCTCTGGCTCCTGGTTGTATGTGTAGTCCCCAGGATATGCTTCACTACTTTTCTGAAAAATATTTTCCTCCTCATAAGAAACAGACTGCCTTACAAGAAATATTTAACTTTGATCAAATCAAAGAGGAGAATCTCCATCAAGCTTGGGGAGGTTTCTCTAGTTACTAAGAGGTTTGTCTGATCATCCTCTTGTGGAAAATGAAATTCTTGATATCTTTTATAGTGGGCTAACCGATGCTTCTAGGGACTTCCGAGATAGTTGAGTTGGTTGTGTTTTCAAGGAAAGAACTATTGGACAAGCTGAAGAATTATTGAATAACCTATTGCAAAATGCTAATAATTGGACTCTTCCTAGGCCACATTCGGAGCCTATTCAAAAGAAGAGAGGTATTCTATTTCTCAGCCCAAAATATATGCAAGAAGAAAAAAGATCTATGAAATAGAAAGGTATTAAAATTGAAGATGTTAAGAATTTACCACCTACATGAACTTGACTTCCCGATATAGGTAGTAGAGGTCAATTCTCTTCGTTCCTATAACGAAAGTGATATACCTTATACTAAGACTCCTAGTCAGTGCATGGATGAATTTGATAATTATGTTGTTAAACAAAAACACTTCAATATAGATGTCAAAGATCAATTAATACGTAATGCCATGATGATAGATCGCTTAAGTGACTTGATGTTTAGAATTGCTAATGATGCAAAAGGTCTAGGTAAACATGCTTCCATGATTCACACCCAACTAGATCAGGTTGCTAAGTCACAAAATGATTTGCTTGCTGAAATGAATAATAATATGAATGATCATGTTGTTAGAGTAATGACTAGAGGAGGTAGAATGACTCAAGAATCTCTTTATCCTCAAGGTCATCTTAAAATAAAGAGTGAAATTATCACAGAATTAATGACCTTACACCTAGTACCAGCAAGAAGACAAATAAAAATGATAAGACTCTGCATGATCCTAGTGAACCTGATATTGAGAAACCTGTTGAGAATCCTAATGATGTTTCTATTTCAGATGCTGAGACACAATCTAGGAGTGAACATGAACTTAGTGATAATGATAATGACAATAATGATGTTCATGTAGAAGATCCACAACATAGTAATAAGTAATCTAATAATGATGTGGAAATAGAACCTGATCAGGATCTTCATAACTCACCTCCTAAGAATAAACATTGTGATAAAAGAGACTTTGTTTCTAGAAAGCATGGGAAAGAAAGAGAGTCATGGGTTCGGAAACCCGTGTGCTTCCCTTGTAAGCCTTCTAAAGGAAAGGACAAGGAAGAATTTTAGCTCTTTGCTAAAATGATTAGACCTGTCTTTTTGCGCACTCGCTTGACTGATATAATGAAAATGCCTTCGTATGCTAAGTATATGAAGGATGTTATTACCAACAAAATAAAAATACATGAAACTGAAATTGCTGCTATGCTTGCTAATTTTTCTTTTGATGGTGGAGTGTCTAAGAAGCTGGGATATCCTGGCATACCCATTATACCTTGCTTTATTAATAGAAATTATGTTAAAACCGCTCTATGTGATTTAGGAGCCGGTGTTAGTGTGATGTCCTTCTCTCTATATAAAATACTAGGTCCGAATAAGCTTCCACCCACTAAGATATCTTTGCAAATGGTTGATAAATCCACTTCTTTACTTGTTGGAATTTGTGAGGATGTTCCTGTTGTGGTTGCAAATGTTACTATCTTAACAAACTTTGTTATTCTTGATATGCCCAAGGACGAAAATATGTCGATCATCCTTGGTACGTAGACCCTTTCTAAATAATGCAAGGGTTGTTATTGATTGCAGCAAAAGGAAATTTACTTATCATGACAATGGAAAGCAACATACCATGCATTTTCTGAAGAGGCAAACTTGGGTTAATAATATTAATGTCATTGAGCCTTGTGCCATGGTCATCATTGGAGATTTTCGCATCTCCCTTTCTAAAGCCAAGAAGAAATATTACAATCTTATTGTTGGGGAGATGCAAATCCCCATTGAGATAACCTAGTTGTCACATCCCTAACCCTTAAGCAAGATAGCATTGTGCTTATGTCTTCTTTGCATTTGCATCTAAGAAGTTTCAACAAAAACAACAAAGTGGCAAAGGAAAAACTCAAAACCCTAGCCACCATTTCAATTAAAGGAAATTTCAACTAGTTCAAAATCAATGAACCCAAATTGGCCTCAAGAAATGTTCAGACTTTCTGATAAATCATGCAAGTAAATGAGCATTGGAGAAAACTATTTTCTTGACACTTTAAGCATTTTAAATAAATGCAAAAGCTACTGGTTTCAAATTTAAAAATTGAAATCAGAAACTATAATTTTCCAAAAATGTTGAAAATCTTGGAAATGAGTGGGGATATTATAACAAATATTTCAGGAGGTCGAAAATAGTTTTTACGTTTTGTTTTGGATCTGAATTAATTGGCAAAACAATAATTAGCAAAACAGAAAAACAAAAACAGAGAAAATGGAAAAAAACTTACCTGTCGCCCAAGCCTGGCCTGGCCCATCTCCCCGCTCGTCCCCTCCCTCGCGCCAGTAGGGAGCAGGAGGTGGCCGCCGCCCCCTCCGGCGCGGCCACGCACCTGCGTGCCTGCCTGGCCGCCGCCTCGCGCTGGCGACGACGGGGATAAGCTCCCCAGAGCTTCCCCTATCCATTCCCCGCCTCGGTTCTCCTCCTCCTCCCGGATCTCCTCCTCCTCCTTGCTGCCGCCATTAGAGCCGAGCTCGAGCTCGAGCTGCCCGTGCCCCTGGCCATAGGATCCCCTCCCAGAGCACGCCATTAGCTCCGCCTCGTCGCCCTGGTCGTCTCTGCAGAAGCCGAAGCTTCCTCGAGCCCCGCAACGCCCGCAACGCCGTCGTCTTCCACCTCCGGCCGCTGGACCTCTCCCGTCGATTCGTCGCCCCCAGGCCTTCCCCGAGCCGTCTAAGCTCTGCTCTGCACTCCCCGTGAGCATGCGGTCATTTCCCCTTAATTTTCCCCATCGATCCCCTCCTCTAGCCCTAGTTTCACCGGAGCCCGACGAGGACCGACGCTGCCGCTCGTCGCCGGTAGCCCTCCGATGATCAGCTCGTCCGTCTGAGAGCACCAGCAGCTCCAGGACGACTCGTAGATGCCGTAGCAGCTAAGAACCGAGCGTAGATCCCTCTGATTCAAAGACCCCGAAGACGCCCGAGCTTCGGCCGCCGCTCCGGCTGGTCGCCGACGTCTCTTCCGGCGACCCTAGCCTCCCCAGTTGGTCCTGCCAGATCGGCTACTTCGCGAGCATGCTGTAGCTGCCAACCGCGTGCGTTTTGGTGCTGTGCAGCTGCCGCGGGTCTGGTCGCCGGCGACCACCCTCCGGTGGCCGTCGACGTGGCCGACCATTAGGGCGTAATCGCCCTCCCCTCAGTCGCTGCCAGAGGGCCCCACGCCTGGTCAAACCCTAATTACGGGCTGGTCAGCGCGGGATTAGTCCTAGAGAGGCTGACCAGTGGGGCCCCCCTGTCAGGTTTGACCTGAACAGGTCGGCTGACCTGCTGACGTCAGCCTGACGCAATAAATAGAATTTCCAGTATAAAACTAATTTAGGAAATTGCTAAAAATTGTAAAAATCATAGAAATTAATCTGTAACTCCAATGAAAATAATTTATATATGAAAAAGTATCAGAAAAATTCAAGGATTCTGATTATGCTAATTTCAACTATGTTTGAAAAAGTTATAGAACCCTAAATTGTGAAATAAGGAATAATTCAATTCTTTTAATCACTTTATAAATGGAATTTGCAAAAATATTCAAATTTCATTATATATGCAATGATCACACACTGCCCTAATTACAATTCAGTATCATAACATGACATTCATGCATGTTAACACCAAGTTGATCTGAGCATCAGGTCGAATCAAGTAAACCGGTATCCGAGAATACCCCGTTTGAATTGCTATTCGAATGTGATTCAAATCAACTCTAAACCTAATACATGTTGAAAATAATAACTTATCACTTGCATTCTCATGCCATGCTCATGCATCATTTTGAGTGCATATGATTGTTATTGAATGTTGCCATTCTCTTCGGTAGGCTCCGCACCCCCGGATTCCACCGACTATCCGTCTGATGGATATCGTTCCTCCTCTAAGCAACAAGGCAAGGAACCCTTTTGATCATCCCGATAACTCCTATGTTCTTGCTCCTGCACCTATTTATTGCATTAGGATCAAATGCTTCAACTGCTTTTGCCACGATAGTTGGACCCACTTCCTTTGCATGACTTAACCTTGTCACAGTAAATAGCCGAACCTTGCAACCTAGCATACCTGGTAGTTGTTTGAGGTATGATGTGCCTTATCCTGCTATGCATGCTATGATTAGAGTTGTGTATGGTCTGTCATCTGGGAGATGAACAGAAATGTGGAATGTGTTCGGTGAGCAAAGGTTGTGTGTTGAACTTGATTGGTAAAGGTACCGGTGAAAGGCTGTGTAGGAGTACATGGCGGGTTGTTTCATTGGAACCGTCCTTAGGAACTGTGTTCCGTGTATGTAATCCAAGACTAGATACTACCACATGCTGGGCCCTGAAATATGACCCCGCTCGGCCTATTAATCGCGTAGTACTCGGTCCAGGAGTTGCAAGTAGTTTCTGGTGTTTATAGTAATGCTGGAGGCCGTGCATGGTGCTGACCTGAGAGGTGGACCGTGGTGCGGTAGGCAGTGGCACGGTGTACCAAGTGGCACCCGGATGGTGGGCTTGGGAACCCTCCGCACATCGTTTGAGGCCGTGGCGGAAACCCCGGCCGGACTTCCGTACGGGTTACTCTCAGATAGGCGATAAACCTGGACTAGGTACTAGTGTGGTTAACGGTCGTGGCCGACTCCCTCGCTGGGCTTCCGCTTGAAGGTTGCCGAGGTGCATGACGTGCACATGGCGATAAGTGGCGAGAGCGTGTGTGACCAAGTACACCCCTGCAGGGTTATGATCTATTCGAATAGCCGCGTCCGCGGATATGGACTACTTGGAGACATATGTTGATCATAGATAACTTCAATGGCTACTCATAAAATTGTCAAGATAAGCGTGAGTGTCGTGGACGGCATTTCCGTATGGAGACGGAATGATTCCACGATAGTGTATTGTTGTCGTGTTAGTGGACTCGTGTGCGAGAAATCAAGTTGTCAAAAATAATTTCAAAAAAAGCAAGTTGTCTAGCCACGAGTCAAGTGCTGGCTTCCCGCATGAAACCCCACAATACTCTTTGATACCTTGCATGAGTAGTTAGTTCTCCTAAAGTCTTGCTGAGTACCTTCGTACTCATGTTTGCTTAATAAATGTTGCAGAGGTTGCTAATGACCCTAATGGAGGGTTCTTCGTAGACATCGACGACGACGAGTAGCTGGTGTCCCAGCTACGATCTGGCCCTACGTCGGCTCTCTAGTATAGTCAGGCCATGTGCCTTCTAGTTTCTCTGTCTGTACCCAGACAGTTTATAACTCTTCCGCTGGCTTGTATTTGTATGACTGCTATTATGGGTCGAGAGACCTTAATGTGTAATATTATGTGTGTGGCTCTTCCGAGCCTCTTGAATAAAGGTTGTACGTTTATGGTTATGTTGTGATGCCATCGATGTATCTATACATATCGGTATGCCATGCGTACGTGTGTCTTACTTTGTATGTATGGGGTTCGAATACCTAGCCGTGAACTTTAGTAGCACTCCTTACAAGGAAATGCCCCTTTGTGATCCAACGAGCCTTGGTAGTTCGCTACTGCTCCGGACACATTGGTTGACCGGCATGTGTCCTTCTTAGCTGCTGTGTCTGTCCCCTTTGGGGAAATGTCACGCGATGTAATGGAGTCCTTGTAGCTTGCTACGACTCGTCTACGTTCGCCGATGACCAACACCTGCTTTGTTGGGTCATGTATGCCTGTCCTTGTGCGGTACTGCCACTTTGGTTCATGACTAGACATGTCGATCCGGGTTCTTTGACATTGGATTGCTAGCGACACTATTGCATACGTGAGTCAAAAGACGCAAACGGTCCCGGCTAAGGTAAGGCTGCAGCCGTGGAGTTAACCGTGCGTGAGACTACAAAGGGATGCGATGTGTTACAGGCTAGATTCCTATGGCTTAGGATCGGGGTCCCGACAGCGTTGGTATCAGAGCCTGACTAACTGTAGGATTACCAAGCCCAAACTGGTCGAAGTTGAGTCTAGAATTGCTTTAGTTATATATAAGGGAATTGTTTGTGGAAGGGAACGTAAGACTCTTGTTCTCTTCTCAAGTTATTCCATTCTGGTCATCCTCGTCTTTTCTGCGGGAATTAAGGACTAGGTTACTCATCTTCTCCTAGGCTCGTGTTTCCGATCGGTAGCTTATAGGACTACGGGTCAAGAGATATTGGGATCTTTTATTCCTAGGAAAAAGGAAGTAAGTTTGATGATCACAGAGTTGAACTTGATAGTTGGGTGGTTACGCTATTCCACCTTGGGTTGTCTCAAATTTGTTTTGAGCATTTACAGCCGTTATGCTGCCCAATTTTGCATTCAGAGCTCTAATGCTTTTGCATTACTCTCTATTTACAGATGCCTGGCCGTCCTTCTCGTCAGCTGGTACGTCTGACCAGGTGCATTGATGTACCGGGTCATACGACCATGCTGGTCAGGGTGATGTCGGTGTGCGGTTACCGCTGGTACCCTGAGTACACAGTGGAGGAACAGTACCGAGACTTCAACCAGAGCCAGTACATCTGCACTGTTAGGGTATTTCCAGACTACCATGGAGCTGAGGAGCCAATCCATTGGTCCTATGGGTTGGGGGTCACTGTTGACATGGCAGTACAAGATGCTGCCTATTCAATGCTGACTATTATGAGAGCGAGACATGCACTGCTGCAGAATTCAGAGTTCTGCTATGTTCCGGCCTCTCAGCCTGGTGAAGAGGGATACCTCAGTGGAGTCTATTTTGATTCTTCTATGGAGGATCCACTTCTGCAGTCCACTGTTGAGATGCTAGAGAACAGAGACAGGGATGCTCGTGCTCTCCGCATGGAGCTTTATGCTACCCGTGCCCGTCTGTGGACAGCTTTGACGCAGCTGGCACCGGTAGTCCAGACAGGGTATGGAGAGATGGAGATGCTGAACCCTGTTAGGACCCATCTTCCGGCCCACGTTGACTGGCCAGCTATAGGAGGAGTCACACCTCTTCGGGGACCCCTCTTACCACCAGTCAGGGGACCAAGGCCACATCCGTGTCCTTATGGATCCCAGGGATCTCAGGCTAGAGTGTTTCCTGATCCGCAGGTTGAGCTTCCAGCTCATGGAGGTAATCTCTATGAGATGTTCTATGCGGATGCCTGAGCTGTGAGCAGAAGGATAGTATGGTAGTAGCCGTACGTTCACAGTCCTGCGTGACTTGTGAAGTATGGTAGTAATGTGAAACGAATTCCGGAGGCCTAGATAAATAATGTATAGGAAGCTTGTAAGCCTCTGATGAGTAGTTCCACCATTTCAGTAGTTTGCGCTTCGGGTAAGTTTGTACTGAACTATGTAAGGGTGTGTATGAACCATGGTGTATATATAGCAGTTGCTTGTTACCATGTTGTTCGGATATTCATTTCCGCATTCCGTGTGTTCGGTACATTCTTAATCCATAGCTAGTATTGATATGATATTAGTCTAAGCTATGAGTTTGTTTGTCAGGATGGTGTTCACCAGGTTGAACCGTGCCCCTGCTCATGAGCAAGGTGAGGGTAGTCAAGCGTCGCAGGAAGACCTGCCTCACCCACCTTCTCTGGCAGAAGTGATGCTTGAGGCAGAAAGAAACAAAAGGGAGACCAACCGACTCCTAGAGCGTATTGAGCAGAATACGGCTCGACAGCCTAGGAATGCTGCAGTGTCCCTCAATGACTTTGTGAAGCTGAATCCTCCAAAGTTTCATCATTCCGTCGATCCCCTCGACGCTGATGACTGGCTGAGCAGCATCTCACGCAAGATTCGCTCGACGAATGTGTCTGAGGCTGACAAGGTGACCTTCGCGACGTATTTCCTGGAAGGACCCTCCAATCTGTGGTGGGAGAATTTTGAAGCTATGCGTCCCGCTGAACCAGTGGCCACCTGGGCAGACTTCAGCGCAGCTTTTCGTCTGCACCATATTCCAGAGGGCCTGATGGACAGAAAGAGAGAGGAGTTCTGTGCCTTCACTCAGGGCAAGTTGTCTGTGGATGCCTATAGCCGCGAGTTCGGTAACCTCGCCCGCTATGCAACAAAGGAGGTGTCTACTGACAACAAGAAGCAAGCAAGATTCCGTAAGGGTCTGAGCCCTGAGCTCCGTCGTGACCTGCGCCTTCATGAGTGTGCAAGTTTTCAAGCCCTAGTCAACAAAGCGATCAGTGCGGAGACTGGTCATACTGACTTCGAAGCCACAAGGAAGCACTCCCGTGACTTTGGCTCATCTTCTGGTTCTGCGTTTCCAAAACGCAGGCTGTGGGTTCCAAACAGTTCTCTGCCGCCAAGATACACTCAGAGGCCATCCTACGTGGCGCCTCAGACGAATCAGGCCAACCCTCCAGCAAAAGCTTATGGTGGTCCAGCTAGCAATGCTGCACCACGTGCCAACTAGGTGATATGCTACAAGTGTGGAGAACCAGGGCATTATTCCCGTGAGTGTCCTCAGAATGTGGGTGCCAAGCAACCCGGAAAGTCCGTCGGGCAAGCCAAGTCGGGCAAAGCTTTTTATGTGAAGCCAACTCCTGCACGTGGCCGTGTGAACTATGTGTCAGCAGAAGAAGCTGCAGAGGATCCCGACGTCATGCTGGGTACGCTTCTTGTTAATCATCACCCAGCGTCCGTTCTCTTTGACACTGGGTCTTCTCATTCCTTCATTTCAGAAAGTTATGCACAGTTCCATAACATGTCATTTTGTGATATGCCAATCCCATTGGTTGTCCAAACCCCTGGTAGTAAATGGCAAACCTCTAGGATAACCTATGATAATGAAATTCTAGTAGACAGGCTAGTTTTTCTAGCCTCATTGATAGCATTGAAATCTTCGGATATTAATATCATCTTCGGCATGGACTGGATGTCACCTCACTATGCCAAGATTGATACTTACTCTAGAAATGTCCAGCTTACCCATCCCTCGGGTGAGATAGTAAATGTCTCTACTCGAGTTGCCAAATGCCAGCTCTATTCCTTAAATGCCAATCCTCTTCCAGAACTTGAAGACATTCCGGTAGTCCGTGACTTCCCGGATGTTTTTCCAGAGGAACTGCCAGGAATTCCACCTGACAGAGATGTAGAGTTTGTGATAGATTTTGTTTCGGGAACTGTCCCAATAGCCAGAAGACCTTATAAGATGGCACCCCTAGAGCTAGCCGAACTTAAGAAGCAATTAGATGAGGCCTTGAGCAAAGGTTCCATTCGTCCTAGCTCTTCTCCTTGGGCTTGTCCCGTCCTCTTCGTCAAGAAGAAAGACGGAACGGATCGAATGGTTGTAGATTACCGACCAGTTAACCTGGTCACCATAAAGAACAAGTATCCGCTCCCCAGGATCAACGATCTGTACGATCAGCTCGCTGGATCCTCAGTCTTCTCCAAAATGGATTTGAGGTTGGGATACCATCAAATCAAGATTAAGAACGGGGACATTCCAAAAACGGCTTTTGTTACTCATTATGGCCAATATGAGTACACCGTTATGTCCTTCGGTTTAACCAATGCCCCAGCCACCTTCTCTCGGCTGATGAATTCAATCTTTATGGAGTATTTGGATAATTTCGTCGTAGTATACCTCGATGATATTCTCATCTACTCAAAGAATGAACAAGAACATGCTGAGCATCTAAGGCTGGTATTGATGAAACTTCGAGAGCATCGCCTTTATGCGAAATTTTCAAAATGTGAATTCTGGTTACCAGAACTGACCTATCTAGGCCACGTAATCTCTGGTAAGGGTATTGCTGTCAATCCCGAGAGAGTTCAAGCTGTCCTTGATTAGACTCAACCTGAATCGGTTAAGCAAGTTAGGAGTTTTCTTGGTCTAGCGAGCTATTGTCGCCGCTTTGTCGAGAATTTCTCCAAGGTTGCAAAGCCTCTAACTGAACTCCTCAAGAAAGATAAAAAGTTCGAGTGGACACCACAGTGTGAGCATAGTTTTCAGGAACTGAAAAGACGCCTGACTTCCGCACCTGTGTTGCTACCACCAGATTTTTCTAAGGACTTTGTTATCTATTGCGACGCCTCGCGACAAGGATTAGGTTGCATTCTCATGCAAGATCGTCATGTGATCGCATACGCATCTTGACAGTTGCGTCCACATGAGGATAATTATCCCACACATGACCTTGAGCTTGCAGCTGTGGTCCATGCACTAAAAACCTGGCGACATTACCTTTTGGGTAATCGTTGCGAAATATTCACTGATCACCAAAGTCTGAAATATATCTTCACCCAGCCGGATTTGAATCTCAGGCAAAGACGGTGGGTTGAGTTGATCTCGGATTACGACTTAGGGATAACTTACACCCCGGGGAAGGCCAATGTTATGGCCGATGCACTAAGTCGTAAATCTTATTGTAATAATTTGATGCTACAACAAGGTCAACCACATCTCCATGAGGACTTTCGGAAGTTGAATCTTCATATTGTTCCTCAAGGATTCCTTTCTACCCTGGTGGCGAAGCCTACTCTTAAGGATCAAATTATAGGTGGCCAAAAGCGTGACAAGGGTATATCACGGATCAAGGAGAATATTTTTAGCGGAAACGCTAAAGAATTTTCCATGAATGATCAAGGTGTTGTGTTCTTCCAGAATCGTTTAGTGGTTCCTAAGAACCCACATCTAAGGCAGTTAATCCTTAAGGAGGCTCATGATTCTCCTCTCACCATTCATCCCGGTAGTACTAAGATGTATCAGGACCTACGCCAGAGGTTCTGGTGGACTAGGATGAAGAGAGAAATTGATGAGTTCGTTGCTAACTGCGACGTTTGTCGCCGAGTTAAGGCAGAACATCAAAGTCCTGCTGGCACCCTTCAACCTTTAGCTATTCCTGAATGGAAATGGGATAAAGTTAGCATGGATTTCATTACCGGATTTCCCAAGACCAAGAAAGGAAATAATGCTATCTTTGTGGTCATTGACCGTCTTTCCAAAGTGGCTCATTTTCTTCCTCTTTCGTGAGAGTATAACAGCTAGCCAGCTAGCAGAGTTATATATCTCTCGAATAGTGTCTCTTCATGGTGTTCCCCTGGAAATTAACTCGGACCGTGGGAGTATCTTTACTTCTCGCTTCTGGGAAAGTTTTCAGAATGCCATGGGGACTCACCTATCTTTTAGCACTGCTTTCCATCCTCAATCAAGTGGTCAAGTAGAAAGAGTGAATCAAATCCTAGAAGATATGCTCCGAGCTTGTGTTATTTTGTTCGGTATGAATTGGGAGAAGTGCCTTCCATTCGCCGAATTCGCTTATAACAATAGTTATCAATCAAGCTTGGGCAAAGCCCCTTTTGAAGTTCTCTACGGACGAAGATGTCGAACCCCTCTTAATTGGTCAGAAACCGGAGAGAGGCAACTCTTGGGCCCGGACATGATCCAGGATGCAGAAGAGCAGGTTCGCATTATTCGTGAAAAGTTGAAAACAGCCCAGTCTCGTCAAAAGAGCCAATATGATCGTCATCATAAGGCTGTGACCTTTGAAGTTGACGAGAAGGCTTACCTTCGGGTTACACCTTTGAAGGGTACCCATCGATTCGGTATCAAGGGCAAATTGGCTCCTCGTTACATTGTACCCTTTCGCATTCTTGCCAAACGAGGAGAAGTTGCCTACCAGTTGGAACTTCCTCCGCATCTTTCCAAGGTTCATGATGTTTTCCACGTCTCGCAACTCAGGCGTTGCTTTTCGGATCCTATCCGTGAAGTGGACCACGAAACGCTTGATCTACAAGATAAGCTTTCTTGCCGAGAATACCCCGTGCGAATTCTTGATCAAGCTGAGCGTACCACTCGACGTCGAAACCTCAAGTTTCTTAAAGTTCAATGGTCAAATCATTCTAAAAAGGAGGCAACTTGGGAAAGAGAGGATCGTCTCCGACTCGAATATCCTGCGTTATTCCCGACGACTTCTAAATCTCGGGACGAGATTCTTTTGAGTGGGGGTGAGTTGTCACATCCCTAACCCTTAAGCAAGATAGCATTGTGCTCATGTCTTCTTTGCATTTGCATCTAAGAAGTTTCAACAAAAACAACAAAGTGGCAAAGGAAAAACTCAAAACCCTAGCCACCATTTCAATTAAAGGAAATTTCAACTAGTTCAAAATCAATGAACCCAAAATGGCCTCAAGAAATGTTCAGACTTTCTGATAAATCATGCAAGTAAATGAGCATTGGATAAAACTATTTTCTTGACACTTTAAGCATTTTAAATAAATGCAAAAGCTACTGGTTTCAAATTTAAAAATTGAAATCAGAAACTATAATTTTCCAAAAATGTTGAAAATCTTGGAAATGAGTGGGGATATTATAACAAATATTTCAGGAGGTCTAAAATAGTTTTTACTTTTTGTTTTGGAGCTGAATTAATTGGCAAAACAATAATTAGCAAAACAGAAAAACAAAAACAGAGAAAATGGAAAAAAACTTACCTATCGCCCAAGCCTCGCCCGGCCCATCTCCCCGCTCGTCCCCTCCCTCGCGCCAGTAGGCAGCAGGAGGTGGCCGCCGCCCCCTCCGGCGCGGCCACGTACCTTCGTGCCTGCCTGGCCGCCACCTCGCGCTGGCGACGACGGGCATAAGCTCCCCAGAGCTTCCCCTATCCATTCCCCGCCTCGGTTCTCCTCCTCCTCCCGGATCTCCTCCTCCTCCTTGCTGCCGCCATTAGAGCCGAGCTCGAGCTCGAGCTGCCCGTGCCCCTGGCCATAGGATCCCCTCCCAGAGCACGCCATTAGCTCTGCCTCGTCGCCCTGGTCGTCTCTGCAGAAGCCGAAGCTTCCTCGAGCCCTGCAACGCCCGCAACGCCGTCGTCTTCCACATCCGGCCGCCGGACCTCTCCCGTCGATTCGTCGCCCCCAGGCCTTCCCCGAGCCGTCTAAGCTCTGCTCTGCACTCCCCGTGAGCATGCGGTCGTTTCCCCTAAGTTTTCCCCGTCGATCCCCTCCTCTAGCCCTAGTTTCACCGGAGCCCGATGAGGACCGCCGCTGCCGCTCGTCGCCGGTAGCCCTCCGATGATCAGCTCGTCCGTCTGAGAGCACCAGCAGCTCCAGGACGACTCGTAGATGCCGTAGCAGCTAAGAACCGAGCGTAGATCCCTCTGATTCAAAGACCCCGAAGACGCCCGAGCTTCGGCCGCCGCTCCGGCTCATCGCCGACATCTCTTCCGGCGACCCTAGCCTCCCCAGCTGGTCCTGCCAGATCGGCCACTTCGCGAGCATGCTGTAGGTGCCAACCGCGTGTGTTTTGGTGCTGTGCAGCGCCGTCTAGGTCGCCTCCGGCGAGCCCTCCGCCGCGGGTCTGGTCGCCGGCGACCACCCTCCGGTGGCCGTCGACGTGGCCGACCATTAGGGCGTAATCGCCCTCCCCTCAGTCGCTGCCAGAGGGCCCCACGCCGGGTCAAACCCCAATTACGGGCTGGTCAGCGCGGGATTAGTCCCAGAGAGGCTGACCAGTGGGGCCCCCCTGTCAGGTTTGACCTGAACAGGTCGGCTGACCTGCTGACGTCAGCCTGACGCAATAAATAGAATTTCGAGTATAAAACTAATTTAGTAAATTGCTAAAAATTGTAAAAATCATAGAAATTAATCCGTAACTCCAATGAAAATAATTTATATATGAAAAAGTATCAGAAAAATTCAAGGATTATGATTATGCTAATTTCAACTATGTTTGAAAAAGTTACAGAACCTTAAATTGTGAAATAAGGAATAATTCAATTCTTTTAATCACTTTATAAATGTAATTTGCAAAAATATTCAAATTTCATTATATATGCAATGATCACACACTGCCCTAATTACAATTCAGTATCATAACATGACATTCATGCATGTTAACACCAAGTTGATCTGAGCATCAGGTCGAATCAATTAAACCGGTATCCGAGAATAGCCCGTTTGAATATCTATTCGAATGTGATTCAAATCAACTCTAAACCTAATACATGTTGAAAATAATAACTTATCACTTGCATTCTCATGCCATGCTCATGCATCAGTTTGAGTGCATATGATTGTTATTGAATGTTGCCATTCTCTTCGGTAGGCTCCGCACCCCCGGATTCCACCGAATATCGGTTTGACAGATATCGTTCCTCCTCTGAGCAACAAGGCAAGCAACCCTTTTGATCATCCCGATAACTCCTATGTTCTTGCTCCTGCACCTATTTATTGCATTAGGATCAAATGCTTCAACTGCTTTTGCCACGATAGTTGGACCCACTTCCTTTGCATGACTTAACCTTGTCACAGTAAATAGCCGAACCTTGCAACCTAGCATACCTGGTAGTTGTTTGAGCTATGATGTGCCTTATCCTGCTATGCATGCTATGATTAGAGTTGTGTATGGTCTGTCATCTGGGAGATGAACAGAAATGTGGAATGTGTTCGGTGAGCAAAGGTTGTGTGTTGAACTTGATTGGTAAAGGTACCGGTGAAAGGCTGTGTAGGAGTACATGGCGGGTTGTTTCATTGGAACCGTCCTTAGGAACTGAGTTCCGTGTATGTAATCCAAGACTAGATACTACCACATGCTGGGCCCTGAAATATGACCCCGCTCGGCCTATTAATCGCGTAGTACTCGGTCCAGGAGTTGCAAGTAGTTTCTGGTGTTTATAGTAATGCTGGAGGCCGTGCATGGTGCTGACCTGAGAGGTGGACCGTGATGCGGTAGGCAGTGGCACGGTGTACCAAGTGGCACCCGGATGGTGGGCTTGGGAACCCTGCGCACATCGTTTGAGGCCGTGGCGGAAACCCCGGGTTACTCTCAGATAGGCGATAAACCTGGACTAGGTACTACTGTGGTTAACGGTCGTGGCCGACTCCCTCGCTGGGCTTCCGCTTGAAGGTTGCCGAGGTGCATGACGTGCACATGGCGATAAGTGGCGAGAGCGTGTGTGACCAAGTACACCCCTGCAGGGTTATGATCTATTCGAATAGTCGCGTCCGCGGATATGGACTACTTGGAGACATATGTTGATCATAGATAACTTCAATGGCTACTCATAAAATTGTCAAGATAAGCGTGAGTGTCGTGGACGGCATTTCCGTATGGAGACGGAATGATTCCACGATAGTGTATTGTTGTGGTGTTAGTGGACTCGTGTGCGAGAAATCAAGTTGTCAAAACTAATTTCAAAAAAAGCAAGTTGTCTAGCCACGAGTCAAATGCTGGCTTCCCGCATGAAACCCCACAATACTCTTTGATACCTTGCATGAGTAGTTAGTTCTCCTAAAGTCTTGCTGAGTACCTTCGTACTCATGTTTGCTTAATAAATGTTGCATAGGTTGCTAATGACCCTAATGGAGGGTTCTTCGTAGACATCGACAACGACGAGTAGCTGGTGTCCCAGCTACGATCTGGCCCTACGTCGGCTCTGTAGTATAGTCAGGCCATGTGCCTTCTAGTTGCTTTGTCTGTACCCAGACAGTTTATAACTCTTCCGCTGGCTTGTATTTGTATGACTGCTATTATGGGTCGAGAGACCTTAATGTGTAATATTATGTGTGTGGCTCTTCCGAGCCTCTTGAATAAAGGTTGTATGTTTATGGTTATGTTGTGATGCCATCGATATATCTATACATATCGGTATGCCATGCGTACGTGTGTCTTACTTGGTATGTATGGGGTTCGAATACCTAGCCGTGAACTTTAGTAGCACTCCTTACAAGGAAATGCCCCTTTGTGATCCAACGAGCCTTGGTAGTTCGCTACTGCTCCGGACACATTGGTTGACCGGCATGTGTCCTTCTTAGCTGTTGTGTCTGTCCCCTTTGGGGAATGTCACGCGATGTAATGGAGTCCTTGTAGCTTGCTACGACTCGTCTACATTCGCCGATGACAGACACCTGCTTTGTTGGGTCATGTATGCCTGTCCTTGTGCGGTACTGCCACTTTGGTTCATGACTAGACATGTCGATCCGGGTTCTTTGACATTGGATTGCTAGCGACACTATCACATACGTGAGTCAAAAGACGCAAACGGTCCCGGCTAAGGTAAGGCTGCAGCCGTGGAGTTAACCGTGCGTGAGACCACAAAGGGATGTGATGTGTTACAGGCTAGATTCCTATGGCTTAGGATCGGGGTCCCGACACTAGTGATATATGAAAATTCTTCGGTTTCATGGCAATCACAAACGGTTATTAATAAGACTTGATCAACCTTATTAATAGATCTTTTTCGAAAAATACATGTGATTGATGAATTGAGTATTCACAACTCTCTTATCACAAATTTATTATGTGTTCCCATCATTATAGAAAGAATGCCATGATTATCCTCATTTCTGAGTTTTCCTTGCAATAGAAATTAACCCCAAAATAAAAAGTCTCAGAACGCTATGAAATTTTAACATGATTTTTTCTAGAATAAATAAGATTTTTGGCATAAAAATTGCAGCAGGGAGGTGCACCTGTGGGCCACAAGGCAACAGGGCGCGCTCACCCCCTGGGCACGCCCTGATGCCTTGTGGGCCCCATAGGGCCCCCTTGCCTCATCCCTTTAGCTCACGTCGTCACCTACCTCCAGAAAAATCATAGCTCTCTCTTTCGAGTGCTTCCTCAGAAAATGATTTTTTTTATCTCTCTGCTCGGAACTCCATTTCTGAAACTATTTTGAGGAATTTCTCCTTGGTATGTGACTCTCCCGTTCGTCCAATTAGTTTTTTGCTTTAGCCATTTATATTTTGCAAATTTTGATGCAGTTGGTGCTACAAAAATGAGCTTGCATGATTGATTCTTTGAGTTCCAAGTAGTAGTAATTCTTGATATGACTTCTAGGCATCCATATGAGTAGTTGCTATCAATCTTGCAGGGTTTTACTAACAAAACTTTGTGGCCCAAAAATTCTAGAAAATTCTGTGTGGGAAAATGAACTTCTTCGAGAGGTGTCCTTGAAGGAAGGGTTCTTCGAGCCGGAGCCCTAAGGGGGTTGTTGGGGAGACTCGAGATCGTGACATTAACATTCTCCACAATAGAAAAATTAGGACATGCGAATGGACACATACCCCCTTCATGAATGAAGCTGGTTTTCATGAAGAATTTGCACAATTTTCCGCAACCGCGGGGCTGACCAACTGATACGTCCCTAACGTATCTAATTTTTGCTTGTTCCATGATCTTTCGGGTGACATTGTTATATGTTTTGCAACACTTTTATATCATTTTACATATATTTGGACTAACATACTAACTCAGTGCACCCAATGCCAGTTTCTGTCTGCTGATGACTTTTTTGCACGGGCTTTTACCCAAATATCCAGAGTCCCAAAAATCTCGAGAAAAATATATAAAAATCAGCGTGACGGAAGCTTCCAGATCACCAAAGATGGTCCAGAAGGGAGGCACGAGGCCTCCAGGCAGCCTCGTGGCGCGACCTACCCCCTGGCTGCGCGGGGAGGCCGCCTGGGTGGGCCCCACCTCCTCTGGTGCCCTCCTTTTGCCTATATTTACCCTTTCTATAGAAAACCCTTGTAACGTATCCAGAATTATGAATTCCTCCACCGTTCCGCCGCCGCAGCGCTTCCGAGATCGGGAGCGTGAGGAGACCTCTTCCCAGCACCCTGCCGGAGGGAGGATTGACCTCCGGGAGCTTCACCACCACCATGGACGCTTCCCGGATGTGTCGTGAGTAGTCTTCCTTGGACCATGAGTCCATGACCAGTAGCTATGTGACGTCTTCTCTCCAATCATGTGCTTCAATGGTTAGTCCTTGTGAGTTGCCCTAAATGATCAAGGCATCTATGTAATCATCTTGATGTTGTTATGCTGAGTTTGCTGGGATCCGATGGATTATGAGACTATGTTCAGATTGTTATGAGTTATATATTTGTTTCTCCTTTTATATTATGTTCTTTAGCGATTCATGCATGTTCTCCGTTACTTTTTATTGCTTTGGCAAAGTAGTAGATTGGAACTCCAAGAGGGAGAGTTATGCATGATTGTGGGTTCATGCCCCCTGATGTCTAGCTTGAGTGAAAAAAACATGAGACTAGGGGATGTGTTGTTGCCACCAGGGAGAAAACAACGGTGCTTGTGACCAAGGTTGCAAGGATTGATTACCTTACGCAAAGTTCGTTAATGCAGTTGTCCGGTGCTTTGAGTTTACACTTTGGGTGGGGCTCGCAACTTAATACCAGCGAGATGTCCTGGATAGATATCTCAAGGTGGATGATTAGTAAGTAGATGCTGATGAATAAACGGTCTACGTGATTTGCCGTACTGCCCATTACTTTTGAGCCTCTAACTATCAAGGAGCATGATTATCATTGCGGTGCGTCTATAATTCTGTCAATTGCCCAGCTGTAATTTGTTTACCTCGCATAGTCGTTTATCGTCTTTTGGGAGAGAGACTTCACTAGTGAACATCATGAGACTCTGGTCCATATTTCCACCATTGTTTACACCTCCAACATTTACTGTTTTATTTACTTTTCCATTGTTATCACCATTACTATTCCCGCTTGTGTTTTGATCCTTTGCAAACTACAAGGCCGGAGAGATTGACAACCTCTATGTACTCGTTGGGAGCAAAGTTATTTGTTGTGTGTGCAGGTCCACGTATTATGCTAGCGCCAAAGAAGCGGACACCTACTTGTTGAACCTCGGAGTCATCCTGGTTCGATAAACCTTAAAGTCTCCGTGTAAGGGAAACTTGATGTTGACTACATCTCAACCTTGCACTTGCGGTAACCAACGAGGGGGCGATAAGTATATACATCCACTCGTCATCAAGCAAAGTTTTTGGCACCGTTGTTGGGGACTCCAGTCCTCAAGTAGGGGAGTTGCAAACCATCCTTTACCTTTGCTTTTTAGTCTTGTTAGTTTGCTTGCTAGTTTTAGCTTTAGAGTCTTATACCAAGAACCACAAAAAAATAGTTGCTTTGTTCTTGCTTGCTGCTGCTATGGGTTCCACTCAGAACACCAAGTTGTGTGACTTCAGTAGTCACAACAACAATGACTTTATCTGCACTCCTATTGCTGCTCCCGCCACTTCGGCGACGTCCTACGAGATAAAACCTGCTTTACTGAACCTTGTTAGGAAAGATCAATTCTCCGGTGCTGGAGATGATGCTGATTTGCACTTGAATAATTTTGTGGAGCTCTGTGATATGCAAAAGTGCAAAGAAGTAGATGGTGATATTGTTAAACTTAAGCTTTTTCCTTTCTCCTTGAGAGGAGGAGCTAAAGTGTGGCTTTAGTCTTTGCCTAGGAATAGCATAGATTCTTGGGATAAGTGCAAAGATGCTTTTATTGGGAAGTATTACCCGCGTGCTAAGATTATCCAATTGAGAAGTAACATTATGAATTTTAGGCAACTGGATAATGAACACATTGCCCAAGCTTGGGAACGTATGAAATCTTTTGTTAAGAATTGCCCTACTCATGGTTTGACTACTTCGATGGTTATCCAAACTTCCTATGTAGGATTGAACTTTACCTCGCGGAATCTGTTAGACTTGGCCGCGGGAGGAACCTTTATGTCAACTACACTTGGTGGAGCAACGAAATTATTGGATGAGATGATGACAAATTATTCTCAATGGCACACCGAGAGAGCTCCAACATGTAGGAAGGTAAACTCTATTGAGGAGATTTCCTCCCTTAATGATAAGGTTGACATGATCATGACTTTACTTACTAAGCAAGCTCCTATTGATCCTAGTGATGTTCCTTTGAATTATTTAGTTGCTGAAGAAAGAGAGCAAGTTGATGTTAATTTTATCTCTAGGAACAACGTTAACAATAATGCTTATAGGAGTAATTTTGGTAGCAATCCTAGACCGTTTCCATCCAACAACTATGGGAACAACAACACTTATCCTAGCACCAAAAACTCCACTTCTGAATTAGAGAGCATGCTTAAGTATTTTATCACTACTCAAAAAGCCTTCAACAAGAGTGTAGAAGAGAAATTAGAAAAATTAGATAGTCTCTCTTTGAAGGTAGACAACATAGCTCATGATGTAGAGATGCTTAAAACTAGAACTTCCCCCTTGAGGAAAGGAAGACCACACCCATGAATTCTATCCAAGTCCAAATTAATGAGAACATTAGAATGCTAGACAAACTTAAATAAAGATGGGATATATGAAAATAAGATGAAGATAGGATTAAGAGCCTTTCTACACACACTACCCTTGCTACTATACATGTTGTTGAGGATATCAAAACTTTTAGCACCAATCACATCCCTAGTCCCAATGGACCTATTAATGGTGATGATAATACCTCAACTCTAGGACAAGTAGGTCCTTTGAACTTAGAGACTAACAAAATAATGAGCTTAAATGACATTACCACCACTTTAACTAATGGTAGTAATCCTGATTTTGATAATTGTAGTCTTTCTGAAGTGATCACCTTTTTGCAAAGAATGTCTAAAGACCCCCACACTATTACACTCAATATTGCCTTCACCGAGCATATTACCAATTCTCTTATCAAATCTCGGGAGGAGAAGCTCAAGCTAGAGACTTCTATTCCTAGAAAACTAGAAGATGGTTGGGATCCTATGGTCAAGATTAAAATGGATAATTTCTCTTGCTTTGCATTATGTGATCTTGGAGCTAGTGCCTCCGTTATGCCCAAAAGAATGTATGATATGCTTAACTTGAAACCTTATGATCCATGTTCTTTTGGTGTTCGTCTTGTTGATTCTTCCATAAAGAAACCTTTAGGGAGAATTGATTATGTTCTTATTGTTGTCAATGATAATTATGTTCCCGTTGATTTTCTTATTATGCACATTGAGTGTGATCCCTCATGTCCAGTTATTTTTGGGACGTCCTTTTCTCCGCACCGTTGGTACTATCATTGACATGAAATAAGGGACCATTAGATTCCAATTTACCCTTAAAAGGGAATGTAACACTTCCCTAGAAAGAAGATTAAGTTACCTTATGAGTTCGTTACACGGGCAAGTTATTCTTTTGGAGTTGATATAACTTGATATTTTGCATCATGCCTAGCTCAAAGGCATACAAGAAAGCGCTTGTTGGGAGGCAACCAATTTGTTTTTACTTTCAGTTTTTGTGGTATTGATGTTTGTTACTACTTTAGCAACATCATTGTATCTTTATTTTCAAGCTTTGTGCCAAGTTTTAGCCTCCGTATGCAAAAAAAGTTCAAAAGTCGTGACATGCTGTCCATAAACAGATTCTGTGTGATTGACACACAAATTCGCCAAAAATCACCAGGTCATATTTTTGGGTGGGGCTCTATATAATTGTATTTCTGGCGTCAGTTCTGAGTTTTTTTTATTTGAGTTGCAGAAGTGCCCCAAAAAAATCATTTACTACTTGTTGGTCTGTTTTTTCCAGATTCTGCCTTTCTCTGCGTTTTCATTGTTTTGTAAAGCTTAAGCTTGCTTTTTCTTTGCAAAAATATTTTGGCAATCTTGAGGAATAGAAGCTCTTCCTGAAAATATTTATTTCGAGTAGAGAGTGAATTATTTTATTAAGGGAGCTAACCACTCTAATCAGCTTATGATGAGTTGCGTATGAAAGGAGTGTTCAAGTATGCGATGGAAGATGATGAAAGAAGATCCAAGAGTGCCAAGCGCTCAAGCTTGGGGATTCCCCCATGCACCCTCAAGAAATATTAAAGGAGACTCAAGCGTCTAAGATTGGGGATGCCCCCGTGCATCCCCTTCTCATCAACAATTATCAGTTCGTCCTTCTCCATGCTATATTTTTATCACTTCATATGTTTTGTGCTATGCTTGGAGTGTCTCGCTCTTTACTTTTTAGTTTGTTTTAGTTTTGATTGTTGTTCATAACAAGTTGGACCCTAGCCTTCTTTGTTTGGGAGAGAAATACGCTTCACTCCACCATAGGACACAACATGAGTTTTCATGCTTATCCTTTTTGTGTGTTCTTTATCTTTTCATAGCTGCTGGCATGCTTAGCTCTTAGTTTTCATGCTTGTCTTTTAAGAGCTTTCAATTTTGGTTGCTTTTGAAACTCTCTTGAGTTATCATGCTTATGTTGTTTAGAGAGTTGGCTTGCTGCACTGAGTTGTGTGTCTTGCATGAGTAGGTAATTAAGGTTGCTTTTTAAGTATAGTAGTAACTTGCAATAGTTGTGACGTATTGATTTGAGTAATGTTTGTACTGTTGGTGTCAAGAGCTTGAGCCTATTAGTGATAGGTGTCGTATTTTGGGAAATCCGTGTGTTTTCAAAAACTAAAATTAGTTGAGAACTCTAGCTACTAAATGGGTTGCTAACCTCTGGAGGGGTTGGAATATATAGAGTAACCTCATGTTACCATGGGTCGAGGATGCGCAAGGATAACCAAATCCCAAAACACTCCTAATCAGGGTGCTTGTCTCTTTGTGAATTTCCTGATTAGATAGAGAGTTATCGATAATAAGTGCATGAGTTCTTCGGACTAATGTGAGTATTGAATTGTTGGCACTTCCACCATCCATATTTTGCTAGCCTCTTCGGTATCGTGCATTGCCCTTTCTCATCTTGAGAGTTGGTGGAAAATTCGCCGGTGCATCCAAACCCTTCGCATGATACGCTCTATCATCATAAGCCTTATTATAGCTTTCCTCAACATAGCCACCATACCTACCTATTAAGGCATTTCCATAGCCTTTCCGAGATACATTGCCATGCAACATCCTCTATCTCATGACTCGATCTTCATGTCATACATGCTTTTGCTTGGTCTAGGAGCCGCATGCTAGTTGGGCTTTGCCCTTATTATTACTGCTACATGACGCGCTAGTATCATTGCATATCCTGCTACACCGACAGAGGCATACATTTGCATACATGATGATAGTTTTCATTGTTCTTTATGTTGAGTACTTCTTATGAAGTGTGAAGATTTTTCTTTCTATTCTTGTAAAAAAATAGAGTGTTGCCCTTAAGTGAGGAAAAGATCCCAAAGAGGGCAAAATGAAAATATCCCAAAGAGGACAAATGAGAGATAAATATAAAGAGACAAAGAGGCCACAAAAAAATAAAAGAGAAAAATAAATAAAAAGAGAGAAGGGAGCAACACTACTATTCCTTTTGAAAGATCCAAACTTGTACTCCATTGTTATATTTGTGCTCCATAGAGATTATCATTCATGCATAACTATGTGGGGACCTTTACACTATAGAACTTTGCTTGTATATTCCAATGATGAGCCTCCTCAAATGAGCTCTAGGTATTCATGAGCAAGCAAGTTGGATGCACCCCCACTAGTTCCATTGGAGAGCTTACCATAGCTCATATGTGCATCCGTTGCATGGCAATCCCTACTCCTCTCATCATATCTATCATTTTGTTTTATCTCACCTATGATTGTCCTCATTGATGTGAGCCTTTCACACCTTTTTGTCTTCCTTCCCCATCATTATTCTATTTGCCATCCTAAGTGCCAATATATCTTGCTCTCGCTCATGCATTGCATGAGTGCTCAAAGTCGAAAGGGAGAGGATCATTTTGACTTGTGCCTGACTAGTGGTCTAGAGATGAGTCAAAATAAGATTCCGAAGGAGACCAACTGTGAAATTTTAGTAGATTGAGTTCTCAATTAAAAAAATATTTTTATGCTCTCAACTAATCTCCCACTTCTTGCATGCAAAGACCATTTGGAGACATTCGAGTCACGGTCAGCGAGAGCTGTTGCACCTTTATGTTCTTACTTTGCTATTTTCAATACTAGATATAGACTCTTGCTTGTTATTGTCTTGACTTGAATTGCATATCTTACTTGCTTTACTTTGCAATTCTTATATGTGTGTTAGCATGTCAATACAGAAATTATTTATGTCATCATTTACCTACTCGAGGATGAGCAGGAATCAAGCTTGGGGATGTTGATACGTCCCTAACGTTTCTAATTTCTGCTTGTTCCATGATCTTCTGGGTGACATTGTTATATGTTTTACAACACTTTTATATCATTTTACATATATTTGGACTAACCTACTAACTCAGTGCACCCAGTGCCAGTTTCTGTATGCTGATGTCTTCTTTGTAGGGAATTTTACCCAAATTTCCAGAGTCCCAAAAATCCCGACAAAAATATATAAAAATGAACGTAACGGAAGCTTCCAGATCACCAAAAATGGGCCAGAGGCGAGGCACCAGGCCTCCAGGCAGCCTGGTGGCGCGGCCTACCCCCTAGCCGCGTAGGGAGGCCACCTGGGTGGGGCCCACCTCCTTTGGTGCCCTCCTTTCACATATATTTACCCTTCCGATAGAAAACCCTCGTACTGTATCCAGAATCGCGAATTCCTCCACCGTTCCGCCGCCGCAGCTCTTCCGAGATCAGGTGTGTCAGGAGACCTCTTCCCAGCACCCTGCCGAAGGGAGGATTGATTTCCGGGAGCTTCTCCACCACCATGGACGCTTCTCGGATGTGTCATGAGTAGTATTCCTTGGACCATGAGTCCATGATCTGTAGCTATGTGATGTCTTCCCTCCAATCTCGTGCTTCAATGGTTAGTCCTTGTGAGCTGCCCTACATGATCAAGGCATCTATGTAATCATCTTGTTGTTGCTATGCTGAGTTTGTTGGGATTCAATGGATTATGAGATTATGTTCAGATTGTTATGAGTTATATAATTGGTTCTCCTTTTATATTATGTTCTTTAGTGATTCATGCATGTTCTCCGTTACATTTTATTGCTTTGGCCAAGTAGTGGATTCGAACTCCAAGAGGGAGCGTTATGCATGATTGTGGGTTCATGCCCGTGATGTCTAGCTTGAGTGACAAAAACATGAGACTAGGGGATGTGTTGTTGCCACCAGGGAGAAAACAACGGTGCTTGTGACCATGGTTGCAAGGATTGTTTACCTTACACAAAGTTTGTTAATGCAATTGTCCGTTGCTTTGAGTTTACACTTTGGGTGGGGCTTGCAACTTAATACCAGCGAGATGTTCTGGATAGATATTTCAAGGTGGATGATTAGTAAGTAGATGCTTATGAATAAAAGGTCTACTTTATTTGGCATACTGCCCATTAGTTTTGAGCCTCTAACTATTAAGGAGCATGATTAGCATTGGGGTGATTTTATAATTATGTCAATTGCCCAACTGTAATTTGTGTACCTCGCATAGTTGTTTATCGTCTTTTGGGACAGAGACATCACTAGTGAACATCATGAGACTCTGGTCCATATTTCCACCACTGTTTACACCTCCAACATTTACTGTTTTATTTACTTTTCCGTTGCTATCACCATTACTATTCCCGCATGTGTTTTGATCCTTTGCAAACTACAAGGCCGGAGAGATTGACAACCTCTCTGTACTTGTTGGGAGCAAAGTTATTTGTTATGTGTGCAGGTCCATGTCTTCTCCTAGTGCGAGAGCAGCGGACACCTACTTGTTGAACCTCGGAGTCGTCGTGGTTCGATAAACCTTACAGTCTCCGTGTAAGGGAAACTTGCTGCTGACTGCATCTTAACCTTGCACTTGGGGTAACCCACGAGGGGGATAGAAGTATATACATCCACTCATCATCACCAACTTACTCGTAGATAAGTGTGATCAATACTATATCCTCACTAATTCTTTCATGCAAAATTTTTATTTCTCGAGTAGGGCCAATGCTCCCATAGTGTGCTTTGATTTGTATGTTGAACATTATGAATAACCTCTTTCTAGATTTTGTGAAATATGCTTGCTTCCCGCTAACGGGGGTGCGTGTGAGCCTAATCCTGAGGAATTCAAGGAATTCCTCCTCACCCTAACTCTAGAAGAAACCAGAGGCGAATCAAAACGCCAGGGCCACTAGTTTACATTTTCCTTTTGTGCATTATTTATATTTGTTTATAGGAAAATGTATAGCTGCCTAAAGTTTATCCTAATGTTTACCTGTTGCCTAAAGTTTATCTTCACCATCAATCTATGATAGAGCACCAGTTCATTGAGTTGCCTCAATCCCTGCAGCACATTCATTATAACTTTGTATACAATGAGAACTCTTGCGATATCATTGTGTTGTCTGCACCCTCTTTGTTTAACTTTCATGCAAGGAACACATACACCATCGCATGAGCAAACATAATTGCTTACTGGAACGAGTTAGCTGCTACGAAGGCCGAGGCCCAGGCTTGGGATGCTTAGGTGCCTAAGAAAAAGTATTTTCCCGGACCTGATGGCTATTATTAGTTGTGATCACCAAGCTAGGAAAATTCCTAAGCTTGGGAGAGTACATATTTCTCACCAACATTACATTCATGTTCACACACTTCATATAAATTATCGGTGTTCATCCTCCTTCATTGTATATGCACGTTAGTTTTATTTTTTGGATTTCTTATTGTGTGTTTAAAAACTTTAGAAAATCCAAAAATATTTCTCATTTCTTCTAAAAAAATTGTAGTTTAACTAGAGTAGTATTAAAAGAAAACCCCAAAAAGATTCCATTTACTTGTTGGTATCTTTCCCGTGTAAATATTTTTTTCTCATTTTGTTTTTCCTTTGCTTCGTTTCTTTCCTCTTGATAAAAAACAAAAACTGCGAAATTATTTCAGTATGTTTCTCTAATTTCCTTTCTTTTCCTCGAGTCATTGAAAGAAGAAGACCACGATGAAAACGTTGAGTGGCTCTCATATGCTTTGTTATTGATCTAATGAAGAGCTGATATTACCATGTCTTTTCCTTTGTTTAAATCTGCCCTGCAGATTCCATCTTTGTCCATGACACACCTGCACTATTATTATTATCACATCATTCAGTCATGCATGGGAAAAGCAATAATGACGATATTCGATGAAGTGATCATGGCAAAGGAAACGAGTATGAACTCTTCTTGTTTTTCATTTTTGTAAAAATGTTGGCTCGTTCAATCTTGATTCAGTATATCATGAGTGAACATTTTTATGATGACAATTAGAGATCATAGTTTTTCATGCCATGCTTAAATAGCTAGGAGTTGATAATGATTTATCTTGTGTGACAACATGCATTAAAATAGTTATGATGTGATATGTTCTTGTAATATTTCCCTCTATGTAGTTTGAGCAGCTTGACTTGGCCCATGTGTAAACATGTAGTTGATTTTAAACCAATATAGCCTTCATGATGTTTAAATCCAAAGGTTTTATGTCTTACTCATGCTAATATCCAATGTTAATCATTCGCAATGCATGTTCATGACTGTTGTTGCCCTCTAGCTGGTCGCTTCCCATTCTATTGCTAGCCTTCAACTGTTAAGCGAGAATATTGTTTGTGCATCCAACACCCTAAACCTAGTTATTCCACATGAGTCCACCATATCTAGCTATATGTTTTACTACCTTGACGTTCCAAGTAAATTTGCATGTGCCACCTCTAAGTATTCAAATGAACGTTTGTTTTGTGCACTCGTACCGCTCATGGAGCGACGGGGAAATTGGTATCTTCCATGCTAAGTAAGTTATTCTCAAGACGGGCATTTATTCGCCATCATTGCACAAGAGAGGTTGGTAAAAAGGATGCACAATCCTGCATAATCAAAATTTAATGGAAACAAAACTCCTTGGGAAAGTTGATATGTTGGAGTGCGCCCGTGAATTCAGCTAGCCATGGTTGTGATTGAATGGTGGATAGCAGTAAACTTTATAATTCTGTTTGGGAACCACCAATAATGAGTTTAGCATGGAAGATACTCAAAACCTTTGTTGTAACATTGACAGTAAAGAACACCACTGAAAAATTATACTTTCAATCATGTTTTAAAACTTGAGCTCTCGCACCTCTGTAAATCAATTCTTCCCTCTTCAAAGTTCCTATCTATTTACTTTTATGTTGATTCATCACCCTCTTACTAAAAGCACTAGACCGGAGAGCACTATTGGCATTGCTATGCATTGTGTCTAGTCAATGTTGGATGTGAGCATGAACTAGATCTTTTCTACCCTGAATTATAATGTTTAGTCATTGCTTGAACCTCACAGGTGCTCAACATTTATGTTTTGTGGTCTCAGAAAAGGCTAGCATGATACCATGTCACCATATTATATCATGATTGTTTTGAAAAATTGTTGGTATGTGAGATATCTTATTATTGCTTGCTAGTTTGTTATGTGTTTCCATGATTGAATATGATGCTTAACTGTTATCATGGATATGGTTACTTATGATTTATGTTTGAAAACCTAAACACTAGCTAAGCATATATACAGTGGCAATAAAAAAAGAGTTTATAAAAAATTTCTTTATCACTTTCAGTTTATTAACTGAATTGCTTCAGGACAAGCAACGAGTTAAGCTTGGGGAGTTGATACGTCTCCATAGTATCTACTTTTCCAAATACTTTTTCTCTCGTTTTGGACTCTAATTTGCATGATTTTAATGAAACTAACTGGACTGACGTTGTTTTCAGCACAACTACCTTGTATAAATCCATTGTAATATAAAAATAATGTGCCAAGAATTACCTTTAGGATATTTAAATTGCTTATTGGATATGTGATGTGCAAAAACAAAAAAAATGGTTGTAGTCTTTGATCTTTCCTATTTTGCTAGAACGTCAAAAAATTCTGAAGTTCTTACACACTACTTATATGCAAATTTTTTACCACGTCCTAATTTTCCATAATTTTCTGAGTTAGAAAAGTATATGTTTCATCTGCATCTTTAGAAGTTGTCCTATTTTCACATATTGATGTTATAGTTGCTTTGTGTGCTTATGTTTGAGTTCTTTTGAGCCCCATTGACTTGGGAACCATAGGATTGTGATAGGACACAATAGTTAAGGTTGGATTATAATTATACAATAGTGTTATGGCAGGACATGATGAGATTTGATGTTATATTTACTAACGTTTCTAATAAAATCTCTCTCAAGTTTTGTGTGGATGATGTGTTTAAAGATCGATGAGGTATCAATATGAGAATGATAATGACAGACAAGAGTTCAAGCTTGGGTATGCTCAAGGCAACTCAAGTAAATATTGAAGGAGACTCAAGCGTCTAAGCTTGGGGATGCCCTGCAAGGCATTCCATATTTCTTCTTCAACAATTATTGGTATGTCTCGGTTTTTGCGTTGTTGACATGATATGCATAAATTCTTAGAGAGTCGTGTGCCTTTTATTTTTATTTTAGCAATGCACAATTCTGGTATG
The DNA here is from genome assembly GCF_904849725.1 of Hordeum vulgare subsp. vulgare. NCBI lineage: Eukaryota > Viridiplantae > Streptophyta > Magnoliopsida > Poales > Poaceae > Hordeum > Hordeum vulgare. Next base: position 473,278,105 of record NC_058519.1, on the reverse strand, counting down.
GAAAATTCCATGGTTGATTTATACAATGCTCTTTGCACTTCACTTATATCTTTTGATTATGGCTTTACAAATGCTTCATGTGCTTCACTTATATCATTTGAAGTTGGATGTTTATTTCTCTACATATATAAAACCTTTATTTGTAGAATGATCTTGTGATTCACTTATATTTATTACAGAATGGTCTTTTGTAGAAAGAAATTAAACTCCCATGCTTCACTTATACCTATTTAGAGAGTCCAAATGAATTGGTCATTCACAAGGTTAGTCATAAAATCCTACATAAAATTTGTAGATCACTAAATATGATATGTTTCATTCCTTGCAATAGTTTTGCGACATTAAGATACTAATATGCGGGGGCACTAGTGGATGATTGTGTATTAGTAGGAATACCGGTGTTAAGGTTTGTGCTTCCCGAAGCATGCACGTATAGTATCTAGTTATGCGATGAAGTTGGAGCATATTTTGTCCTTGATTGAAATCCTTTGTGTTGTTATAATCAGGGACGCGTGATGGTTAACTCCTACCAACCTCCTACCTAGAGGCATGTGAGTAGTACTTTGCTTTGAGAGAGCTAATAAATATTTGCAATAAGTAGATGAGTTCTTTATGACTAATGTGAATCCATGGATGTACGCACACTCACATTTCCACATATTTGCTAGCCTCTTCGGTACCGTGCGTTGCCCATTCTCACCTCCAGGATCGATGCAAACTTTGTCACTGCATCCAAACACTGCGATATGATACGCTCTATTGCACATAAGCCACCTTATATCTTCCTCAAAAGGGCCACCACACCTACCTATCATGACATTTCCATAGCCATTCCGAGATAAATTGACATGCAACTTCCACCGTTACATAATATGACTTGTGTGTTCATTGTCATATCGCATTGCTGGATCATGTAGCTCACATAGTATTTGTGGCAAATCCACCATTCATCATCGTTTACATGTTATGCTAGATCATTGCACATTCTGGTACACTACCAGAGTCATTCATATATAGTCATCTTCTTTATTATTTTTTCATATCGAGTTGTAAGTAAATAAAGGTGTGTTGTTCATCATTATTAGAGCATTGTCTCGGTGAGGAAAGGTTGATAGAGACTATGATTCCCCCACAAGTCAGGATGAGACACCGAAAAAAATGAGAAAAATGAGGGAGGCCAAATGAGCCCATCAAGAAAAATATTTAAAAAAAGAGAAATAAAAATAAAGAAAGGAAGAAAAATAAAAAATAAAAGAACAATAAAAATAAAAATAAAGAAAAAACCGAATGAGCGAAAAAGAGAGAAGGGACTTGCTATTATCCTTTACCACACTTGTGCTTCAACGTAGCAACATGCTCTTCATATAGACAGTCACATGATTTGTCATTTTCATATACTAGTGGGATTTTTTTCATTATAGAACCTGGCTTGTATATTCCGATGATGGGCTTCCTCAAATGCCCGAGGTCTTCATAAGAAAGCAAGTTTGATGCACACCCACTTAGTTTTATTTGAGCTTTCATACACTTATATCTCTTAGTGCATCCGTTGCATGGCAATCCGTACTCCTCGCATTGATATCGATTGATGACATCTCCATAGTCCGTTGGTCCGCCTAGTTGATGCGAGACTTTCTTCTCCACTTTTACTCCTTTGAAACCTACCACCATACTCTATTCCACACATATGCTATGTCCCTGGTTCATACTCATGTATTGAGTGAGGTATAAAATGTTGAAGCGCGTTAAAAAGTATGATCCAATTGCTTGGTTTGATACCGGGGTGCTCATGATTTATACTTTATGATAGGAAGACTGAGCATGACAGGCTATATGATATTTTAGGGATGGCGTTCTTTAGAATTGTTATTTTGAAAGGACATGATTGTTTGCTAGTAAATCTGAGTATGAATGTATTTTTGTAAAATGATAGACTATTGCCTTGAATCACTTGTATCTTAATATTCATGTCGATTGTTTGCAAGTAAACCTGAGTATGGATGTATTTTTGTAAAATGATAGACTATTGCCTTGAATCACTTATATCTGAATATTCATGCCATGATTAGAAATTAGTTCAAGATTATGTTAGGTACCATTCTACATCAAAAATTATCTTTTTTATCATTTACCTACTCGAGGACGAGTAGGAATTAAGCGTGAGGATATTGATACGTCTCCATCATATCTATAATTTTTGATTGTTTGATATCAATACTCTACAACTTTCATATACTTTTTGCAACATTATACAATATTTTTGGGACTAATTTACTGATCCAGTGCCCAGTGCCAATACATATTGTTTTCTTATATTTTGCTGAAAATCCAATGGTGTCCAAACTCAGTAAAAATTTACGGATATTTTTTTGCAATATATGTGAACTTTGGGAAGAAGAATCAAAGCAAAAGGGTGCCCGAGGTGCTCCCAAGCCAACAGGGCGCGGCCAGGGGGTGGCCACCCTGATGGTTTGTGCCACCTGCAAGTCGGTTGGGGCCCTTCTTTCTCCGCAAAAAAGAAAATCTCCCGATAAAAATCCCCTGAAAATTTCAGCCCAATTGGAGTTACGGATCTCTCGGTAGTTATGAAATGGTGAAGGGGTCAGAATAGACTCATGAAAATAAAAGGGAAACACAGAGTGATCCAATCTCGGTGGGGTTGCTGCCATCCGGGAGTCATGGCTGCCATGGACTAGAGGGGAAACTCTCGTCCCATCTAGGGAGAGACCAAGTAAGAAGAAGAAGGAGGGGGCTCCCTCCCCCTCTCTCCTGGTGGCGCCGGAGCTCCTCCAGGGCAACCATCGTGATGAAGATCTACACCAACAACTTCGCTGCCATCACCACCAACTCTCTCCCCCTCTATCCAGCGGTGTAACTCCTCTTTTCCCTGCTGTAATCTCTACTTAAACATGGTTCTTAATGCTATATATAATTATCCAATGATGTGTTGTTGCCCTATGATGTTTGAGTAGATTTCTTTTGTCCTATGGGTTGATTGATGATCGTGATTGGTTTCAGTTGTATGTTTTATTTTAGTGTTGTCCTATGGTGCCTTCCATGTGGCACACATGTGGATGATTCCCGCTATAGGGTGTTGCGATACGATCATGACTTGCTTGTAGCGGGTGGCTAGAGTGGCAGAAGCTTACTACCGAGTAAGGGGGTTGTTGCTTATGGGAGTAAAGGGGACTTGAATTGTTAATGCTATGGTTGGGTTAATCTTAATGATCTCTAATAGTTGTGGATGCTTGCTAGAGGTTGATACGTCTCCAACGTATCTATAATTTTTTATGGCTTCATGCTATTATCTTGTCAAACTTTGGATGTTTTGCATACCTTTCATTAATTTTTTGGGACTAACTTATTAACTCAGTGCCAAGAGCCAGTTCTTGTTTTTTCCATGTTTTTGACCCCTTTCAGAGGAGGATTTTGAACGGAGTCCAAACGGAATGAAACTGCCAAAAAGATTTTTTTTCGGAACACAAAAAGATCTGGGAGCCGGAGAATCAGGGCAGGGGGCCACCAGGGACCCAACAAGCCCTCATGGTGCCGCTAGGGGGGCCGCGGCCCCGTGGATTGTGGGCTCCCTGAGGTTCCTTTTCCCTAGGTTTTGCGCCTATATATTCCCTAAAATTCCATAAAAAAACAGGAGATCATCGACAGTACTTTTCCGCCGCCGCAAGCTTCTGTCTCCGCAAGATCCCATCTCGGGCATGTTCTGGTGCCCTGCCGGAGGGGGGATTCGGATACGGAGGGCTTCTTCATCAACACCATGACCTCTCCGATGATGCGTGAGTAGTTCACCATAGACCTACCGGTCCATAGCTAGTAACTAGATCGCTTCTTCTCTCTCTTGGATCTTCAATACAAAGTTCTCCATGATCTTCATGGAGATCTATCCAATGTAATCTTCTTTTGCGGTGTGTTTGTCGAGATCCGATGAATTGTGGATTTATGATCAGATTATCTATGAATATTATTTGAGTTTCTTCTCATCTCTCTTATGCATGATTTCATATCCTTGTAATTCTCTTCGAGTTGTGGGTTTTGTGTGGCCAACTAGATCTATGATTCTGGCAATGGGAGAAGTGCTTGGTTTTGGGTTCATACCGTCCGGTGACCTCACCCAGTGACAGAAGGGGTAGCGATGCACGCATCGTGTTGTTGCCATCAAGGGTAAAAAGATGGGGTTTTCATTATTGGTTTGAGATTATCCCTCTACATCATGTCATCTTGCTTAAGGCGTTACTCTGTTCGTCATGAACTCAATACACTAGATGCATGCTGGATAGCGGTCGATGTGTGGAGTAATAGTAGTAGATGTAGAAAGTATCGGTCTACTTGTCTCGGACGTGATGCCTATATGTACGATCATTGCCTTAGATATCGTCATGACTTTGGGCGGTTCTATCAATTGCTCGACAGTAATTTGCTCACCCACCGTGATATTTGCTATTTTGAGAGAAGCCTCTAGTGAACAGTATGGCCCCCGGGTCTACTCCACACCATATGTTCAGCCTTACACTTTTTACTTCATTGCACTTTCCGCCTTCAGATCTCACTTTGCAATCAATCTTGAAGGGATTGACAACCCCTTTAAAGCGTTGGGTGCAAGCTCTTTTGTGTTTGCGTAGATACTCTGGACTTGACGAGATTCTCCTACTGGATTGATACCTTGGTTCTCAAACTGAGGGAAATATTTATTGCTCCTGTGTTGCATCACCCTTTCCTCTTCAGCGGAAAAACTAACGCAAGCTCAAGAGACGACAGAAGGATCTCTGGCACCGCTGCCGGGGAAGGACTTTTCTTGCCGTAGCAGAGGTCCAATCATAAGTTCATATGATCCAAGTACGGGAAGTATGTTAGTGCATGTTGTTGGAAATATTCCCTAGAGGCAATAACAAAATGGTTATTATCATATTTCCTTGTTCATGATAATCGTTATTGTTCATGCTATAATTGTATTAACAGGAAACAGTAATACATGTGTGAATAAATAGATCAAAATGTGTCCCTAGCAAGCCTCTAGTTGGCTAGCTCGTTAATCAATAGATAATCATGGTTTCCTGATCATGGGCATTAGATGTCATTGATAATGGGATCACATCATTAGGAGAATGATGTGATGGACAAGACCCAATCCTAAGCATAGCACTAGATCGTATTGTTCGTATGCTAAAGCTTTTCTAATGTCAAGTATCTTTTCCTTCGACCGTGAGATTGTGCAACTCCCGGATACCGTAGGAGTGCTTTGGGTGTATCAAACGTCACAACGTAACTGGGTGACTATAAAGGTGCACTACGGGTACCTCCGAAAGTGTCTGTTGGGTTGGTACGAATCGAGATCGGGATTTGTCACTCCGTGTGACGGAGAGGTATCTCTAGGCCCACTCGGTAGAACATCATCATGAGCTCAATGTGACTAAGGAGTTAGTCACACGATGACGTGCTACGGAACGAGTAAAGACACTTACCGGTAACGAGATTGAACAAGGTATAGGTATACCGACGATCGAATCTCGGGCAAGTTCTATACCGACAGACAAAGGGAATCGTATACGGGATTGATTGAATCCTTGACATCGTGGTTCATCCGATGAGATTATCGTGGAGCAATTGGGAGCCACCATGGGTATCCAGACCCCGCTGATGGTTATTGGCCAGAGAGGTGTCTCGGTCATGTCTGCCTGTCTCCCGAACCCGTAGGGTCTACACACTTAAGGTTCAATGACGCTAGGGTTATAGGGAATTGTTATACGAGGTTACCGAAAGATGGTCGGAGTCCCGGATGAGATCCCGGACGTCACGAGGAGCTCCGGAATGGTCCGGAGGTAAAGATTGATATATAGGACGGATGGTTTCGGATACCGGAAGTGTTTCGAGCGTCACCGGTAACGTACCGGGACCACCGGGACCACCGGAGGTGGCCCCGGGGGACCACCGAAGGGGGAAACGACCCCGGGAGGTAAGGTGGGCCAAGTGGGGGTGGGAACCAGCCCCTAGGTGGGCTGGTGTGCCTCCCCACTCAGCCCAATGCGCAGGGGAGAGAAAAGGGGGGGGGGCAAACCCTAAGCGAGGTGGGCCTAAGGCCCACCAGATGGTGCGCCACCCCCTCCTCCCCCCTCTGGCCGTCGCACCTCCCATCAGGGGGGGCTACCGCACCCCCTAGGGTGGGAACCCTAAGGGTGGCACCCCCTCTCCCCTCCCCCTATATATATCGGGCACTTTTGGCCATTGAGAGATAGACTTTTCCCTCTCCCTCGGCGCAGCCCTGCTCTTCTTTCTCCTCCTCTCTGCCGGTGCTTGGCGAAGCCCTGTCGGGAGACCTCGTCTCTCCATCGACACCACGCCGTCATGCTGCTGGAGTTCTTCCCCAACCTCTCCCTCCTCCTTGCTGGATCAAGGTGTGGGAGACGTCACCGGGCTGCACGTGTGTTGAACGCGGAGGTGTCGTAGTTCGGCACTAGATTGGAATCGTTGTGAGTACGACTCCATCAACCGCGTTCTAGCAACGCTTCCGCTTAGCGATCTTCAAAGGTATGAAGATGCTCTTACCCCTCTCTCGTTGCAGGTCTCTCCATAGGAAGATCTGAATATGCGTAGGAAAATTTTGAATTTATGCTACGTTACCCAACGGTGGCATCCGAGCCAGGTTTTCTATGCGTAGATTCTATGCACGAGTAGAACACAAAAGTTGTGGGCGATGATTTGTCAATTTGCTTGCCGCTACTAGTCTTATTCTTTTCCGGCAGTATTGTGGGATGAAGCGGCCCGGACCGACTTTACACGTACGCTTACGTGAGACTGGTTCCACCGACACACATGCACACCGTGCATAAAGGTGGCTAGCGGGTGTCTATCTCTCCTACTCTAGTCGGATTGGATTTGATGAAAAGGGTCCTTATGAAGGGTAAATAGCTTTGGCATATCATTGTTGTGGCTATCACGTAGGTAAGAAGGCGTTTTTCTAGAAACCCAAATCAGCCACGTAAAACTTGCAACAACAATTAGAGGACGTCTAACTTGTTTTTGCAGGGTTTGACATGTGATGTGATATGGCCAAAGTTGTGATGTTGCATGTATGATGTATGAGATGATCATGTTATTGTAATAGGTTTCATGACTTGCATGTCGATGAGTATGACAACCGACAGGAGCCATAGGAGTTGTCTTAATTTATTGTATGAGATGCAACGCCATGTGCTTACTACTTTTACTTCATTGCTAACGGTTAGCTATAGTAGTAGTGATAGTAGTAGTTGGCGTGACGACTTCACGGAGACACGATGATGGAGATCATGGTGTCACACCAGTGACGATGATGATCATGCGATGCCTGAAGATGGAGATCGAAAGAGCAAAGATGATAATGGCCATATCATGTCACTATATGATTGCATTGTGATGTTTATCATGTTTTACATCTTATTGCTTAGAATGACGGTATCATAATAAGATGATCCCTCTTAAAATTTCGAGAACGTATTCCCCTAAGTGTGCACCGTTGCCAAGGTTCGTTGTCTCGAAGCACCACGTGACGATCGGGTGTGATAGATTCTAACGTTCGCATACAACGGGTGTAAGCCAGATTTACACACGCGAAACACCTAGGTTGACTCGACGAGCTTAGCATGTACAGACATGACCTCGAATACAAGAGACCGAAAGGTCGAACATGAGTCGTATGGTTGAATACGATCAGCATGCAGTTGCTCACCATGGTGACTAGTCCGTCTCACGTGATGATCGGACACGGGTTAGTCAACATGGATCATGTATCACTTAGATGACTAGAGGGATGTCGATTTAAGTGGGAGTTCATACTTAATTTGATTAAATGAACTTAATTGTCATGAACTTAGTCTAAAAGTTGTCTTTATAAATATTGTAGATGGCCAACGTCAACCTCAATTTCAACGCATTCCTAGAGAAAAACAAGCTGAAAGATGATGGTAGCAACTATGCGGACTGGGTTCGCAACTTGAAGCTCATCCTTGAAGCAGCTAAAAAGGCTTATTTCCTTGATGCGCCGCTACGTGACCCTCCCGCTCCCGCAGCAGCCTAGGACATTCTGAACGTCTGGCAAACGCGGAGTGATGACTACTCTCTGGTTAGGTGTGGCATGTTATACAGTTTAGAAACGGGGCTCCAAAGGCGTTTTGAGCAACACGGGGCATATGAGATGTTCCAGGAGCTGAAGCTAGTTTTTCAAGCTCATGCCCGTGTCGAGAGATATGAAGTCTCCGACAAGTTCTTTAGCTGTAAGATGGAGAAGAACAGTTCTGTCAGTGAGCACATACTCAAAATGTCTGGGTTACACGGTCGTCTGACTTCACTTGGAGTCGAACTTCCGGATGATGCTATAATTGACAGAATCCTCCAGTCTCTCCCACCAAGCTACAAAGGCTTTGTGCTTAACTACAACATGCAAGGGATGGAGAAGACCATTCCCGAGTTGTACTCGATGCTCAAATCTGCAGAAGTAGAAATCAAGAAAGAGCATCAAGTGTTGATGGTCAACAAGACCACTAGTTTCAAGAAAGGCAAGGGTAAGAAGAACTTCAAGAAAGACGGCAAGGCTGTTGCCGCGCCCGGTAAGCCAGATGCCGGGAAGAAGAAAAAGAATGGACCCAAGCCTGAGACTGAGTGCTTCTATTGCAAGGGAAAAGGTCACTGGAAGCGGAACTGCCCCAAATACTTAGCGGACAAGAAGGCCGGCAACATTAAAGGTATATGTGATATACATGTTATTGATGTGTACCTTACTAGCGCTCGTAGTAGCTCCTGGGAATTTGATACCGGTGATGTTGCTCACATTTGCAACTCAAAGCAGGAACTGCGGAATAAGCGGAGACTGGCCAAGGACGAGGTGACGATGCGCGTCGGGAATGGTTCAAAGGTCGATGTGATCGCCGTCGGCACGCTACCTCTACATCTACCATCGGGATTAGTTTTAAACCTTAATAATTGTTATTTAGTACCAGCTTTAAGCATGAACATTATATCAGGGTCTTGCTTAATGCGAGACGGCTACTCATTTAAGTCAGAGAATAATGGTTGTTCTATTTATATGAGTGATATGTTTTATGGTCATGCTCCGCTAGTGAATGGTTTATTCTTGATGAATCTCGATCGTGATGTTACACATATTCATAGTGTGAGCACCAAAAGATGTAAAGTTGATAATGATAGTCCCACATACTTGTGGCACTCCCGCCTTGGTCATATCGGCGTTAAGCGCATGAAGAAGCTCCATGCTGATGGACTATTAGAGTCTCTTGACTTTGAATCATTTGACACATGCGAACCGTGCCTCATGGGCAAGATGACTAAGACTCCATTCTCAGGAATAATGGAGAGAGCAACCGACTTATTGGAAATAATACATACTGATGTGTGTGGTCCAATGAACGTTGAAGCTCGCGGTGGTTATCGTTATGTTCTCACTCTCACCGATGATTTGAGTAGGTATGGGTATATCTACTTGATGAAGCACAAATCTGAGACGTTTGAAAAGTTCAAGGAATTTCAGAGTGAGGTTGAGAATCAACGTGACAGAAAAATTAAATGTCTACGATCTGATCGTGGAGGAGAATATTTGAGTCACGAGTTTGGCACACACCTAAGGATGTTTGGAATCGTTTCACAACTGACGCCGCCTGGCACACCGCAACGCAACGGAGTGTCTGAACATCGTAATCGCACTTTATTAGATATGGTACGATCTATGATGTCTCTTACCGACTTACCGCTATCATTTTGGGGATACGCATTAGAAACTGCAGCGTTCACTTTAAATAGGGCACCGTCTAAATCCGTTGAGACGACACCGTATGAACTATGTTTGGCAAGAAACTTAAGTTGTCGTTTCTTAAAGTTTGGGGCTGCGATGCTTATGTGAAGAAACTTCAACCAGAAAAGCTCGAACCCAAAGCGGAGAAATGCGTATTCATAGGATACCCTAAGGAAACTATTGGGTATACCTTCTATCTTAGATCCGAAGGTAAAACCTTTGTTGCCAAGAACGGATCCTTTCTAGAGAAAGAATTTCTCTCGAAAGAAGTAAGTGGGAGGAAGGTAGAACTTGATGAGGTAATTACACCCCCTCTCGAACAGGATACTAGCGCAGCGCGGGAAGTTGTTCCTGTGGCGCCTACAATGACTGAAGAGGAAGTTAATGATGATGATCATGAAGCTTCGGATCAAGTTACTACTGAACCAAGAAGGTCCACAAGGGCACGCTCCGCACCAGAGTGGTACGGCAACCCTGTGATGAAAATCATGTTGTTAGACAACGGTGAACCTTCGAACTATGAAGAAGCGATGGCGGGCCCGGATTCCAACAAATAGCTTGAGGCTATGAAATCCGAGATAGGATCCATGTATGAGAACAAAGTATGGACTTTGGTGGACTTGCCCGATGACCGGCGAGCCATAGAAAATAAATGGATCTTCAAGAAGAAGACTGATGCAAACGGTAATGTAACCGTTTACAAAGCTCGACTTGTCGCAAAGGGTTTTCGACAAATTCAAGGAGTTGACTACGAAGAGACTTTCTCTCCCGTAGCGAAGCTGAAATCAGTCTGAATCATGTTAGCAATTGCCGCCTTTTATGATTATGAAATTTGGCAAATGGGCGTCAAAACAACGTTCCTTAACGGGAACCTTAAGGAAGAGTTGTATATGATGCAACCAGAAGGTTTTGTCGACCCTAAAGGTGCTAACAAAGTGTGCAAGCTCCAGTGCTCCATCTATGGGCTGGTGCAAGCATCTCGGAGTTGGAACATTCGCTTTAATGAGGTGATTAAGGCGTTTGGGTTCATACAGGTTTACAGAGAAGCCTGTCTGTACAATAAAGTGAGTGGGAGCTCTGTAGCTTTCCTCATACTGTATGTGGATGACATATTATTGATGTGGGAATAATATAGAGATGTTGGAGAGCATAAAGGCCTATTTGAACAAGAGTTTTTCAATGAAGGACCTTGGAGAAGCTGCATACATATTAGGCATCAAGATCTATAGAGATAGATCAAGACGCCTCATAGGTCTTTCGCAAAGTACATACCTTGACAAGATATTGAAGAAGTTCAATATGGAAAACTCAAAGAAAGGGTTCTTGCCAGTTTTGCAAGGTATGAGATTGAGTAAGACTCAGTCGCCGACCACGCTAGCAGATAGAGAGAAGATGAGTTCTGTCCCCTACGCTTCAGCCGTGGGCTCTCTAATGTATGCCATGCTGTGTACCAGACCTGATATAAACCTTGCCATAAGTTTGGTAGGGAGGTACCAAAGTGATCCAGGTATGGAACACTGGACAGCGGTCAAGAATATCCTTAATTACCTGAAAAGGACTAAGGAAATGTTTCTCGTTTATGGAGGTGACGAAGAGCTCGTCGTAAAGGGTTACGTCGACGCTAGCTTCGACACGGATCCGGATGACTCTAAGTCACAGACCGGATACGTATATGTGTTGAATGGTGGGGCAGTGAGCTGGTGCAGCAACAAGCAAGAAGTCGTGGCAGCATCTACATGTGAAGCGGAGTACATAGCTGCTTCAGAAGCAGCTCATGAAGGAAGTTGGATGAAGGAGCTCACCACCGACCTTGGAGTGGTTCCAAGCGCGTCGGGTCCAATGACACTCTTCTGTGATAACACTCGAGCCATTGCCATAGCCAAGGAGCCCAGGTTTCACCGGAAGACGAAGAACATCAAATGCCGCCACAACTCTATCCAGGACCATGTCCAGAGTGGAGTGATAGATATTTGTAAAGTACACACGGATCTGAATATTGCAGACCCGTTGACTAAACCTCTTCCACGAGCAAAACATGATCAACACCATAATGCTATGGGTGTTCGATACATCACAATGTAACTAGATTATTGACTCTAGTGCAAGTGGGAGACTGTTGGAAATATGCCCTAGAGGCAATAATAAAATGGTTATTATCATATTTCCTTGTTCATGATAATCGTCTATTGTTCATGCTATAATTGTATTAACAGGACACAGTAATACATGTGTGAATAAATAGATCACAATGTGTCCCTAGCAAGCCTCTAGTTGGCTAGCTCGTTAGTCAATAGATGATCATGGTTTGCTGATCATGGGCATTAGATGTCATTGATAACGGGATCACATCATTAGGAGAATGATGTGATGGACAAGACCCAATCCTAAGCATAGCACTAGATCGTATTGTTCGCATGCTAAAGCTTTTCTAATGTCAAGTATCTTTTCCTTCGACCGTGAGATTGTGCAACTCCCGGATACCGTAGGAGTGCTTTGGGTGTATCAAACATCACAACGTAACTGGGTGACTATAAAGGTGCACTACGGGTACCTCCAGAAGTGTCTGTTGGGTTGGTACGAATCGAGATCGGGATTTGTCACTCCGTGTGACGGAGAGGTATCTCTGGGCCCACTCGGTAGAACATCATCATGAGTTCAATGTGACTAAGGAGTTAGTCACACGATAACGTGCTACGGAACGAGTAAAGAGACTTACCGGTAACGAGATTGAACAAGGTATAGGTATACCGACGATCGAATCTTGGGCAAGTTCTATACCGACAGACAAAGGGAATCGTATACGGGATTGATTGAATCCTTGACATCGTGGTTCATCCGATGAGGTTATCGTGGAGCAAGTGGGAGCCACCATGGGTATCCAGACCCCGCTGATGGTTATTGGCCAGAGAGGTGTCTCGGTCATGTCTGCCTGTCTCCCGAACCCGTAGGGTCTACACACTTAAGGTTAGATGACGCTAGGGTTATAGGGAATTGTTATACGAGGTTATCGAAAGATGTTAGGAGTCCCGGATGAGATCCCGGACGTCACGAGGAGCTCCAGAATGGTCCGGAGGTAATGATTGATATATAGGACGGATGGTTTCGGATATCGGAAGTGTTTCGGGCATCACCGGTAACGTACCGGACCACCGGGACCACCGGAGGTGGCCCTGGAGGACCACCGAAGGGGGGCAACGACCCTGGGAGGTAAGGTGGGCCAAGTGGGGGTGGGAACCAGCCCCTAGGTGGGCTGGTGGGCCTCCCCACTCAGCCCAATGCGCAGGGGAGAGAAAATGGGGGCAAACCCTAAGCCAGGTGGGCCTAAGGCCCACCAGATGGTGCGCCACCCCCTCCTCCCCCCTCTGGCCGCCACACCTCCCATCTGGGGGGGCTGCCGCACCCCCTAGGGTAGGAACCCTAAGGGTGGCACCCCCTCTCCTCTCCCGATATATATATCGGGCACTTTTGGCCATTGAGAGATAGACTTTTCCCTCTCCCTCGGCGCAGCCCTCCTCTTCTTTCTCCTCCTCTCTGCCGGTGCTTGGCGAAGCCCTGACGGGAGACCTCGTCTCTCCATCGACACCACGCCGTCGTGCTGCTGGAGTTCTTCCCCAACCTCTCCCTCCTCCTTGCTAGATCAAGGTGTGGGAGACGTCACCGGGCTGCACGCGTGTTGAACGCGGAGGTGCCGTAGTTCGGCACTAGATCGGAATTGCTGCGAGTACGACTCCATCAACCGCGTTCTAGCAACGCTTCCGCTTAGCAATCTTCAAAGGTATGAAGATGCTCTTACCCCTCTCTTGTTTCTGGTCCCTCCATAGGAAGATCTGAATATGCGTAGGAAAATTTTGAATTTATGCTACGTTACCCAACACATGCATCTCCCACATATAAAACTACAATAATGATTACCAATCTAGTTATCGATTGCCTAGGGACAAATCTTTCTCTTGTGTTACAAATTTTTTTTTACTAAACAACTAAATTAATTAATATTTATCTAAACATCCCCTATTTTTATTTACTTGTTCTTTATTTTCTTGAAAAACTAGCTTATTACACCTACTAAGTACTTCTAGTTTTATTCCCGCAAAATAGTTTCATACTTGTTCTAGGTAAAGTAAGCATTAGTGTGCGTAGAGTTGTATCGATGGTCGATAGAACTTGAGAGAACATCAATTTTACCTTTAGCTCCTTGTTGCGTTCGACACTCTTACTTATCGAAAAAGGCTACAAACGATTCCCTACACTTCTGGGTTATCAACCCCACGATGGAGATGGGCTCCGATGACAACACACCGGAGCCCGCGCATGTGCATGTCGGCTTCACCATGGAGCAGGCTGACACACACACTTCAATGCCTCCATGACAGAGGAACATCCTACGTCGGCGCCTATGTCGGTGTTCCAGTAAGAGCACGAGGAATAGTGGTACACCATGCATCTTTCTTGAGCAGCACCGACTGGTGGAGGGCTAAATGGACTACGAGCACACAAGCGAGGAGGCAAACGGTATAGGTGCACTAGTTCGGTGAAGAGATGGTGATACAAGTGTAGTAATGATAGTAGATACAGATTTTTTATAATAAGAACAATAAAAAAATAACAAGGTAGCAAATAACAAAAGTGAACACAAACGGTATTGCAATGCTTGGAAATGAGGCCTAGGGTTCGTACTTTCACTAGTGCAATCTCTCAACAATGCTAATATAATTGGATCGCATGACAATCCCTGAACGTGAGATAAAGAATCACTCCAAAGTTCCTATCTACCGAAGAACAAGTTATCCTTTCCGACCGATTGCTACCTCTTGAGCTTGCATTGGTTTTTCCCTTGAAGAGGAAAGGGTGATGTGGCATAGTAGCAGTAAGTATTTCCCTCAGTTTGAGAATCAAGGTATCAATCTAGTAGGAGTATCAAGGCAAGGCTCCAAAGTACCTACGCAAAAACAACAAACTTGCACCCAACGCTATAAAGGGGTTGTCAATCCCATCACGATTGATTGCAAGGTGAGGTCTGAAGGTGGAAAGTGTAGCAAAGTAAAAGTGCAGAGCTGAAAATGTGATGTGAAGTAGACCCGGGGGCCATAGTGTTCACTAAAGGCTTCTCTCATGATAGCAAATATTACGGTGGGTGAACGAATTACTGTCGAGCAATTGATAGAACCGCGCAAAATCATGATGATATCTAAGGCAATGATCATACATATAGGCATCACGTCCGAGACAAGTAGACCGATACTTTTTGCATCTACTACTATTACTCCACACATCGACCGCTATCCAGCATGCATCTAGTGTGTTGAGTTCATAACAAATAAAGTAACGTCTTAAGCAAGATGACATGATGTAGAGGGATAAATTTATGCAATAGATATAAACCCCATCTTTTTACCCTTGATGGCAACAACACGATACGTGCCTCGCTACCCCTTCTGTCACTGGGTGAGGACACCACACGGTATGAACCCAAAACCAAGCACTTCTCCCATTGCAAGAATTATAGATCAAGTTGGCCAAACGAAACCCACAACTCAAAGAGAATTACAAGGATACGAAATCATGCATATAAGATATCAGAGGAAACTCAAATAACATTCATAGATAATCTGATCATAAATCCACAATTCATCGGATCTCGACAAACACACCGCAAAATAGGATTACATCGGATAGATCTCAATGAAGATCATGGAGAACTTTGTATTGAAGACCCAAGAGACAGAAAAAGCCATCTAGCTACTAGCTATGGACTCGAAGGTCTGTGGTGAACTACTCACGCATCATCGGAGAGGCAATGGTGTTGATGAAGAAGCCCTCTGTGTCCGAATCCCCCCTCCGGCAGGGCACCAGAACGGTTCCCGGATGGGATCCTACAGAGACAGAAGCTTGCGGCGGCGGAAAAGTTTTTTCGTGGCTCTCTCCCGTGGTTTCATATTTTTAGGGAATTTATAGGCGGAAGAGGTAGTGCAAAGGAGCCACGGGGGGCCCACAAGCCTGCTAGGCGCCCCCCTAGGCCGCGGCTAGGGGGCTTGTGGCCTCTCCCGGGAGCCTTTGCCTTGGTTCTCAAGTTCCCTGCGTATCTTCTGTTCCGGAAAAAATCTTTCCGGAGGTTTTATTCCGTTTGGACTCCGTTTAATATTCTCCTCTGAAAAAAGGTAAAAAACACGGAAAAAACAGGAACTGGCACTTGGCACCGAGTTAATAGGTTAGTCCCAAAAAATATATAAAATTCATACAAAACCTCCAAAGTTGACAAGATAATAGCATGGAACCATCAAAAATTATAGATACGTTGGAGACGTATCATCGATGTATTCAAGAATTCGTACTAAAATAACATCATTGATACATATCAATCAATCCTAATGTCACCTAAATACTCCAATGTCACCTAAAGTATCCGTGGGCTAATTATACGACATGCATTAAACAATTTCAGATTCTTCATATTCAATCCAACACAAAGAACTTCAAGGAGCACCCCAAGATTTATATTGGAGAACATAGTATGAAAATGTGCAATCAACCCCTATGCCTAGATCCCCCAAGGTCACCGGAATCCACAAGTTGATGCCACAACATATATCAATTGAATCACTTGAATACCCCAATGTCGCTACAGGTATCCGCATGCAAGACATACATCATGTGCTCTCAAACCTGAATATTCAATCCAACATAACGAGACCTTAAAGTGAAATATTCAATTCATCACAACAATAGCATGGGCAAACACCATATGATCTGACACCATATGGGCAAACACCAGAGAGAGGGAGAGAGAGAGGGAGAGAGAGAGAGAAAGTTGGAGGGTTCAACCTCAGAAAACGGGTGAGATTGTCAGCCTGGGGTGGGTGATGGTTGTTGTTGTTGTTCTGGTTCTGGATGATCAGCTGCATCAGGGTGTTTTGTTGTTGGATCAACTGGGTGAGTTCCGGCGGAAAGTTGGACTCAGGGGCGCGTCTCGGAGGCATCTGATGTTTGTAGAGGGGTGAGATTAGCATAGAACAATGGTCTAAGAGGAATTACACTACCCATATGAATGCAACACACAAGTATCACACCACACATTTTATTCAATCATCACAAAGGTTCACACGAGGATACAAAATTCGATAATCGTAAACATCGGCCTAAAACGTATAACGATAAAGTAAATTTGGTGGTCTAGTCTAAGTGTCCTCCTTAGAAAAGCATGGTGATGGGTCCTTCGGTGGAGCTTTCTTCATAGTCCTCGTCGTTGCTGATCAAGGGGGCTACGTCTCCTTCGGGATGAAGGTTCTCGCCCATGTCCAGTTCCTCCTCCAGGTATGCAACTCGAGTCTTCAGCTTCTCGATTAGCTCCAGAAAGTCCTTCACCTCCAGTTCATGTTCATGGTGGGCTTCCCGGGCTGCTTCTTCTAGTTCAAGCTCGCGGAGTGACAGTTGCTTGATTTTCCTGGCGTCCTTGATCACGTGATGCTCCAGAGTCCCGCTGTACTTCTCCAAGGTCTGGGCATAAGACAAGAGAGCGACCTTGGTCTTGCTTGAGATGATTTCTCCGTCTTCGTTTCTCCGGGATACGGTGAATAGGTCTGGAGAAATAGGGCAGCCTTTGTATTCTTCCTTGATACGTCCGACTGCACAATGGATCGCCATGTCCCTTCCGAGAATCCAGTTGGGTGAGATGAACTTGAAATCCATCGGCTCAGTGCGCGGCTGGAATGTCCTTCTGGGAATGTGCACCTCGATCCTGTAGCGTGAATCCTCCGGGTAAGATGAAGTTGGCTTCCCTGTGATAGTCGGCAGAGCAATCCTCAAATCCTTGGTGATCTGCACCAGCTCCTTTCTTAATGGCATAGTGGTGTCGGGCTGGCAAAACTCCGTGAACTTAACAGGGACGAAGGTGTCCATCTAAACTTTGGAAAATCGGAGAGAAGTCAGAAATCATCAGAAGAGGAAATAGAAGATTTATAGACATAAGAGAAAATAGTTTTGTTCCCAAGGCTTTTCCATTCCTAGAGGTTACGTCCTAAGGTCAGCGTGTGCTCTGAATACCATTTCTGTAGCGACCCGACTCAAGACGAGTCAAGCCTCTGGTGTTTCCGTACCATCCCAAGATCATGCTGGTACACACACAGTACATAATGTATATATTCAAGCGTTCAATCACACAGCTTTATTAATCGAAATCTCATAAAGAGTACTTTATTACAATAAAGGATTACAATAAAGTGGCTGAAGGCCATCTCTTGAGATATCTAACGAAGACTAGCGGAAGCATCAGATAGACGAGTCCATCCGACTCCAAGGGCATGTCGCTGAGCGTAGATCGTAGCCTCACTCCTGGTCAGAAAAGTACTCTGCAACATGATACGTTGCAGCCGTGTAGGTCAGCATATTGAATATGCCGGCAAGTCATCAAAGAGAGGGGTAGAATAATAATCAACTATCTCTACATGCATATTTGGCCAGTGGGGCTAAGTTTTGCATAAAGCCAGTTTTATCCTACAACAAGAGGGGTTGGAAGCAAAATATTTCTACATTGTTTGTTGTTAACGAGATGGTTCCGCCAACCAATACTCATACCCGAATAGTTGTTAACACCCACATCATTATTAAGTTGTGTCGAGAGTTCAGGGGAAAATAAATGCCTTCGGCTCAAGTTGTCCATGACCGTGGACACGGCTAATCGATTAGGTTGGGCACTCTGCAGAGTTTTGCACACGTTCCCCACAAGATTTGATCACCTCCGGGTTTGTCCTCGCACTTCAGGGTGTTTGAAGACCGGATGATCAAAACATGGTCTTTCAATGGGTCCCTCTGAATCCATGTCGGTGCCCATCCATTCCTACCGTTATTCTACATCTGCTAGCACCGCCTGTCCAGAGTTGCCGCGTTGTCCAACCAAGCTAGAGCCCATAATGACTTGTGGCTGTGCAGGTAAGCCTTGAGTCTTGAAGTCTCCATCCGTCTCTTCGAGCCTGGGTGAAGCTTTCCGCAGGATGACATGGCCTCTCCAGCATCCCGGGCATCCACTGGGTTCTCCAGGGAGCCGATCAACCGTCCTTCACCCAGAGTTGCATTGCGTCCGAGGTCTTGAAAATCTTGTCTTAGTCCGGTCTTGATTATTATATCAACCTCGCATCACTCGTGATATACACTCAACCGATAACCCGTCTACTCAAGCATAGCATTAAGAAATTGTCGTCCCGGGGCCAAGTATCAGGGTTGTTGTGTTCCTACCACATGATACTACAACTTACACTAAAGTTTCCAAGTACCTAGGTAGCATGCAATTGGGCAAAGAACGTGATCTACCATGCATCGAAAACATAGGTAAAATAACATGATCAAAATGACTTGCCTTGATGATAGTTGTCTTGCTCGAGCGCTTCTAAGTAACACTCTTCGCACTCCGGATGATCTACCGATACAAACACAGAACACACCATAAGCACTTCAATCAAACAACAAGTAGAAATAACATCACGAGTAAGGATTTGCGAATGCCTACATAAAGGAGTTCAACACGCGCCGGTATGGCAGAAACTTGTTTCTGTTGAAAACACCAGTAAAAATACTTTAAAAAATTTGAAGCTTCTACCACAGTAAGATTTTATCACTAGAAAGCAGTAGCAAAAAGAATCAACTCAAAATCATTTTGCAAACTCCTGGAATAGGCAGAACAAGGTTTAAACTAAATCTGCTCTAACTTATATTTGAAAAATTCAAACATAGACAAATTATATGTTTTTAAAAACTACAGGGCATTTGTGAGCTACTGGAAAAAGAATCAATGTCATTGGACTTTGGGATAAAAAGTTGTGGCCAAAACAAAACAGAAAGTTTCTGTTTTTGCAAAGAGGCAGAAAAAAGTAAAACTAACCTAGCTAACTAATGGGGTACACGTGGCAAGCTACTATTGGCTGGGAGGGGTGTTTGATGCATGGCTAGGAGCAAACGGCCTAAGGCTAGCAAAAACTACTGGCTAAATCATAAGTGGGAATAAAAACCGCTGGTTTTCTCATATAGACCGAAGAGGTAACTAGTGATCTAATCTAGGCCCTACAGCTAAGATCCAACGACTAAGAAAAGAAAAAGAAAAAAGAATAGAGGGGGGAGATGTCTACCGTGCTGGGACAATAGCTCCGGCGAGGGGCGTGGCTGCAGGCGAGGGAGGGGGAGCTCCGGGGCGGTGGAGACGTCGGGGAGGCGGCGGCGGGGCAGTACTCCTCCTCGGGGAGGCGCTCGGGGAGAGGGGCGGCGACGGGGTGGCGCTGGGGCTGCTCCTGTAGGGGTAGACGAGGTGCAGCCTTGCTGCTCCGGCGAGGTGGCTCGGGCGGCGAGGGGACGGGCGACGGCGGAGCGAAGTAAGGGTGGGAACGGGGCGGCCGGGGGCTGGGCTCTATATATAGGCTAGGGGAGGGAGTAGAAAGGAAGGGGAGGGAGTAGAATCGGGGAAGGATCCCTGGTTTCCTGGGAGGGCTCGGTCTCGGGAGCAAAAGAAAGGAAGGGGGAGGAGGGAGAAGACCGACGGGAGAGAGGTTCGGTCGGGTGGGGCCCTTGGGCAGAGAGAGGGGGAGAGAGGGAAGGGGTCGGTCGCCCTATATTAAAGGGATTTGATCCCTCGGCAGGAGGATTCTGCCCACGACTATAAGGCGCTCGGGGGCGGCGGCAAAAGGAAAAAAAACCCTTTCCTATTTATAACTTTTTCCAAGATAGAAAATAAAGACGAAAAAAAAGGAAAGTAAATCAAAATATTTATATAGGGTATTATATACCAAAAAAATCAGAAAAAAAATCTCTACCCGAATAACATTTTTCCAAAGCAAAAATAAAAACTTTAAAAAAATGTTTTTTTTCAGAAATTCCCAAATTTGCTTTATTTCTTTTCGCAATTATTTTTGCAAAAGAACTTTGGGTTTTCTTGGCTCAAATATTTCAGAAATTTTCCCGCACTTGGGAGGGTCATTTTCCTCCGCTCTCTCTCTCTTGCGTGCAAGAGAATTTTCTCTCGCATTTCTCGCGCGAGGAAAAATGAAAATGCAAATCGAAAAGACGAAAGAAATTCACGAGCTAAATTTATTTCAAGAAATATGCATAGATGCTTAGCTACAATGTAAAACATTCCCAATTAGGAAAATTGGGATGTTACAAGAGGCTTGAGGCAGCGGAACTCCTCATCTTGGGTTATTTCCGGAGGTTTATCTATTTATAGGAATTTTAGGCGTTTTAGTGTGTCACACCCTGTTTTTCACTACAAGTATTTTATGTTGCAAAAATCAGAGCTTGTTAAAACTTTTTCAAAATAATGTTGTGAGTGCAATGAAAACCCTTGTTTGAGTGAATGCTTGCTTGTTTGGTGACTCAAACCCATGAAAACTTATTATTTTGCTCTCTTCAAAACCCCTTTTTCCTTTATATCAAGATCACCTTCACCATGTTGGGATACACTACTAGCTCATGAAGCCAAGTGGCACTTCCAACCAAAGTTGGTGATCTGATCCAAATATTATTTTCATTCATTAAAAACATTAATTGGTGATTTAAAATATTATTTTCCTATTTTATATCTATGTCTGTTTCTAAGGCCAGTAATGATATTTCCACAAGGAAAATTGCTTTCCTGCCTTAGAAAAATCTGAGTAAATTCATGGAAGCTCAGAAGGACATATATTTTCCATATATAAGATTTTCAACCCTATTTTATATTAATATTATTTGAGTAAAACCCTGAAAACCATTTATGTCTGTTTTAGCTTTTTGAGATGTTTCCAAAGGATATTATCTCAGTAAATTCCCATAAAATTACAGGAGCCCTCCCAAGCCATATTAGGTGCTCACATAAAATCTCACCTTGATCCAAGGTGGGGAAGTGCACCTAATGAGCCCAAAACCCTCTCTGTCCAGAGAAGAGTTGGAATAACTCTACATTAAAAAGTTTCTCCAATGGAGCTGAAACTTTGCAGAGGTGTTTGACACCCCAAATAAGGACTCCACACCAAAGATGGGATTTGTGAGACTCTGTTTGGCCACACTTCCTTTGTAAAGGACAGTACTGGTCATTTTGAGGCATTTTCAAGTTTACAAAGCTAAACTTGTTCAATGGAGCTCCAATTTGGTGAAACCCCATGTTTTTACCCCAAGACCAAACCTGTTAAGTTTCATTTCCAGTGGTGGAGTGGAAGCACCCCAAGTCACTGTCGAACACCTACTGACAGGAAGGTAAAAACCCTCCTAGCCACTGTTTTACCCAATGGAAAGGCCCCAAACTTGGTGGGTTAGAGCCCCAGAACACCCTGAGCACCCAGTCAATCAACCCCTCCCCAACTCCAAGCACAAGTGACAAGAACTCCAATTTGAGCCACAGGGCAGTACTGGCAACACTAGTGCTCCTTGCTCCCTTGACCAGCTCGAGCTCCCACTAACACACAACGGCTAGGCACACTCCCAGCAACACTCAGGACATGGAGGACACGTCCCAAGTGCCCCAGAGCGAGCCAGCATGCCGTGGCATGCCAAAACTACGCTCTGGGCGCGCTGCAGAGAGCCTCCAGCAAGGGGACAACGCCCCGGCCGGTCCCAACCTCCCCAATTATGTCCAAACACTCCCCCGACAACCATTCAGTGCGAAGCTACCCCCAGGGACCCTCTCCCCTCGCGCAAGATCTCAGGCGACGCGTGCCCGTGCGCGCCCGACGCGGCCGAGCATGAACGGTCGCTGCGGCTCGACCCCACTCGCTTTCCCTCTGCGGCCGATGCACCAGGAGCTCCTAAACCACGTCCCGAACCCGTGGTTTTGCGGCCAACACCTCACTGTGCTCGCACGAGCGCCACGCTGAGTCACCGGCGCGCCCGAGTCGTGTCACCATCGCTGGCCTATAAATAGGTCTCCCCGGCACCCCAGCACCCTCCAAGCAGCTTCAGCACAACCAGTAGACACCCCCTAGCCACCCAATCGAGCTCGCAGAGCCCCGATGCTCGAGATCGACCGAGGCCCCTCCGCCTCGGAGCTCTGGTCGATCTCCAGCTACACGTCGGCTCCTGCGCTGCCCGACCTCCCATTACACTCCCCTTGACGCCAGGACCATTTCCCCCAACCTTCCCGAGCGAATCTGTGCCCCTAGAAACTAGTTCAACGCCGACCCGAAACCCTTCCGCCACGGTCACCTCATCACCGGCGACCCAGACCACCTCATGTGACGTCCCGACCACGAGCAGGTAGACGGAGGCACGAGGGATCCGTTCCCGCTCCTAGATTGGCCTGAGGACAACGACAGCCTCGCTGGCGTCCGTCTGCACCTCTCTGGCTGTAGGTAGGAGAAGGACCCGACAGGTGGAGCCCACCTGTCGGTGTCCTGGGGCAGCCAGCGCGCGCAGTCGCTGACGCTGACCCCACGGGCCCGCAGGTCAGGTTTGAACCTGGCCCGCGCGCGCCTGGAGGCCAGGCCTGCTGGCTGGGCCGGCTGGATCTTCCCCCTGGCCTTTTTCCTTTTATTTTAATCCAGCAACTTAAATGATTTTTATAAAAATATTTAGCCAGTAGAAAAATATGATTCTTCCACCAGTAATTTTGTAAAAATGTGTAGTAACTGATTCCGTAGTGTTTCACATTTATCAAAAACAGAAACTATTTTGGTATAATAAAATGATATTAAAGCATTTGTTTGATTCTGTTTGCTTTTAAATAAATATGCTTAGCTAATAAAAACTACAGTAAACATTTTCCAAAATGATAAACTGAATTTATTCAAACTTTGCAACATTTTTAAAAGCACTTTGTGAATTGTTTTAGTGAGAGCTATTATTTATTTATTCCTTTCTCGGCGGTAGAGTTACCGAGTGATGGAGGATCTGGAGCGGAAGACCTCGAAGACCCCGGATACCTAGCTGACCAAGGCAAGCAGCCCTTTGACCATGACTTGAGCACAAACATTGTTGCATGGTAGTATAGTTGGTATTTTCCCGTTGCATGTGATCACGATGCCGGTTCATCATTGTGGTGATGGCACCGGAGGCTTCTTCAAAGCCCTTGCATGTTGATGATGCTATTCATGTGGCTCCTCGGAGCACAAGCATGATGAGCTTGACCCTACCATCTATTAGGATCATGCTACTATCATGCTGACTAGTAGAATAAGATCATTGCATTGAGCTTGACCCTACCCCTTGAGGGTCATGCTAATACCATGTTGACAAGTAAAGATAGAGCATATTATCACAAGCATGATGATGAGTTAAATCAAGAGTTTATGAAAACCCCGTCGGGTGCCACTAATGCCCGAGGGTGATGATGAGTTGGTGATCACTTTTGGTGAAGTGATGCACCGGTGTTTTTGTGTGAGTATGGTTTCGGAAATGGGATTAGATTTATGATGTGTCGACCGTCCCAACCTTACCAGTATGACCACGATACCCCTTTATGGGATGGGGGCTTTGTTGATTACTCTGGTCGGTACTAGCAAAGAGCCACATTACTAGTGGCGGGAGTGATCGGTGTCACTCTCGTGATGGGGCCGTGCCAGGTAGGACGACTATGCCATTATTATGAGTTCCAGGCACACCGTTGGTCCCCGCATGGCTGATACTGTCCAGAGTCGGTGCTCGTAAGACGTACAACATGTGGGCTGGGTACCAATCGAGTGGACCTCTTTGTCTAGTATCGTCAGGGGAAAGATGATGATCGGGTACTTACCTCGGGTATATGTGATATACCGCGAGTCGTGGATGACACTGAAGTTTCCCGGATCTCGTGGGTCCAGCGTACTACCTCTGCAGAGTGTCAAACTATTCAAATAGCCGTGTCCACGGTCAAGGACAGTTGGGTGGTGCTGCTTAAACTACGTCCAGCGTTTCCGCATAAACCAAGTGTGAGTAAGTGTGTGTGTGGTGTTAAAGGTGATGTTATAATCATGACAATATATGACCAAGTTCGGTGACTTGACATATAGGGTAAACCCGGATGGTTTAGCCCTCATTAATACATTGAGGTTATGACAAGTCCGATGACTTGGCATTTAGGGTGAACCCGGTGTGTTCAACCCTTAGCAGATATGATGATATCTGTAACCTGTTCTTAAAGAGTAATTCTTTAACCTGTTGCATATACCTGATCATTCCACCAAATTGCATTCCACTAAAGATGCATGATACTATTATTCTTCACTATAAATGTTCATATCATGGGCTGTTTGCGAGTACATTCAAAGTACTCATTGGCTTGCCACTGGTTATATTATTGACCAGACATGGAAGGACCGGAGTTTGGTGACGAGTACGCCGTCGGAGACGAACCTGCGATCTAGGATGCTTCCAAGTCAGAATGCCTGTCGGTGTAGGCTTGATGGCATGGGCACCGCTTAGCCCTTACGAGTTTCCGCTACTCGATGTATCTGTTTAATTTCGCCTTAGGCCTCGCTCTTGAACCCGACCTTCTGGTCGTTTGATGTAATAATTTCGGTACTTGGATGTAAGACTCTATTATTCAGTATCTGTGTTCAGTGAACATTAATCCTTGGGGTCACTGGGCACGGCGAACTCGACTTGCTAGTCGGGGTCCCCACATAATCACACCAAGATGGGCCACGAGGTTCCCACTAGGTACCAGGCTGTGCCGGGGGAGCAGGCGTGCTCTGGTGCCTAGTGGGCAGTGTGGGCCTCCTCTGGTTGGCCTCCTTGGTCCTATGGATGTCTTTTGGGCAGAAAAAATCTCCAAAAAGTTTCATGACATTTGGACTCCATTTGATATTAAATTTCTGCGAAGTAAAAAACAAGCAAAAGCAGCAACTCGCACTGGACACTGTGTCAATAGGTTAGTCCCAAAAAATGATATAAAGTTGCTATGAAATGATTTCAAAACATCCAAGAATGATATTATAACAGTATGGAACAATAAAAAAATATAGATACGTTGGAGACGTATCATCTATCTCCCATGTTCTACTCTTCCTCGTTGGCGACCGCACCTTCACTTCATCAATTTTGTCTCTGGTGCTCATGGAGACGATGGATGGAGAACACGATCCTAGGAAGGGAACAACAAGGGCTTGGACGTCGGACGCCGTCGTAGAGTAAGATTAGGGTCGGTTTCCTTTTTTGTCCTAAATGTTAGAAATGTAAGAAAAATGCGTCATGTTTGCATGAATCTCATCCAGTTTATATAAAAAGTCGTTGTGTTTGCATGAACTTTCTCCAATTTATTCAGAAAGTGTTTGAAATGTATGCAGGCAGCACTAGATGGTCGGCTCCCGCATCTGTGCCCGTGAAATGATCCTTCCTATCCATTTATGAATGTGGGAGAAATAGTGTGGATCGACGTTAAGGATCCCTAATGCCACTCCATTCAAGTATAGTCTCTTTATCTTTTTTCTCTGCGAGAAGAAACATAGTCCATTTATCTTGCATGCACTAGTAGAAAATGGGCCATTTGTCCCGGTTCCAGAGGCCCATTAGCCCCGGTTCTTGAACCGTGACTAAATGGTCGGGACTAAGCCCAAAACCTTTAGTCCTAGTTTGCTTACGAACCGGGACCGAATGACCTCCACGTGGCCGCTGGGGTGAGCCCGGGAAGAAGGTTCTTTAGTTCCGGTTGGTCACACCAACCGGGACAACATGGCATCCACGGGTCAACATCTGGCCGGAGCTCGGGTGTTTGTTTTTTTTAACGCGCGCGGGGGGGGGGGGGGGGGGGGGTGGAGGGGTGGAGGGTTAATTTAGTGGTCTCATATTGTGTTAGCTAGCTAATAGAGAGAAGTGTCCTCTCTTTCTCCGTGCTTGGTCGACGCTAGCTACTATACATATAGAGAGAACATGACGCTAGCTAATAACAAAATGAAGGAAACCATTTACAATACTTAACACTTATTACAATATAACATCTTTTATAATGCCTAACATCATCTACCTAAGATTCAATCACAAATAGTTCACATGGTATTCTCCGTCACTAGGTATGACGTGGTCAAGAAAGAATCCCGCTAATTCCTATTTAATTGCTCGTATGTCATCATCTGATAGGGGTTCATCCCGCTTTTTCCAGATCTAATTTAAAGAAGAGGATCAATACATGCATATATATGAATAAAACTCAACACAATTTATGGTAATATATAAAATAAAATTGTGAATATTATTTACGTACTTCAAATTGTTTGTCAAAGATTCCCCGCCTAGAGGTCGAGAGGCGAATGAACTCGCATACGTAGTATGCACATTTTTCTGTCCCAACTACCTGGTACAAACACTTTACGAGAATATATAGAGTTCAATCAAACTGATAAGCAAGCATGGTAATGATATATTGATGAAAATTTGAATCAATTAGAGATGCGCGAAACTAGTTACTACTACTTACTGGGGGTGCGTAAATTGCAACTCTTTGGGTATACCGCGAACCTTATTCATGAACTTCTTCCAAATCCTACCAGGAAAACAAAATGATTACTTGAAATCAGGAAATTAACGAAAGTTGCATGCCGGTATGGTCCCAGTATTGAGTGAACTTACTTCTTGATCATTGCAGTCATGTCCGCATAAGCCTCGGGGTCTTTACGTCTCGAGTCTAAGACACTTACTTTTGCCGCGTCAAGCTTAATGGATAGCAGAACCCAGTGGTAACTACGCGCGCATATATAACTCATCAATTACATTTACTAATTAACCTCGAGTAAGCGAAACCGAGTATAAAGAGAAGACAACAACACTCACCTGAAGTTGTAAGGAAAGAGTATTTCCCTTTTGTTTTGATTTACAAGCAACGAATTTAGCAACTTAACCTCGATCTCTTTGCTTTCATTTCGTACCGACAATACATTTACCGATTCTGGGCTAATGAACCCAACATCGAAGATTCCTGCTTTTTTGAATTCAACGGTCTTCAATATGCATAATATATATAGTGAGGATAATTATAGATACATGCAATGAACGAGCTGAGCTAGAGACTTAACTATAGAAGTAATACTTACAAACAGTAGGAAGTCAGGAGTTGTTTGTCAAGGGCCAGGTCATTGTATAACTGAAATAGCTCCTCAAATTCAACAAGCAGCACTGCAGCTCCAATGAATTCGTGATCTTTTTTCACTCTCATATACACACACGTTTTCTCCCTGAAGATGTTCATGTACCACTCATGCAATTCGTGCATCCTCGGTGCTAGAGGAGGATGAGCGGGTTTGACGAGAGGCTTCCCAAGCACGTATTTATATTTTTTTCCTTTGTTACCTCAGCTATCTCAAAAATTACTAAATCATTCACGTAATCACCGGGATTGGTAGCGGGCAGCAACCCCGAATCATTGGCGACGATGATATCGCTCGACACCTTGAGCGGGGGCACGATTGCTTCTTCTGTTGGCCGAGCTGGGGAATTGTTTTCCCACTTCTTCGTTTTGCTAACATTGCATCACTGCTAGCCGCCAGAGTGGCGGCGGAGTCTGTCTTCCGCTTGAGAGAAGGAGGAGGAGGTGGCATCTTTCTTGTCTAATTTTCGGCAGAGTGGCGACAACGTTTATCTTCCGGTGTTGTGGAGGAGGCGTACTGCTCCGACACGCCTGAGGAGGAGCCGAAGGAGGAGGACTGCTCCGACGCATTAGAGAAGGAGCCGAAGAAGGAGGCGGAGTGCTCCGACGCGCCAGAGGAGGAGCCGAAGAAGGAGGCGGACTGCTCTGACGTGCTGGAGGAGGAGCCGAAGAAGGAGGTGGAGTGCTCCGACGCGTTGGAGGAGGAGCCGAAGGAGGAGGACTACTCCGACGCGCTGGAGGAGCCGAAGAAGGAGGCGGAGTGCTCCGACGTGCCGGAGGAGGAGCCGAAGAAGGAGGCGGACTGCTTTGACACGACGGAGGAGGAGTCGAAGAAGGAGGCGGACTGCCCTCACACGCCGAGGAGGAGCCAAAGAAGAAGGTAGAGTGCCCTCACGCGTCAGAGGAGACGGAGTGCCCTGATCATTCGCCAGAGGAGGATGAGGAGTGACCTGATCAGTCGTCAGAGGAGGATGAGGAGTGCCTTGATCACTCGCCGAAGGAGGAGGAGGAGGCGTCCAGTTTGGAAGATTGATGTACTCCTTCAGCCATAGACATGTACTCCTCAAAGCATGAACCAGCTTATTCTCATCTTCACCTGTAGGGTGGTCAAGCTCGAGCTGCTCAAAATACTTCTTTACTTCATCCACCATTACAAGAGCATAACCACGTGGAATCGGATGGCAGTGAAAAGTTCTGTTGGATTGAGGAGGTGCAACAACACCGATAGCAGCCTTGAAAGTGAGGTTCCGGGATTTCGTCAAAATCTCGCAAGGTTGAGACTCCATGATAGTATCCACGGGGTATCTAGGAGCCGTGAAGTCAGGCTGAACGAGCTCCGTGGAAGCCACGATGCTTCTCCGCTGAGATGGCGGGGTAAATTCTGGGGTAGTTTCGTGTCGCTAAGATGGTTGGTCGACAGTTCGCTGGCTGTGAAGTTCCTCTAGAATTTGTAGTCTTGCATTGATCTTCTGCATGTCTCTCAGCTACGCTTTCCTCTTTCTCCCTCGGCTTCTGTAGCCGTCTGCGTCGGGAAACCCAACCTTCCACGGAACGGAGCCTGGTGTGCCTCGTGTTCGTCCAGGGTGCTCAGCATTCCCTAGGGCCTCATTCAGCCCGTCCTTCTCTCTTTCGGGAAAGAACGCCCCTTCCTACGCTGTGGTGATACACTCCTGAAGCTTGTTGATGGGTGTTGCAAGTTGCTCGTCCGTCCAACGACACTCCCCTGTTTCAGGGTCCAAAGTTCCCCCAACTCCGAAGAACCAATTCCTTGAACGGTCAGGACAGTTTAATGTCTGTGGTTGGACCCCTTTAGTAATCAGGTCATTCTCAGCTTTGTCCCACAACGGACGGCCTTTGAGGTAGCCACCTGACCCCGTGTGATGGTGATACTGCTTCTTTGCACCATTGTTCTTATTTCTCTCTGACATTTCCTTACTCATGTCTAATGACTTGTAGGCCACAAATGCGGGCCGGTGATCTCTAATCTTCTCAAATTGGCCGACGAATTCTGGAGTCTTCCCTTGGTCGACATACTTTGATTTCAACTCTTTCTTCCACCTCCTGAATAGTTCTGCCATCTTCTTAAGAGCACACGCCTTGACCAGTAGCTCTATAACTGGCTTATTCGGATCCTCCTCTAGCGGCAGGGTGAAATTTTCCTTCAACGCGGTCCAAAGATCATCTTTCAGCCTATCGGTGACATAATCACCTTCAGGGACGTTGTCGCCCTTAGGCTTATTCCATTGCTTGATGCTGATCGGGATGTTGTCCTTGACAATAGCTCCGCACTGAGCAGAAAATGTGTCCCTCGTCCGCTTGGGTTCAATCGGTTGGCCATCGTTCGATAGTTATGTGATTGTGAACTTTTGATCCTTGCCCAACCTTCTCGTCGGGCCTCGTCTCGTTACCGAAGTTTGGCTCGATCCGGACTTTTCGATAGCTCCCTCCTCCGTTCGGTCACCGGAGCCGTCATCATGGTCTCCTTCCTCTGGGATTCGGTAGTCACCGAAGCCATGATGATAGTGTCGTTCCTCCTCTATTGTTCGATCACCGAAGCCATCATGATAATGTCCTTCCTCCGGGATTCGGTAGTCACTGAGTTTGCTGAGCAAATATTCGACATTACTACCGTCGCCGTGGATTATATCCCCCAAAATTTCTTCTTTTTCCATGTCTCTTGGAATATCCATTGTTTCTGGAAACATTACAAAGTGGGGGATGCCCTTTATACATAATCCCAAATATTAACATAAAAACTTAATTTGTAACTTAATCTAATCTAAATATTTTTATAACTTTATTTGCCATTGGAACTGAATCTAATCTAAATATTTTTATAATTTTTATAACTTGTGTCACATTGGGGTGTTCAAAAATGTACCCAACATATTCTAATATGACTGTAATACACACACATGGATTCGCAATTAGACTACGTCTTCTCACACACATGGATTTGCAAATAGGGAGATGGAGAGATCGATGGACGTGTTGCCGGTGCGTCGACGAGCGACGACGGCGGGCTTCGGAACAATGACGGGCGACGGGCGACGACGACGATGGCGATGGGCTCGGGGGCTACGTCAACGACGGCGACGGCGACGACAACGGTGATGGGCTTGGGGGCAAAGATGACGACGATGGGCTCGGGGACGACAGCGACGATGATGGGATCGGGGACGACGATGTCCTCGGGGACGACGGCGACGACAATGGGCTCGGGGGCGACGACGACGGCGACGACGACGGGCTCGGGAGTGACTGCGACGGTGATGGGCTCATGAGAGACGGCGACGACGAGGGCTCGTGAGCGACGGTGACGGCGACAACGGGTTCGTGGAGGAGGCGCGGGCCTGCGATGACGGGCTCGGGTGCGACAGCGACGAAGAGAGAATGGGGGGGGAATGGAAGTTGGTGGAAATTTCGACAAATCCCGCAATATACGAACACCTTTGTTCCGGTTGGTGGCTCAAACCAGGACCAAAGCACACCTTTAGTCCCGGGTTGTTACACCAACCGGGATTAAAGGTCAATTTCGACAACTCCCGCATTATATGTGAAACCTTTGGTTTCGGTTTGTGGCACCAACCGGAACCAAAGCCACACTTCCGCTGGCCCAAAAGGGCGGGAAGAAGAGTACTTTCGTACCGGTTGGTGGCTAGAACCGGGACAAAAGGTCCGTCGGCCCATTTGATATTTTTCATGCATTTACTGATTTAGGTTTTGAGCTAAATGACCCTTAAATTGAAAAGCACTACAAATGAACTCTGAAAATGTTGAAAGTTGGCATGGTAGCATCATTTCACCCACATAGGATGTGCTAAAAAGTTGAGAGGGTTGCGGCAAAAACTGGATGCACTTCGTGTACAAAACGGGCAATCTCTTTCGATGTATCACGGTTTCATACGGAAAACTCATCTGTTACAAAGGGATTTCATTTTTTTGAACTTATTTAACCTCCAGACTTTTTGTGTGTTCAAAATGCACCATTCAAAGACATATCATCAATTTTCAACTATTTCTGACTTCATTTGGTATTTTTCATGATTTACTGATTTTTTTGAGCTAAATCACCCTTAAATTGAAAAGCACTACAAATGAACTCTGAAAATGTTGAAAGTTGGCATGGTATCATCATTTCATCCACATAGCATGTGCTAAAAAGTTGAGAGGGTAGCGGCAAAAACTCGATGCACTTCGTGTACAAAACGGACAATCTCTTTCGAAGTATCACGGTTTCATACGAAAACTCATCTATTACAAAGGGATTTCATTTTTTTGAACTTATTTGAACTCCAGACTTTTTGTGTGTTCAAAATGCACCATTCAAAGACACATCATCAATTTTTAACTATTTCTGACTTCATTCGGTATTTTTCATGCATTTAGTGATTTTTTGAACCAAATGACCCTCAAATTGAAAAGCACTACAAATGAACTATGAAAAGGTTGAAAGTTGGCATGGTATCATCATTTCACCCACATAACATCTGCTAAAAAGTTGAGAGGGTTGCGGCAAAAACTGGATGCACTTCGTGTACAAAACGGACAATCTCTTTCGAAGTATCAGGGTTTCATACAAAAACTCGTCTCTTACAAAGGGATTTCATTTTTTGAACTTATTTGAACTCCAGACTTTTTGTGTGTTCAAAATGCACCATTCAAAGACAAATCATCAATTTTTAACTATTTCTGACTTCATTTGCTATTTTTCATGCATTTAGTGATTTTTTTAGCTAAATGAACCTTAAATTAAAAAGCACTACAAATGAACTCTGAAAAGGTTGAAAGTTGGCATGGTATCATCATTTCACCCACATAAAATGTGCTAAAAAGTTGACAGGGTTGCAGCAAAAACTGGATGCACTTCGTGTACAAAACGGACAATCTCTTCCGAACTATGAGGATTTCATACGAAAATTCATCTGTTCCAAAGGGCATTTCATTTCTTCACTTTTTCTTTGCTTGTGTTCCTTGCTTATTGCACCGTAACCATGGATAATCTTCATCGTTTAACAGGATACTTGGGTCAGCCTTGACTTTGAAGGGAGGAATTTTGTGAAACTTTTCATAATCTTCAGACATGTTTGTCTTGCCCTCCAATCCCACGATGTCTCTTTTTCCTGAAAGAACTATTTGGCGCTTTGGCTCGTATGATGTATTTGCTTCCTTATATTTTATTTTTCTCGGTTTGGTAGACATGTCCTTCATATAGAAAACCTGCGTCACATCATTAGCTAGGACGAATGGTTCCTCTGCGTGCGCAAGATTTTTCAGATCCACTGTTGTCATTCCGTACTGTGGGTCTATCTGTACCTCGCCTCCTGACAGATTGACCCATTTGCAATGAAACAAAGGGACCTTCAAATCATGTCCATAGTCAAGTTCTCATATGTCCACTATGTAACCATAATATGTGTCCTTTCCCCTCTCGGTTGTTGCATCAAAGCGGACACCGCTATTTTGGTTGGTACTCTTTTGATGTTGGGTGATCATGTAAAATGTATTCCCATTTATCTCATACCCTTGGTAAGTCAATCCAGTCGAAGACGGTCCCCTGGCCAACGAGTACATCTCATCAGAAACAATGTTGTCACACATGAGACATTTTTGAAACCAACTGCTGAAAGTCCTGATGTGTTCAAATGTAATCCAGTCGTCACACTGCTCCGGGTGTATGGATCTCAGAATATTCTTGTGTTCATCGACATACGCGGTCACCAAGCTAGAATTCTGTAGAACTGTGTAGTGTGCTTGAGACCAAGAATGCCCGTCCATACCCATTATTGACTCCGCTCCTAGTGTGCCTTTTCCAGTCAGTCTCCCCTCATACCGCGATTGAAGGAGACCAATCTTCTTAAGGTCAGGAATGAAGTCAACACAAAATCCAATGACATCCTCCGTTTGATGGCCCATGGAGATGCTTCCTTTTGGCTTAGCACGGTTACAAACATATTTCTTTAAGACTCCCATGAACCTCTCAAAGGGGAACATATTGTGTAGAAATACAGGGCCCAGAATGACAATCTTGTCAACTAGATGAACTAGGACGTGCGTCATGATATTGAAGAAGGATGGTGGGAACACCAGGTCGAAACTAACAAGACATTGCACCAAATAACTCCTTAACCTTGGCAGGATTCCTGGATCGATCACCTTCTGAGAGATTGCATTGAGGAATGCACATAGATTCACAATGGCTAATCGAACGTTTTCCGGTAGAAGTCCCCTCAATGCAACGGGAAGCAGTTGGGTCATAATCATGTGGAAGTCATGAGACTTTAGGTTCTGGAACTTTTTCTATGCCATATTTATTATTCCCTTTATATTCGACGAGAAGCCAGACGGGACCTTGATAACCCACAAGTATAGGGGATCAATTGTAGCCTTTCTCGATAAGTAAGAGTGTCGAACCCAACGAGGAGCTAAAGGTCGGACAAATATTCCTCAAGTTCTATCGACCACCGATACAACTCTACGCACACTTTACGTTCGCTTTACCCAGAACAAGTATGAAACTAGAAGTACTTTGTAGGAGAGATATGATATGTTTGCAAGAAATGGAAGAACACGTAAATAAAGACTAGGTGCTGCTAAGAAACAATTATGTTAGTTTAACAAGTGTGGAAAAGTGGTGGTAGGAGTTGCAGAATTGTCCCTAAGCAATTGACTGCGTTACTAGACCGATAGCAAGTTTTATGTGGGAGAGGCCACTGCTAGCATGTCATCCCTTACTTGGAATTCTATGCACTTATGATTGGAACTATTAGCAAGCATCTGCAACTACTAACGTTCATTAAGCTAAAACACAACCATAGCAATAAGATATATTGGTCCCCCTTCAATCCCGTATGCATCAATTTCTATGCTAGGCTGAAGCTTCTGTCACCCTTGCCCTCCAATACATAGTCCTATCAACATACTACTAACCCTATGGTGTGATCCACGCGCGCGCTCATATGCTGGACACCAAAGGACAGCAACATAACCACAAGAAAATTAAACCAATCATAGCAATTCATCAATCACCGATAGGATAACGAAAATCTACTCAGACATCATAGGATGGCAACACATCATTGGATAATAATATGAAGCATAAAGCACCATGTTCAAGTAGAGGGTACATCGGGTTGTGGGAGAGTGGACCGCTAAATGTAGATGGGGGAAGGTGATGGAGGTGTTGGTGAAGATGACGGAGGTGTTGGTGTAGATCGCCGTCACATGATGATGTCCCGGGCGGCGTTCCGGCGCCGCCGGGAGAGAGGGGGAGAGAGCCCCCCTTCTTATTATTCCTTGACCTCCTCCCTAGATGGTAGAAGGGTTTCCCCTCTGGTCCATGGTCTCCATGGCGGTGGAGGTGCGAGAGCCCCTCCGAGATTGGATCTCTCTCTGTGTGTCTTTCTGTTTCTGCGCTCCCAGATTCTTCCTTTCACCGTTTCTTAAATTTCCGGAGATCCGTAACTCCGATTGGGCTGAAATTTTAACACGATTTTATTCCGGATATTATATTTCTTGCGGTGAAAGAAGGGCCCCAACCGCCTTAGGGATTGTTCACAAGCCTGCTAGGCGCGGCCCCACCCCCAAGCCGCGGCTAGGGGGCTTGTGACCCCCTCGGGCATCGTTTCGCGTTGATTTTTCTTCCCAAAAATCATAAATATTCCATAAAAAATCACCATAGGTTTTTTATTGCGTTTGAACTTCGTTTGGTATGGATATTCTGCGAAACAAAAAACATGCAACAAACAGGAACTGGCACTGGGCACTGGATCAATATGTTAGTCCCAAAAATTGTATAAAAAGTTGCCAAAAGTATATGAAAGTTGTAGAATATTGGAATGAAACAATCAAAAATTATAGATACGATGGAGACGTATCAGCATCCCCAAGCTTAATTCCTGCTTGTCCTCGAGTAGATAAATGATAAAAAAGATAATTTTTGATGTGTAATGCTACCTAGCTTAATCTTGATCATATAATATAATCATGGCATGAATACTAAAACACGAGTGATTCGAAGCAATAGTCTATCATTTGACATAAAGACAATAATATTTCAAGCATACTAACAAAGCAATCATGTCTTCTCAAAATATCATGGCCAAAGAAAGTTATCCCTACAAAATCATATAGTCTGGCTATGCTCGATCTTCCCCACACAACGTATTTAAATCATGCACAACCCCGGTTTTAGCCAAGCAATTGTTTCATACTTTAGTGTTCTCAAACTTTTTCAACTTTCACGCAATACATGAGCGTGAGCCATGGACATAGCACTATAGGTGGAATAGAATATGGTGGTTGTGGAGAAGACAAAAAGGAGGAGATAGTCTCACATAAACTAGGCGTATCAACGGGCTATGGAGATGCCCATCAATATATATCAATGTGAG
Source organism: Hordeum vulgare subsp. vulgare (assembly GCF_904849725.1). NCBI lineage: Eukaryota > Viridiplantae > Streptophyta > Magnoliopsida > Poales > Poaceae > Hordeum > Hordeum vulgare. Next base: position 473,241,915 of record NC_058519.1, on the reverse strand, counting down.
TGAGTACGGATTGCCATGCAACAGATGCACAAGAGCTATAAGTGTATGAAAGTTCAAAAAGAAACTAGTGGGTGTGCATCCAACTCGCTTGCTGACGAAGACCTAGGGCAATTGAGGATGCCCATTATGAATATACAAGCCAAGTTCTATAATGAAAATTTCCCACCAGTATATGAAAGTGACAATATATGAGACTCTCTATCATGAAGATCATGGTGCTACTTTGAAGCACAAGTGTGGTAAAGGATAGTAGCATTGTCCCTTCTCTCTTGTCTCTTTTTTTTAATTATTATTTTTCTCCCTTTTTTTGGTGGGCTTCTTTGGCCTTTTTTATTTGGGCTTCATTGGCCTCTTTTATTACTTCTTCACATGGGACAATGCTCTAATAATGATGATCATCACACTTTTATTTACTTACAACTCGATATTTGGAACAAAATATGACTCTATATGAATGCCTCCGGCGGTGTACCGGGATGTTCAATGATCTAGCGTAGCAATGACATCAAAAAAACAGACGAGCCATGAAAACATCATGCTAGCTATCTTACGATCATGCAAAGCAATATGACAATGATGGTGCGTGTCATAATAGACAGAACGATGGAAGTTGCATGGCAATATATCTCGGAATGGCTATGGAAATGCCATAATAGGTAGGTATGGTGCCTGTTTTGAGGAAGGGTATATGGTGGGTGTAATCCACCGGCGAGAGTTGCGTGGTACTAGAGAGGCTAGCAACGGTGGAAGGGTGAGAGTGCGTATAATCCATGGACTCAGCATTAGTCATTAAGAACTCACATACTTATTGCAAAAGTCTATTAGTCATCGAAACAAGGTACTACACGCATGCTCCTAGGGGAAGGGTTGGTAGGAGTTAACCATCACGCGATCCCGACTTCCACACAAAGGATGACAATCAATAAATAAATCATGCTCCGACTTGTCACATAACGGTTCACCATACGTGCATGCTACGGGAATCACAAACCTTAACACAAGTATTTCTACGAATATGCAATTACTCACTAGCATGACTCTAATATCACATATTCATGTCGCAAAACTATTGCAAGGAATCAAACATATCATAATCAGTGATCTACAAGTTTTATGTAGGATTTTATGACTAACCACGTGAATGACCAACTCCTGTTAACTCTATAAATAGGTATAAGTGAAGCATGAGAGTTTAATTCTTTCTACAAAAGATATGCCCCGCTCTAACAAATATAAGTGAAGCAAAAGAGCATTCTACAAATGGCGGTTTTCTATGTGTAGGGAAAGAGGCAATCCAAACTTCAAATGATATAAGTGAAGCACATGAAGCACTCTATAAAGCCATAATCAAAAGATATAAGTGAAGTGCAAAGAGCATTCTATAAATCAACCAAGGACTATCTCATACCAGCATGGTGCAAAAAATAAAAAGGAAAAATAAACACAAAAGACGCTCCAAGCATTTGCACATATCATGTAACGAATAAAAATATAGATCCGGGTAAAATTACCGATAGATTGTAGACGAAAGAGGGGATGCCTTCCGGGGCATCCCCAAGCTTAGACGCTTGAGTCTTCTTTGAATATTACCTTACGGTGCCTTGGGCATACCCAAGCTTAGGCTCTTGCCTCTCCTTATTCCATCATCCATCGTGGTCTCACCCAAAACTTGAAAACTTCAATCACACAAAACTCAACAAAACCTTCGTGAGATCCGTTAGTATAATAAAGTAAATCACCACTTTAAGTACTATTGTGAACTCTTTCCAAATTCATATTAGCATTATATCTACTGTAATCCAACTTCACCATGGTTCATATGTTGGGAACGTTGCATGGGAAACAAAAACTTCCTACGCGCACGAAGACCTATCATGGTGATGTCCATCTACGAGAGGGGATTTCCGATCTACGTACCCTTGTAGATCGCACAGCAGAAGTGTTAGTGAACCCGGTTGATGTAGTGGAACGTCCTCACGTCCCTCGATCCGCCCCGCGAACCGTCCCACGAACCGTCTCGCGATCCGTCCCACGATCTAGTGCCGAACGGACGGCACCTCCGCGTTCAGCACACGTACAGCTCGACGATGATCTCGGCCTTCTTGATCTAGCAAGAGAGTCGGAGATGTAGATGAGTTCTCTGGCAGCGTGACGGCGCTCCGGAGGTTGGTGGTGATCTAATCTTAGCAGGGCTCCGCCCGAGCTCCGCAGAAACGCGATCTAGAGGAAAAACCGTGGAGGTATGTGGTCGGGCTGCCGTGGCAAAAGTTGTCTCAAATCAGCCCTAATAGCTCCATATATATAGGAGGAGGGGAGGGGAGGCTTTCCTTGAGGTTCAAGGAGCCCCAAGGGCTGCGCCACCAAGGGGAGGAGGAGTCCTCCTCCAATCCTAGTCCAACTAGGATTGGAAGGTGGAGTCCTTCTCTTCCTTCCCACCTCCCTTTTTTTGTTTTCTCTTTTCTTTTCTATCTATGGCGCATAGGGCCTTCTTGGGCTGTCCCACCAGCCCACCAAGGGCTGGTGCGCCATCCCCAAGGCCTATGGGCTTCCCCGGGGTGGGCTGCCCCCCCCCCCCCGGTGAACATCCGGAACCCATTCGTCATTCCCGGTACATTCCCGGTAACTCCGAAAACCTTCCGGTAATCAAATGAGGTCATCCTATATATCAATCTTCGTTTCCGGACCATTCCGGAAACCCTCGTGACGTCCGTGATCTCATCCGGGACTCCGAACAACAGTCGGTAACCAACCATATAACTCAAATACGCATAAAACAACGTCGAACCTTAAGTGTGCAAACCCTGTGGGTTCGAAAACTATGTAGACATGACCTGAGTGACTCCTCGGTCAATATCCAATAGCAGGACCTGAATGCCCATATTGGATCCTACATATTCTATGAAGATCTTATCGTTTGAACCTCAATGCCAAGGATTCATATAATCCCGTATGTTATTCCCTTTGTCCTTCGGTATGTTACTTGCCCGAGATTCGATCGCTAGTATCCGCATACCTATTTCAATCTCGTTTACCGGCAAGTCTCTTTACTCGTTCCGTAATACAAGATCCCGCAACTTACACTAAGTCACATTGCTTGCAAGGCTTGTGTGTCATGTTGTATTACCGAGTGGGCCCCGAGATACCTCTCCGTCATACGAAGTGACAAATCCTAGGCTCGATCCATACTAACTCAACGATCACCTTCGGAGATACCTGTAGAGCATCTTTATAGTCACCCAGTTACATTGCGACGTTTGATACACACAAAGAATTCCTCCGGTGTCGGTGAGTTATATGATCTCATGGTCATAGGAACAAATACTTGACACGTAGAAAACAGTAGCAACAAAATGACACGATCAACATGCTACGTCTATTAGTTTGGGGCTAGTCCATCACGTGATTCTCCTAATGACGTGATCCAGTTATCAAGCAACAACACCTTGTACATAGTCAGAAGACCCTGACTATCTTTATCAACTAGCTAGACAACTAGAGGCTTGCTAGGGACAGTGTTTTGTCTATGTATCCACACATGTATATAAGTATTCATTCAATACAATTATAGCACGGATAATAAACGACTATCTTGATACGGGAATTATAATAATAACTATATTTATTATTGCCTCTAGGGCATAATTCCAACATCATACCCCCCGATACTACCCATAGATTCATCAAAATAAGAGAATAATGCATAGATAACAGAATCTGTCAAAAACAGAACAGTCTGTAGTAATGTGAACTTATACCATACTTATGATACTCCAACAATTCCGAAAAATTATGATAATTAGGTAAATTTGCATATAAATCATAATAAAAAAGAATCAACTCCAAAGCTCTTTCTGGATAGGAAATAAAAATAATTTCGTGAGCACAAAGTTTCTGTCTTTTTCAGCATGATCAAACAACTATCACCCAAACTAATCATAAAGGCTTTACTTGGCACATTATTTTTATAATAAATGGAATTGTACAAGGGGATAATTATTTTTGCGAGAAACTTCCATGAAAAATTCTACATTGTTTCCATGAGCATGAACACAAATGTTCAAGGTCGACCCTCACTTCCGCAATGCATCACCTTTCAATCGCTTCTCTTTTTGAAAAAGTTTTAAGTTCCCCTCTATATTTTTTAAACTAAATAAAATCACTCAACATAAATAAATGACTCTCTAAAACTTCCGAGTTGTCTCCCAGGCAGCACTTTCTTTAAAGCCATTAAGCTAGGCATAAAGTGCTCAAGTAATGGATACACCCGGATCCCAAGGTATATCAAAGCCAATTTTAATTAACAATGATTTGTAATTTAGTAGTGAGCAAAAGGTAACATATATCATGCAATGACGAAGCCTAACTCTCTTACTATGCATTGGCATGTCATAGAAGAACAATTCATGCACATCAAGTAAAGGCCAATACATAGCATAAGCAGTTTCTTGCAATTTTATCGTATTGGAAACATAGAGAGGTGGAGATGTAGTTCCTCTCTCATAATAATTGCAAGTAGGAGCAGCAAGCACATGCATATTATATTCATCAAAATCATCATGTGTAATAGTAAAAGGCAACCCATCTATGTAATCCCTAATAAGAGCAAACTTCTTCGATATAGTGTAGTTGGGAGAGTTCAAAAAGATAATAGGACTATCATAAGTGGGTGCGATAGCAACAATATCATGTTTAACATAAGGAACTATAACAAGTTCACCTTCATAAGCATCATTCATATTGGCATCATGGCCACAAGCATAGCAAGCATCAAGTTCATCAAGAAGGCATATTTCAAACGAATCCAAGGGATCATAGCAATCAACATAGCATTCATCCTTCGGTAAGAACGAAGGGAAAATAAACAATGTATGAGTTGAAGAGTTACTCTCATTAGATGTTGGGCACAGGTAGCTAGTCCGCTCTTCCTCCTTTTGTTCTTCTCTCTCCTCGTCATCTTTTTCATCTAATGAGCTCACAGTTTCAGCATTTTCTTCTTCCATGGTTGCCTGCAAAATATTAGTCTCTTCTTGGGCAGCGTAGAATTTCTCCATAAATTGATAAATATGGGCATTATATTCATAATTAGTATAACAATAACGAAGCATAGCCAAATTTTTAGATCGGTAAGCAGCATCATCATTATCATCACACCCTTTAAACAGAGCTTCAATTTCATAAGCACCCATAAAAGCAACAAACTCTCCTATTTGTTCCACATCATAGTAATCATATATACCACTAGCATAAGAAGCCAAGGTTTCATTAGCATTAAATTTGCAAGAAAAGGGAAGGTGCTTACCTTCATCCTAGAGCAACAAGTAATATCATATCTCGAGCATAGCTCCCAAGCATACCATTTCAACAAATGAATTTGATCCCATAATAGTTTCCCTTTTTGAGTCAAGCGATAATCCCTAAAATATTCACGTTGATCCAACATGTATCCCATTATCTAATTTAATGGGGTTTTCTCAGGATTATAAAAGAAGTGCATAATATTTTCCACATAACGAGCATCGAGGGTTTTAGGAGGTTCCCCATCTCCAATGTGGTGGTAGGAGTTGTGGAATTGTCCCTAAGCAATTGACTACGTTACTAGACCGATAGCAAGTTTTATGTGGGAGAAGCCACTGCTAGCATGTCATCTCTTACTTGGAATTCTATGCACTTATGATTGGAACTATTAGCAAGCATCCGCAACTACTAACGTTCATTAAGGTAAAACCCAACCATAGCAATAAGATATATTGGTCCCCCTTCAATCCCGTATGCATCAATTTCTATGCTAGGCTGAAGCTTCTGTCACCCTTGCCCTCCAATACATAGTCCTATCAACATACTACTAACCCTATGGTGTGATCCACGCGCGCGCTCATATGATGGGCACCAAAGGAAAGCAACATAACCACAAGCACATTAAACCAATCATAGCAATTCATCAATCACCGATAGGATAACGAAAATCTACTCAGACATCATAGGATGGCAACACATCATTGGATAATAATATGAAGCATAAAGCACCATGTTCAAGTAGAGGGTACAGCGGGTTGCTGGAGAGTAGACCGCTGAATGTAGATGGGTAGAAGGTGATGGAGGTGTTGGTGAAGATGACGGAGGTGTTGGTGTAGATCGTCGTCACACGGTGAAGTCCCAGGCAGCGTTCCGGCACCGCTGGGAGAGAGGGGGAGAGAGCCCTGATACGTCTCCATCGTATCTACTTTTCCAAACTCTTTTGCCCTTGTTTTGGACTCTAATTTGCATGATTTGAATGGAACTAACCCGGACTGACGCTGTTTTCAGCAGAATTGCCATGGTGTTGTTTTTGTGCAGAAATGAAAGTTCTCGGAACTTCCTGAAAATTTACGGAGAATTTTTATGGAAAATATGAAAAATACCTGCGCAAAGATCCACCGGAGGGGATGGGCCAGTGGGCCACAACCCCCTGGCCGCGGCAACCAAGCTTGTGGGGCCCACGTGGCTCTGCCGCCCCCAAACTCAGCTCTATAAATTCACTTTCCACCAGAAAAAAATCAGAAGAGAAGATTTCGTCGCGTTTGCGATACGGAGGCGCTGCCAAATCCTGTTCTTCATATGGAGGACAGATCTGGAGTCCGTTTTGGGCTTCGGAGAGGGGAAATCGTTGCCATCGTCATCATCAACCTTCTTCCCTCTCCAATTCCTTGAAGCTCTTCATTGTTCGTGAGTAATCTATTCGTAGGCTCGTTGGGCGGTTATGAGTAGGATGAGATCTATCATGTAACCGTGTTAGTTTTGACGGGGATTGATCCCTAGTATCCACTATGTTCTAAGATTGATGTTGCTACTACTTTGTCATGCTTAATGCTTGTCACTAGGGCCCGAGTGCCATGATTTCAGATCTGAAATTATTATGTTGTCACCAATATATGTGTGTTTTAGATCCGGTCTTTCAAGTTGTAGTTACCTACTATGTGTTATGACCCGGCAACCCTAGAGTGACAATAACCGGAACCACTCCCGGTGATGACCATAGTTTGAGGAGTTCATGTGTTCACCAAGTGCTAATGCGTTGTTCCGGTTCTTTATTAAAAGGAGAACCTTAATATCATATAGTATCCTTTTGGACCCCGCTACCACGGGAGGGATGGACAATAGATGTCATGCAAGTTCTTTTCCCTAAGAACGTATGACTACACACGGAATGCATGCCTACATCACATTGACGAACGGGAGCTAGCCACATATCTCTCCGTGTTATAACTGTTGCATGATGAATATCATCCAAATGAATCACCGACCCATTGCTTACGAGTTTGTCCCACTTCTGTTGTTACTTGTTTTGCTCTGCTGCTACTGTTGTTACTTGCTCTGCTGCTACTGGTGTTACTACTTTGCTGCTGATACTTTGCTTGCAGATACTAATCTTTCAGGTGTGGTTGAGTCTGATACATTCAGCTGCTAATACTCGAGAGTATCCTCTGACCTCCTGACTGGCGAATCAACAAATTTGGGTCGAATACTCTACCCTCGAAAACTGTTGCGAACCCACGCGCTGGTGGGCCATTGCAAGACAATTGCCAATTGTTGAGCAACTGGGAGCAGTTCTAGCTCTGTTGTGGCGAAGGCATCAAGCCAGGGACTCGTCAACAACATTCTTCTAGTGTCGTTGCTGGGGACTGCCGTTAGCAGCATTTTTCTGGCGCCGTTGCCGGGGAGGTATTGCTATATTCTCTGAGTCACTTGGGATTTATATCTGCTGATCACTATGAAGAATCTAAAAGATCCAAAAACCAAAGTCTTGCCCTCAACTACGAGGGGAGGTAAGGAACTGCCATCTAGCTTTGCACTTGATTCACCTTCAGTTATAAGTAAGTTTGCGACATCACCTACTGCTAGAAATGCTATGTCTGATACTGCTTTGCCTGATGATGCTAGAGATGCTATTTTGCCTGATGATGCTATGCTTGATACTGCTAGAGATTCTATGCTTCATACTGCTAGAGATGCTATGCCTGATACTGCTAGAGATGCTATGCCTGATACCGCTTTGCCTGATGATGCTAGAGCTGCTATTTTGCCTGATGATGCTATGCTTGATACTTCTAGAGATACTACTTTTCCTGATGTGCCACTAGGAGTATTCCTTGATGCTCATATTGCTAGAGTTACTGCCAATGCTCGTGATGCTTCTGAAACTGCCGATACTATTGAGATAGAACCTGCTTTTGCTCCTGCTAGATCTAGCTCTCCTAGATATGAATTGTGTGATATACCTGAGGGTTACATTATGGAGGGAGAGATAGCTGAGGATTTTCTTGCGTGTAAGGATGCCTATGACGCTGAGAAATTACTTCTCAAGTGGAAGGAAAAATCTCTGAAAGCTAGGATGAAATACGACCCGAAGTTTGCCACTTCACCTATCTTTATCACCGATAAGGATTATGAGTTCTTTGTCGATCCTGAGATAATCTCTCTAGTCAAATATGATCCTTTCCACGATTATGAGTCTGAGACGGTCGTAGCCCGTCTTACCAAACTACACGATATAGCCACCCTTTTCACTAGTGAGGAGAAGATCCGCCACTACTATATCCTTAAGCTGTTTCCTTTCTCTCTAAAGGATGACGCTAAAGCCTGGTTCACTTCTCTTGCTCCTGGATGTGTGAGTAGTCCCCAGGATATGGTCTATTACTTCTATGAGAAATATTTCCCTGCCCATAAGAAGCAAGCTGCCTTGCAGGAAATATACAACTTTGCTCAACTCAAAGAAGAGAGTCTCCCACAAGCTTGGGGGAGGCTCGTCCAGCTACAGAGTGCTTTGCGTGATCACCCTCTTAAGAACAACGAGATACTTGATATCTTCTATAATGGACTTACCAATGCCTCTAAGGACAACCTAGATAGTTGTGCCGGTTGTGTTTTTAGGGAACGAACTATAGAACAAGCTGAGACCCTACTGAATAACATCTTGATCAACGATAATGCTTGGACTATTCCCGAACCACCTCCTAAGCTAACTCCAAAGAAAAGAGGTATCCTATATCTCAGTCCCAAAGATATGCAAGAAGCCAAGAAATCTATGCAAGAGAAAGGCATTAGATCTGAAGATGTCAAAAATCTGCCACCTATCAAAGAGATCCATGGTCTCGATAACCCGATACAGGTAGTGGAAGTAAATTCTCTGCGTAGGTTTGATGAGAGTGATATTCCTTTTGATAAACCTGCTAGCCTATGCTTTGATGAATTTGACAACTTTGTTGCCAAACAACAGAGTTTCAATGATTATGTTAGCAGACATTTGGAACAAAGTACTCGTATGCTTAGTCATTTAAGTGCTTGTGTAGACAGAAATGTCAATGATCTCAAGCTTCTGAGTAGACATGCCTCTATGATTACTACTCAGGTAGAACAAGTACTTAAAGCTCAGAATGACCTTCTCAATGAATTAAATGACAACTCTGTCAGAGTCATTACTAGAGGAGGCAAAATGACTCAGGAACTTTGTATCCTGAAGGTCATCCTAAGAGAATTGATCAAGATTCTCAAGGAATTAATGCTGATACACCCAGCCATCCTAAGGAGAAGAAGAAGGATGATAGAAACCTGCATGTTGGTTCACCAAATACTGTCACACCTGAAGAACCAAATGATATTTCTGCATCTGATGCAGAAACACAATCTGGTGATGAACATGAACCTGGTGACAATATGGACAGCGATGTTCATAATGATGCTCAACCTAGCAATGATAAGGATGTGGAGATTGAACCTACGGTTAATCCTGATAACCCACAACCTAAGAGATACGATAAGAATGACTTCACTGCTAGGAAGCATGGTAAAGGAAGAGAGCCATGGGTTCAGAGACCAATGCCCTTTCCTCCTAAACCATCCAACAGAAGGATGATGAGGATTTTGAGCGCTTTATTGTAAGACCCATCTTTCTGCAGATGCAGTTAGTTGATATGCTCAAAATGTCTCCATATGACAAGTACATGAAAGATACCGTGACCAATAAACGGAAGATACCACATCTTGAGATCTCCACCATGCTTGCCAATTACACTTTCAAAGGTGGAACCCCTAAGAAACTTGGTGATCCCGGAGTGCCCACTATACCTTGCTCCATTAAAGGAAACTACGTAAGAACTGCCTTATGTGACCTTGGAGCCGGAGTTAGTGTTATGCCTCTCTCTCTTTATTGTAGACTTGAACTGGATAAGTTGACACCCACTGAAATCTCTCAGCAAATGGCCGACAAATCAACTGCTTTCCCTGTTGGCATTTGCGAGGATGAGCCTGTTGTGGTTGCTAATGTCACTATCTTAACAGACTTTGTTATCTCGGATATTCCCGAGGACGATGCCATGGCTGTCATCCTCGGAAGACCCTTTTTAAACACTGCAAGGGCTGTTATAGATTGCAACAAAGGCAATGTCACTTTCCATGTCAACGGTAATGAGCATACCGTGCACTTTCCGAAGAAACGATATCAAGTACATTGCATCAATGCTATCGAAAAGACTTCATCGATTCTTATTGGGAGCTTTCAATGCCCTATTCCTCGTGTCAAGATGAAGTATGATTTGCTTGTTGGGGAGATTCATATCCCCATTGAGGTGACTTAGTGGCTATTCGAAAATTCTCCGTTCTCTTTTGCGATTCGAGAAAGTTTTGTCATAAGGATTTGATCAACCCCATTGACGAATTTCTTTCGATGACCATGAAATGGATGAATCAAAGAGTCACATACCTCTGTTTTAGGCTTTCACTTTCTGTTGCTTAGAAGAAAAATGATAGGTTTAGTTTACTTTTTCCTATTTTCTGTTTTAGTGTCCCGGAGAAAATACCCCGAAAATAAAAGTTCTCCGATGGTCCTGAAAATCTAGTATGATTTTTTCTGGAATATTTGAAAAATACTGGGACACAGAGCTGGCCTGGGGGCCACCCCAGTGGGCCACAAGCCCTGTCACCGCGGCCACCCCCTGGCCGCGACAAGCAAGCTTGTGGGGCCCACAGAGCCCCACTCCACTCATTCCAGCTCCCATCCTCTTCTTCTTCCTCCAGAATTTTTTTTTCGCAGCTCGAACCCGTGTTCTTGCTCATTTGGCTGTGATTTTCGATCTCCTTGCTCAAAGCATCATTCTCCGAACCGTTTTGGGGAAATTGCTCCTTGGTAAGTGACTCCTCCATTGGTCCAATTAGTTTTTTCCTCTAGTGCTTTGTCCTTTGCGTATTCTTGCTACCTTGGTGACCCTGTTCTTGAGCTTGAAATGTTGATTTTAGCTGGTCCCAAGTAGTTTTAGCGCGTGATACGGTCTCTAGGCACTAGTAGGAGTAGTTTCTACAAGTTGGGTTAATCTTTATTCACTTTTCTTTCGAAGTCTCTAAAAATTTCAGAATTTTTCAGAGCTAGAAAAGGAAAAAGATGAGGAGGTTCTTGAGAGGCTCTTCAAGCCCTAACCCCAAAGAGGATGAGAAGAACCACCCCAAGTACGTGGTTCCTCGAGTCACAGAAGTCCGAGCATGCGAGTGGCCAAGTGATGAATTTTTGCGCGCCGCCGGGCTTTATGAAGACTTTTATTACTTGGTGGAGAACGCAGGTCTTACCGCGTTCGTTGAAGATAAGTGCTCACAATACCTCCTTCTCACCAATATCTTCGTTCAAAGCTTCAACTTTTATCTGAGGAAGAATCCTCCCATGGTTGAGTTCATGTTGTACGATATCCCCCAGTGCATGACACTACAAGATTTTTGCAATGCATGCAAATTACCTTATGTTGGGGATATTCATGATCCTCGTCCACGGGACTTGGAGGATTTCATAGGTACTATTGCTGTTGGAGAGGAGAGAGGAGTGTCTCACGCTAGAATTGCTAGCATACATTTTCCTACGCTTCGGTACTTCTCATTATTTGTGGGAAAATGTTTGATTGGCCGTGGGGAGGCTGGATCACTTAGCTCTCCACACCTTGCGGTTTTGCACGAAGGCCTTTATAGCACTAAGACTTATAGCCTAGGTGCTATAGTAGCTCAGCACTTGAACACAAACCGTTCCAAAGGTGTCGTCTATGAAGGTATCTATGCTACTCGTCTTGTTAGACACTTTGAGATACCCATTATACTTCGCGAGGAAGAAGAGATGCTTCTTCCTGAGAAATATCTGGATTATGACAGCATGGTTTGCCATGATTTTCTAGATAGAGATGCTAGTAGACGGATGATTTATAACCTGGTATTTAATCAAGGTACTCGACAGACTATTACTTTGCCTGCTCCTTCTTTGTTCGATCTTCATGCAGGCAGGTACACTATTATGCCCTCGTACATCTACGCATATTGGGGCTTAGCCCAACCACAGGTGCCCGTGCCCGAGCCGCCAGTCGAGTACCAGACGCCAGTTTATCAGTGGGAGCCAGAGGAGCTCACACAGCAGCGGCATCCATAGTCCGCTCCGGAGTATCCCGACGCTGGTTATTTCCCTCCTTGAGAGTAGACCAAGCTAGGCCAAAATCCTAATCTTGGGGGAGTACGTGTTTGCACCAACTTTACATTCATGCGTATGCATTCACCTTGTTAGCCGGTGTCTACACTTTGCCACTGTATTATCCATGCTAGTTTATTTTCATTTTCTTGTTTTCTTGTTTTGTGTCCTTTTGAGAAAACCCAAAAAGATTTTCCTTTCTTCCTTTTGCTTGTTGGGAGCTTTCCCATGTAAATAGTTTTATTTTTCTTTGGGTCAAGGTAGAAGATATTGGTTACAATGTTTAGTGGCTCTTGCATGCATACCTATTTAGCTTTCAAAGAGCCATATTACTTTGTCTTCTCCTTTGTGTTTGCCTGCAGATTCAGCTTAGTCCGTTGCACGAGCACGCTTATTATTGTTCACATCGTTCGATCATGCATGTGAAAGGCAATAATGATGATATATGATGAAGTGACTCAGACTAGAAAAGCTGGTATGAACTCTATTTATTTTGTTTTTGTAAATATGACTAGCTTGTCATCCCAGATTCAGATGTGTTGTGAGAGAACCATGTTTGCAATGACAACTTAGATATCATAGTTTCTGATGCCATGCTTATGTATCTAGGAGCTTATAATGGTTTGTATTCAATGCCAACATAGATTTTGAAATGACTATGATGTAGTATGATAGGATGGTATTCTCCTTTGAATGATTCAAGTGGCTTGACTTGGCGCATGTTCATGCATGTAGTTGAAACAAAATCAACATAGCCTCTATGATGTTCGTATTCATGGTGATTTATGTCATGTTCATGCTTGCACTCCATGTTAGTCAAACTCAGTGCATCTTGATGACTGTTGTCGCTCTCTAGTTGGTTGCTTCCGAGTCTTTTGCTAGCCTTCACTTGTACTAAGCGGAATACTGCTTGTGCATCCACTTCCATAAACCCAAAAGTTTTTCCATGAGAGTCCACCATACCTACCTATTTGCGGTATTTACCTGTCGTTCAAAGTAAATTTGCATGTGCAATTCTCTAAACCTTCAAGAAATATTCTGTTTTGCATGCCCGAACCGCTCATGTGGTGTAACGCCCAAGATGCGACCCAATCCTCAATTTGGCACGAAGGCCTCGTCAGGGATATAAGCGCATCTCGTCGTGTCGCAAGAATGGATATCGTTACAAGTACATGTACTGAAAAGAAGAGAGAGATATATAGAATTGGCTTACACTCGCCACAAGATACATGAGAGTCACAGCAGTACATTACATATTCATAAAGAGTAAGAGCAGGGTCCGACTACGGACGAAAACAAACGAGAAAATAAGAACGACGTCCATCCTTGCTATCCCAGACTGCCGACCCAGAACTAACTTGCTCAAAAGCTAAAACTAATTGCACAGAAAAATCCTATGGATTTTTCTACCCCGAAAATATATAAAATATGTCGGGTTGCACAACAAAAATATTGCCACACGTAAATGCGCGATAATATCCTAAACAAGGAAAATAAACTGGCGGCACATCCCTATACGCAAAAATACCACCGACCGCTCTAAAATACATGGCAAAGGGGTTCCTAAAACATGGGCATTTATACTACCGCATCCGAGCAATTCGAACACGCGCGGAAAATAAACTACGGAGCGGATCCTATTGGAACAGCACGTAAATCTATGCATATGGCGTCTCAAACTACGTCAAACAATTATGCATCTTGCAAAAACATAATCTACGCGCAAAACTACACGAAATCCATATGCTACATGTCGCGATCCGATACACGGATTAAAAGATACGGGCATTCTAATATTTAGCTAAATCCTGAAATTATCTAAACTGAAAAATAAATCCTAAAATAGCTACTGGGCCGAAACTGAGGCGTAAAATAACTAAGGGGCGCCTATGCGTAATATAAAGGGGCCGGGGGATCTCACCTCGGTTGGGCCTCTTGGCCGACCGGGGAAGGAGTTGGCCGAAGGAGCTGCCTCCTGGCGCTGGGACGCTCTGGGCCGGGGCGAGGCCTGGGCCGGCACGGAGGCGGGGCGCGAGGCAGCCTGGGCCCACATGGCGGTTGGTGGGGAGGTCGATGGCCTGGGCCGGCTTGAGGCGCTCTGGGCTGCATCGGGGGAAGGCCTGGGGCGCTCGGGTTGCTCGTCCCCTTCCCGTGCTCCTCGTCGTGCCCGAGGGCACGGGGTCTGGTGGTTGCCGCTGCTTGGGAGGCGGCCGAGGTCCGGCGGCGCTCGGGTGGCCACGGTTTGAACTGGAACGGCCCTGCCAGCGGCACTGCTTGGGCAGAGCGGCGACAAGGGGAGAGGCGGGGCTGTGGCGAGCTCGGCATAGGAGGTCGAGGATGCTCGGGGGAGGGAACAGCACGGGCGGCCGGATCTGGTGAATGGAGCTCCGGCGGCTGCGGCTCCGGTGGCTCCGGCGGCGACCCGGACACCGACGGGAGGAGGCACGACTCGGTTGACGCACTTGCACGGCGGCGGCTCACTCGGGACGAAGAGCTCGGAGGCAAGGTGGCGCCGGGAGGTGCTGCGGCGGCGAGGGGGCGATCCAGGCCCGGGCGGGCCGGATCTGGGCTCGCCGGCCCGGTCGCTGCGCAGAGGAGGGAGGGAGGAGAGAGAGTGGGTTAGGTTTTGGGGGTAGGTGCGCGGATCCCGAGGCAGAGGGGGTTGGCTATCCAAAAATACACACGGGGACTATATATAGACGAACGGGGGGCTAGGTTTAGCGAAATTTCGTCCCGGATCCAATCGTGCGGTCGGATTCGGACGATTCCGAACGCGGGAACGGTTACAAGGCCGTGTAGAGTGGATATCCGAAGACGAGAGGGAGAACGGGCAGCGCGGCAACGAATTTTAGAACACCGACAGACGTCCGACGGTAGACCGAATCCGGTGCCGCTACGGTCGACCGTTCGGGTACCTGACGGACTCCGATCGCGACGAAATTCGACAAGCGGCCTTGCTATATCTAATTACGACCGCATGCCAAGTTTCACCCTGATCAGAGAAAGTTTTACGCACACTTTTAAAACAGGGTTTTGACGATGTCGCGGGCACGTGCGTGTGTGGTCGGGCTCTGAACGGACAACAACGAGAACTGGCAACTAACAATGGATGAAAGTTTTGAAAACTAGCGGCAACGGGATGCCGATGCAATGCTGATGATGCTCATGATGCGATGATGATGCAACCAATTAAAATAACCACACGATGAAAACGGAATAAAGGGGGAATCTTCTGGGGCGTCGATCTCGGGCTGTCACAACTCTCCTACACTACAAGAGGATCTCGCCCCGAGATCCAGGAATGAAAGGGGGAGAAGATGAGAAGAACTAGAGGAAAAAATTTAGTCGCTTCTTTGACAAACGAGTGAAACCAACGATCCTTGAAGGTTGCAAAGAGATGAGGAATGATATGAGAAACAAGCAAGAATTCACGGAAAAATTCGGCAGCACTTCGGTAGGAAAATGGGACAAAAAATTCGACAAGATAGGAGAATTAGACAATATTCATAACAAACAACTAAATAGAACAAGGGACACCATTATCTTGATAGAACAACATGATAGACCCCAAAGGAGCAACATCACAAAGCCTCCGGAACAATAGAATAGGAACTAGCTCATACGGAAGAAGAGAATGAAGAAAAGAATGATAACTACTATCTCCAATGAACTTGGTAAGCATCCTTGCAAGAAGAATTGAACGGAGTTGTTGGAAAAACAACAACGAAAAGAACAAGACAGTAGTGGGCTTATGGAAACCTTTTCAAACTAATGAAGTGACAACCAGCCACTAACAGAAACAAGGATTGATTGGGAGAAACAAGATATGAGCAATTTCTTACACCAAGAGGATACATTGAGAACTTGGATTAATGACAAGCACCATAATAGCAACAATCCATAGGAAAAGCCTTAGGTGAAATCCAAACCAAGATAGCTCAATGAAGAAATCATGGGTTGAAATATCTCATGATCATAGAATTGGTGGGTTTAATTATCTCATTCTTTAAAGCAAATTTCTTCGAGGCTCCTACACTAACAAGAATGCTATAATACCACCTCAAAGGATAAAGGAAGAACAAATGCACTTGGAAATGCAAGAGAAAGGATACTTGAGGTTCTCCAACAAGAATCTTGAAGAACACTTGCGAATGAATCACATCCTTGAAGAACCACCATGACGAGCCTCCGTATCAAAAAGGATGATACAACGATATGAAGGTAGAAAAGAATAGGATTATGACCTTACCAAGATTTAGATGAAGCCTCACAAAGAGATGCTAAAAGAACTTGGAACTCCGGAAAAGAAATATAGGCACTTGAGAAAACAATTGATATCAAGAGCCATTTCGGAAGAAGAATTGAAATCATTGATGAAACAAGAATAAGAATTATGTTATGCTAATCCTTCATCAAGTTTAATTGATGACAAGCAACAGATTTAGCATACAACTTATTCTTCTTGAAGGAAACTTGAAGAGAGAGATAGATAAGCAGCACTTGAAGCAAAATTGAAGAAAGCACCGGTAAGAATTCACAATTGAATGGGAATACCAAGAATTAATAGAGATGCAAGATAATGAAGAGATCATGAGCCAACTGAGAGAAAACTAGAACAAGGCACCAGAATAATTGAGAGACGAACGAAGAGACAACAATTGAGAAGAATTGAGGATGAAAGTTGAAAGCTGAGAATGAAGAATCTTCTAAAATGATGGCCTTCGGAGGATCGAGAATGAAACAATTCAGAAATGCACCGGATAGCAAGAAAGAGATTACTCATGATTGGAATAATTCAAGATAATGCCACAAAGTTGAAATGAAAAATATCCAAGAGAATAGACCAGAATTTGAGAGAAACACTCCTTCGAATTTGCAAGGTGAGAATGATGACGAGAAACAACACCAAGAATTACCAAGACACTCCGGAACAAAGAACAATGCAAGGTTGAGCCAAATAAGAGAATTAATTCAAATTGATCTTGAGAAGGAATATGACTGATGAAATTCATACTTACGTCATAGTTGAAAAGAATTAAAGATCTCCGAAAAAGATTACAAGAGCTAAAAGAACCTCGGAAAAACCTGTGGGTTATGGGCCCACTCAAAGAAACCACCGTTGAAATGATTGCTAGAAAGAGAGATATTGCACCGGTATAAGGAAAACTAGATGAGGCTGAGCACCTTGAAATAATTAAAGAATTGAGAAAAAGAATTCTGAGATAACTTCAGCGCTCCGGATAGAATAGAGAGAAATGACAACGAGAAGATAGACTGATAAAAATTTCCAACATAGGAAAGAATTTAAAGGATGAAAGGATATGAGGAACACGGATAGCTTGAACTGAATTCACCGAAAAAGATGACAAGATTGAACAAAGATGAACACGAAGCTCCTGAGAACCTTCACAATGAATCACCGGCTACAAAAGGGAGAAGATATAGCGGAAGCATCACTGAATATAAAGGCACTAGGATGATGACCCGAACATTGAAGAAAAGGGCGGGAGGGCGGGGAAAAACAAAGACAACTTGGGACGGATGAGATGAACTCTGGAATAAGAAAAGAGAGCTTGATCTTGCAAAATTGCAGAGGATTCCATTCACTTGGAGAAAAACACACCGGTTGGAAAAGAATTGATATGACAACTCCGGTTGACAAAATTGATAAGACAATTGATTGAGCAAAAGGATTAGCATTCTCACATAAAAATATGAGAACACAGATTAGGAAAGATCTGAAATCACCATTGACATCGAAGCAACTTAAATTACCATATTCTAACAAAACAAAGGATGCGGCTTACTAAACAAGCCAGAACAAACTCATGTGAAAGATTTCGTTCGATATTTTCGTGGACAAGATCGCACGGGCTCGATTTTACAGTAGCCATCAAGTGCAAGGCAGTGCACCCGACATACGAAGCGCCCCCGAGTCGTAGCAAGCTACAAGGACTCTTTAAGACACAACGTGTACTGCTGTAAGTCGACCGTGAACAAACGAATCCACTAGATGTCGAACCCCAACCTAACATCATGCATTTGTTGGATGGTTGTCCTATAAGCAACTACTTGAATTCCCACCTAAGAATTCCCGAAATATCTGGTCATGCAATCTGGTACACGGATACAAGGAGTAATATCACACAACTCCTATACTAACCTGTCACCTGTATCACATCCGTCAACACACGACCAGAATCTCGGACCTTCATCTACTACAGACCCTCATGATCACAACGATAAAAAGTATGGCAGTACTCCCGAACAATCTGCGCCAGTATTGGGGACATCGGGGTTATCTCGCCACTACTAGTATTGAAGCAATTACGAACATCCTTCCTCCTGAGATACTAAGAAATCTGAATGATAACGATGTGCTCAAGAATCCCCTGGAGCTCAACTCCCCGGAAGAAAATCAAGTCAGACAGGAGGCACAAAGACAGAACTCCGTCACATCGGCATCATATAGATCTCAAAAATATCCGCGTGATCCTAAAAAAATTTGAGTGAGAAGAGGAGTAGAATTAATTATTACGTCAAGATTCCTCACCAGAGCATACAAGAGGAGAAAAAAGAATCCTACTCTCCGATATATAACTAGACTCAAAGCAGTTTTTTAACTAGACTCGACTGTGCCAAGTTCGATCAATCAAGGGGGCTCCTAGGTCGGTACTGGTCTGATACCAACTTGTCACGCCCAAGATGCGACCCTATCCTCAATTTGGCACGAAGGCCTCGTCAGGGATAGAAGCGCATCTCGTCGTGTCGCAAGAATGGATATCGTTACAAGTACATGTACTGAAAAGAAGAGAGAGATATATAGAATTGGCTTAGACTCGCCACAAGATACATGAGAGTCACAGCAGTACATTACATATTCATAAAGAGTAAGAGCAGGGTCCGACTACGGACGAAAACAAACGAGAAAAGAAGAATGACATCCATCCTTGATATCCCAGGATGCCGGCCTGGAACCCATCCTAGATTGATGAAGAAGAAGAAGAAGAAGAAGAAGCAACTCCAAATGAACAATCAACGCGCTCGCGTCAAGTACCCGTTACCTGTACCTGCAACTGGTGTTGTAGTAATCTGTGAGCCACAGGGGACTCAGCAATCTTATTTCCAAAGGTATCAAGACTAGCAAAGCTTATTAGGTGAGGTATGGTTAAGTGGTGAGGTTGCAGCAACGGCTAAGCATTTATTTGGTGGCTACACTTACGAGTACAAGAATAAAGAGGGGGATGATCTACGCATGACGGACGTGAACTACCGATGATCAAATGAATGATCCTGAACACCTACCTACGTCAGACATAACCCCACCGTGTCCTAGATCGGAGAAGGAACTCACGAAAGAGACAGTCACGGTTATGTACATGGTTGGCATGTTTTAATTAAGTATCTTCAAGTTATCTAGAACCAGTGTTAAACAAAGTTTCCACGTTGCCACATAACCGCGGGAACGGCTTTCCGAAAGATTTAACCATGCAGGGGTGCTCCAACTAGTCCATCACAAATTACCACAAGCCTCATAGAAATCATCAATCACGAAGCTCGCGATCTCGTCGGATTCCCTAGTGGAAAACCTCAACTCTAAGATTACCCAAAGCATCTCCGGAATCCCGATGCATAAGATATCTCGTCAAAGGTAAAACTAATCCAGCAAGGCCGCCCGACGTGTCGACGATCCCGATAGGAGCCGCGTATCTCGTTCTCAGGACAGGACGGATGGAACTAGCTACGAGTGCCAAACCTCGAGTTTCCTCGCGGTGGGCCCGCAGGCAGACCGTTTGGGACCAACACCATCAGCACTGCCCCCCCCCTATTTATGTAAAATTACTCCTCGGGTATCGCTAACTCCCTATGCATTTCAGTGTTAACAAAATTATTATGTTGGGAAAATGTCGAACCAATGTTGGGCCTTGCCAGACCAGCTTTAATCTAAAACGAATTATCAAGGGGGTCCCCATAACAACCCCGATCGTGTTAGGAGCACTCAATTATGGAACATAACACCGGTAGCCGAGAACTAAGGGGGCAAAGGTGGAACAAAACACCAGGCTAGAAAGGCCGAGCCATCCACCTTTTACCAAGTATATAGGTGCATTAAATTAATTGCAATTAATATGGTGATATAACAAGGAACCCATGTTTTCACATGGAAGCAACTACACCTGCAACTAGCAACGCTAACAACATGGTTAAGCAAGCAGTAACATAGCCAATAAGTGGTTTGCTAGGTTGAACAGGTTGAAGGTTTTCATGGCATTGTTGAGAGGCTGATATTTAACATGTGGTAGGCAAAGATACATATTCGATAGAAACGGTAATGCTAGCATGGCAATGATAGTAATGGTATCTGGGGAAATGGTCATCTTGCCTGAGATCCCGCTTGGAAGAAGAATGACTCTGTGAACCAGACGAACCGATGTAGTCGAACGGGTCCTCACAATCCGACACGCTGCGGAACTCTATCGAGACAAAGCAAACCAGAAACACAAATCAACACATGGAATTCACCACACGATGCACAACACATATGATGCATGAGCAGCTGAATACATGCAAGTCACGGCATGACAATTCACACAATCAAACATACAACCAGCAAGAGGAAATGAAACTACACGAGATTCTAAGCAAGTTTCATGTAGGACACGATCAAATCGGAGCTACGGTTCAACAACTACGAGCAAAACAAGAAATCACTACAATGTGCCAAAATCAGCCACATAGCATTTTCTACACCCCACAACTACGAGCTACTCAACTCAAATATAATCAACCAAGGCATGACACGAAAGAGGGCAAGAAGCACTACAACAAACAACTAACAACAACTAGCATGGCATCAAGGATCACTAGGAAAAGAAGTCACAAAATGACATCTCACACACTATTTCAGACTTAGTGAAAATAACACTTCATGAAAGTGCAGTTTTCGATCTGAAGCCATATTGACAGCAGCAAAACCAATAACTACAGGACTCCAAATGGCATGAAAATTCATAGCATGCTAGAGAATCACAAGGTCTACAACTTAATCCATTGGACCAACCTCAAAAGAGCTACAGATCAAAAGATAGAAGCAAGACAAGACAGCAACAAAATATAACAGATTCCAGACTTAGAAATATTTCAACACCTCCAATTCAGCACTATTTCTAGCAACTTGAGAGCAAGGAAACCACACCTAAACATGCATTTCTATTGCAACCAAAAATACCAGGGGCTAGTCTAAACACCCAAGAGCAACTCTCTAGTTGACACCTCCTTCAAACGAAGCACGGAATAAATCCTACAAAACAGACAAGAGGGCAACATGGCAAAATATCGCGCGAACTAACTTTCTCAAAAGCTAAAACTAATTGCACAGAAAAATCCTATGGATTTATCTACCACGAAAACATATAAAATATGTGGGGTTGCACAACAAAAATATTGCCACACGTAAATGCGCGATAATATCCTAAACACGGAAAATAAACTAGCGGCACATCCCTACGCGCAAAAATACCAACGATCGCTCTAATATACATGGCAAAGGGGTTCCTAGAACATGGGCATTTATACTACGGCATCCGAGCAATTCGAACACGCACGGAAAATAAACTACGGGGCGGATCCTATTGGAACAGCATGTAAATCTATGCATATGGCGCCTCAAACTACGTCAAACAATTATGCATGTTGCAAAAACATAATCTACGTGCAAAACTACACGAAATCCATATGCTACATGTCGCGATCCGATACACGGATTAAAAGATACGGGCGTTCTAATATTTAGCTAAATCCTGAAATTATCTAAACCGAAAAACAAATCCTATAATAGCTACTGGGCCGAAACTGAGGCGTAAAATAACTAAGGGGCGCCTATGCGTAATATAAAGGGGCCGGGGGATCTCACCTCGATTGGGCCTCTTGGCCGGCCGGGGAAGGAGCTGGCCGAAGGAGCTGCCTCCTGGCGCTGGGACGCTCTGGGCCGGGGCGAGGCCTGGGCCGGCACGGAGGCGGGGCGCGAGGCAGCCTGGACCCACTCGGCGGTCGGTGGGGAGGCCGATGGCCTGGGCCGGCTGGAGGCGCTCTGGGCCCCAGCGGGGGAAGGCCTGGGGCGCTCGGGTTGCTCGTCCCCTTCTCGTGCTCCTCGTCGTGCCCGAGGGCACGGGGCCTGGCGGCTGCCGCTGCTTGGGAGGCGGCCGAGGTCAGGCGGCGCTGGGGTGGCCTTGGCCTGAACTAGAACGGCCCTGACGGCAGCGCTGCTAGGGCAGAGCGGCGACAAGGGGAGAGGCGGGGCTGTGGCGAGCTCGGCATAGGAGGTCGAGGATGCTCGGGGCAGGGAATAGCACGGGCGGCCGGATCTGGTGAATGGAGCTCCGGCGGCTGCGGCTCCGGTGGCTCCGGCGGCGACCCGGACACCGACGGGAGGCGACGCGACGGGGTTGATACGCTTGCACGACGGCGGCTCGCTCGGGAAGAAGAGCTGGGAGGCAGGGAGGCGCTCGGGAGGTGTTGCGGCGGCAGCGGGGCGATCCGGGCCCGGGCGGGCCGGATCTGGGCTCGCGGGCCCGGCGGCTGCGCAGAGGAGGGAGGGAGGAGAGAGTGTGGGTTAGGGTTTTTGGGTAGGTGCGCGGATCCCGAGGCAGAGGGGGTTGGCTGTCCAAAAATACACACGGGGACTATATGTAGACGAACGGGGGGCTAGGTTTAGCGAAATTTCGTCCCGGATCCAACCGTGCGGTCGGATTCGGACGATTCCGAACGTGGGAACGGTTACGAGGCCGTGTACAGTGGATATCCGGAGACGAGAAGGAGAACGGGCGGCGCGGGAACGAATTTTAAAACACCGACAGACGTCCGACGGTAGACCGAATACGGTGCCGCTACGGTCGACCGTTCGGGTACTAGACGGACTCCGATCGCGACGAAATTCGACAGGCGGCCTAGCTATATCTAATTACGACCACATGCCAACTTTCACCCCGATCAGAGAAAGTTCTACGCACACTTTTAAAACAGGGTTTTGACGATGCCGCGGGCGCGTGCGTGTGTGGTCGGGCTCAGAACGGACAACGGCGAGAACCGGCAACTAACAACGGATGCAAGTTTTTAAAACTGGCGGCAACGGGATACCGATGCAATGTAGATGATACGCATGATGCGATGATGATGCAACAAATTAAAATAACCACACGACAAAAACGGAATGATGGGGTTATAGTCCTAGGGTAGGGTCATAGGCCTGCCCTGTAGGTCCTACCCAAGGACTACCCCTCATAAGGGACAAGGCCCTTAGTCAGTTCCGACTGAACTAAGGAGTTCCCATCATCCAGTCGGTAACAGATCCTCGACCATCCAGTCGGAGACGAGCATTCGGAGAATATCAAACTAACCGACTGGATTCCACTCTGTGCATCGTAACCCCCTTGGAGGGAAACGGTCATACGTTTCCATGTGCCTTTATTAGCATTTACGACATACGTTACCTGTAACATAGGCATTTATTCGCCACTACTCCACCCCTGTGCACCGAACCGTTGTGGAGGGCAGCGCACTCTATATAAGCCACCCTCCCCCACTGGTGCAGGGGTTAGCAAATCACTGTATTCTATATTCCACTCGACAACAAGCTCCCAGAGCACTGAGACGTAGGGCTATTACCTCCACCGCAGAGGGGCCTGAACTCATACAACCTCGCCGTAGCTAAGGCTCTGCCCATCCTTTCGTACCCTACACATCTACTGTTAGACTTATACCCACGACTGTTGGCGCCCACCGTGGGGCAGGCGTCTAAGCGACTTCCGACGAGTTTGCGACTACATCGTTTCGTCATGTCGTCCGGTGGAGATTCGAGCATGGGTCACGAGATCCTCTTCGGCGCTCTCTCCTTCATCGTCGACGATTCGGCATGGCTTCGGGACGCCCCTCTCGACGTCGAGGCGCTTCCCCGCCGCGGGGCTACGCACTTCCGTGCCGGTGCCCGTGGCATTCTTCTTTTCCAGCAGTCGGCTCCGGTGTCGACCTACACCGCCATCACGCGCCGCAACAAGCGGTCCCGCCGTCCGTGGCTCCAGCGTTGGGTGCAACACGCCCAGGTGCGCCAGAACGCGTCTTCACAAGTGGCGGTCCTAGAGTCGGTTGTGGTTGCCCCACCGTCCCAGCGCTCGGACTCGGTTCCGATTGAGTTTCCTTCCGAGTACGTGGGTCACGGGCCTGCAGCAGAAGTACACATGGGTCGCGGATCAAGCTGGCCCGAACGAGCACGAGATCGGCGAAACATCCGGCGCTCGCTGTCCACCTCGCCATTCTGCCAGTCGGCACACTCGGCGGAGCAACGTGGAGTTGTTCCGCACACCCATCCTCAACTTAGCTGCGGCTACCAAGATAGTCGATTCCCTTCAGCCGACTGATTCAGAGGCTGGCAGGGGGATCGAGCAAATCCGCGCCCTGTTGCACATGGCGCAGCAGCAAAATTCGGCGGTCTCCCAGTCGCACAACAGGATCCACAATAGTTCTGTTCACAGCCCTCGTTCTCATCAGCGACACAGGGGAGGCGGCCGCTCCATAAATCCCGAAGATCGTCGCCGTTCACGCACCCCTCCGCGGGGTGGGCCCTATGGGCCCTGACATCATGATGATCGGCATTCAGTCGGTGACACTTAAGACCCAAGGCCCGACGCGAGAGGGCATATCACCCAGCGGAGGGTCGACAGGGGCCGAGCCCACCGCGATGGTTACGATATTGACCGTCCGAATGGAAGCAGGACCATCGTTTCTGGTCCCGAGTGTTTCAGTTGAGCAATCCGTTCGGCTGACATCCCTCCCAACTTCCGATTGGCGACGGGGATCAGCAAGTTTACACGAGAGTCCAAGCCAGAAACGTGGTTGGATGATTACCGAGTGGCAGTCCAGATCGGAGGGGGGACGACCACGTCGCCATGAAGCACCTTCCTCTGATGCTCGACGGCTCGGCGCGTGCGTGGCTGAACCAGTTGGCCCCCTCAAGCATCTACATCTGGGCAGATCTGGCCCGAGTGTTCATCAGGACCTTCGAGGGGACGTGCAAGCGCCCTGCTGGCCTTGTGGAGCTCCAGCACTGTGTCCAGAAGCAGAATGAGCCCCTGCGCAATTTCATTCAGCGTTGGACGACCCTCTACCACACGGTGGAGAACGTCACAGAGCATCAAGCAGTTTGCGCCTTCAAGGCAGGCGTGCGGTACAGGGATCTGTACCTGAAGTTCGGCTGAACAGGCGACATCTCCATGAGCAAGATGATGGAGATAGCGGCACGCTATGTAAATGGTGAAGAATAGGACCGCATCCGAAGCGGCAAGCACAAAACAGTCGCCGGCGGAGATGGGAGTAACACTCGGAAGCAGAAGCAAAAAGCTCCGTCCACTCTGCAGGCAGAAGCTGCAGCTGTTACCAACGCCAAGTTCAAAGGCAAGGGGAAGGCTCAGTTCACCCCCAAGAAGAAGCAGTTCAACAATCCCATCCTGGACCAGCCATGTATGATTCATACGAAGATGGATGAAGAGGGCAACGCCATATATCCGAGGCATACCACTCGGCAATGTCGCCTCCTGATCCAGGGGTTCGGCGAAGGGCAACCAAGTGAAAAGGATAATGAACAGGATGAGGAGGATAAGGAGGATCCGTTCCCCAAGTCCATGCAACAGTGATGATTTTTGCTGACGTTGAGAGCAAGAGTCGACTGAAGCTGGTGAACAGGGAGGTGAACATGGCCACCCCTACCAACCCCAAGTTCCTCAAATGGTCTCAGACTGCGATCACCTTTGACCAGTCGGATCATCCAGCACACGTACCCACCCCAGGGAGACAGGCTCTAGTCGTCGATCCGGTGATAGAAGGAGTCCGACTGCGCAAAGTCCTCATGGACGGCGGCAATGGCTTGAACATCATGTACGCCGACACTCTCAAGGGGATGGGCATTCCGATGTCCAAACTCAGCGAGAGCAGCATGCAGTTCCATGGAGTCATCCTTGGACGAAAGGCCAAGTCACTCGGCCAGATCGCGTTGGACGTCGTTTAAGGCTCCGACAAGAACTTCCGCAAGGAAAAGCTGACGTTCGAGGTGGTGGACTTCCAGAACGCTTACCATGCAAATCTGGGCCGCCCGGCGTATGCACATTTCATGGCCCGTCCATGTTACGTATACCTGAAGCTGAAGATGCCAGGCCCGAAAGGTGTGATCACCATCACAGGCAATCGACAGCGGGCTGAGGAGTGTCTGCAGTAGGGATCAAGAATCGCAGACCAGCAGATGGCCGTCCTCGAGCTTGACGAGTACAAGAAAACAGTCGACCCCGCTGACTTGATGTGTTCGAAGAAGCCAGCTTCGGAGTCCGCATTCCAGTCGGCGGGAGAGACGAAGAAGGTCAGCATCCACCCGACGGACGACACTGCTGCCCCGACGAACATTTCCACCACCGTCGATCCTAAATAGGAAGCCGAGCTCACCCAATTCCTCTGTGAGAACTGGGACATCTTCGCATGGAAACCCTCTGACATGCCAGGTGTACCCAGGGAATTGGCTGAGCACCGACTGCATGTGGATCCCACCGCTCGGCCTGTCCGAGAACGCCTGCGTCGGTCCGCCGCGCACAAGAGGAAGGCAATCGGGGAAGAGGTGGCCAAACTTTTGGCAGCCAACTTCATTCGCGAGGTTCACCACTCCGATTGGCTCGCTAATGTTGTCATGGTGCCCAAGAAGGACAAGTCGCTCCGAATGTGCATCGACTTCAAGCATCTCAATAAGGTCTGCCCGAAAGACCATTTTTCGCTCCCCCGCATCGATCAAATTGTCGATTCGACTGCGGGTTGCGAGCGTTTGTCATTTCTTGATGCCTACTCGGGCTATCATCAGATCCGTCTATATGGCCCCGATGAATTAAAAACAGCCTTCATCACCCATTCGAGTGCTTCTGCTGCATCACTATGCCATTTGGTTTGAAGAATGCAGGAGCAACCTTTATGCGCATGATCCAAAAATGCCTTCTCGACCAGATCGGTCGGAATGTCGAGGCGTATATGGATGATATCGTAGTCAAGTCACGCAAAGGTTTCGACCTGCTGACTGACTTGGCAGAAACATTCGCCAACCTTCGTAGGTACGATATCAAGCTCAACCCCGCCAAGTGTTCGTTCGGCGTTCCCAGCGGAAAGTTACTCGGTTTCTTCGTTTCCGAACGAGGGATCGATGTCAACCCCGAAAAGATCAGGACCATCGTCCGAATGGAGAGGCCGGTCAGAATACACGATGTTCAACGGCTCACAGGTTGCCTAGCGGCTTTGAGCAGGTTTATCAGTCGACTCGGCGAGAAAGCACTTCCTGTGTACCGACTCATGAAGAAATGAGATACTTTCGAGTGGACAGATGAAGCCCAAGTTGCATTCGACGACCTCAAAGTCCTACTTTCCACCCAGCCGGTTCTTACTGCTCCGCTCAGTAAAGAGCCCCTTCTTCTGTATATCGCGGCTACAAATCAAGTCGTCAGCATTGTTCTTACAGTTGAACGAGAAGAAGAAGGCAAAGCATACAAAGTTCAGCGGCCAGTGTATTACGTCTCTCAAGTCCTGACTCCTTCCAAGCAGAGGTATCCCCACTATCAAAAACTTATCTACGGGATTTACATGACTGCGAAGAAGGTGGCTTATTATTTCCAAGACCACTCGGTGTCTGTCGTTTCTGATGCTCCGTTGTCGGAAATCCTCCACAATCGGGATGCATCGGGCCGAGTGGCGAAGTGGGCAATGGAGATGTTGTACTGCGATATCAAGTTCGAGGCCAAGAAAGCTATAAAGTCTCAAGCTCTGGCTGACTTCATAGCAGAATGGGTAGAACAACAGCAATTGACCGACATCTACTCGGCTCATTGGACAATGTTCTTCGATGGGTCCAAGATGTTGAATGGCTCCGGCGCTGCCGTTGTGATCGTATCGCCAGAGGGCGACAAACTCAAGTATGTGCTGCAAATACACTTTGATTCCTCCAACAATGAGGCAGAGTATGAAGCTCTCCTTTATGGACTGCGCATGGCCATCACACTCGGCGTCCGTCGCCTGATGGTCTATGGCGATTCGGATTTAGTGGTTAATCAAGTGATGAAAGAGTGGGACGTCAGGAACCCCACCATGACCACATACTGCAATGCAGTGAGGAAGCTCGAGAAGAAGTTTGAAGGTCTAGAACTCCACCACGTTCCGCGAATGAAGAACCAAGCAGCTGATGAGTTGGCAAAACTCGGATCCACTCGGAGACCAGTCCCGAGTGACGTCTGCCTCGAGCACCTCCACCTTCCCTCAGTTAAAGAAGATCCTTTCACAGAGGAACCAGTACAACCAAAGAGCTTGACAGATCTGACTGAAGTCGACGTACCTGCTGTGGTTGATCTGATCATGGAGATTCTTGCTGTCATCCCCGATTGGACTGTGCCGATCATTGCATATATCCCGAGGCAGGAGTTACCAGAAGACAAAGTCCAGGCCAGGCAGATAGTCCGCAGGTCGAAGTCGTTCACTGTCATTGATGGCCAGTTGTACAAGGAAAGCGTTTCAGGCGTTCTTCAATGATGCATCTCCCCAGAGGAGGGACAGTTGATCCTGGAAGAAATTCACTCGGGAACCTGCGGTCATCATGCCTCTTCAAGAGCAATCATCGCCAAAGCATTCAGAGCTGGCTTCTTCTGGCTACAGGCAAACGAAATGGCTAAAGATATGGTCGACCGATGTGAAGGCTGTAAGTTCTACTCCAACAAGTCCCACAAGCCAACATCTGCGTTGAAGACAATCCCTCTTGTGTGGCCGTTTGCAGTATGGGGATTAGATACAGTCGGTCCATTCAGGACAGGCCAAGGAGGATACACACATCTGTTGGTGGCAATCGACAAGTTCACAAAATGGATTGAAGCCAAGCCCATCAAGAAGCTCAACGCCCTAACAGCCATCAAGTTTGTCAGGGGCATCATCTCCAGATTCGGGGTACCTCACAGCATAATCACGGACAACGGGACAAACTTTGACTCGGACAGATTCAAAGGTTTCTGTGCAAGCCAAGCTATCCGAGTGGATTTTGCATCTGTGGCGCATCCTCAAACAAACGGACAAGTAGAGCGGGCGAATGGACTTATTCTACAAGGTTTGAAGCCCCAACTCCTGCGAGAGGTGGGACATGCCACTGGCGCATGGATCACCGAGCTATCTTCAGTGCTTTGGGCTCTCCGCACAACCCCGAATAGATCTACAGGGCGATCACCGTTCTTCCTCGTTTACGGAGCATAAGCGGTCCTTCCGAGTGACTTGCTCCACAATGCTCCACGAGTCGAACTCTTCTCCGAAGCTGAAGCACAACAAGCAAGGCAAGACGGAGTGGACCTTCTAGAGGAGGAGCGCGAGATGGCACTGACTCGCTCAACCATTTATCAGCAAGATCTGCGGCGTTTTCACGCGCGACACGTCAGGAGTCGTACATTCCAAGCAGGCGACCTGGTGCTCCGAGTGGATCAGCAAAGACCTCACAAGTTGGCTCCCGCCTGGGAAGGACCCTTCATCATCTCCAAGGTGCTGAACAATGGAGCATACAGACTCTACAACATCGACAGGGAAACAGATGAGCCGCGAGCATGGAACAGAGATCTCCTGAAGCGCTTCTACACGTGACCGTCGACTGAAGCTATGTAAAGAACAAGTATTGGTGAAATAATACAAAGCAGATTGTTTTTGCAGATTCAAAATTCTTCCGCGGTCGCAGACTCCGGTCTCAAAAAAAAACTTCGCTGCGATCAAGAATCGCCTAAGTACTGACTTTCTCCGAGTGTGCACTAAACGTCGCACTCGGGGACTTAGCTGCGATCAAGAATCGCCTAAGTACTGACTTTCTCCGAGTGTGCACTAAAGGTCGCACTCGGGGACTTAGCTGCGATCAAGAATCGCCTAAGTATTGACTTTCTCCGAGTGTGCACTAAACATCGCACTCGGGGACTTAACTGCGATCAAGAATCGCCTAAGTACTAACTTTCTCCGAGTGTGCACTAAACGTCGCACTCGGGGACTTAGCTGCGATCCAGAACCGCCTAAGTACAAACTTTCTCCGAGTGTGCACTAAACGTCGCACTCGGGGACTTAGCTGCGATCAAGAATCGCCTAAGTACTGACTTTCTCCGAGTGTGCACTAAACGTCGCACTCGGGGACTTAGCTGCGATCCAGAATCGCCTAAGTACAAACTTTCTCCAAGTGTGCACTAAACCTCGCACTCGGGGACTTAGCTGCAATCAAGAATCACCTAAGTACTGACTTTCTCCGAGTGTGCACTAAACGTCGCACTCGGGGACTTAGCTGTGATCAACAATCGCCTAAGTACTAACTTTCTCCGTGTGTGCACTAAACGTCGCACTCGGGGACTTAGCTGCGATCAAGAATCGCCTAAGTACTAACTTTCTCCGAGTGTGCACTAAACGTCGCACTCGGGGACTTAGCTGCGATCAAGAATCACCTAAGTACTAACTTTCTGTGAGTGTGCACTAAACGTCGCACTCGGGGACTTAGCTGTGATCAAGAATCGCCTAAGTACTAACTTTCTCCGAGTGTGCACTAAACGTCACACTCGGGGACTTAGCTGCGATCAAGAATCGCCTAAGTACTAACTTTCTCCGAGTGTGCACTAAACGTCGCACTTAGGGACTTAGCTGCGATCAAGAATCGCCTAAGTACTAACTTTCTCCGAGTGTGCACTAAACGTCGCACTCGGAGACTTAGCTGCGATCAAGAATCGCCTAAGTACAAATTTTCTCCGAGCGTGCACTAACCGTCGCACTCGAGGACTTAACTGTGACCAAGAATCGCTTAAATGAGAAAGCTTCCTTCGATTGTATCCTACAGATACACTCGGGGACTCAGCAGACCCTCATTGAGGCTCATGTGGATGTCAAGACCACTGACAATTACATGAGTAGCAGACCCTCATTGAGGCTCATGTGGATGTCAAGACAACTGACAATTACATGAGTAGCAGAACCTCATTGAGGCTCATGTAGATGTCAAGACCACTGACAATTACATGAGTAACAGCCCGTTCCGAGTACGACCTTACAGCCGCACTCGAAGACTTAGCAGCGATCATGAATCACCTAAGTACTCTATTGCCTTCGAGTGTATCCTGCAGGTTCACTCGGGAACTCAGCAGACCCTCAGCGAGGCTCATGCAGATGTCCAGACAACTGACAATTACATGCTCCGCATGTTTGCCATTGGCTTCACCAAGAAACGCCAAACAAAAACACGAGCCAAATTCGTATCAGCAACTCTTTGGCAAAAGAAGAGCAAACGGTTCGATTCAACTTCAAAGTTCACCTAAGGATAGTTGGCTCGGTGTCGATCAAGCTTATCCACACCGAGCCAAGAATGTGACGACCAACAGCAGTGGCCAAAGTTTATTTACAATCAACACTCGGCATACCGAGGTAAAAGTTTTCTCAAGCGTCGTCAGGACTAGTGATGGGACTGGCGGGCTCTACGAACGTTTCGAGGTCGATCCCGTCGGCGATGCGGGTGGCGCTCTCAAGGAAGGTCTCCATGAAGTCTTCGAATCGAAGCTTTTTCGTGTTCACGACCTCCAACGCCTTCAGCTTCTCTTCGCGCACCTCCTTGCAATGCACTCGGACCAGAGACAGAGCGACGTCCGCACCACAGCGAGCCGCAGACTTCTTCCATGACTGCACTCGGTTCGGGACCTCCTCCAGCCGACTCATCAAGCCTTCCATCTCGTGCCGAGACTCGTCTTCAGGCCAAAGCTCCTTGTAGATTCAGCCGACGACTTCTCTCAGTCGACCGATGAAAGGTCCAACTTTGCCCAGCCGAATGTGCGCTCGGAGCAGATCTCGATTGGCGTCCTCGCCGAGTGGAATGTTCTCAAGCATCGACCGTTCAACGTCAGCTGTTTCAACCTCAGCGTCCATGCAAAAATCTAGAAAGACGGGACGACCAAACAGTCAGCGCAGAATGAAATGCACGGTCCACAAGCACTCGGAAAAACAAGACTTACCACCCAGAAGCTCTATCATCTTCCGGGCCCAATCACTGACGTAATTTTCTTGTGCTATGCACCGCCTGTTCAGCATCTTCATCTGCCCCATCAGCTCCGTCCTTTGTTTCCCCATTTTCTCCACCTCAGCAGTCAAAGCCTTGTTCGCCTCACGGGCCTGCTCCAACGACTTTTCTCGTTCCGCCAGAACATCCTTCATACCAGCCATTGCAACCAATGCTGCATCCAGTTCACCAGCAAACTGAACCTTTTCAGCCCTAACAGTCTCGTACGTTGTCCCCATCTCGCAAGTTTTTTGCCAGTCAGCACCAAGAGACGGTCAGACAAATTCAACAATAAAAAATCTAAGTTCTTCAGACCCCTGCAGACGCAAGCAGTCGACAGCGGTCTCGGGGACTACACCCAGTGGGTTCACTAAGAGTGACCCCACTGGCATGAAACTCAAACAGGTCCGCCCTATTGAGCTACATGACAACACCTAAGCCTATGAGGCTACTACTACCCGACCTGAGCAAAATTACTCTCGGGGACTCATTCAGTAGGTGCACTCCGAGTGCCCCAACTATCAGCATTCGAACAGATTAATTTTTGATCTCCTCAAGTCAAAGAAAATGTGTATAAAGACAACTGCCAGTGCAAGCACTCGACAGAAGTCTCGGGGACTACACCCACTGGGTTCACTAAGAGTGAACCCATTGCAAAAATCTTACGATATCCGAGCACACCCAGTGGGTTACAAGAGAAAAGTAAGTACTTACTAGCCCACTTACTCGGATATCGTCTCGCAGTTCCAAACTTCGCTGGTACAGGGACGCGATGGAGTCGTACGCCTTCTTGGCCTCTCCCGCCATCAGCTCCGCCTGCAACATGGCCCCCTTGGCCGCTCCCACCTGATCCTCCGGGAGGCGCTGGACGTTGTACTCGACAGTCGACGGGCCTGGGCCTGGCATCGTTGGAGGCTCCTTGGGCATCCCAAGGCCCACTCCAGTCAATTCAGCAGCAACCAGCGCCGTTTCAGTCGATGGCATCGCCTCAGTCGGTGGCACGTCCGCGGCGAGACCAATAACTGGCAGAACATCCTCAAGGACAGGCACCGCAGCTTGCTCAGACCTCCCCTGGTCACCCTCATCCACATAAATAGCCCCTGAGGGAGACCTGACCGAATGGCGTGAGATCACAGGAAAAAAGGCAAGACCGAAGACAGAATTCGCGATGCAATAATGTAAACTTTCGGATTCGCTATGACGCACCTGGCTAGGACGAGACAACATTATCCATGTCCATGGGATCATCCCCCTGGCCTGCCGGTGAGGTGGCAGAGGTAGCAACTCTGTCGAGTGAAATTCATTCGACCAATAAACAAGAGTTCAATCGAATATCGGAAGAAGTTAGAAGAACAGTGCACTTACGTTGAGGTGACGGGAACGATGACCCTCATCCGCGGCAAAGCCTTCCGAGGTTTAGATCCGCTCGGTTTGGCCACCTTGGAAGGCTGACCCGCAGGCTCAGCAGCAGCGTCCCTGGTCCTCTTGATGCTCCGAGCACTCGGAACCACGGGAACAGTTGGCGGGGCGCTCGGGACAGTAGGAGCGGTTGGCGGAGCACTCGAGGATGCTGGAGGGGCCGAGGGAGCCGCAGGTTCATGTCGGCGTTTGGTTCGAAGCTTTGGTGGCGGAGGTGGCGAGCTCTGCTCTTCGTCTTCCTCCTCCTCTTCCCCAGACTCCTTCTCCGTCTCCCCACTGTCGGAGACGTACTCGACGCTCTCCACGCTGCCCTCCTGGCTGCCCTCCTCCTCCTCCTCGGCCGGGCTCCCGTTCGAGACAAGAGAGAACCAATTGGTCCACTTTTGCATAAAATACAGTCGGCGACATCAGACGTCAGACAGTGATTCAAGAAAGCGATAAATCTAAGACAGTTATGTGCACTCGACAAGTTGTACTCACCTCGTTCGGAGGAGGGTTGTCCGCGCAGAAAGCCCTCACTCGCCGGGACCCTCTGGGGTTCTCGCAGGCGCCTGTGATCTGGAGCACCCACGACGCCACCGTCTCCCCGGTCACGCACTCGACGTTGGTCCGAGTGGAGTCTTCGGGCCCCGTGTAGTGCCACATGGCGTGGTCTCGGGCCTGCAGTGGTTGGATGCGCCGGCCGAGGAAAACCTCCAGCAAATCTATGCCGGTGAATCCCCTTTTGACAACTTCTACGAGTGCGTCGACCAGAGGCTGGATATGGATCTTCTCCGCCTTCGTGAGCGCGAGCTGCTTAGGCGGAGCTGGTCGATCTAAGCTAAAAGGAGGCAACCCTGTCGTGGCATTCGGGCAAGCAACGTCCTGGCAGTAGAACCATGTCGACTGCCAGTTCCTAACCGATTCACTCAGCTGAAGAGCGGGATAACTACTTTTGCTCTTCTTTTGGAAGCCTAAGACTCCGCAGAGCTGGAGAAGGTGGGTCTTATCATCCGACTGATTAAGTCGTTTGATAGTTTGGGATCTAGCAGAGAAGATATGTTTGAAAAGCCCCCAATGGGGAGGACAGCCGATGAAGCACTCGCACAAGACTACGAAAGCAGAAAGATGAGCTATGGCATTCGGGGGAAAGTGGTGGAGCTGCGCCCCGAAGTGGTTCATTATGCCTTTGAAGAAAGGATGCGGGGGCAGGGAGAAACCTCGATGCACGTGGCTGAGCAGCATGACGCACTCCCCCTCCCGGGGTGCCGGCTCGGTCTCACGCTCCGCCGGCAACCTCCACGACTTGTGCGCGATCATCCCGTGCTCCACCAGCTCCAGCAGGTCCTCCTCCGTCACCGTGGAGGGGAGGAAGTCCCCCTGGATCCACCCCGCCGGTAGTGTTCACTGCCTCCGCTGAGCAGCAGCCGCCGCCTTCCCCCTCTTCTTCCGCGCCTCTAGCTTGCTAGTCTGCCCCTTTGTCATGGCGGAAGCTGCGGATTCGCGAGGGAGAAGGAGAAGTAAGAAGCTTGGCGTGCGTGGAGAATGGCAAGGGAGGCGGAGCAAAGGCAAGATATCCGGCGAGCGTAACGAAAAAACCCTCGACGCTTAGGTTTAAGTAAGGTTCCGACTGGGTCGCTGGCAAGTGGCCCCGAAATCTTACCCCCCGACCGGCCACGGCGATATCAGTGGAGAAGATGAAGGCGCGGGATTCGAGGCGTCAGGCACTACTCGAGCGCGATGCCGTCATCCCCGCTGAGCGCACGGTAACCGAAATTTGAGGATCCCGGAAAATCCGCCGCTGTCAGTTGACCGGTTACGTCAGAAGATACCATGGAAGCACTCGGTTTCCGACAGTTTATTTCACAAATACTTCCACTCGGATCGTTGGTCAGAAAAGATAAAATGGATCGCCGCAAGCAACGCCAAAGTCATATCCGTACCAGTCGGATCCAAACTTCAAGCATCGCTTCGTCATTCCAACCCAATCCATTCGGGGACTAATGATGGGGTTATAGTCCTAGGGTAGGGTCATAGGCCTGCCCTGTAGGTCCTACCCAAGGACTACCCCACATAAGGGACAAGGCCCTTAGTCAGTTCCAACTGAACTAAGGAGTTCCCATCATCCAGTCGGTAACAGATCCTCGACCATCCAGTCGGAGACGAGCATTCGGAGAATATCAAACTAACCGACTGGATTCCACTCTATGCATCGTAACCCCCTTGGAGGGAAACGGTCATATGTTTCCATGTGCCTTTATCAGCATTTAAGACATACGTTACCTATAACGTAGGCATTTATTCGCCACTACTCCACCCCTGTGCACCGAACCGTTGTGGAGGGCAGCGCACTCTATATAAGCCACCCTCCCCCGCTGGTGCAGGGGTTACCAAATCACTGTATTCTATATTCCACTCGACAGCAAGCTCCCAGAGCACTGAGACGTAGGGCTATTACCTCCACCGCAGAGGGGCCTGAACTCATACAACCTCGTCGTAGCTAAGGCTCTGCCCATCCTTTCGTACCCTACACATCTACTGTCAGACTTATACCCACGACACGGAATAAAGGGGAATCTTCTGGGCGTCGGTCTCGGGCTGTCACATGTGGTGACAGAGGGCTATTGGTATCTTCCATGTTAGGCGTGCTATCCTCGACATGTGTTTATTCACTGTCATTCACGAGAAAGGGGCCGGTAATTGGAATGCCCAGTTCCACGCTTAAATCGAAAACATAACTGTAAAACAAGACTCCCCCCGGATTGATGTTAGTATGGACGGTACCCGAGGATTCGGCTAGCCGTGGAGTGTGATTGATTGGTGGTGAGGGAGTTAAAACTTTACTTTTCTGTTGGGGAACCACCTATAGCATGAGTAGCGTGGAAGATATTGAGAACTCTTGGTCATTGCGTTGACAACGAAAGCATGCCACCCAAAATTATTATATCTGTGTTCAAAGCTTGAGCTCTGGCACCTCTGCAAATCAATGCTTCCCTCTGCGAAGGGCCTATCTATTTATTTTCCTGTTAAGTCATCCTCTTCTTATATAAGCACCAATTAGAGAGCACCTCTGTCATTTTTATGCTTTGCTTTTGATTGATATTGAGTATGACTGTGACTGGATGTTCGTTGCTATGAATTACAATGTTTAGTCAGCCCTTGACCTTTGAAAGTGCTCTACATTTATGTTTTGTGGTCTCAGAAAGAGCTAGCGAGATACCACCTATTCATATTGGTTCATGCTTGTTTTGATTGAATTGTTGGTATCTGAAACTCATTATTATTTGCTCGCTAGCTGATTATGCCATTGATATTAGTTTACCGTGAGACCTTTGTGTCACTTGCTTATGTGGTTAACTTGTGATCTTGATGAATTTATTGTTACAAGTTAGACATAATTGCAACAACAAGATCAAACAGAGTTTGTCAAAGTTTTTCTTTCTCTTTCAGTTTGTCAACTGAGTTGCTTGAGGACAAGCAAGGTTTTAAGCTTGGGGGAGTTGATACGTCTCCATCGTATCTACTTTTCCAAACTCTTTTGCCCTTCTTTTGGACTCTAATTTTCTTGATTTGAAAGGAACTAACTCGGACTGACGTTGTTTTCAGCAGAATTGCCATGGTGTTGTTTTTGTGCAGAAATAAAAGTTCTCGGAACGTCCTGAAAATTTACGGAGAATTTTTTAGGAAAATATGAAAAAATACCTGTGGAAAGATCCACCGGAGGGGACGGGCCAGTGGGCCACAAGCCCTGTTGCCGCGGCCACCCCCCCTGGCCGCGGCAACCAAGCTTGTGAGTTCCACGTGGCTCTGCCGCCCCCAAACTCAGCTCTATAAATTCACTTTCCCCTAGAAAAAAATCAGAAGAGAAGATTTCGTCGCGTTTGCGATACGCAGGCGCCGCCACATCCTGTTCTTCATCTGGAAGACAGATCTGGAGTCCGTTTTGGGCTCCGGAGAGGGGCAATCGTCGCCATCGTCATCATCAACCTTCTTCCCTCTCCAATTCCATGAAGCTCTTCATCGTTCGTGAGTAATCTATTCGTAGGCTCACTGGGCGGTTATGAGTAGGATGAGATCTATCATGTAATTGAGTTAGTTTTGACGAGGATTGATGTTGCTACTACATTGCCATGCTTAATGCTTGTCACTAGGGCCCGAGTGCAATGATTTCAGATCTGAAATTATTATGCTGTCACCAATATATGTGTGTTTTAGATCCGATCTTGCAAGTTGTAGTTACCTACTATGTGTTATCACCCGGTAACCCCGGAGTGACAATAACCGGAACCACTCCCGGTGATGACCATAGTTTGAGGAGTTCATGTGTTCACCAAGTGCTATTGCGTTGTTCCGGTTCTTTATTAAAAGGAGAACCTTAATATCCTGTAGTATCCTTTTGGACCCCGCTGCCACGGGAGGGATGGACAATAGATGTCATGCAAGTTCTTTTCCCTAAGCATGTATGACTACACACGGAATGCATGCCTACATCACATTGACGAACGGGAGCTAGCCACATATCTCTCCGTGTTATAACTGTTGCATGATGAATATCATCCAACCGAATCACCGACCCATTGCCTATGAGTTTGTCCAACTGCTGTTGTTACTTATTTTGCTCTGCTGCTACTGCTATTACTTGCTCTGCTGCTACTGCTATTACTACTTTGCTGCTGATACTTTGCTTGCAGATACTAATCTTTCAGGTGTGGTTGAATCTGATACATTCAGCTGCTAATACTCGAGAGTATCCTGACTTGCGAATCAACAAATTTGGGTCGAATACTCTACCCTCGAAAACTGCCGCGAACCCACGCGCTGGTGGGCCATTGCAAGACAATTGCTAATTGTTGAACAACTTGGAGCAGTTCTCGCTCTGTTGTCGCGAAGGCATCAATCCAGGGACTCGTCAACAACATTCTTTTAGTGTCGTTGCTGGGGACTGCCGTTAGCAAGCCCCCATTCTTCTTCTTCTTCCTTGACCTCCTCCCTAGATGGGAGAAGGATTTCCCTCTGTTCCATGGTCTCCATGGCGGCGGAGGGGCGAGAGCCCCTCCGAGATTGGATCTCTCTCTCTGTGTCCTTCTGTTTCTGCGCTCCCAAATTCT
This sequence comes from Hordeum vulgare subsp. vulgare, assembly GCF_904849725.1. Classification (NCBI taxonomy): domain Eukaryota; kingdom Viridiplantae; phylum Streptophyta; class Magnoliopsida; order Poales; family Poaceae; genus Hordeum; species Hordeum vulgare. Next base: position 473,202,836 of record NC_058519.1, on the reverse strand, counting down.
GCCTTTCACCGTTTCTTAAATTCCCGGAGATCCGTAACTCCGATTGGGCTGAAATTTTAACACGATTTTCCTCCGCATATCATCTTTCTTGCGGAAAACGAAGGGCCCCAATCGCCTTAGGAATTGTTCACAAGCCTGCCAGGCGCGACCCCACCCCCAGGTCGCGGCTAGGGGGCTTGTGACCCCCTCGGGCATCGTTTCGCGTTGATTTTTCTTCCCAAAAATCATAAATATTCCATAAAAAATCACCGTAGGTTTTTTATTGTGGTTGGACTTCATTTGGTATAGATATTCTGCAAAACAAAAACATGCAACAAACAGGAACTGGCACTGGGCACTGGATCAATATGTTAGTCCCAAAAATAGTATAAAAAGTTGCCAAAAGTATATAAACTTGTAGAATATTGGCATGAAACAATCAAAAATTATAGATACGATGGAGACGTATCAGACCTTCATACTGAGCAGGCATTCAAAAAATATTTCCTTCTCTTCTTTGGTAAAAGCGTAACTGGGAGGACCTTCATACTGCTCCGGATGCATGTCGTCTTTTTCATGGACACGTTGATGTTCCTCCCGTGCCTCCGGTGCATCCTTTGTCTTCCCATACACTCGCAAGAAGCCTAGCAGATTCACGCAAAGATTCTTCGTCACGTGCATCACGTCGATTGCAGAGTGGACATCTAGATCTTTCCAATAGGATAGGTCCCAAAATATAGATTTCTTCTTCCACATGGGTGCGTGTCCCGCATCGTCATTCGGAATAGATAGTCCGCCAGGACCCTTTTCCAAAGATTACTTGTAAATCATTGACCATATCAAGTATGTGATCACCAGTACTGAGGGTGGGATTCTTCCGGTGATCTGCCTCACCTTTGAAATGCTTTCCTTTCTTTCGACATTGATGGTTGGTCGGAAGAAATCGATGATGCCCCATGCACACATTCTTCCTGTATTTGTCCAAATATATACCATCAGTGTCATCTAAATAGTGTGTGCATGCGTTGTATCCCTTGTTTGTTTGTCTTGAAAGGTTACTGAGAGCAGGCCAATCGTTGATGGTTACAAATAGCAACACATGTAGGTCAAATTCCTCCTGTTCGTTCTCATCCCACACACGTACACCATTCCATTCCATAGCTGTAAAAGTTCATCAACTAATGGCCTTAGGTACACATCAATGTCATTGTCGGGTTGCCTAGGGCCTTGGATGAGCACTGGCATCATAATGAACTTCCCTTCATGCACAACCAAGGAGGAAGGTTATACATACATAGAGTCACAGGCCATGTGCTATGCTTGCTTCTCTTCTCCCCAAAGGGATTAACACCATCTGCAATTAAACCAAACCATACGTTCCTTGGGTTACGTGTAAAGTTGCTCCACTTTCTCTTGATCTTTCTCCACTGCGACCCGTCAGCGGGTGCTCTCAACTCCCATCTTTCTTATGGTCTTTTATGTGCAATTGCATCAACTCGGCATGTTTTTTGTTTCTAAGTAGAAGTTTCAACAGTGGTATTATAGGATCATACCACATCACCTTTGCAGGAAATATCTTCCCAGTGCGCTCGCCCTCAACATCACCAGGGTCATCTCTTCTGATCTTATACTGCAATGTGCCGCATACCGGGCATGCGTTCAAATGCTCGTACGCACCGCGGTAGAGGATGCACTCATTAGGGGATGCATGTATCTTCTGCACCTCCAATCCTAGAGGGCATAGAACCTTCTTCGCTTCGTATGTACTGTCGGGCAATTCGTTATCCTTTGGAAGCTTCTTCTTCATTAATTTCAGTAGCGAACTAAATGCCTTGTCAGATACACCATTGTCTGCCTTCCATTGCAACAATTCTAGTGTGGTACCGAGCTTTGTGTTGTCATCTTCGCAATTTGGATACAACCCTTTTTTGTTATCCTCTAACATGCGATCGAACTTCAACTTCTCCCTTTCACTTTCGCATTCTCTATGTGCATCAACAATTACCCGATGAAGATCGTCATCGGGCACATCGTGTGGTTCCTCTTAATCTTAAGCTTCCCCCATTGCAGCATCACTGTATTCAGGGGGGCGGGTAGTTCTCATCATCGTCTTCTTCTACGTTGTCTTCCATCATAACCCCTCTTTCTCCGTGCTTGGTCCAAACATTATAGTGTGGCATGAAACCCTTCGAAAACAGGTGGAAGTGAAAGGTTTTATAGTTGGAGAATTCCTTCATATTCCCACAGAGAGTACATGGAAAATGCATAAAATCATTCCGCTTGTTTGCCTTAGCCGCTTCGAGAAAATTATGCAGGCCATTAATATACTCAGAGGTGCGTCGGTCACCGTACATCCATTGACGGTTCATCTGCGTGCGTTATATAAAAAAGTGTATTAAAAACTACACAAATCTTGATGAAAATGGAGCTTGGACAAGGAGCTCCTAAAGGAGAAAGCTTAAGTGTGGCTCGGGCATTTCATCGAACACCTCATGTGCATAGGAGCTGAGCTAGAGCACCACAAAGCTCTCCCACGGCCGGCCAAAAAAATAGAGCAGTGCACTGCTCTGCTCGGGGGGTATATGTAGGCCAATTTTTGGTCCCGGTTTGTGGCTGGAACCGAGACCAAAGGACAACCTGAGGTCCCAGTTCCAGCCACAAACTTGGAGTAGTGGTTGTGGGCCAGGAGCGAGGCACATTGGTCCCAGTTCGTGTCTGGAACCGAGACCAAAGGTGACAAACGAACCGGGACAAATGGCCCATGAGGCCCGGCCGGCGCCCTGGCCTCACGAGCCGGGACCTATGCTCACATGGGTCCCGGTTCTTGAGTGAACCGTGACTAATGGGATTTCACCAAGTGGACCAAAGCCCTCTTTTCTACTAGTGATGTGTTTTAACTCGTAAGTACTATAAGACTTTTGACAAATTTCACTACAGACTACATATGGATGTATATAATTGTATGTAGATATGATGGAATCATTAAAAAGACTCATATTTAGAAACCGAAATTTTGGCCTAAAAAGTGCTCTAAAATTGGTGGTGGGGGAGTTAAAACTTTACTTTTCTGTTTGGGAACCGCCTATAGCATGAGTAGCGTGGAAGATATTGAGAACTCTTGGTCATTGCGTTGACAACGAAAGCATGCCACCCAAAATTATTATCTATGTGTTCAAAGCTTGAGCTCTGGCACCTCTGCAAATTAATGCTTCCCTCTGCGAAGGGCCTATCTATTTATTTTCCTGTTAAGTCATCCTCTTCTTATATAAGCACCAATTAGAGAGCACCTCTGTCATTTTTATGCTTTGCTTTTGATTGATATTGAGTATGACTGTGACTGGATGTTCGTTGCTATGAATTACAATGTTTAGTCAGCCCTTGACCTTTGAAAGTGCTCTACATTTATGTTTTGCGGTCTCAGAAAGAGCTAGCGAGATACCACCTATTCATATTGGTTCATGCTTGTTTTGATTGAATTGTTGGTATCTGAAACTCATTATTATTTGCTCGCTAGCTGATTATGCCATTGATATTAGTTTACCGTGAGACCTTTGTGTCACTTGCTTATGTGGTTAACTTGTGATCTTGATGAATTTATGGTTACAAGTTAGACATAATTGCAACAACAAGATCAAACGGAGTTTGTCAAAGTTTTTCTTTCTCTTTCAGTTTGTCAACTCAGTTGCTTGAGGACAAGCAAGGTTTTAAGCTTGGGGGAGTTGATACGTCTCCACCGTATCTACTTTTCCAAACTCTTTTGCCCTTGTTTTGGACTCTAATTTGCATGATTTGAAAGGAACTAACTCGGACTGACGTTGTTTTCAGCAGAATTGCCATGGTGTTGTTTTTGTGCAGAAATAAAAGTTCTCGGAACGTCCTGAAAATTTACGGAGAATTTTTTAGGAAAATATGAAAAAATACCTACGCAAAGATCCACCGGAGGGGATGGGCCAGTGGGCCACAAGCCCTGTTGCCGCGGCCACCCCCCTGGCCGCGGCAACCAAGCTTGTGGTGCCCACGTGGCTCTGCCGCCCCCAAACTCAGCTCTATAAATTCACTTTCGCCCAGAAAAAAGTCAGAAGAGAAGATTTCGTCGCGTTTGCGATACGGAGGCGCCGCCACATCCTGTTCTTCATCTGGAGGACAGATCTGGAGTCCGTTTTGGGCTTCGGAGAGGGGAAATCGTCGCCATCGTCATCATCAACCTTCTTCCCTCTACAATTCCATGAAGCTCTTCATCGTTCGTGAGTAATCTATTCGTAGTCTCACTGGGCGGTTATGAGTAGGATGAGATCTATCATGTAATCGAGTTAGTTTTGACGGGGATTGATCCCTAGTATCCACTATGTTCTGAGATTGATGTTGCTACTACATTGCCATGCTTAATGCTTGTCACTAGGGCCCGAGTTCCATGATTTCAGATCTGAAATTATTATGTTGTCACCAATATATGTGTGTTTTAGATACGATCTTGCAAGTTGTAGTTAACTATTATGTGTTATGACCCGGTAACCCCGGAGTGACAATAACCGGAACCACTCCCGGTGATGACCATAGTTTGAGGAGTTCATGTGTTCACCAAGTGCTATTGCGTTGTTCCGGTTCTTTATTAAAAGGAGAACCTTAATATCCTGTAGTATCCTTTTGGACCCGCTGGCACGGGAGGGATGGACAATAGATGCCATGCAAGTTCTTTTCCCTAAGCATGTATGACTATACACGGAATGCATGCCTACATCACATTGACGAACGGGAGCTAGCCACATATCTCTCCATGTTATAACTGTTGCATGATGAATATCATCCAACCGAATCACCGACCCATTGCCTATGAGTTTGTCCAACTGCTGTTGTTACTAGTTTTGCTCTACTGTTACTTGCTCTACTGCTACTGCTGTTACTACTTTGCTGCTGATACTTTGCTTGCAGATACTAATCTTTCAGGTGTGGTTGAATCTGATACATTTAGCTGCTAATACTCGAGAGTATCCTCTCACCTCCTAACTGGCGAATCAACAAATTTGGGTCGAATACTTTACCCTCGAAAACTGCCGCGAACCCACGCACTGGTGGGCCATTGCAAGACAATTGCTAATTGTTGAGCAACTTGGAGCAGTTCTTGCTCTGTTGTCACGAAGGCATCAAGCCAGGGACTCGTCATCAACATTCTTCTAGTGTCGTTGCTGGGGACTGCCGTTAGCAAGCCCCCATTCTTCTTCTTCTTCCGTGACCTCCTCCCTAGATGGGAGAAGGGTTTCCCTCTGGTCCATGGTCTCCATGGCGGCGGAGGGGCGAGAGCCCCTCCGAAATTGGATCTCTCTCTCTCTGTGTCCTTCTGTTTCTGCGCTCCCAAATTCTGCCTTTCACTGTTTCTTAAATTCCCGGAGATCCGTAACTCCGATTGGGCTGAAATTTTAACACGATTTTCTTCCTGATATTATCTTTCTTGCGGAAAATGAAGGGCCCCAACCGCCTTAGGGATTGTTCACAAGCCGGCCAGGCGCGGCCCCACCCCCAGGTCGCGGCTAGGGGGCTTGTGACCCCCTCGGGCATCGTTTCGCGTTGATTTTTCTTCCCAAAAATCATTAATATTCCATAAAAATCACCGTAGGTTTTTATTGCGTTTGGACTTCATTTGGTATAGATATTCTGCCAAACAAAAAACTTGCAACAAACAGGAACTGGCACTGGGCACTCGATCAATATGTTAGTCCCAAAAATAGTATAAAAAGTTGCCAAAAGTATATAAAGTTGTAGAATATTGGCATGAAACAATCAAAAATTATAGATACGATGGAGACGTATCATACCTTCATACTGAGCAGGCATTCAAAGAAGATTTCCTTCTCTTCTTTGGTAAAAGCGTAACTGGCTGGACCTTCATACTGCTCCGGATGCATGTCGTCTTTTTCATGGACACGTTGATGTTCCTCCCATGCCTCCGGTGTATCCTTTGTATTACCATACACTCCCAAGAAGCCTAGCAGGTTCACGCAAAGATTCTTCGTCATGTGCATCATGTCGATTGCAGAGTGGACCTCTAGGTCTTTCCAATAGGATAGGTCCCAAAATATAGATTTCTTCTTCCATATGGGTGCGTGTCCCGCATCATCATTCGGAATAGATAGTCCGCAAGGACCCTTTCCAAAGATTACTTGTAAATCATTGACCATATCAAGTATGTGATCACCAGTACGGAGGGCGGGCTTCTTCTGGTGATCTGCCTCACCTTTGAAATGCTTTCCTTTCTTTCGACATTGATGGTTGGTCGGAAGAAATCGATGATGCCCCATGCACACATTCTTCCTGTATTTGTCCAAATATATACTATTAGTGTCATCTAAATAGTGTGTGCATGCGTTGTATCCCTTGTTTGTCTGTCCTGAAAGGTTACTGAGAGCAGGCCAATCGTTGATGGTTACAAACAGCAACACATGTAGGTCAAATTCCTCCTGTTCGTTCTCATCCCACACACGTACACCATTCCATTCCATAGCTGTAAAAGTTCATCAACTAATGGCCTTAGGTATACATCAATGTCATTGCCGGGTTGCCTAGGGCCTTGGATGAGCACTGGCATCATAATGATGTTGGGGAACGTCGCATGGGAAACAAAAAAATTCCTACGCGCACGAAGACCTATCATGGTGATGTCCATCTATGAGAGGGGATGAGTGATCTACGTACCCTTGTAGATCGTACAGCAGAAGCGTTAGAGAACGCGGTTGATGTAGTGGAATGTCCTCACGTCCCTCGATCCGCCCCGCGAACAATCCCGCGATCAGTCCCACGATCTAGTACCGAACGGACGGCACCTCCGCGTTCAGCACACGTACAGCTCGACGATGATCTCGGCCTTCTTGATCCAGCAAGAGAGACGGAGAGGTAGAAGAGTTCTTCGGCAGCGTGACGGCGCTCCGGAGGTTGGTGATGACCTTGTCTCAGCAGGGCTCCGCCCGAGCTCCGCAGAAACGCGATCTAGAGGAAAAACCGTGGAGGTATGTGGTCGGGCTGCCGTGGAAAAGTCGTCTCAAATCAGCCCTAAAACCTCCGTATATATAGGTGGGAGGGAGGGGACCTTGCCTTGGGGCTCAAGGAGCCCCAAGGGGGTCGACCGAGTCCAAGGGGGAGGACTCTCCCCCCCAAACCGAGTTGGACTTGGTTTGGTGGGAGGGAGTCCCCCTTCCTTCCCACCTCCTCCCTTTTTTTTCTTTCTCTCTTGATTTTCTTCTCCTTGGTGCATAGAGCCTTTTGGGCTGTCCCACCAGCCCACTAAGGGCTGGTGTGTCACCCCCAAGGCCTATGGGCTTCCCCGGGGTGGGTTGCCCCCCCTGGTGAACTCCCGGAACCCATTCGTCATTCCCGGTACATTCCCGGTAACTCCGAAAACCTTCCGGTAATCAAATGAGGTCATCCTATATATCAATCTTCGTTCTGGACCATTCTGGAAACCCTCGTGACGTCCGTGATCTCATCCGGGACTCCAAACAACATTCGGTAACCAACCATATAACTCAAATACGCATAAAACAACGTCGAACCTTAAGTGTGCAGACCCTGCGGGTTCGAGAACTATGTAGACATGACCCGAGAGACTCCTCGGTCAATATCCAATAGCGGCACCTGGATGCCCATATTGGATCGTACATATTCTACGAAGATCTTATCGTTTGAACCTCAGTGCCAAGGATTCATATAATCCTGTACGTCATTCCCTTTGTCCTTCGGTATGTTACTTGCCCGAGATTTGATCGTCAGTATCCGTATACCTATTTCAATCTCGTTTACCGGCAAGTCTCTTTACTCGTTCCGTAATACAAGATCCCGCAACTTACACTAAGTTACATTGCTTGCAAGGCTTGTGTGTGATGTTTGTATTACCGAGTGGGCCCCGAGATACCTCTCCGTCATACGGAGTGACAAATCCCAGTATTGATCCATACTAACTCAACGAACACCTTCGGAGATACCTGTAGAGCATCTTTATAGTCACCCAGTTACGTTGTGACGTTTGATACACACAAAGCATTCCTCCGGTGTCCGTGAGTTATATGATCTCATGGTCATAGGAACAAATACTTGACACGCAGAAAACAGTAGCAACAAAATGACACGATCAACATGCTACGTCTATTAGTTTGGGTCTAGTCCATCACATGATTCTCCTAATGATGTGATCCCGTTATCAAGTGACAACACTTGCCTATGGCCAGGAAACCTTGACCATCTTTGATCAACGAGCTAGTCAACTAGAGGCTTACTAGGGACAGTGTTTTCTCTATGTATTCACACAAGTATTGTGTTTCCAATCAATACAATTATAGCATGGATAATAAACGATTATCATGAACTAAGAAATATAATAATAACTAATTTATTATTGCCTCTAGGGCATATTTCCAACAGTCTCCCACTTGCACTAGAGTCACTAATCTAGTTCACATCACCATGTGATTCCAACGAATCCAACACCCATATAGTTATGGGGTCTGATCACGTCTTGCTCGTGAGAGAGGTTTTAGTCAACGGTTCTGAAACTTTCAGATCCGTGCGTTCTTTACAAATCTTTATGTCATCTTATAGATGCTGCTACTACGTGCTATTCGGAAATGCTCCAAATATCTACTCTACTATACGAATCCGTTTCACTACTCATAGTTATTCGGATTAGTGTCAAAGCTTGCATCGACGTAACCCTTTACGACGAACTCTTTAACCACCTCCATAATCAAGAAAAATTCCTTAGTCTATTTAGTTACTAAGGATAAATTTCGACCACTTCTAGTGATTCAATCATGGATCACTCTCTGTACCTCTCAACATACATTGAGTTAAGGCACACATCAGGTGCGGTACACAGCATGGCATACTTTAGTTTCTACGGCTAAGGCATAGAAGACGACCTTCGTCTATTCTCTTTATTCTGCCAGGGTCGGGTTTTGAGTCTTACTCAAATTCACACCTTACAACGCAACCAAGAACTCCTTCTTTACTGATCTATTTTGAACTCCTTCAAAAACTTGTCAAGGCATGCATCTTGTTGAAACTTCTATTAAGCGCTTTCGATCTATCTCCATAGATCTTTGATGCTCAACGTTCAAGTAGCGCAATCTAGGTATTCCTTTGAAAAACTCCTTTCAAACAACCTTGTATGCTTTACATAAATTCTACATTACTCCTGATCCACAATATGTCAACCACATATACTTATCAGAAATTCTATAGTGCTCCCACTCACTTCTTTGGAAATACAAGTTTCTCATAAACCTTGTACAAACCCAAAATCTTTGATCATCTCATCAAAGTATATATATTCCAACTCCGAGATGCTTGCACCAGTCCATTGAAGGATCGCTGGAGCTTGCATACTTGCTAGTATCTTTAGGATCGACAAAACCTTCTGGTTGTATCACATACAATGTTTGCTCAAGGAAACCGTCGAGGAAACAATGTTTTGACATCCTACGTGCAATATTTCATAAATAATGCATCAACAACTAACATAATTCTAACAGACCTTTAGCATCGCTACGAGTGAGAAAGTCTCATCATAGTCAACTGTTTGATCTTGTCGAAAACATCTTTGCAACAAGTCGAGCTTTTCTTAATAGTGACTTATCACCATCATCGTCTGTCTTCCTTTAAAGATCCATCTTTACTCAATAGTTTTATGACCATCAAGTAGTTCTTTCAAAGTCTACACTTTGTTTTCATACGTGGATCCTCTCTCGGATTTCATGGCTTCCAGCCATTTGTCGGAATCTGGGCCCACCATCGCTTTCTCCATAACTCGTAGGTTCACTGTTGCTCAAACAACATGACCTCCAAGACAGGGTTACCGTACTACTCTGCAGCAGTACGCGACCTTGTCGACCTATGAGGCTTGTAGTAACTTGATCCGATGCTTGATGATCACCATCCTCAGCTTTCCACTTCAATTGGTGTAGGTGCCACAGGAACAACTTCCTGCGCCCTGCTACACACCGGTTGAAGTGATGGTTCAATAACCTCATCAAGTTCTACCACTCTCCCACTCAATTCTTTCGAGAGAAACCTTTCCTCGAGAAAGGATCCGTTTCTAGAAAGAAACACTTTGCTTTCGGATCTGAGATAGGAGATGTACCCAACTGTTTTGGATATCCTATGAAGATGCATTTATCCGCTTTAGGTTCGAGCTTATCAGACTGAAACTTTTTCACATAAGTGTCGAAACCCAAACTTTCAAGAAACGACAGTTTAGATTTCTCTAAACCTCAGTCTATACTGTGTCATCTCAACGGAAATACGCGGTGCCCTATTTAAAGTGAGTGTGGTTGTCTCTAATGCATAACCCATAAACGATAGTGGCAATTCGATAAGAGACATCATAGTATGCACCATACCAAATAGTGCGCGGCTATGACGTTCAGACACATCATCACACTATGATGTTCCAGGTGGCATGAACTGCGAAACAATTTCCACATTGTCTTAACTGTGTACCAAAACTCGTAACTCAGATATTCATTTCCATGATCATATCGTAGACAGTTTAGCCTCTTGTTACGACGAACTTCACTCTGAAACGGATTTGAACTTTTCAACATTTCAGACTTGTGATTCATTAAGTAAATACTCCTGTATCTACTCAAATCGTCAGTGAAGTAAGAACATAATGATATCCACTGCGTGCCTCAGCACCCATTGGACTGCATACATCAAAATGTATCACTTCCAACAAGTTACTATCTTATTTCATCTCAATGAAAACAAGGCCTTGCTCATGTGGTATGATTTGCATGTCACTAGTGATTCGAAATCAGGTGAGTACAAAGATCCATCAGCATGGAGCCTCTTCATGCAATTTATACTAACATGACTCAAGCGGCAGTGCCACAAGTAAGTGGTATTATCATCATCAACTCGTATCTTTTGGCACCAATATCATGAACATGTGTAACACTACGATCGAGATTCAATAAACCATTGAAGGTGATTATTCAAGAAAATAGAGTAACCATTATTCTCTTTAAATGAATAATCGTATTGCAATAAATACGATCCAATCATGTTCATGCTTAACGCAAGCACCAAATAACAATTATTTAGGTTTAACACCAATCCCGATGGTAGAGGGAGCGTGCGACGTTTGATCATATCAACCTTGGAAACACTTCCAACACGTATCGTCACCTCGCCTTTAGCTAGTCTCCGTTTATGCCGTAGCTTTCATTTCGTGTTACTAATCACTTAGCAACCGAACCGGTATCCAATACCCTCATGCTACTAGGAGTACTAGTAAAGTACACATCAACATTATGTATATCAAATATATTTCTCTCGACTTTTGCCAGCCTTCTTATCTACCAAGCATCTAGAGTTGCTCCGCCTCAGTGACTGTTCTCCTCATTACAGAAGCACTTAGTCTCGAGTTTGGGTTTAGTCTTGGGTCTCTTCATTAGTGCAGCAACTGTTTTGCCGTTTCACGAAGTATCCCTTCTAGCCCTTGCCTTTCTTGAAACTTAGTGGTTTTACAAACCATCAACTATTGATGCTCCTTCTTGATTTCTACTTTCGCAGTGTCAAACATCGCGAGTCGCTCAAGGATCATTGTATGTATCCTTGATATGTTATAGTTCATCATGAAGCTCTCACAGCTTGGTGGCAGTGACTTTGGAGAACTATCACTATCTCATCTGGAAGATTAACTCCCACTTGATTCAAGCGATTGTCGTACTCAGACAATCTGAGCACATGCTCAACGATTGAGCCTTTTCTCCTGTGCTTTGTGGACAAAGAATCTTGTCGGAGGTCTCGTACCTCTTAACAAGGGCACAAGCATGAAATCAAAATTTCATCTCTTTAGAACATCACTTATGTTCTGTGACGTTTTACAACGTTTTCGGCGCCTTGCTTCTAAGCCATTAAGTATTTTTGTACTGAACTATCGTGTAGTCATCAGAAACGTGTATGTCGGATGTTCACAGCATCCACAGACGACGCTCGAGGTGCAGCATACCGAGTGGTGCATTAAGGACATAAGCCTTCTGTGCAGCAACGAGGACAATCCTCGGTTTTACAGACTCAGTCTGCAAAGTTTGCTACTATCAACTTTCAACTAAATTTTCTCTAGGAACATATAAAACAGTAGAGCTATAGCGCAAGCTACATCGTAATTTGCAAAGACCATTAGACAATGTTCATGACAATTAGTTCAATTAATCATATTACTTAAGAACTCCCACTCAAAAAGTACATCTCTCTAGTCATTTGAGTGGTACATGATCCAAATCCACTATCTCAAGTCCGATCATCACGTGAGTCGAGAATAGTTTCAGTGGTAAGCATCTCTATGCTAATCATATCAACTATACGATTCATGCTCGACCTTTCGGTCTCATGTGTTCCAAGGCCATGTCTGCACATGCTAGGCTCGTCAAGCTTAACCTGAGTGTTCCACGTGAGCAACTGTTTTGCACCCGTTGTATGTGAACGTTGAGTCTATCACACCCGATCATCACGTGGTGTCTCGAAACGACGAACTGTAGCAACGGTGCACAGTTGGGGAGAACACAATTTCTTCTTGAAATTTTAGTGAGAGATCACCTCATAATGCTACCGTCGTTCTAAGCAAAATAAGGTGCATAAAAGGATTAACATCACATGCAATTTATAAGTGACATGATATGGCCATCATCACGTGCTTCTTGATCTCCATCACCAAAGCACCGGCACGATCTTCTTGTCACCGGCGTCACACCATGATCTCCATCATCATGATCTCCATCAACGTGTCGCCATCGGGGTTGTCGTGCTACTCATGCTATTACTACTAAAGCTACGTCCTAGCAAAATAGTAAACGCATCTGCAAGCACAAACGTTAGTTATAAAGACAACCCTATGGCTCCTGCCGGTTGCCGTACCATCGACGTGCAAGTCGATATTATCTATTACAACATGATCATCTCATACATCCAATATATCACATCACATCGTTGGCCATATCACATCACAAGCATACCCTGCAAAAACAAGTTAGACGTCCTCTAATTTTGTTGTTGCATGTTTTACGTGGTGACCATGGGTATCTAGTAGGATCACATCTTACTTACGCAAACACCACAACGGAGATATATGAGTTGCTATTTAACCTCATCCAAGGACCTCCTCGGTCAAATCCGATTCAACTAAAGTTGGAGAAACCGACACTTGCTAGTCATCTTTGAGCAAAGGGGGTTACTCGTAACGATGAAACCAGTCTCTCGTAAGCGTACGAGTAATGTCGGTCCAAGCCGCTTCAATCCAACAATACCGCGGAATCAAGAAAAGACTAAGGAGGGCAGCAAAACGCACATCACCGCCCACAAAAACTTTTGTGTTCTACTCGAGAAGACATCTACGCATGAACCTAGCTCATGATGCCACTGTTGGGGAACGTCGCGTGGGAAACAAAAAATTTCCTACGCGCACGAAGACCTATCATGGTGATGTCCATCTACGAGAGGGGATGAGTTATCTACGTACCCTTGTAGATCGTACAGCAGAAGCGTTAGAGAACGCGGTTGATGTAGTGGAACGTCCTCACGTCCCTCGATCCGCCCCGCGAACAATCCCGCGATCAGTCCCACGATCTAGTACCGAACGGACGGCACCTCCGCGTTCAGCACACGTACAGCTCGACGATGATCTCGGCCTTCTTGATCCAGCAAGAGAGACGGAGAGGTAGAAGAGTTCTTCGGCAGCGTGATGGCGCTCCGGAGGTTGGTGATGACCTTGTCTCAGCAGGGCTCCGCCCGAGCTCCGCAGAAACGCGATCTAGAGGAAAAACCGTGGAGGTATGTGGTCGGGCTGCCGTGGAAAAGTCGTCTCAAATCAGCCCTAAAACCTCCATATATATAGGTGGGAGGGAGGTGACCTTGCCTTGGGGCTCAAGGAGCCCCAAGGGGGTCGTCCGAGTCCAAGGGGGAGGACTCTCCCCCCCCCCCAAACCGAGTTGGACTTGGTTTGGTGGGAGGGAGTCCCCCTTCCTTCCCACCTCCTCCCTTTTTTTTCTTTCTCTCTTGATTTTCTTCTCCTTGGCGCATAGAGCCTTTTGGGCTGTCCCACCAGCCCACTAAGGGCTGGTGTGTCACCCCCAAGGCCTATGGGCTTCCCCGGGGTGGGTTGCCCCCCTGGTGAACTCCCGGAACCTATTCGTCATTCCCGGTACATTCCCGGTAACTCCGAAAACCTTCCGGTAATCAAATGAGGTCATCCTATATATCAATCTTCGTTTCCGGACCATTCTGGAAACCCTCGTGACGTCCGTGATCTCATCCGGGACTCCGAACAACATTCAGTAACCAACCATATAACTCAAATATGCATAAAACAACGTCGAACCTTAAGTGTGCACACCCTACGGGTTCGAGAACTATGTAGACATGACCCGAGAGACTCCTCGGTCAATATCCAATAGCGGGACCTGGATGCCCATATTGGATCCTACATATTCTACGAAGATCTTATCGTTTGAACCTCAGTGCCAAGGATTCATATAATCCTGTACGTCATTCCCTTTGTCCTTCGGTATGTTACTTGCCCGAGATTCGATCGTCAGTATCCGTATACCTATTTCAATCTCGTTTACCGGCAAGTCTCTTTACTCGTTCCGTAATATAAGATCCCGCAACTTACACTAAGTTACATTGCTTGCAAGGCTTGTGTGTGATGTTTGTATTACTGAGTGGGCCCCGAGATACCTCTCCGTCATGCGGAGTGACAAATCCCAGTATTGATCCATACTAACTCAACGAACACCTTCGGAGATACCTGTAGAGCATCTTTATAGTCACCCAGTTACGTTGCAACGTTTGATACACACAAAGCATTCCTCCGGTGTCCGTGAGTTATATGATCTCATGGTCATAGGAACAAATACTTGACACGCAGAAAACAGTAGCAACAAAATGACACGATCAACATGCTACGTCTATTAGTTTGGGTCTAGTCCATCACATGATTCTCTTAATGATGTGATCCCGTTATCAAGTGACAACACTTGCCTATGGCCAGGAAACCTTGACCATCTTTGATCAACGAGCTAGTCAACTAGAGGCTTACTAGGGACAGTGTTTTGTCTATGTATTCACACAAGTATTGTGTTTCCAATCAATACAATTATAGCATGGATAATAAACGATTATCATGAACTAAGAAATATAATAGTAACTAATTTATTATTGCCTCTAGGGCATATTTCCAACAAATGAACTTCCGCTTCATGCACAACCAAGGAGGAAGGTTATACATACATAGAGTCACAGGCCATGTGCTATGCTTGCTTCTCTTCTCCCCAAAAGGATTAACGCCATCTGCACTTAAACCAAACATACGTTCCTTGGGTCACGTGTAAAGTTGCTCCACTTTCTCTTGATCTTTCTCCACTGCGACCCGTCAGCGGGTGCTCTCAACTTCCCGTCTTTCTTACGGTCTTTTATGTGCAATTGCATCAACTCGGCATGTTTTTTGTTTCTAAACAGAAGTTTCAACCGTGGTATTATAGGATCATACCACATCACCTTTGCAGGAAATATCTTCCCAGTGCGCTGGCCCTCAACATCACCAGGGTCATCTCTTCTGATCTTATACTGCAATGTGCCGCATACCGGGCATGCGTTCAAATGCTCGTACGCACCGCGGTAGAGGATGCACTCATTAGGGGATGCATGTATCTTCTGCACCTCCAATCCTAGAGGACATAGAACCTTCTACTCTTCGTATGTACTGTCGGGCAATTCGTTATCCTTTGGAAGCTTCTTCTTCATTAATTTCAGTAGCGAACTAAATGCCTTGTCAGATACACCATTGTCTGCATTCCATTGCAACAATTCCATTGTGGTACCGAGCTTTGTGTTGTCATCTTCGCAATTTGGATACAACCCTTTTTTTTATCCTCTAACAAGCGATCGAACTTCAAGTTCTCCCTTTCACTTTCGCATTCTCTATGTGCATCAACAATTACCCGACGAAGATCGTCATCGGGCACATCGTGTGGTTCCTCTTAATCTTAAGCTTCCCCCATTGCAGCATCACTGTATTCAGGGGGGCGGGTAGTTGTCATCATCGTCTTCTTCTATGTTGTCTTCCATCATAACCCCTCTTTCTCCGTGCTTGGTCCAAACATTATAGTGTGGCATGAAACCCTTCTGAAGCAGGTGGAAGTGAAAGGTTCTATAGTTGGAGAATTCCTTCGTATTCCCACAGAGAGTACATGGACAATGCATAAAACCATTCCGTTTGTTTGCCTTAGCCGCTTCGAGAAAATTATGCAGGCCATAAATATACTCGGAGGTGCGTCGGTCACCGTACATCCATTGACGGTTCATCTGCGTGCGTTATATAACAAAGTGTATTAAAAACTACACAAATCTTGATGAAAATGGAGCTTGGACAAGGAGCTTCTAAAGGAGAAAGCTTAAGTGTGGCTCGGGCATTTCATCGAACACCTCATGTGCATAGGAGGTGAGCTAGAGCACCACAAAGCTCTCCCAGGCCGGCCAAAAAAATAGAGCAGTGCACTGCTCTGCTCGCGGGGGTATATGTAGGCCAACTGTTGGTCCCGGTTTGTGGCTGGAACCGAGACCAAAGGACAACTTGAGGTCCCAGTTCCAGCCACAAACTTGGACTAGTGGTTGTGGGCCAGGAGCGAGGCACATTGGTCCCGATTCGTGTCTGGAACTGAGACCAAAGGTGACAAACGAACCGGGACAAATGGCCCATGAGGCCCGGCCGGCGCCCTGGCCTCACGAGCCGGGACCTATGCTCACATGGGTCCCGGTTCGTGAGTGAACCGTGACTAATGGGATTTCACCAAGTGGACCAAAGCCCTCTTTTCTACTAGTGATGTGTCTTAACTCGTAAGTACTCCCTTCTGTTCTAAATATAAGACTTTTGACAAATTTCACTACAAACTACATATGGATGTATATGAATGTATCTAGATATGATGGAATCATTAAAAAGACTCATATTTCGAAACCGAAATTTTGGCCTAAAAGGTGCTCTGAAAAGCGTGCCAGACTCGAAATTTTGGCCTAAAAGTGCTCTCTTTTTTACTGAAACCTACTCAGGTAAGGAAACGCAAAACCGAAAACAAGAGGATCTCGAAATTAACCTAATATGTAAAGGACTCGGACTAGGATTGGTGGTGGATATGTGGTGGTGATATATGGCAACAAGGATGATGGTGCGTGGTGGTGGTATATGGCGGGCAGCGATGATGTTAGCGTGGTGGTGGTATATGGCAGCGATCAAAGATGGCGTAGTGGCGGAGTGACAACCTGTGAGCAAAACTCGAAACTCTAAAGGACTAGACACTAAGCCCAGCAACTCGACACGACGATGTAACCGCAAATTCAACAAAGCAAAATACTGAAAAGACTATGCAAAGGCTTAGATTCGTTTGTGGCTTTTCTGTGGACTATAGGTATGAAGAACAGATGTGATCTAACTACGAAAAACTGGTAAAATCTTACCGAGCAACCTGGAAATCTGATACCACTTGATAGAGGTGAAGTTGTCCTTGTCTTTCGATGAGATGGTGGTTATCATTTTTGGTTGAGTAGACTTTGACGATCCGACGAGGAACGTGTGATGACGTAGCACCTTAGCAATCGCTAAACCAACCCCGAGAGGTTATTGACCATGCTGGAGCACGATCAACCTGACCACAAGGGTATGTTTCCTACACGCAAACGAAGAACAAGCAGGAAATTAAGATTGCAATCTGGATATTGCGAATATAAAAGGAAAGCTTTATTGATGAAAGTGGGGTTCTGTGACGCCTTTGTTTGACATGGAACACAAACAAAGAACACAAAGTTGCAGATATGGCGAACTTTTAATCTAAACAAAATCCAAGTCTAAACGGCGCCCTAAGGGTTGTATATATGAGGGAACAGTGGAGGAATTTCGCGACCCCATGGAGGAGGGGTCCGAAACCGATCCTAACTCAGTTTTCCCACACATACAGACTCTAAAAATAGCATATAATATGGTATTTCGAAATTACATGGGCCTGACCCAAAAATAAGGTGGCTCAGCACCTATAATAGCCTAAGGACAAAATTTATAAAGTGACATCTTGGATATTTCTTCCAAACCTTCATGCTCTCTTTATGGTGGCTTCAAAGTGCGAAAATCACGAGTGCAAACTCCATTATTCTTTCCCGCGTGTGCACCTTCTTCTCCATGCTTGTCCATTCTAGATCCTTCATTCATAAGTACAACAAAAGTATCTAACTCAGGCAACATCATATGTTCATGAACATTTGAAGGATTTCCAAAAACGAAAGTACCTGGTAATATTCAACTGGCGTGCACGAGCTCTAGTAACTAGTCCAATATGGATAGCAGCTCGGGCTGTGGGTCTACCAATGGAATTGATGTCCTCATCATCAAACTCATGATCATCGAAATGCACCTCATTGGTTTGAGACCAATGAGAATTGTTGGAGCCAACACCCATAATTGACATATATGTCTCATCACTGAAAGTACAAAGAATGTACCACGAAACAAATAAGATATCCATATGTATCCATTCAAAAAACAACATCGAAAAAATGGGCAAAATTTTACCTTGGGGGCATTTCATCGAACACATTGTGCGCATCAGCCGCCGACGCGGCAAGTGAGCTCGCGGGCGCTTCGCTCGCCGCCGCATCCTTCGCACGCTCTACAAGTCTCTTCTTTGGTCGTCTAGAGGAGCCATCCACCGCCTTTTTATTCTTCCCGAACACCTTGCCCTTCTTCGCCACCGCCGTATTTGGGAGTTTCGAGAAGGGAACGTGTAGCTTCACGGCGGGCGCCGGTGCGATGCCACCCGCTGCCAAGGTTGTCCGTGGTGCCATGAAAAGGTCATGCGTGAGACCGGTGGTTTGAGGAACACCAATGGAGGCGAAGCCACAGCTCCCCACGCTAGGGTTTGCGTCGGCGGCGACGACGGCGGGGTCGCGGGCATAGGAAAGAGTGAAGGGGATGTCGGCGCGGCCGTTCATCGGGCGAATCCACCGACGGCGAGGTAGGCGGGGCGTGGGCGGGGCAAAAATGGAGAGGTAGGAGAAGGTGCGGCGCGGGCGCTCTCGTGTGCAGCGCGTGGGAGCGAGCGCACGAAATAAGCGGCGCGCGATGCCCTTTCGTTCCGTGCACTGAACCACTTATACCGCACGTGCGATTTTTGCATCTCCGTTGGAGCGTCCGAAGCGGTTACGCACGTGCAAAACGCTAATTTTTCTAGTGCAACGCTTATATAACGTGGTGCTTATATAAAGCGGTCTTATAGATTATTTAGAGCATCTCCAACAGCGGCGCCAAAAGACTTGCACGCACAATAAACTGGCTTTTTAGCATGCGCAGGATGGAAACACGCGCTCCAGCTGAGGCGGGAAAGTAGTGCGCGCTGTAAACGATTGCGCGCACGTGGGAGAAAGCGGGCGGCCGCGCGCTAGACTTGGCGCACCGCTTCCAGCGCGCCTATAAATTGCGACGCTCGCCACGCGGCTACCCATCGCCCTCCACACTGCCACGTGCACTCTGTCGCTTCGTCGCCGCTTCCCAGCCCCGCCACTGACGCGCCCCCACTGAGGCACCATGCCGCCACGCGGGCGTGGATCTTCGGGCTACCACGGCATCCGTGAGCACCCCTCCGATGCCTACTACACCGAGATCCGATTTGGCGACGTACGCCTCGGCCTCGGCACGTTCGAGACCTCGCACGAGGCCGCCCCCGCGTACGACGCGACGACGTGGCGCCTGATACGTCCCAAACGTATCTATAATTTATGCTTGCTCCATGCAAGGTTTGGGTGATATTGCTATGTGTTTTGTACACTTTCATACCTTTTTCAACATATTTGGACTAACCTACTAACTCAGTGCACCTAGTGCCAGTTTCTGTGTGTTGATGTCTGTGAATTGCAGGTTTATACCCATATTTACAGTGCCCGAAAAATTCCACAACAAATATATAAAAAATCAGTGTTCCAGAAGACTCCACACGATCGAAGGAGGGCCAGAGGGGGGCCACCAAGCCTCCAGGCGCCCTGGTGGTGCGGCCTGCCCCCTGGCCGTGCGAGGAGGCCGCTTGGGTGGGGCCCACCCCCTCTGGTGCCCCACCTTAGCCCTATTTTTACCCCGGTGAAGGAAACCCTGATTCGAGAACCCTTTTCTCTAGAGCAATTCCGATCTCCGCCGCCATCGCCAACAAGTTTCGGGGGACCAGAATTCCTGAGCCGGCACCCTGCCGAGACGGGGATGTGCCCCAGGATTCATCTCCATCGACGTTGCTTCCTGCCTCCATGAAGCAGGACTAGTTCCTCCTCGGGGCTGAGGTCTTCTACAATAGCTATGTGGTTAATTCTCTCTCCCATGATGTGATCTTGATTGTGATCATAGGCTATGTTAATCTAGGGTGATCCCATGATGTTTCCCCTTCTTTTATGTATTGGATTGATGTACTCACTTGATCTTATCTAGTATAATCCCTGAGACCATGGTGACAGTGGTCTATTGAACATGGATTAGAAGAATATTTTCATGAGTGATTTCCTCTTTTGTGAATTGATTGAAGATTGAGAGTCTCTTGGTGCTTGTCTTTGACTATTCTTGAGATATGTTGTGGTGATTGTGGTAATCTCTTTGGATGGCCGCGGTGACATTGGGAAATCCATAGATGAGAACTACAAACTCTGAGGTGTGCTTTTGTAGCCCTACATAACTCTCGTCCTCTCTTGATCACAAAGGAATGACCTCCGGGTACGTCACCATTGCATGTTTTAGTGAAAATATCATGTGATTAGACTATGTTAATGTTGTTGGGAGTTGCCACTAGTGAAATTATGAAGCCTAGGCCTCGTTTTTCACCATTGTTACACCATTTGTGCTACTTTTGTCACTTGCTACCTTGTTGTAATTTGTTATATTAACTTGCTTTGCCACACCTATCACCCATATTTTACCATCTCTTCGCTTAACTAGTGCACCTATATAATTTACCATTATATTAGATGTGTTGGGGACACAAGAGACTTCTTGTTTCTTAATTGCAGGGTTGCTTGAGAGAGACCATCTTCAACCTCTACTTCCCTGAGTTCGATAAACCTTAGGTCATCCACTTGAGGGAAATTGATGATGTCCTACAAACCTCTGCGCTTGGAGGCCCAACATAGTCTACAAGAATATAAGCATGCGTAGACATCAGCGCCTAGGGAGGCCTCACAGGTAGATGAACTTTCACGACCTCTACACGCGCGAGAAGGCGCAGGCCGTCGCCCCTCCACCTCATCTGATAACAGACCAGGACAATGAGGACCACCGTCGGTGGCAGCGCCGCCTCCTCATCGCCGAGGAGGACGAGCGAGCCATGGCAGAGTGGCGCCGGCGCCACCTGAAGGACGTCGCCGCCGAGAACGCCTTCTGGACGGAGAGGACGGCAAGGCGCCGCCTAGAGCGGGCGGGCAGGCGTCAGCGCAAGGCACGGGCCATATCGCAGTGCGATCTCGTCAACGTCGGTGGGAAGTCGTTCTTCGGGACCGATAATGAACGTTGGGATGACATTTGGCTCGATACCTCGGACGTCGAGGATGATGATGGTGATAAGGACGACTGAGAGTAGGTTCTAGTAGTTGCACCGTAGTTTTTATCTAGTTGCACCATAGGTTTTTTTATCTAGTTACACAGTAGTTCTTATCTATCTATGCGATGTATCGTTTTATCTATGTATTGTGAAATATCTATGTATCGTTTAATTTATCTATCTATGTATTATGAGAAATATCTATGTATATCTATGTATTGTGCGAGAGAGCACGCGTTGCAATTTAATGCACCTTTTGAAGCTAAGCGTGTGTGCTAAATCCAGAAACAAGATTCCCGGGGGAGACCCAGCCTCCTCAGCGATTTGGGCTTCCCCGCCGTTGGATCGAGCGCTTGGAGATATATCGGTCGTCGGATCTCGACCGCTCTCTCTCTCACTCCGCTGTTTCCATCAGTGGGTCGTTGGTGTGTGGGGTCTCTCGCTGGCTGGGCCCTAGTGTCATTTGCCGTGGCTAGGGCACGTCCCGTGCGCCACGTCACCTCGCGAGGGAGCGTGCCACCGCCGATAATTCTGCCTACGTAGAGGGCATTTCTGTCACTTCACACCATGTGGTATAAAACTGAACACTTGCCGTGGAGAAACCCTATCCGGTGCCTCCGATCCCCGATCCCCTCACACGAACCCTACCCGCTGCTACCCAGCGGGCCCTCCAGCCGCCGCCGTGCTACCATCTTCCTCCCCTCGTGACTGTGCTTCCTTCCCTCCGGCCAGATCCACTCCTCGTACTGCGGCAATCATTGAGGGATCCGCCGGCTCCGACCAGGGTCCCAACCGACGGACTCGCCGGGTCGCTGCTCCTCGGGGCCAGCCCCTCCCTCCGTGCTAGCTCGGGAACACCTCGGGGATGCCGTCGGTGCGGTGGGATGGCCACGGACGCGCAGGCTGGGCACCGAGCGGTGGGGCCCATGGCGGGGGTTCCGGTCAGGGGCTTGGTCAGGCCGGTGTCGACCTGAGCCGCCGGCGCTTGGCTGCATGTTATTCGCTCTGGATCCGGTATGATCCCCATCTCTCTCTCCGAGACTCGGGCACATATTCATTCGCTCACTTTGTTTGTGCGTGCAGTTCACGCCCCAGGGGCGTCCGACAGCGTCGGCATCACGGCGACTTCATTGGCCAACGCTGGGTCAAGAACTGGGCCAAGATCCGCAGCTCAGTGATACGTATCCAACATATCTATAATTTTTTATGGTTCCATGCTATTATCTTGTCAAACTTTGGATGTTTTGTATGCCTTTTATATCTTTTTTGGGACTAACTTATTAACTCGGTGCCAAGTGCCGGTTCCTGTTTTTTCCGTGTTTTTGACCCTTTCCAGAGGAGGATTTTAAACGGTGTCCAAACGGAATAAAACTTCCGAATAGATTTTTTCCGGAACAGAAGATACGTATGAGACTTGAGAACCAAGGCAAGGGCCACCAGGGGACCCCACAAGCCCCCTAGGCGCGGCCAGGGGGGCCACGCCTAGCAGGCTTGTGGGCCCCCTGTGGCTCGTCTGCCCTACCTCTTTCGCCTATAAATTCCTGAAAATTCCAAAACTGCGAGAGCGATCCACGAAAATACGTTTCCGCCGCCGCAAGCTTCTGTCTCCGCAAGATCCCATCTGGGGCACATTCTGGTGCCCTGTCGGAGGGGGGATTCGGATATGGGGGGCTTCTTCATCAACACCATGACCTCTCCGATGATGCATGAGTAGTTCACCATAGACCTTCGGGTCCATAGCTAGTAGCTAGATGACTTCTTCTCTCTCTTGGATCTTCAATACAAAGTTCTCCATGATCTTCATGGAAATCTATCCGATGTCATCTTCCTTGCGGTGTGTTTGTCGAGATCTGACGAATTGTGGATTTATGATCAGATTATCTATGAATCTTATTTGAGTTTCTTCCGATCTCTTATATGCATGATTTCATATCCTTGTAATTCTCTTCGAATTGTGGGTTTTGTTTGGCCAACTTGATCTATGATTCTTGCAATGGGAGAAGTGCTTGGTTTGGGTTCATACCGTGCGGTGACCTCACCCAGTGACAGAAGGGTTAGCGAGGCACGCATCGTGTTGTTGCCATCAAGGGTAAAAAGATGGGGTTTTCATCATTGGTTTCAGTTTATCCCTCTACATCATGTCATCTTGCTTAAGGCGTTACTCTGTTCGTCATGAACTCAATACACTAGATGCATGCTGGATAGCGGTCGATGTGTGGAGTAATAGTAGTAGATGCAGAAAGTATTGGTCTACTTGTCTCGGACATGATGCCTATATGTATGATCATTGCCTTAGATATCATCATGACTTTGCGCGGTTCTATCAATTGCTCGACAGTAATTTGTTCACCCACCATAATATTTGCTATTTTGAGAGAAGCCTCTAGTGAACACTATGGCCCCCGGGTCTACTTCACATCATATTTTCAGCCTTACACTTTTACTTCATTGCACTTTCCGCCTTCAGATCTCACTTTGCAATCAATCTTGAAGGGATTGACAACCCCTTTATAGCGTTGGGTGCAAGCTCGTTTCTGTTCGCGCAGGTACTCTGGAACTTGGCTCGATTCTCCTAATGGATTGATACCTTGGTTCTCAAACTAAGGGAAATACTTACTGCTCCTGTGCTGCATCACCCTTTCCTCTACAATGGAAAAACCAACACAAGCTCAAGAGGCAGCACTCACTCCATCTACGACAAGGTCCGCTAGATGGTCTAGGCGAGGAGGGATACACTAGAGCAGTCCGTCACCAACAATATCTCCCCGAGGTCGATCTCTTCTCCCTGATTCAACTCTGACGTTGCTGCATCCTCAACTTCTTCAAGTAACAAAGGTAGTAAATAGAAGAGATCAAAACTGCTGCTAATGTGGGGCATTGCTGGATCAAGGTGTTTCCACAAATATTTACGCAAGTTTTTTTCTTACGGTAGCATAGAAGCTCTTTATTTTGGTGAAACTGCAATCTAAAACTGTTTCGTGTTCATGTTCATAGGGTCAATCAAGCTGGTTAGTAAAATGCGAGTAAATTTTTAAAGAGACCTGATAGAACTCTCTGTGTGATGCATTAGCTCCAAGGATTGTGGGAAGAAAATGTACGTGGGTGGGTTGTTTCTTCTTGCGTGAAAGCCTCTTCCGTGCTTTTCTATTGATTCCTTGATGCTCTGTGTCATGACTGATTTTGTTCTTGTTTTATATTCTTCTATATAATTTTGCAGGGGGGTTGTTATACACTTCGTTTTGTTAACTTTCACCATGGTTCCAAAATTGGGTACACACCTGTGTGAAGTGTAGCCAGGTACCATCTATATTTTGTGAAGATTGCCATCATCCAGATTTTATAGCAAGATGCATATTAATAAGGAGTTTTGTTTCAGAAGCATCGCTAGAATTATGACTCCTGCGACCTCGCCACCCGTGCTCACTTCGCTGTTGTATGGCGACCGGGACGTTGCCGTCGGCACGAACTCTGACACCGAGTCTAGCTGAAAGGCTCAATCCCGGGGATCTCCATGAATGACCCAAAACAAAGATGAGACGGCAAGCTAAGTGCTCCACTCTTCTTCTCTCCCCCTATTGCTTCCTTCCTCACTCATATTTTACTCTCCTAACTTATGTTCTTTCTATGGGTAGATGTGGTTGTTGTTCAGTAAGGTGAAGGTGCAAATTTGTGTGGTATTCGGGCATTCGACGGCCTCTAGGTGATAAATAAGTAAATCGTGATTGCATAACCAGTGCGAATTGTGTGCTTGTTACTTTGCTTGTGAAGTTCATATTCAACTTAAGAACATGGATTGTTTGTGCTTGCCTACAAATACAAAGAAAACCGTTATCTATTATTCAGTGTTCTTCTTTCTTTTCTATTCCTCTATTGTGTTTATGTGAGTGAAGATCCATCTCGACTTGGGATTTATGTTTTTTTGGGGGTGATGAACCCAACCAACCTAAGCTTATGTCTTCATCGTCTTCATCCATGTTGTTCTTCTTTTCACTATTATGTCTACATGACTCATCTCGGTCGGAGGTGTTCCTAATTTTTCTCTACTCCAGTTCCTTTCTCTAATGCAATTGGTTGCTGCTACCTTTCCTCCATTATATTAGTTTCTGCACGTTTCATAGGCCAGATTTTTTTTGCATAAGATAATTTCATGTCATTCGGGGTGCAAGTGCTGCAGTTAATGCAAATATTCTTCTTGAGATTTTTTGTATCCGACAAACCTATTGTACCTACACTTCTTCATTCATGTTCTAGGTGCATTAGTGGTGAGAACGTTTTATTTCTGTTAAAAACTATACATCAAGCACCAGTCATTTCCTACTCCTGCTCCCAAAATGGAAAAGGAGATTAGACAAATAGGCATCTGAGTAGTATGATTTCATAATTTGTGTTTTTCGTGTGCTAAAAGAATATTACTGTCAATGTGCTTTTTTGACATGGCATGAAAGGAGCACCTTTTCTTAGAAGTAGCTTATTCTTGGCCAATCCTTCCAATCAACACCTTATTGATTGGAACATAACGAGTAAATGTGTATGTGGTTCTTTCTATTTAAGAAATTCAATTTTTTTTTTGAAAAGGAGGAACTTAGCCCACGGCCTCTGCATCAATCGATGCATGCAGCCATCTTTATTAAAAAGGTAACAAATAGTCATAAATCCACAAGGTCCCGAAGCTCAAAAGTAAAACAAAGATAAAATGACAAGATGATTGTCATATTGGGCGTAGCTAAAAACAGATTACGATGCCTATACACCTAGCCTATGATTAGCACGCCATCCAAACCGGTTGAAGATAGCCTGTGCGACCATCTCCCATCGGTTGCATCCAATATCCATAAGCTCTCTGGAGTCCGCATGGCTGAGTGACGACCACGTACGGATCCAAGACGTTGCTCTAAAGATAACCTGCAAAAAGTTATTAAAGTTCTTGCCATTAAAGATCATATCATTCCTGGTATTCCATATAGCCCAACATAAAGCACAGACCCCAATTCTGATAAGTCTCGATATTTTAACGTCTACTCCGTTGAGCCACGTTGTAAATAGCGAGGTAATGCATGTTGGTGGTGAAATATTATAAGCTATATGAACAGTGCGCCATAGTAGTTTTGCAAGGATGCAGTCTAGAAATAAATGTCTTATTGTTTCATTGTGATGACAATAACAACAGTTAGGTCTTCCTCCCCACCTGCGTTTTATCAAGTTATCTTTGGTTAATACCACCCCTTTGTGTATAAACCACATAAAGATTTTAATCCTTAGAGGCACTTTGATATTCCAAATATGTATTGATTTGGGCAATGGTCCAGTGTTTATCAAATTTGTGTACATGGACTTTACTGAGAATACCCCATTCGCAACTAAAGTCCACCGCACCCTATCTATTTGATCCGATAATTGCACCTGCATAAGTCTTCTGACCAGACATAACCATGCAATCCAGCATTCTCCCACTAGAGCTCGCGTGAAGTGCATATTGAGAGGTACCGATTGTAGTACCGTGGACACATAGTCCTCTTTACGTTGTGCAATATTATAAAGCATAGGATATTGAAGTGCTAAAGGAGTGTCCCCAAGCCAAGTATCTTCCCCAAACCTTGTTGAGGCCCCATTGCTAACCATAAATTTGACCCGCTGAAAAAAGGTCACCTTTATCTTCATTAACCCTTTCCAGAACGGTGAGTCGGTTGCTCTAGAATTCACCTGTGCCAAAGAATTAGAATGTAGGTATTTATTCCTTAATATTTGAATCCACATGCCGTCGGTCTCTGTGGACAACCTGTAAAGCCATTTGGAAAGAAGGCATCTATTCTTTACTTCCAAATTTTCAATGCCCAAACCCCCCTGATCTTTGGGTCTACATATAATATCCCAACGTGTCAACCTATATTTCTTCTTCGACTCATCACTTTGCCAGAAGAAACGGGATCTGTAAAAATCTAGTCTTTTTCGTACCCCTACTGGTACTTCAAAGAAAGACAATAGGAACATGGGCAGGCTTGTTAACACAGAGTTAATTAGTACTAGCCTCCCTCCATATGACATAACCTTGCCCTTCCAGCAACTTAGTTTTTTCTCAAATCTATCTTCAATACACTTCCATTCCTTATTCGTCAGTCTTCTATGATGAATAGGAATACCTAGGTAACTAAACGGTAGTGATCCCATTTCACATCCAAATAGCTGTCTATACGCATTTTGTTCCTCTTTTGCCTTCCCAAAGCAAAAAAGCTCGCTTTTGTTGAAATTAATTTTCAGCCCCGAAAGTTGTTCAAATAAACATAAAAGTAATTTCATATTTCTCGCTTTAGCCATATCGTGTTCCATGAAAATTATCGTATCATCCGCATATTGCAGTATAGATACTCCCCCATCTACTAGGTGTGGGATAAGGCCTCCCACTTGGCCTTTTTCTTTGGCCCTAGAAATTAGTATTGTCAACATGTCTGCTACAATGTTGAACAACACTAGGGACATGGAATCACCTTGTCTTAATCCCTTGTATGTTTGGAAAAAGTGTCCAATGTCATCATTGACCTTAACCCCCACATTGCCTTTCTGTATGAAAGAATCCACGTGATCTCTCCATTTTTCGTTGAATCCTTTCATACGTAATGCATGTTGAAGAAATGACCATTTTACTTTATCATAAGCTTTCTGGAAATCCACCTTAAAGATAACCCCATCTAGTTTATTTGTATGAATTTCATGCAGCGTTTCATGAAGGACGACAACCCCCTCTAAGATGTGTCTCCCAGGCATAAACGCCGTCTGTGTTGGTTGTACCATTGAATGAGCTATCTTCGTTAGCCTATTCGTGCCAACCTTTGTAAAAAATTTGAAGCTGACATTGAGCAAACATATCGGTCTGAACTGCTCCATACGTACAACCTCCGCCTTCTTTGGCAACAACGTAATTGTTCCAAAGTTAAGGTGGAATAACTGTAACTGGCCATTAAATAAATCTTGAAACATAGGCATCAAATCCCCTTTAATGATATGCCAGCATTTTTTATAAAATTCCGCCGGAAACCCATCTGGCCCCGGAGCCTTATTTTGTTTCATTTGTGGTATTGAATCGTACACCTCCTTCTCAGAAAATGGGGCTGATAGTACCTCATTCTCATCTGAATTTAGTTGAGATATATCATGAGTTGTGCTTTCGTCCAAGGAAACCCAAGTCTCCTCTGGTTCACCAAATAATTTCTTGTAATATTCAGATATGTATAATTGTAAATTCTCATGACCTACTATTGTTACTTCATCTTGCTCAAGCTGTGTTATTTTTTCTTTCTATGTTTTCCATTTGCAATCATGTGAAAGAATTGTGTGTTATCGTCTCCATAAACCACCTTTGTCACCTTATCTCGGAGCGCCCATTTCATCTCCTCCTCCCTCAGTAATGTTTGCAACTTCTTCTCAGCATCAATCTTGGTATTTCTATCAGTCTGATTGAGCTGTGCAGACTCAGCTTTCACATCTAATTCATCAATCAGACGAGTGAGTCTATCTTTTTCCTTTTTATATATGCCGCTCTGATTTTTTGCCCATCCTCTCAAGAACTGGCGCAAGTTTCGGATTTTGTTTTGCCATCTATCTATATTCGTAGATCCACCCGAATCTCTAGCCCATTCGTTAGCTATGAGATCGATGAATCCTTCTCTTTCAAACCAACTTATCTCAAAAGAGAAGAAATTTCTATTTCCCACATAGTTTGCATCCCCTGAGTCAACTATGAGAGGTGTGTGATCTGAGATTGATCTTTGTAAAGCCCGTACTGAAACCAGCGGGTACTTTTGCTCCCACTCTACACTGGTCAGTACCCGGTCCAACTTCTCATGTGTTGGTACCGGTAATGAGTTGGCCCATGTGAATTTTCTACCAGTGAGGTCAATCTCCCTCAAATCGAGACTCTCAATAACCATGTTAAACATAAGTGACCATCGTGCATCGAAGTTATCATTATTTTTTTCATCTTGCCTTCTGATAATATTAAAATCTCCTCCCACCATAATTGGCAACGCCTCATCTCCACAAATTCTTACTAGATCAGCGAGAAAATCAGATTTGAGCTCCGGTTGCGCCGCCCCATATACGGCCACCACAGCCCATCTGAAACCATCAATTTTCAACCTCACTCGAAATTTGACCAAAAACTCGCCATAAACCACACTCATCACCTCTAAAGTTTCGCACTTAACTCCAAGTAAGATCCCTCCAGATCTACCCCTCGGTGGTAAGCAGTGCCAATCAAAATCTACTCCACCTGATAGAGTGTTTAGGAATTGCGGTGTGAAATTATCTCTTCCCGTTACTTGTAATGCCCTAAAATCAAGCTTATATTCTAGTGATGTCTCTCGGAGAAACCTTATTTTAGCCAAGTCTGCTAGACCTCTGCTATTCCAAAAGATTCCTTTCATATTTCATCATGGAATTTTTTTTCTTTTGTTTCACTCTCGCACTTCTTCTAACCGCTGATTCAGGATAGACCTTCCTTTTCCAAGGTCTCTTTGGTTTATCCTGAATTGTTTTTGTTGTACTATGTGCATTAATTACATGTGGATAATGACCGTTAATCGAAGAGGCCATATACCCCTCCGATCCCATGTCATCTACATCCTCGTCATCCCCCTCTATGTGTAATAAATTCTCACATAGATTTTGTAATTCACCTCCTCCTAAATCATTAATATCTGATTCATTCATTGGTTTCACCGCTGCTAGGTTTTGAATAAACTCTATGGCTCTATCTGCTTCTAAGTCTAGAATGTCATTGATTGATTTTGCTATTTGTTTGCCAGATGAACCCATAGAAATACCTATGTCGCTAGCACTATGAATGATCTCTACATCCGAGAAATTAAGAATAGAAGCAGTAGTATCAACTGACATACCTGTATTAGCCTCAACGTCTCGAAGCTTTGCAGCCCTCATAGCACGCCCTATCATCATATCATCCGCGTCAGGCTGCTCCTGGATGCGGTGACTGAAGCGTCGATCAGTGGATGTAGGATCAGGTATCCCACCAAAAGAGATCACCTCGTCTGTAGATATCAGTGGAGGAATGCGGCCACCTGGCTCATTCCCCAGAGTCACATTAGCCTGGTCTAGAGAAGGAGCCTGTCATGGAGCAACCTGAGTCTGCAAGGATTGTGCCTTTGTGACACGGGCCTCCTTCCCTATGTCAGCAATACCTGTGCTACCATTACTGACCGGCGTCAGGAGATGACCCGGCTGTCAGATCTCCTGCACGTCACGTTGCTGCAAATGCGCCAAGCTGTTGCCGAGTTGCTCCTTCAGAGCTCCGGTGCAAGCCAGTGTGGTGTCCTCCTCACCGTGCTGCTGGTCCACGTGAACCGTCGCATCCACATCGACATTCCGCGCCAAACTGTTGTCGTGCACGCCATGAACTCCCCCAAAACGACTCGGTGTAGGTATCACCTCAAAAGAGCCGAACCGGAGGGTGTTCATAGGAGTGGTCATAGATGTAGCCCCGTCATTAAGTGGTTTATGCGTCGGTGTAGATGATGAAGGATTTCTGTCCTCGTTAGCCTTCTCCGAACGCTTATCCTGGTTCATGTCTCTGTGATCCCCATCTCGATCATCTCCATCAGCCATGTGAACATCCCCATCATGCGATTGTGGTTGGGTCTCCTCTACCTCCACATCGAGATCATAATGCATACCATCATAAGACCATGGTGCGAAATCAAGAATGCACTCAACATCCAGCACAGTCACAAGCAATCTGGCGATCCCCCGTTTGCGTGTGAAGGGCATGTCTTAAAAAGGATCGAGATGGACCTAGAGGGGGTGAATAGGTACAAATCCAAATTTTAATAATTACTTAGCAATTTTAGGCAAAAGTGCGGAATATGAGTGTAGTCCTAATAATTGCTACGACAAGGAGTAAGCTATTTAGAGTGAAGTAAGACAAGCGGTAAACAATAATCAAATACAAGTACGTAATAAGGATTAACACAAGTAGAGAGATAGGGTTAGGAATAACCGAAACTCCAAGAGAGACAAGGATGTATCCCGAAGTTCACTTCCTTGGAGGGAAGCTATGTCACCGTTAGAGGGGCGGCTGTTACCACGAAGGCACACCAACGCCATGAAGGCTCACCCTATTCTCCCTTTGAGATAACTCCACGAAGGTGTTTCTCAACCACTAGTGGTAAGCCTTGAGGTGGCTTCCAAACCTTCACAAACTATCTTGGGGAAATCACAATGGTTTGATTCCTCTCCGAAGACTCCTACCACCTAGGAGTCTCCAACCTCCAAGAGTAACAAGATCACGGGGATTGCTCAAAACTTGCTCAAATCACAAATCACTTTGGTGGGAAGGATGAGAGGGAGACGATCTATATTTTGATTGGAACAACACTCAAAGGGACTCACAAATGCTCTTGGGATCTAGGATTTGGTGTAGACAAGATTGAGTGAGAAGAAAGGTGTTCTTGGATGTATTCTAGCTGTGTTGAACACTCTTTCACGAGGTGGGAGAAGAGTATATATAGTGGGGAGTGAAAAACAGCAGTTGGGGACACTTTAAGTCACACAAGGTCCGGACGTCCGACAGTTGCCGGAAGTCCGGGCGTCCGCGAGGGGTCGGACGTCCGACGGGGGTCGGTCGTCCGAGGCCTGTAGATATGACTGGAAATACTGTGAATTGAACAGCGACCGGACGTCCGGAGAGGACCGAAAATCCGAGTTATTCGACTCAACTTCTACTGGTGGGACGTTCCGGATTTCCGAAGGGGAACGGACGTCCGGCCCTCGGACGTCCGGAGGGAGCCGGAAAACCGAGTTATAGAGCTCATGTTCTACTGGTGCAGGGCTCCGGATTTCCGAGGCTGGTCGGACGTCCGACCCTCGGATGTCCGGAGGAAGCCGGAAATCCGAGTTATATGACTCAAATACTTCTGGTGGAGGGCTCCGGATTTCCGAAGCCTGCCGGTCGTCCGGCCCTCGGACGTCCGGAGGGAGCCGGACGTCCGAGGCAATAGACCTGTTTTGGGATAAGAACAGAGTGGAGAGTATGTGGAATTGGGTATGACAGTGAAGATGTGGTATGAGCAAGTTCATCGCAAAACTTGTGATCCCCTCTTAATAGTGCGGGATCCCTATACTCAATATCAGTAAACTCAAAAGAATAGTCTACATCATCTTTTCTTAATCCCGAGCCTTCCCGAAATATAAATCCCGATCTTCTCAGACCACCTTTGGCACATAATTCGCAATCTACTAAAGTACTTGCCATCCTGAGATACACTCAACAAATAGGATTAGTTTCCTATGTATGTGTTGTCATTAACACCAAAAGTCAATTAGGGGCATAGTATGCACTTTCATGTCTACTTTCTCTGTCTTACCAACAAGTGAGCCAATGCTCCAGACAATAAGAAAGTCGTTGAGAAGAATCTTTGGGATGCCTGAAAATCTGATCCACACCTTCTCTAGGTGTGTCCCCTGTGGTTTTGGTTTTTTATATTCCTCAAAAGAAATTCAAATTAATATATGAAAGCTACAACCTTTGTATCTTAATGTAAGATCCTTTTTTATACCAAAAAACGATTTACATAGGAAGTTACAGAGGGAGTGTATTATGGAGCGACTATATGGCATTAATTATTTGGCTTTCAACTTATGTTAGATTACCTTATTTCCTGATTATTACATGATATATTTATTACATGTTGAGACTTTTAAGGTCTTTGTAAAAAGGAAATGTAAATTCCTTGAGAAAACAAGTTAAGTGTCCATTTGTACCAATTAGGTTGCTCACATCGTTTAAATCTTACTGGAAATCAAACTGATTAGACATGCCGGTTTGCCCATCACTTTGACAAACAAGCTGTGCTTTTGTGTCCACGGGTATACTGTCTTGCTTATATATGGTTTGAATACATACTTTAAACTGGGATTCCTACTAACTTACTATTACTTGCTTGGCAAAACGTTGGCACAGGCACCGTCGCACCACTATTTGTTCTCACTACCTTTTCCCACATTGATATATTTACATTATATTCTAAAAAATTTGTAGGGAACAGTGCAGCGTCCAGAAATACATCTTGTATCATGGAAAAATGATGTTCTTACTACTGACACTCTTCCTATTCATGGTTATGAGCACTATAAGGCAAAGGATTACACTCTCGCCCACGCCCCTTCCTCAGGTTTGGGGGACTTTGCTTTATAGTAAAGGAGCATTTATTCATTCTTCATTGGAACTTCTATAATGAAGGAACCCTTGTTTTGTGATCCAGGAAGGAGGAATGCAGGTGGACAATGGGATGCTGGTGATGAGCCTCTGTATTACATCGTGTCTCCTAAGGATATTGTGGTAGCAAAGCTAAGGTTCGCTAATATGTTGCAGAACTAGAGCTCATATTAGCCCCTTGTTCTACAATTGCGTGGCTTCTACAACATGGTTGGCATGAAAAGGCATTGGCTCCACTTGAAGTAGGACAAGAGAGAACTGAGCTTCTTGATGAGGTACAATAGCAATGTCAAGTTTGATTAGTAAATGGAGTATGATGCATCAGCATTATTTGTTTGATGATGAGGAAGCTTTGTTTGTTTAGGAACCTAGAAGTGGGCACTTCTAAGGAGCCAATATTACGTTAGCTGGGGTTCACTGTGTTGTTGACTTCATTTACAACTTACTCATTTACAAGCTTTTATTCAAAATATTCCTAGAAAATCTTTAGACATTTGAGTGTCATGAACTAAGGTGACCATAACATTGTAAGTGACTGATGAAACACTGAAATATCTATTCTCTTATTAAATCCCACTCTGTATGCATTCTTCTTTTCAATTCATTTCAGAAACTTTTTTTGGATAAAGGGCTTTATTACTCAAGGAAAGTAAGTACACCCGGCCTCTGCATAGCTAAGATGCACACAACCGCAAGTCACCAAAAGAAGAATAAAAGAGCGTGCGACAAGTTACAAATGAAGAACTATCGCCACTCAAGGTAGCTCTATGCGTAGATCACGCGGCCACCCATGTTGGGTAAAAATATCCCTGGCCACCGCTTCCAGTCGTGCACATGCCTCCATAAAAAGGCCTCGAGATTCCATCTGTTGTAAGATGGACCACGAACGGAGAATACCCGTGCATCGATAAAGAACCTGCAAACAGGTGAAATTTTTATCAAAAAAATCTTGTCATTTCTACATAGCCAGAGCGACCATATTACGGCGAGCGCTCCTACCCTAAGAATGGTTTTAAGCTTATTATCTATCCCGTTAAGCCAATTGCCAAAGATATTAGCAACGGATGTGGGTTGATATAAGTTTGAAGCCATTTGGTAAGTTGACTAGATAGAACGTGCAACCTTACAAGTGAAGAAAATGTGTTTTATTGTCTCATCATGAGTGCATGAAACACACTTCACACTCCCTTGCCAGTTGCGCTTGGCAAGATTATCTTTCTTAGGATGACACCTCTGCGAAGATACCATGCAAAGACTTTAATCTTTAGAGGTATCTTCATTTGCCATATTTTGTGATTATTATCAACTAGTATTTCAGGTTGGACAAGTGCCCTATACATAGGATCCACAGAGAATTTTCCATTCGTATTGAGATTCCATCAAAACTCATCGTGACCCTGTAACAGCTGCACTAATACTAACCGTTCTAGCAAGGCATTCCAAGACGCAAGTCTAGGACCGAGTAAGTCTCTCCTGAATGCCACATTAGGGGGTGACTCTTGCATGACCATGGCCAGCGTATCTCCCTTATGTCGCACAATGTTATATAGGGCCGGATATTGATCACGGAGTGTGGAATTTCCTAGCCATCTATCCTCCCAAAATCTTATTTCCGACCCATCCTTAATCTTGAAAACCCCAAAGCGATAAAAATCTTTCTTTGTCGTCATGAGACCAGCCCAAAAATGTGAATCTCCAGGCTTCCAGATAACCTGAGATAACGCTTTTGTGCCGATGTATTTTCGCTTAAGGAGCGTTTGCCAAACACCATCCGATATCAGTAGCTTATAGAGCCACTTACCAAGGAGAGCAAAGTTCTTGACCTGAAGGTCATGAATACCTAAGCCCCCTTGGTCCTTCGGACGGCATACGACATTCCACTTGGTCAGTCGATACTTCTTTTTCTCGTTATCCCCTTGCCAAAAGAATCTCGATCGAAAATAATCCAATCTATGTAAGGCTCCTTTAGGTAATTGAAAGAAAGATATCATATACAGTACCATGTTGGTTAAAACTGAATTTATGAGTACCAATCTTCCACCTAGGGACAACAACTTCCCCTTCCAGCTAGCTAGCCTTATTTGCAAACGTTCTTCGACGTGCTTCCATTCCGCATTCGTCAATCTCCTATAATGTATCGGTATCCCCAAATACTTAATAGGAAATTGACCTTGCTCGCATCCGAATATCTCGGCATATTGAGCTGCTGCATCCTGGGCCTTGCCGAAACAAAACAATTCACTTTTATGGAAATTACACTTCAATCCGGATAACTCCTCCAATGCTGATAATATTAATTTCAGATTCACTTCTTTATCTAGATCGTGTTCCATAAAAAGAATTGTGTCGTCCGCATATTGAAGAATAGATAATCCCCCATCCACTAGGTGTGGGACTACTCCCTCAATTTGGCCGTCTAGCTTCGCGCGTTCAATTATGATCGCTAACATATCCGCCACAATATTAAATAATATGGGCGATAAAGGATCACCTTGTCTTAACCCCTTTTTGGTTTGGATGAAGCGTCTGATTTCATCATTGACGTTGACGGCAACACTCCCTCCCGAAACACAACTATGAATCAAAGCACACCACTCCTCCAAAAAACCTTTCATTCTCAGAGTTTGTTGGAGGAACGACCACTTCACTTTATCATAAGCCTTTTCAAAATCAATTTTGAAAATGACTCCGTTAAGATTTTTAGTGTGCATCTCATGGACGGTTTCGTGAAGTACCACGACACCATCCAATATATTCCTACCTTGCATAAAAGCAGTTTGTGTAGGTTTGACCACATGATCAGCCACCGAGTTTATCCTAATGGTTGCGACTTTCGTGAAAATTTTGAAGCTAACGTTAAGGAGGCATATGGGTCAATTTCAGAAAGTTAGAAGTGTGTTACGTTCAACCACGTGATTCATAGGATTCTTGCAGGATTTTCACTGGATTGTGATTCTATGGAGTTTTTCCTATAGATGTTGTTTGATTCATACGAATGCAATCCTTAGGAATCATTCCTATGGAAATTTCCCTTTTCTCTTTCAAAGGAAATCTTGCATAAATTCCATGCTCTTGGAAAAAATCCTTTTTTTGAAAAGGAGGCATCGCCCCAGCCTCTGCATCGAGTGATGCATGCAGCCCTTTATTAAAAACCGGAATAATCCAAAGCAAGTACAGAGTCTAACGGTAATCCGTGAGCAGAAATTACAAGGCGATCAATTCCAAAATGAAAAGATATAAATAGGTGAAGTTGGCTAACTCCCTATTCTATCAGCATGTCGCCATCCATATCGGCTGAAGATAGCCTCAGCTACCATCTCCCATCGGGCATACCCAGTAACCAAAGGCTCCTTGGTTTCCACAGGAGTGAGTAAGGACCACATGCGGATCAAGGCGGTAGTCCTGAAGATGACCTGCAAAAAATTAATACAATGTTGTCTGTTAAAAACTAGGTCATTTCTACAGTTCCATATAGCCCACAAAAGTGCGGATATTCCAACTCGAATTAGTTTGGCTAAACGAACATTAACCCCGTCCAGCCACGTCCCAAATAACATGTTAATGCTAGTAGGCGGGGTAATGTTAAAGGCAATATGGATTGAGCGCCATAAGAGTTTAGCCATAGGGCAGTCTAGAAAGAGGTGCTTAATTGTTTCAGACGACTGACAGAAGCTACACCTTCGATTTCCCTTCCACTTTCGCTTGTCTAAGTTATCCTTAGTTAAAACAACACCTTTGTGAAAAAACCACAAATAGATTTTTAACTTAAGTGGCACTTTAACGTTCCAAATATGTGAAGATTTTGGAATAGGTGTATTGTCAATAATATGGTCATACATTGATTTCACTGAGAATGTACCATTGGAGGTCAGTCTCCAAGTAATACGATCAGGAACATCAGTAAGACTAACATCCATTAGCCTTCTGACTAGATGTAGCCATCTACCCCATCTATTGCCAACTAAGGATCTTCGAAACTGGATGTTAAGAGGAGTCTCACGTAACACTACCACAACAGACGTATGTCTGCGCTGGGCAATATTATAGAGCTGCGGGTATTGTATAGCTAGTGGCACGTCCCCTAGCCAACTATCCTCCCAGAATCTAGTAGATTCACCATTACCTATGATGAATTTAGTCCTGTTAAAAAAAGTCGTTTTAGTCCTCATTAGACCTTTCCAAAAAGGTGAATCTCCCGGTCTCAAAGTGACCTGAGCTAAGGTTTTTTGCTGTAGGTACTTGTTCTTCAGAATTTGTACCCACATACCTTCTGATTCCACAGAGAGCCTGAAAAGCCACTTGCTGAGCAGGCACCTGTTCTTAACCTCTAAATTTTCAATCCCCAACCCTCCCTGATCCTTTGGCCTACAAATAATATCCCATCTAGCCAGCCTATACTTGGTCTTGATCTCATCGTTGTGCCAGAAAAATCGTGATCGGTAAAAATCCAACCTTTTTCGCACCCCTACCGGTACTTCAAAAAAGGAGAGGAGGAACATTGGCATGCTTGTCAACACCGAGTTAACTAAAACCAATCGTCCTCCATAGGATAGTAGCTTGCCTTTCCAGCAGCTCAATTTTTTCTCAAACCGATCCTCTATGCACTTCCAGTCCTTAATAGTCAATTTTCGGTGGTGAATAGGGATCCCTAGGTACGTAAACGGCAACGTACCACCTTCACAACCAAAGAGTTGATTATATGTGAGTTGTTCTGCTTTGGCGTCCCCAAAACAGAAGAGCTCACTTTTGTGAAAGTTAATCTTCAGCCCAGATAGTTGTTCGAATAAGCATAAAATTAGTTTCATATTTCTGGCTTTTTTGAGATCGTGTTCCATGAAAAGGATTGTGTCATCCGCATATTGTAGGATGGAGACCCCCCCATCTACTAGGTGTGGCACTAATCCCCATACTAACCCTTTGTTAGTAGCCCTCCTGATCATTAGCGCTAACATATCTGCTACGATGTTGAACAAAATAGTTGACATAGGATCTCCTTGCCTAAGTCCCTTGAGTGTCTGAAAGAAATGACCTACATCATCATTAACTTTAATACCGACACTACCCTTTTGTATAAAACAATCGATATGTTTTCGCCAAATCTCGCCAAACCCCTTCATACGAAGAGTTTGTTGCAAGAAATACCATTTGACCTTATCATAAGCCTTTTCAAAGTCTACCTTAAAAAGTACTCCGTTAAGCTTCTTGGAGTGCAATTCTTGCAGGGTTTCATGCAGCACGACCACTCCTTCAAGAATATTCCGATCAGGCATAAAGGCTGTCTGCGAAGATTGCACCACAGAATGTGCCATCTTGGTTAGCCTGTCCGTTCCCACCTTTGTGAAAATTTTGAAGCTAACATTGAGCAGACATATGGGGCGAAATTGTTCAATACGCGAAGCACCCTCTTTCTTTGGTAACAATGTAATCGTACCAAAATTAAGATGAAAGAGTTGTAAGTGCCTGGAAAACAGATCGTGAAACATAGACATGAGATCATCCTTAATGATATGCCAACATTTCTTATAGAACTCAGCTGGGAACCCATCTGGCCCCGGTGCTTTACCATTCTTCATACCCTGAATCGCTTGTAACACCTCTTTCTCTAGGAATGGTGCGGAAAGACACTCGTTCTCGGACTGTCCGGCCTGAGGAATATCCGCGATCTGATGCTCGTCCATAGACACAAAACTATGAGCCGGAGCACCAAACAACCGTTTATAATAATTTGTGATGTACAATTTTAGATTCTCATGACCTACTATTGTACCCTCATCTTGTTCTAGTTGTATTATCCTCTTTTTCCGATGCTTGCCATTTGCAATTAAGTGAAAAAATTTGTGTTGTCATCCCCTTGGACAATAGCCCTAACTTTAGCTCTAAGAGCCCATTTCATTTCCTCTTCTCGAAGAAGGATCCGAACTCTTTGTTCAGCATCATACTTCAAAGACCTCTCGTGTTCGTCTAGCAAACGAGTTTCTGCCTGACGATCCAGAGTGTCTATAAATTGGAGCAGTCTAACTTGCTCGTCTTTATAAACCCCAGAGATATTCTTAGCCCAACCTCTCAAGAATTGTCTAAGATGTCGAATTTTACTTTGCCATCTATCTGTTGGGGAACGTCGCATGGGAAACAAAAATTTTCCTACGCGCACGAAGACCTATCATGGTGATGTCTATCTACGAGAGGGGATGAGTGATCTACGTACCCTTGTAGATCGTACAGCAGAAGCGTTAGAGAACGCGGTTGATGTAGTGGAACGTCCTCACGTCCCTCGATCCGCCCTCCGAACAATCCCGCGATCAGTCCCACGATCTAGTACCGAACGGACGGCACCTCCGCGTTCAGCACACGTACAGCTCGACGATGATCTCGGCCTTCTTGATCCAGCAAGAGAGACGGAGAGGTAGAAGAGTTCTCCGGCAGCGTGACGGCGCTCCGGAGGTTGGTGATGATCTCGTCTCAGCAGGGCTCCGCCCGAGCTCCGCAGAAACGCGATCTAGAGGGAAAACTATGGAGGTATGTGGTCGGGTAGCCGTGAGAAAGTCGTCTCAAATCTGCCCTAAAAGCCCCATATATATAGGAGGAGGGAGGGGGACCTTGCCTTGGGGTCCAAGGGACTCCCAAGGGGTCGGCCGAGCCAAGGGGGGGAGGACTCCCCCCCAAACCGAGTTGGACTTGGTTTGGTGGGAGGAGTCCCCCTCCCTTCCCACTTCTTCCCTCTTTTTTTTTCTTTTCCTTTGATTTCCTTCTTTTGGCGCATAGGCCCCCTTGGGGCTGTCCCACCAGCCCACTAAGGGCTGGTGTGTCTCCCCAAAGCCTATGGGCTTCCCCGGGGTGGGTTGCCCCCCCCCCCCCCCCCGGTGAACTCCCGGAACCCATTCGTCATTCCCGGTACATTCCCGGTAACTCCGAAAACCTTCCGGTAATCAAATGAGGTCATCCTATATATCAATCTTCG
Source organism: Hordeum vulgare subsp. vulgare (assembly GCF_904849725.1). NCBI lineage: Eukaryota > Viridiplantae > Streptophyta > Magnoliopsida > Poales > Poaceae > Hordeum > Hordeum vulgare. The sequence continues at coordinate 473,162,080 of NC_058519.1, read as the reverse complement.
TTTCCGGACCATTCCGGAAACCCTCGTGACGTCCGTGATCTCATCCGGGACTCCGAACAACATTCGGTAACCAACCATATAACTCAAATACGCATAAAACAACGTCGAACCTTAAGTGTGCAGACCCTGCGGGTTCGAGAACTATGTAGACATGACCCGAGAGACTCCTCGGTCAATATCCAATAGCGGGACCTGGATGCCCATATTGGATCCTACATATTCTACGAAGATCTTATCGTTTGAACCTCAGTGCCAAGGATTCGTATAATCCCGTATGTCATTCCCTTTGTCCTTCGGTATGTTGCTTGCCCGAGATTCGATCGTCAGTATCCGCATACCTATTTCAATCTCGTTTACCGGCAAGTCTCTTTACTCGTTCCGTAATACAAGATCCCGCAACTTACACTAAGTTACATTGCTTGCAAGGCTTGTGTGTGATGTTGTATTACCGAGTGGGCCCCGAGATACCTCTCCGTCACACGGAGTGACAAATCCCAGTCTTGATCCATACTAACTCAACTAACACCTTCAGAGATACCTGTAGAGCATCTTTATAGTCACCCAGTTACGTTGCAACGTTTGATACACACAAAGCATTCCTCCGGTGTCAGTGAGTTATATGATCTCATGGTCATAGGAATAAATACTTGACACGCAGAAAACAGTAGCAACAAAATGACACGATCAACATGCTACGTCTATTAATTTGGGTCTAGTCCATCACGTGATTCTCCCATTGACGTGATCCAATTATCAAGCAACAACACCTTGTTCATAATCAGAAGACACTGACTATCATCGATCAACTGGCTAGCCAGATAGAGGCATGCTAGGGACGGTGTTTTGTCTATGTATCCACACATGTAAATGAGTCTTCATTCAATACAATTATAGCATGGATAATAAACTATTATCTTGATACAGCAATTATAATAATAACTATACATTTATTATTGCCTCTAGGGCATAATTCCAACAGTCTCCCACTTGCACTAGAGTCAATAATCTAGCCCTCACATCACCATGTGAATTACATTGTAATAAATCTAACACCCATACAGTTCTGGTGTCGATCATGTTTTGGCCGTGGAAGAGGTTTAGTCAGCGGGTCTACTACATTCAGATCCGTATGCACTTTGCATATATTTACATCCTCCTCCTCGACGTAGTCGCGGATGAGGTTGAAGCGTCGTTTGATGTGTCTGGTCTTCTTGTGAAACCTTGGTTCCTTTGCTAAGGCAATGGCACCAGTGTTGTCACAGAACAAGGTTATTGGATCCAGTGCACTTGGCACCACTCCAAGATCCGTCATGAACTGCTTCATCCAGACACCCTCCTTAGCCGCCTCCGAGGCAGCCATGTACTCTGCTTCACATGTAGAATCTGCTACGACGCTTTGCTTGGAACTGCACCAGCTTACTGCACCCCCATTAAGAATAAATACGTATCCGGTTTGCGACTTAGAGTCGTCCGGATCTGTGTCAAAGCTTGCATCGACGTAACCTTTTACGGCGAGCTCTTCGTCACCTCCATACACGAGAAACATCTCCTTAGTCCTTTTCAGGTACTTCAGGATATTCTTGACCGCCGTCCAGTGATCCACTCCTGGATTACTCTGGAACCTACCTGCCATACTTATGGCCAGGCTAACATCCGGTCTAGTGCACAGCATTGCATACATGATAGAGCCTATGGCTGAAGTATAGGGGACGGAGCGCATATGCTCTCTATCTTCATCAGTTGTTGGGCACTGAGTCTTACTCAATCTTGTACCTTGTAACACTGGCAAGAACCCTTTCTTGGACTGTTCCATTTTGAACCTCTTCAAAACTTTATCAAGGTATGTGCTTTGTGAAAGTCCTATCAGGCGTTTTGATCTATCCCTATAGATCTTAATGCCTAGAATGTAAGCAGCTTCTCCTAGGTCCTTCATAGAGAAACTTTTATTCAAGTAACCTTTTATGCTTTCCAAAAGCTCTACGTTGTTTCCAATCAGCAATATGTCATCCACATATAATATTAGAAACGCCATAGAGCTCCCACTCACTTTCTTGTAAATACAAGATTCTCCAACCACTTGTATAAACCCAAATGCTTTGATCACCTCATCAAAGCGTTTGTTCCAACTCCGAGATGCTTGCACCAGTCCATAAATGGATCGCTGGAGCTTGCACACCTTGTCAGCATTTTTAGGATCGACAAAACCTTCGGGTTGCATCATATACAACTCTTCCTTAAGGAAACCGTTAAGGAACGCCGTTTTGACATCCATCTGCCAGATTTCATAATCGAAAAATGCAGCTATTGCTAACATGATTCTGACGGACTTAAGCATCGCTACGGGAGAGAAAGTCTCATCGTAGTCAATTCCTGGAACTTGTGAAAAACCCTTTGCCACAAGTCGAGCTTTATAAACGGTCACATTACCGTCAGCGTCCGTCTTCTTCTTAAAGATCCATTTGTTCTGAATAGCCTTGCGGCCCTCAGGTAGTATCTCTAAAGTCCACACTTTGTTCTCATACATGGATCCTATCTCGGATTTCATGGCTTCTAGCCATTTGTTGGAATCTAGGCCCACCATTGCTTCTTCATAATTTGCAGGTTCATTGTTGTCCAACAACATGATTGATAAGACGGGATTACCGTACCACTCTGGAGCAGCGCGTGATCTCGTCGACCTGCGTGGTTCAACAGAAACTTGAACTGGAGTTTCATGATCATCATCATTAACTTCCTCCTCAACCGGTGTCGCAACGACAGAGGTTTCCCCTTGCCCTGCGCCACCATCCAGAGGGATGAGAGGTTCGACAACCTCGTCAAGTTCTATCTTCCTCCCACTCAATTCTCTCGAGAGAAACTCCTTCTCGAGAAAAGTCCCGTTCTTAGCAACAAACACTTTGCCCTCGGTTTTGAGATAGAAGGTGTACCCAACTGTCTCTTTTGGATAACCTATGAAGACGCACTTTTCCGCTTTGGGTTCCAGCTTTTCAGGCTGAAGCTTTTTGACATAAGCATCACATCCCCAAACTTTAAGAAATGACAACTTTGGTCTTTTGCCATACCACGGTTCGTATGGTGTCGTCTCAACGGATTTTGATGGTGCCCTATTTAAAGTGAATGCAGCTGTTTCTAATGCATAACCCCAAAATGATAACGGAAAATCAATAAGAGACATCATAGATCGCACCATCTCTAACAAAGTACGATTACGACGTTCGGACACACCATTACGCTGTGGTGTTCCAGGCGGTGTTAACTGCGAAACAATTCCACATTGTTTTAAGTGAGTACCAAACTCGAAACTCAGATATTCACCCCCACGATCAGACCGTAGGAACTTGATCTTCTTGTTACGATGATTTTCCACTTCACTCTGAAATTTCTTGAACTTTTCAAATGTTTCAGACTTGTGTTTCATCAAGTAGACATAACCATATCTACTTAAATCGTCAGTGAAGGTGAGAAAATAACGATATCCGCCGCGTGCCTCCACGCTCATCGGACCACACACATCGGTATGTATGATTTCCAACAAGTCACTTGCACGCTCCATTGTTCCGGAGAACGGAGTCTTAGTTATCTTGCCCATGAGGCATGGTTCGCACGTGTCAAGTGAATCAAAGTCAAGTGACTCCAAAAGTCCATCAGCATGGAGTTTCTTCATGCGCTTTACACCAATATGACCCAAGCGGCAGTGCCACAAAAATATGGCGCTATCATTGTTTACTCTAACTCTTTTGGTCTCAATGTTATGTATATGTGTATCGATATCGAGATTCAATATGAACAATCCTCTCACATTCGGTGCATGACCATAAAAGATGTTACTCATAGAAATAGAACAACCATTATTCTCAGACTTAAAAGAGTAACCGTCTCGCAATAAACAAGATCCAGATATAATGTTCATGCTCAACGCAGGCACTAAATAACAATGATTTAAGTTCATCACTAATCCCGATGGTAGTTGAAGTGACACTGTGCCGATGGCGATTGCATCAACCTTGGAACCGTTTCCTACGCGCATCATCACTTCGTCTTTCGCCAGCCTTCGTCTATTCCGCAGTTCCTGCTTCGAGTTGCAAATGTGAGCAACAGAACCGGTATCGAATACCCAGGCACTACTACGAGAGCTGGTTAAGTACACATCAATAACATGTATATCAAATATACCTGATTTTTCTTTGCCCGCCTTCTTATCTGCCAGATACTTGGGGCAATTGCGCTTCCAGTGACCCATACCCTTGCAATAGAAGCACTCTGTTTCAGGCTTAGGTCCAGCCTTGGGTTTCTTCGGTAGATTGGCAACTGGCTTGTCGCTCTTCTTCGAATTGCCCTTCTTGCCTTTGCCGTTTCTCTTGAAACTAGTGGTCTTGCTCACCATCAACACTTGATGCTCTTTACGGAGTTCAGACTCTGCGACTTTCAGCATCGCAAACAACTCGCCGGGCGACTTGTTCATCCCTTGCATGTTGTAGTTCAACACAAAGCCTTTATAGCTTGGCGGCAGTGATTGAAGGATTCTGTCAGTGATAGCTTCTTGCGGGAGTTCAATCCCCAGTTCAGCTAGACGGTTTGAGTACCCAGACATTTTGAGCATATGTTCACTGACAGACGAGTTTTCCTCCATCTTGCAAGCATAGAATTTATCAGAGGTCTCATAGCTCTCGATCCGGGCGTTCTTCTGAAAGATAAACTTCAACTCCTGGAACATCCCAAATGCTCCATGACGCTCAAAGCGGCGTTGAAGTCCCGGTTCTAAGCCATACAAGACTGCACATTGAACTATTGAGTAGTCCTCCTTACGTGCTAACCAAGCGTTCTTAACATCCTGATCAGCCGTAGCGGGTGGTTCATCTCCTAGCGCAGCATTAAGGACATAATCCTTCTTTCCAGCTTGTAAGATTAGCTTAAGATTACGAGCCCAGTCTACAAAGTTGCTTCCATCATCTTTCAACTTAGCTTTCTCTAGGAACGTATTAAAATTCAGGATGACACTTGCGTGAGCCATGATCTACAACACAAATATATTCAAAGTGGACTTAGACTATGTTCAAGATAATTAGAGTTCAACTTAATCAAATTATATGCTAAACTCCCACTCAAAAAGTACATCTCTCTAGTCATTTGAGTGGTTCATGATCCACTTACACTATCCCAAGTCCGATCATCACGTGAGTTGAGTATAGTTTCAGAGGTAAGCATCCCTATGCTAATCATATCAACTATATGATTCATGATCGACCTTTCGGTCTCATGTGTTCCGAGGCCATGTCTGCACATGCTAGGCTCGTCAAGCTTAACCCGAGTGTTCCGCGTGCGCAACTGTTTTGCACCCGTTGTATGTGAACGTAGAGTCTATCACACCCGATCATCACGTGGTGTCTCGAAACGACGAACTGTAGCAACGGTGCACAGTCGGGGAGAAACAAAATTTCGTCTTGAAATTTTAGTGAGAGATCACCTCATAATGCTACCGTCGTTCTAAGCAAAATAAGGTGCATAAAAGGATTAACATCACATGCAATTCATAAGTGACATGATATGGCCATCATCACGTGCTTCTTGATCTCCATCACCAAAGCACCGGCACGATCTTCTTGTCACCGGCGCCACACCATGATCATCCATCAACGTGTTTCCATCGGGGTTGTCGTGCTACTTATGCTATTACTACCAAAGCTACATCCTAGCAAAATAGTAAACGCATCTGCAAGCACATAAGTTAGTATAAAGACAACCCTATGGCTCCTGCCGGTTGCCGTACCATCGACGTGCAAGTCGATATTTCTATTACAACATGATCATCTCATACATCCAATATATCACATCACATCATTGGCCATATCACATCACAATCATACCCTGCAAAAACAAGTTAGACGTCCTCTAATTTTGTTGTTGCAAGTTTTACGTGGTGACCAAGGGTATCTAGTAGGATCGCATCTTACTTACGCAAACACCACAACGGAGATCTATGAGTTGCTATTTAACCTCATCCAAGGACCTCCTCGGTCAAATCCGATTCAACTAAAGTTGGAGAAACCGTCACTTGCCAGTCATCTTTGAGCAAAGGGGGTACTCGTAACGATGAAACCAGTCTCTCGTAAGCGTACGAGTAATGTCGGTCCAAGCCGCTTCAATCCAACAATACCGCGGAATCAAGCAAAGACTAAGGAGGGCAGCAAAACGCACATCACCGCCCACAAAAACTTTTGTGTTCTACTCGAGAAGACATCTACGCATGAACCTAGCTCATGATGCCACTGTTGGGGAACGTCGCATGGGAAACAAAAAATTTCCTACGCGCACGAAGACCTATCATGGTGATGTCCATCTACGAGAGGGGATGAGTGATCTACGTACCCTTGTAGATCGTACAGCAGAAGCGTTAGAGAACGCGGTTGATGTAGTGGAACGTCCTCACGTCCCTCGATCCGCCCCGCGAACAATCCCGCGATCAGTCCCACGATCTAGTACCGAACGGACGGCACCTCCGCGTTCAGCACACGTACAGCTCGACGATGATCTCGGCCTTCTTGATCCAGCAAGAGAGACGGAGAGGTAGAAGAGTTCTCCGGCAGCGTGACGGCGCTCCGGAGGTTGGTGATGATCTCGTCTCAGCAGGGCTCCGCCCGAGCTCCGCATAAACGCGATCTAGAGGGAAAACTATGGAGGTATGTGGTCGGGCAGCCGTGAGAAAGTCGTCCCAAATCTGCCCTAAAAGCCCCATATATATAGGAGGAGGGAGGGGGACCTTGCCTTGGGGTCCAAGGGACTCCCAAGGGGTCGGCCGAGCCAAGGGGGGAGGACTCCCCCCCCCCAAACCGAGTTGGACTTGGTTTGGTGGGAGGAGTCCCCCTCCCTTCCCACTTCTTCCCGCTTTTTTTTTCTTTTCCTTTGATTTCCTTCTTTTGGCGCATAGGCCCCCTTGGGGCTGTCCCACCAGCCCACTAAGGGCTGGTGTGTCTCCCCAAAGCCTATGGGCTTCCCCGGGGTGGGTTGCCCCCCCCCCGGTGAACTCCCGGAACCCATTCGTCATTCCCGGTACATTCCCGGTAACTCCGAAAACCTTCTGGTAATCAAATGAGGTCATCCTATATATCAATCTTCGTTTCCGGACCATTCCGGAAACCCTCGTCACGTCCGTGATCTCATCCGGGACTCCGAACAACATTCGGTAACCAACCATATAACTCAAATACGCATAAAACAACGTCGAACCTTAAGTGTGCAGACCCTGCGGGTTCGAGAACTATGTAGACATGACCCGAGAGACTCCTCGGTCAATATCCAATAGCGGGACCTGGATGCCCATATTGGATCCTACATATTCTACGAAGATCTTATCGTTTGAACCTCAGTGCCAAGGATTCGTATAATCCCGTATGTCATTCCCTTTGTCCTTCGGTATGTTGCTTGCCCGAGATTCGTCTCTTTACTCGTTCCGTAATACAAGATCCCGCAACTTACACTAAGTTACATTGCTTGCAAGGCTTGTGTGTGATGTTGTATTACCGAGTGGGCCCCGAGATACCTCTCCGTCACACGGAGTGACAAATCCCAGTCTTGATCCATACTAACTCAACTAACACCTTCGGAGATACCTGTAGAGCATCTTTATAGTCACCCAGTTACGTTGCGACGTTTGATACACACAAAGCATTCCTCCGGTGTCAGTGAGTTATATGATCTCATGGTCATAGGAATAAATACTTGACACACAGAAAACAGTAGCAACAAAATGACACGATCAACATGCTACGTCTATTAATTTGGGTCTAGTCCATCACGTGATTCTCCCAATGACGTGATCCAGTTATCAAGCAACAACACCTTGTTCATAATCAGAAGGCACTGACTATCATCGATCAACTGGCTAGCCAACTAGAGGCATGCTAGGGACGGTGTTTTGTCTATGTATCCACACATGTAAATGAGTCTTCATTCAATACAATTATAGCATGGATAATAAACTATTATCTTGATACAGGAATTATAATAATAACTATACATTTATTATTGCCTCTAGGGCATAATTCCAACACTATCAACACTAGAGTTCCCTCCCCCCACATCCTTGTTCCATTCCCTAGCAATCATGTCCACAAACCCCTCACGTGTGAACCAACTGGATTCAAAAGAGAAAGCATCTTTTTTCCCTTTGTGAGTGGCCTGGCCAGAATCTAGTAGGAGTGGGGTATGGTCGGATATAGCCCTTTGAAGTGCACAAACCGTGACTAGCGGGAATTTTTGTTCCCAGTCCACACTCGTAAGTACCCTGTCCAATTTTTCAAATGTTTGATTATGTAGAGAGTTAGCCCAAGTATATTTCCTCCCTGAGAGATCAAGCTCCCGTAGGTTTAGGCTCTCTACAATTGTATTGAACATAAAGGGCCATCTGCCATCAAAGTTATTATTGTTCTTCTCATCAGCTCTCCTGATAATATTGAAAACACCACCTACCACAAGTGGTAGGATGTCATCGCAAATTCGAACTAAATCAGCAAGAAAGGCAGGCTTTTGCTCTGTTTGTGCGGCCCCATAAACCGCAACAAGAGCCCATTGGAACCCATCTTCCTTGGTTCTGATTCGAAATTTGACCGAAAACTCCCCGAGCACCACTTCTCGAACTTGAAGTGTATGGCAACGGACACCAAGTAAAATCCCTCCGGACCTTCCTCTTGGAGGGAGACAATGCCAATCAAATTCAGCACCTCCAGAAAGAGAGTTGAGAAATTGCGATGTGTAATTATCTCGTCCAGTCTCCATCAACGCGATGAAGTCTAGACTATGATGTAACGTTGTTTCCGCAATGAACAAAATTTTAGCCAAGTCTCTCAGACCTCTGCTATTCCAGAACATTCCTTTCATATCTCATCGTAGAATTTTTTAGCAGTCTTGAATCTCGCGCTCCTGCGTATAGCAGAAACCGAATACACCCTCCTCTTATAAGTTCGTTTAGGCTTTTCAATAGCATTCTCCTGGTCCATATAACTAGTCGTATCTTTGCCCTCATCATTAAGTGTACCATTGGGTTGCTGGTTATGATGCAGAAACTCATGTGAGTCCTCACCATCCTCAGGCGAGGCTAAATTTTCACATAGTAGATTCAGCCCCCCCATATTAGATATGGCCTCATCATTCATTGGTTTAATGGCAGCTATGTTGCGAATAATATCCAACGCCCTATCAACTTGTAAGTCCAATAACTCATTAATAGATTTGGAAACCTCCTTGCTCGTACTACCCAAGTTAACCCCCACAACGGTAGCATTATCTATAATGTCTTGCGGAGAAAAATGAAGAATGGAATGCTCAGTATTAATAGACATACCTGTCGTATTCTGAACCTCTTTCATTTTGGCCACCCGCATAGCCCGCCCAATCTGCAAGTCATCCACATCCGGCTGAGACTGCACCCGTTGACTAGTCCGTCTCTCCGGATCCATCGGATTTGGGACACCTCCAAACGTTATGACATCATCAATAGAGATTGTAGCTGGTTGCGGTGTAACAACTGTCGGAGAGTTAACTTCCTGTTCCACCGTGCTGTCATCATTAGCATCACCAGTGACGGCACCCAACTGAACACCGCTACCGAATGGCGCAAAATCCAGGCCTGCATGCGCACCGCCATGCACCCACCGATCATCGGCGACAACCCCAGCAGCAGTCTCGGTTGTGCAAGGTGCAGGAGGATCCTCACTTGACGCAACAGGGAGTGAGTCTTCACCCATGCACGCCCCACCTCCGAACTGATTCGCGGCGGAAACAGCAGCGGGTGTACCGGCCGGCATCGGTGCACCAACGCCTACCAGTGATTGCACCGGCGCTCCAGCAACCGGTGAAACATCAACATCCCCAACCCCAGTGGATGGGCACACTGGTACAACCTCCAAAACTGAATTAAAAGTCCCTGTTTGGTCTCTAACCTTTGCCTCTGCCAGGTATGTGCCCAAGGAAATTGGTTGCAGCTTATTCGTGGACTGCATAATACCACTATTGCTCCTAGGCTTCTTACCTAGGAACCTCGGCAGCTTCGCCCTCGAGTAAAGATCCTTGCGCATGGACCGACAAAATTGTGCCGGCGCAGAAGCAGGCTCAAAAGAACCAAACCGCAATTCAAGATCAGATGCAACAGCCAATTGCTTAGTACCAGTACCTGAGGGTTGTAAAGACTGAGCGGGTTGCGAATGCGTAGTCTTGTGAGAAGAGAACTTGGGCCCTGAATCAAAATCAGCATCCGTGTTATCCTTGGCTCCATCTGCATCATCCCCATCAGTCATATTAGTATCCTTATCCATGTTTGGTACATCGAAGAGAGTAGGACTCTCAATCTCCACCTGGAGAGTGTATCTCATCCCCTCATAAGTCCACATGACCTCGTCTGGAATGATTTGAATATCTAGCACGCTCACCAGCATCCTTGCGACGCCTTTGGCTCTAGTAAACACCATATCCACCTCCTCTGTTTTACCAATAAGCGAGCCCAAACTCCAAACAACTCTAAAGTCGTTAATGGCCCTGGAAGGAGCACCCGCAAAGTGAACCCAAATATGCGGTAGCGGAACCCCCTTGGGCTCCTCACACTTCCAGGCATCGAACTCAAGTACACAACTTGTGCTAGCCACTCTGCACATACCGAACTTAAGTAAACAAGCCAAATCCTCCTTTGTAGGGAAGACAACCTTAAAGACATTATCTGAAATCAGCACCGGTTCCCACTTGAAAGCTGATGATACAAGCTCCTTGAGCTGTTGCACTACCTGCTCCACGGTCAGCATTCCCCGAGTCACCGTCACCGTGCCCGTGAAACCAGCATCTGGAGTATGCAGTGTCGCTGTCGCCACTGGTGACTCGAAGAATATTAACTCTTGACTCGATACACCATAGATGGTCACCACCGGCATACTCCCAATCGTAATGGGGCACTTAGCTGTACCATGCGTCGGCTTTATACAATACACACAGAGCTCAGCCTTGCATTCAGAAACAAAGTGTCCAGCCTCGCTACATCGATAGCGCACCATCTTCTCTTTCTTACGTGCCCACTTGGAAGGTCGGTCACCTCCGTCTCCTTTTGCTACCCCAACATTCTGTTCAGATACAGGGTCGGCTGCCTCCTTCACAGGCTCAGGCCCATCCGCCTTAATAGGGACAGCAGTCTCTGTCTGCGACTCTTGAGCCGGCATAGGAGGCCTGGGCTTCCTACCTCCCCCTCTGGCTGCCCAATTCTGTCGGAATCCACCTCTCTTGTGATGAGAAGGTCCCGACGTCCCCGGCACAAAATTTCCGGGTGGTGCGCAAAAACCCTGGTTGGTACCTCCATTGGTAGTAGGCGCATGACCGCGTCCAGCTCCATAAGAAGATGATCCGCGATGACCATCTCCATATGTGTTATTACCATCGTTGCCCCATCTTCCTCGCTGATGACCCCTCTGATCTCCTTGTTCTCCTGCGTGACTGGCTGGACCAGGTGGGCGCCCTGCCTGCGCCGCGCCATGCCCAGCAGTAACTGGCTTGGCGATGGGGCGTCCCCCCTGTCCTGACGGTCTGGGCTGCGAGGCCGGTGGCTGCCTGGGAGCACCCCTGCCCGCCATATCTCTTCCACCAGAGGAAGGAGGCGGTACCCTCGCAATGCGCCCTAGTCCCAGCGACGGGAAACCCTTGTTGAGTCGCCGAAGAACCCTAGGATGCGCACCGTGATCGTCTGGGGAAGGAGTATCGTGATCGATAGTATCAGCCGTCGACAGGGCTAAGTCCTGGGCCCTATACCCAGGGCTAGCGCAGTCCGAGCCGGACTTGTCAGCGACAGGCGCAATCTCCTGGGCCACATACCCATTGAGACACATCACGCTAGAGTCCAGCGTTAAACCAGCCGCAACCGTAGCAGAATTCAAAAAGGATTCTCTATGGAAACGCGCCTGTACATGCGGTAAGAACGGCTGAGAATCAGGCGCTGACTCCCTAATTCTCGCAGCCACCACGTTCTTCTTTTTCCTGCCTTTGACGACGCACCAGGCCGCTGGCGGGAAGAATTCCGACAAGGTGATCGGTTCAAGTTTACCTTTTGGCAGAGGACCGATCCAAGGACGAACCTTCTGCTTCAACAGGGATTTCCTCGGGATCCTAGGTTAAGCATATAGCCCTCTGTATCATCTGCAGAATGATCACAATCTTCTTGCTCACTAAACCCTATGTTACTTTATGTGTGCAACCATTTATTTTAAGTGATGCTTCATGCCTCATATGATAAATTGCTAAAACAACCAACATATAGCCGGTAGGTTTGTGTTTCCTACTCTTACCTTGATCTTCTGAATATATATTGGTTATCCCTATTTGGCTAATGATGTACATGGTCATTTCATTCTTCTTATGTTTTATGAGTTACCTTCCACTTCCCGTTGGCCTTTTCTATTTACTACTAAAAAAATGGAGTACTATGTAGCAATTTCATTCCAACTTATTTGCCACATGTGTTTTCGTACTACTTAAATATTTTAGTTTATATGGGTCTTTAAAATATTGTGGTTGTAATTGTAATCTACACTGTTAGTCAAATTACTTATATTATTATTGAAATATTGTGATTCTCTATTGATATCAACTCTCATTATGTGGCTGAATTAAACTCTTGCATGAACTATCGTATTGTGGTTATGCACTAAAATAAAGTCCGCTTTAATCTAAGCTCTAAGACTACATGAACTACCATATTTTTTTCATTTGTCGGCTACAGTATAAAAGGGGCATGCTCTAACAGTGGCACTTTTCATTTGCAGTATTATTGTTGGGCCAATGGATGCTAGGTGTATGTTAGGATGTTTAAAAGAAAATAGATCCAGGATGCCGGACATGGTACAATGGTAAGATCCACTTATTTATGATGGCAAGGATGATTGTTAGCCTGACATATGGAGATGTAGTAATAAGTTGTGAGAAGGTCGGTGCATGAATTATATTCTCACTGTAAATCAAACACAATGAATTCTTTTGCTAACATGACATGACCGTCGGCAGGTCCTTACATCACAACAAGCGAGCGAGTCTGGCAAGGCTTGCTCGTCAAGGCCTACCATGTCGGTGATACGGGGCAACTTGATCAGCATCAGCAGGCCCTTAGTCATAACACCCGAGCGAGCGAGCTAGATGTTCATACAAAGTTATATGATGCACTATGATCAACATATGTCATAGATGAAAAATATACATCGTTTCTCTTCACAAGCATTAGGACTTGATTTTGGTAAATCGTGTTACATTTCTGTGACCTCAGCATTTGGAAAGACATGCCATCGAATCCTCTATAATAACAAAATCATTACTATTACAAGCATCTTCCTTTGAGAACAGATGATGTATCTATATATATGTGTGCCATCTCTTACCTCCTGAAATATACCTGGTTGGCTGCCAGGCCGTACTTCCTATCTACTCTGTGACATTATCGTGTTGGTGTGACTGTAAGTGTTTGCGCTGCCTATTTAAGTGTTGTCTGGACATTTCTATGTATTGGATCCAACCATGTTATCTACTCCCTTTGTTCTAAAATATAAGACTTTTAAAGATTTTACTAAAATACTACATATGAAGTAAAATGAGTGAATTTATACTCTAAGATATGTCTATGTACATCCGTATGTAGCTCATAGTGCAATCTCTAAAAGGTCTTATATTTAAAAACGGAGGAAGTATAATGACAATTTCATTCTATGCATTAAACTGGTAAATTCTCGACAACTATCTTACAAAATATATACTTTGTTTACACGTTTGGATAATGAGTTGAATCGGGCACCACGCGCCAAGACGTGTTTCCTATCTAGTTTATCACGGTCGTTGGAGCCAAACCTGGCCAAACGGGCGGGCTAAACAGGCCGGCCCGCCAGCCCGCCACGACGGCACGGCACGATTTAAACGGGTCGTGCCAGGCACGCGGCACGCCTCGGGCCGCGCCTGGGCCTGAGGGCTGGGCACGCGGGCCGGCACGGCACGGTACGTTTATTTATTTTTATTATATATATATATATATATATAGAATAAAAAAAATAACCTAATAGGTCAAAATCGATCCAAAACACAGCCCAATATATTAAAATAGCCCCAAAAAACAGCCTAACAGGTCAAAATCAGCCCAATAATAGCCTAAAAATAAAAGAAAACTAATAGGCTAGCGGGCCTGGCGTGCCTACGGGCCGGCCCGTATAGCCTTCGTGCCGTGCCTGGGCCGGCACGGCCCGGCTAATAATCGGGCCTAGGCGTGCCTGGCACGATTATGGTGGGCCGGGCCGGGCCGGGCCGTGCCGTTTGGCCAGGTCTGGTTCGAGCCAAGGCTCTTTGCCGCGTCAAAGCAGACTCTCTACGCGCTCCAAACTGATTTTTATTGTTGGAGATTAGTCTGGTGAGCAACCCGGGCAGAGCTAGTCTAAACAGCTCCCGTCCCTTGCCTCGCCATGCCTCTCCCCGTCCTGCTCGCCCTGCTCTGCGCCCTACACGCTCCCGTCAGCTCCGCGTCCACGGTGACCTACTCCCTCTCGCCAGGCCAGTCGATCGCCGGCGACGACAAGCTCGTCTCCAGCGGCGGCAAGTTCGCGCTCGGCTTCATCCAGATCCCAGGCATCGACAGCAACCCCTCCGGCTCCGGCGGCAACAACAACACTCAGCTAGGCATATGGTTCAACCTTGTTCCCAAGCTGACACCGGTGTGGGTGGCCAACAGTGGAGGCAGCCCGGTGGCAGGCGCCCGCTCGCCGGAGCTCACGATCTCCGGCGACGGCAACCTCGTCATCGTGGACCGCGGCAATGTCGCTTGGTCCACCCGAGCCGACGTCACAGCCAGCAACAACAGGACGGTCTTCCTTCTCCTGGACACCGGGAACCTCGTCCTGCGCAGCGCCTCCAACGCCTCCGACGTGCTGTGGCAGAGCTTCGACCACCCCACGGACATTCTGCTCCCCGGCGCTACCATCGGGCTGGACAAGGTTACCGGCCGGAGCCGCCGTCTCGTCTCCCGGAAGAACCGGATTGACCAGGCTCCGGGCCTCTACTCCATGGAGCTGGGCCGCAGCGGCGTCGTCCGGATGCTGTGGGACTCGTCCGTGCCGTACTGGTCCAGCGGGGAGTGGAACGGCGAGTACTTCAGCTCGGTGCCGGGGATGACCGCCCGCCACCTGTTTGGCTTCACGTTCGTCAACGACGACCGGGAGGTTTCCTTTGCCTACCACCTGCTCGACGAAACGATCACCATGTATAGCTTCCTGGACGTGTCCGGGCAGAGGAAGGTGTTGGCCTGGCACCAGGCCACGCAGAACTGGGCGACAGTCTACACCCACCCCACCGCGCAGTGCGAGGTGCACGCCGCCTGCGGGCCATTCACGGTCTGCGGCGACTACGCGCCCCCGCCTTGCAGCTGCATGAAGGGATTCTCCGTGGATTCGCCCGATGATTGGGACCTTGATGATCGAAGCACGAGCGGATGCAGGAGGAACACTCCACTGAATTGTGCTAGCATTAGCAACAGCACTATGGTTGGCCTGGCTGACATCTTCTATGCCATGCCGGCCGTCAGATTGCCCTATAATCCCCACAGCGCCGTGGGACGTGTCACCAGCGCAGGCGAATGCGAGCAGCTTTGTCTGAGCAACTGCTCTTGCACTGCATATTCCTTTGGAACTGGTGGTTGTTCTATGTGGCATGGTGGATTGCTGAATGTAGAACAACACCAAATTGATGATGCTTCCAGCGGCGATGGAGAAATTCTTTACGTCCGCCTCGCAGCAAAGGAGTTCGGGACTCGGAAAAACAACACTGTGGTTATCATTTTAGGTGCCATTGCTGCAAGCCTCACCGCTTTGGGTATCTTGGTACTCACCGTAGTGCTACGCAGGACCAGGAGGAACAAATGGTACAGTCGAACATTAGACAACATCCATGGTGGTAGTGGGCTTGTTTCATTCAGATACAGCGATTTGCGGCGCGCAACTAGAAATTTCTCAGAAAAGATTGGGGCAGGTGGTTTTGGTTCTGTGTTCAAGGGGTCGTTAAACGATTCGACCACTATAGCGGTGAAAAGGCTTTATGGTTGTTATCAACAAGAGAAGCAATTCAGGGCTGAGGTGAGTTCAATTGGAATCCTCCACCATACAAATTTAGTGAAAATGGTTGGTTTTTGTTGTGAGGGTGACAAGAAGCTCCTTGTCTACGAACACATGCCAAATAGCTCCCTTGATGCTCATCTGTTCAGAAGCAGTGCCGAAACGCTGAATTGGAGAACCAGATACCAAATAGCTCTTGGAGTTGCCAGGGGGCTAGCATACTTGCACGAGAGCTGCCTGGACTACATCATACACTGCGATATAAAGCCGCAAAACATACTTCTTGACGCGTTGTTCGTTCCTAAGATCGCCGACTTTGGGATGGCAAAGCTTCTCACAAGGGATTTTAGCCGGGTTGTGACCACAACGAGGGGCACATTTGGGTACCTGGCCCCTGAATGGATCAGTGGGGTGGCTATCACGCCCAAAGTCGATGTGTATGGATATGGGATGGTGCTACTGGAGATCATATCCGGGAGGATGAACGCAAACGGAGAATGTGGCAGCAGTGGTGATGACATTGTTTATTTCCCCATCCAGGTGGCACGCAAGCTTCTCGAGGGAAATGTCATGAGTTTTGTGGATGATAGGTTAAACGGTGATGTCATCGTCGACGAGGTTGAAAGGGCTTGCAAGGTTGCCTGTTGGTGCATTCAGGACAGGGAGTTTGAACGGCCAACGATGGGCAAGGTAGTCCAGATTCTTGAGGGTCTTGTTCAAGTCGACACCCCTCCGATGCCTAAGCTACTCGAAGTTATCGCCGGAAGATCAAATTCAGCTTGCACCTAACCTGGTAAACCATTTTTCTTCTTCTTTAAGCTGAACTCACCTAACACATTTATTTACTCTAGCACCTAACCTGCTAGACATGGTTTGAAATGATACAACATGCAAGTAGTACATTGATTTGAGAACCTTTTGTTATAAAGGAATTTTAGAATTTTGATAGCAATTAAATTAGCAATCACTGCTCGTGTTGCTATTCCCACAACTATCTCACACATGGCATAGAGTGGAATTTGTCTGTTGAGCTTGCACTTGTGTTGCTACTACAGTCTAATAGAGCATTTCTCAAGCACCAAGTGCCAGTGGCGGAGCCAGGGGTATTCCTGGGCGTTCCTTGGAATACCAAAGAGTTTGGACCCAAAAAAATTGACCATGCATGTTATACACTGGAGCCCGAACAGCCCATCCAGCCACGCACGAGACGGGAGCCACTCTTCCTCGATCAATGCAAATCGCCAAACCTAGTTGTCTGTCGACGGCTCCGGCGCAAGCGAGGTCCGGCGGACGAAGGCGAGCTCTCTGCCCCTCCGGCCCTCTCCCTCCCCTCCGGCCCTCTCCCTCCCCTCCGGCCCTCCCCTCCCCTCTGGCCCTCCCCTTCGCTAGTCCGCAACCTACTTCCGTGGCTGTGGTCCGTTCGGGGCTGCGCTGCTCCGGGCCTCCTCTAGCCTCCGTCACCGTCGACAGTCACCGCGTCAGTCCGCCAGCCGCCAGGCTAGAAGGAGAAGCCATCCAATCCATCCGGTATTGCGTCCATCTACAAATTACCAAGGTAATTTTCCTCTGTTTTTTAAACAAATCTGAAGCTTTTTTTTTTTTTTTTTTTTTTTTTTTTTTTTTTTTTTTTTTAAATTTCCACTGCTAGAAGCCACTGATCTGCAACAGAATGATTCCTACTTTGTTCTTGAATAAATTGCAAGTGTTTGTCGAATTGTCCATCAGTCCATGCCACATTGCCACTGATTGCTACTTTTTATATAAATTTTGTCCATTCAGTCCATGCCACTGATTTCTACTTTGTTTGTGTGATGTAGATGAAGAAGAAGTATGTTGGCATATTTGAAATGGGGGACAGATCTTCAAATTAAGGCAAGAAAAACAACTTCTACATCCATATTTGTTGTTCTATTAAATTGCTTTGGCCAAGAAAAAAAATTGCTACTATTATTGATGTATATGGTCATCGAGTCATTGATATTGCCACAATGATATTTTGTGGCATCAATGTATGGTCAGGGAGTCATACCTATTATATTTGTTGTTAGAGATATCGAGTCATAATGCACATTTGTTGTTCTATTATGTTGTTAGAGAACAGGAAGTCAACCCTCCCTTTCTCGAAGGAGGTGGGCAAGGCTATCGCCTCTGTGAAGGCGGGCTCGCCCCCTGGCCCAGATGGGCTGTCAGTGGTCTTCTTCCAGAAATTATGGGAAGTCATTAAGCCGGTGATTATGCCAATGTTCCATGACTTCTATATTGAAACCTTTGACATGGCCCAGATCAACTATGGCGTGATTACCCTGATCCCCAAAATAGTTGGGGTAAGGCAGTTTAGACCTATCATGGTGATCAATGTGTTAGAGTGCATATTCTCTAAGGTATGTGCGACACGTTTGGCTCTTGTGGCGGAGAGGCTCGACCATCCCCTTGAGACTGCGTTCCTGAAGGGGCGATGGATCCATGATGGGATCTTAGCCCTCCACGAGATTGTGCATGAGGTGCACTCATGCGGCCATAAGGGCGTGTTCCTCAAGTTGGACTTCCGGAAGGCATATGACCGTCTGGATTGGTCCTTCTTGAGGCTGGTGCTTACCCCTCGAGGCTTCGATGACAGATGGTGCTCCTGAATTTTGCAGATGGTCCAGTCTAGCAAGACGGCCATTAACATTAACTGCAAAGTGGAACCTTTTTTCTCCTCCTCGGCTCGAGTGAAGCAGGGGGACCCTATCTCACCCCTCCTCTTCAACCTCGCCGTTGATGCCCTGGCGGGCATTCTAGACAAAACCCGTATGGGCGGGCATCTTACTGGGGTGGTTGGGCACCTGATCCCTGGTGGAGGGGTCACCCACGTCCAATATGTAGATGATACCATGATTATGGTTCAAGGGTCCAGCCTCGATATTGTGAATCTAAAATTCCTCCTGCTGTGCTTCGAAGCGATGTCGGGTATGAAGATCAACTTTGATAAAAGCGAGATCTTCATCCTCGGCTACTCCCCGAAGGATCAGCTCCGGATTGCAAACAACCTAAATTGCAAGCTATCGGTTTTCCCCACAACTTATCTGGGGATGTCTTTGGCGGAGTCAAAGATCCTAGCGTCGGGGTTTGATCGCCTAGTGGTCCGGGTTGCTTCGCGGGTTGAGCCTTGGTGAGGCTGATTTACCTCCATAGGGAGTAAAACGGTCCTCATTAGTGCCAACCTGGGGAGCCTACCCATATTTATGATGGGGTTGTATATCCTGCCGAAGAGCGTCCATAGCTCGTTCGATAAGGAGCTCGCCAGGTTCTTCTGGCAGGCCAATGATGGTCGCCAAAAGTACCACATGGTCAAGTGGGCACATATCTGCCTGCCTAAGGACTGTGGCGGGTTGGGAATCTCGGCCTCCCACGGTATGAATACCTCTCTCATCTTACGGTGGGTTTGAAGGATCCTTCGTAACGAGGGTGGTCTATGGCTCCAACTCCTTGAGGCAAAGTATCTAAGGGGTGAGCCGCTCCTCGCTTGCTCGACAAAGTATCTAAGGGGTGAGCCGCTCCTCGCTTGCTCGGCAAAGTATCTAAGGGGTGAGCCGCTCCTCGCTTGCTCATGTGTGGGTGGATCCTAATTCTGCCGCGCTATCCAAAAAATAAAAGAGGAGATTCGTCTAGGAATCTCCTTTAATATAGGTAATGGTGAGGGGACCCAGTTCTGGCTGGACCCATGGGTTAGGGATGAACCACTCAGGGTGGGGTTTCCTATCTTATTGTTCACCTGCGTGAACACGTCCCTTCTAGTCTCTAACGCCCTCAGCTAAGGACAATGGGTGAGGGGACCCAGGCGCTCATTCGGACTGGTAGAAACAGCTGAGTGGAACCGTCTGCTCGACGTCTTGCCACAAGAGCTCCTGGATCACCCGGATACGGTGAATTGGTGTCTATCCCCTTCGCAGGAATTTTCGATAGTTTGGTATATCAAGCTATCTATCACTCCCCCATTGTACCATGGCTCGCGCCGCTATGGAAGGCCCCCTTGCCCCTAAAGATCAAAATCTTTGTGTGGCAGTTATTCCATAACCGCATCCCCTCGGGGACGAAGGTGCGAAAATGGCATGGACCGGGAGACGGCACGTGCCTCTTATGCGCGGTACCAATGAGGTTTAAAAGATCCCTAATTTTAAACATTTCACTATTTTATATAAAATCTAATATTTTTTATATTTTTCATGCATTTTAAAAATGTTACCATCTTTTTAAAATCTTGTTTTTATCATTTTATTAAAATGTATATGTGTTACAAAATACAAAAATAGTGATAAAAACAAGTAAAAAAGAAAACACATCTATACCTAATAATAAAGCAGCTATTGCTTTCATCGGAAAACCCACCGCGGTATTTTTATAAGAAAGTCCCTGTAATTTTTGTATTCAACCCGCGCTTCATCATTTATCTACAACGTAGAAGAAAAAAAAACGATTCATTGCAAAAATTATACTCGTACGCATCGCCTCCTCCCGTCGACCCTGGGCCACCCTGGCCTGTGTCCAGGCCGCCGCCACACCACTCGCCGCCGCGGCCGACCTCAACCGGCACTGTTGTCGATCTCAAGCCACCCGCCTCTGTAGCCGTACCTCTGCCCGCTTGCTGCCCCCGTTTCGACGCTCGAGCACAGCTTCTGAATCAAATCAACGCGACAGCTACAGTGACTGGGGATGATGCGTCTGCTCGATGCAGAACGGCGGCGGCGCGCGGATAAGGCGCGGCGGAGCGAAGTACTTGCAGGTGGAGGCGGGCCTCCATGGCTCACACGGGGAACTCTGAGGTTATGGCACGGCAACAACGACTCCTTATGGCCAGATAGAGGCGCCTAACCCTTGCTCCCCTCATCGTATCCCCTCCTCCGGCAGGAACTCATCATCTGATGAGATACCCTTCCCATGCCTCCAACCGTGTGTCAAGCACCGGCAAGAAATTTTGTTTTGTGGGGATTTGTTTGCTGGTGAATGAATGTATTGAATGTAAGATTGTACTGTTGTAGAGACAGAGAATGGAACACCACCTTCAGTTTATCATATGATCCCACATTCTCTACCCCATGAGTGAAATAAGATAACAGTCCATTGATCAATTCACGTAGCCTCTTTGTTTTGCTTTGCTTGTCCCGCTCAATTTCTATCATGGTCGAATTAACAATGGACGGGTTGATTTCTCAACAAAATAGGATATGACTGACTACATTAGTTAGTTAGCTTATTATTTTAATAAATTAAAATGATTATAAAAAGATTAAAAGCGTGTGGTATTTTTTTCTCCCGTTGCAACGCACGGGCCCTTTTGCTAGTAATAACCAAATGAAGGATGTAGGCCCTAGAACTTTCACAAAATAGGTAGGAGTACAACACGAAGGATCAACTTGGTTCAACCCATTAAAATGCGGGGTGTCTGTTTGTTTGCTATCGGACGCGGATTATGGGTCAGTTTGGTTTGCATCCATAATTCCATGCCTGAGATAAATAGTTCTACCTGACCAGGCTAGCATGTGATTGTTAGGAATATGCAACTTGTATTCCCATGAGGCCATAGGCCAGTATATGTACATGTACAGGTGGTGGACTATATGCAGGAAACCCCTTATATGTTGGGATAAATACAAAAGGTTACATGACTTATATTATAACTCTAACACCCCCTCAAACTCATGGTGGATAAACAACACTGAGTTTGGAGAGATAAAAGCCATGTTGTGCTCTAGTCTGGGCCTTCGTTAGGAAATTCGTCAATTGTAACTTGGAAGGCACATACTGAAGAGCAATAACCTGATCCTGCACAGCAGTACGCACATAGAAAGCATCAACGCCAATATGCTTGGTGAGGTCATGATTCACAGGGTCGCGCGCATTGCTAATAGAACCTGTACTGTCAGATAAGAGCAGAGTCGGTGTAGTGACAAGAACACCAAAATCCTGAAGTAACCACCGTAACCAAGTCACCTCTACCGTCAAAAGAGCCATCGCTCGCAACTCAACCTCTGCACTCGAACAGGAAGCTGCAATATGTTTCTTCGTCTTCCAGGCAATGAGAGAACCACCAAGAAAAATACAGTAAGCAGAAAGTGAACGGCGATCTGAAGGATCACTAGCCCACGTAGCATCCGAATAGGCCTGAAGCTGTAAGGAACTGAAGCGAGGAAAGAATAGACGGTGAGAGATCGTGCCTCGAAGATATCGGAGAACACGGAGGAGATGAGTATAGTGAACCGATGTGGGAGCAGAAACGAACTGACTCAAAATATGAACCGGATAAGAGATATTCGGACGAGTGACAGCTAGGTAAACAAGACTGCCAACAAGATGACGATAACACGTCGGGTCAGGCAGGGGATCACCATCAGTAGCACAGAGGTGAACATTGAGCTCCATAGGAGTCTCAACAATGCGCTCATCAGTAAGAGTAGCACGAGCAAGAAGATCCTGGATATACTTTTTCTGGGATATAAAGAAGCCATCAGAGGTAGAAGAAACTTCAATCCCAAGAAAGTAGCGAAGAGGTCCAAGATCAAACATAAGGAATTGCTCACTAAGACGGACAAATGCAATATATTCGGGGTCATCCCCAGTGATGACAATGTCATCAACATAGAGAAGAAGAAGAGTCCGACCACGAGGAGAAATGTGAATAAACAATGCTGGATCATGAACACTGGATGAAAAACCAGCGACAGTCACCACAGAGGCAAAACGCTTAAACCAGGCGCGGGGGGCTTGCTTAAGGCCATAGAGAGAGCGACGAAGACGACATACCATGCCATCAGGAACAGAATACCCAGGTGGTGGCTGCATGTACACCTCCTCACGCAGCTCATCATTAAGAAAAGCATTCTTAACATCAAGCTGAGAGATAGACCAGTGGCGTGTAGAGGCCACGGCAAGAAGTGTACGAACAGTGGTCATATGAGCCACAGGAGCAAAAGTCTCGTCATAATCATGACCATGCTCCTACTGAAAACCACGAGCCATAAGACGAGCTTTGTGATGCTCAAGAGAACCATCGGAGCAAGTCTTAAGCTTGTAGACCCACTTACAAGTGATGGGACGGACTCCGGGAGGAAGCGAAACAAGATCCCACGTACCAGTGCGTTCAAGAGCAGCAATCTCCTCTGCCATCGCAAACTGCCATTCAGGATGAACAATAACCTGATGATAAGTAGTCGGCTCAAGAACAACAGCACCAGCGGTGGAAAATCCAAAGTGATCAACAGGCGGACGAGGACGAGAACGCAAGCCATAAGTAGGCTGAGACGAGGATGACGACACATCCACAGAGGCATCCATAGAACGTGAACGACGAGTGTAACACTGAGGAAAATATGGAACAATGGAAGGAGAAATCGTCAAGGTAGAATCGGGGAGTAGCGACGAAGAAGTCACCGGAGATGAAGGTGTAGAATCCGGTGATATGCTAGACAAGGAGACCGTGGAAGATGGTGGCGACAAATTGACTGGAGGTGGAGAAGCAGAGGGAGCGGAACGAATAGGCAAAGGCTCGACGGGTGTGATAGGTGTGTTAGGAAAAGTGAGGAAAGATATATCCTCCACTGAAAAAGCCGAGGAAGATCGGCGTGGGTAGAAGGGACGAGACTGATCGAAAGTCACATCCCAAGAGATACGCATCCGACGACCGGTAGGATCCCAACAACGATAGCCCTTATGCTCATCACTATAGCCTAAGAAGACACACTCAACAGACTGAGCGGTCAGTTTGGTGCGTTCGCGGGGGGCAAGAAGAACATAGCAAACACAACCAAACAAGCGAAGCATCGAATAATCGGGAGAACGATCAAAAAGACGCTCGAAAGGAACACCACCCTGTAGAGCAGCGGAAGGTTGAAAATTGATGAGATAGGTGGAGGTGGAGATGGCCTCAGCCCAAAAATGAGGCGAGAGAGAGGCAGCAATCATCAATGCACGAGCCGTCTCAAGAAGATGACGATGCCTGCACTCAGCCACGCCATTCTGAGCGTGAGCACCAGGACAAGAGAATTGAGAGTGAGTCCCTTGCTTAGCAAGAACACCACGCAACATCTTAGAGATATACTCGCCAGCGGAGTCAGCACGGAACACACGAATGGGAGAAGAGAACTGAGTATGAACCATGGCAGCAAAACGCTGATAAATGGACAACACCTCACTACGAGAAGTCATGAAATAAAGCCATGTGTAACGAGCGAAGTCATCTATGAAAATAATATAGTATTTATGACCCCTTTCGAAGCGAAGGAAGCCGGACCCCATACATCGGAATGAACTAAATCAAAAGGACGCTTAGACACTGACTCACTATGTGGATATGGTAACTGAATCTGCTTGCCAAGACGACAACCCTAACACTCTAAAGAGGCATCTCCTGAGACAGACCCCAGAAGACCTCGACGAACTAACGACGACAAACGAGAACCACATAGATGACCAAGTCGATGATGCCACTGCTGGAAGGAACCGATAGCCAAGGCGACCAAAGCGGAAGGACTGGTGATAGAGTGGGCAGCGGAAGGAACATGAAGCCAGTCCAACTCCCAAAGACCCTCGGAATCACGGTGGCGAGGACCAGCCCCAACCAGAGTGTGAGTGCGACGGTCCTGCACAGAACAAGAGTCAAGGTCAAGGATGACACGACAACCAGAATCAGCAAGTTGACCAGCGGAAAACAAATTCATGGTAAGTCGAGGAACATGAGCAACATCAGGAACAGAATAAGGAGTGGTAAGAGTGCCTCTACTAACGATAGGAAGGGGAGTACCATCAGCGGTGAGGACATAACAGGAGAATCAAGCGATCTAAGAGAGGATAGAGTGGAAGAATTAGAAGTCATATGAAAGGAAGCTCCAGAGTCCAGAACCCATGGGATGTACCTCACTGTGTAGAAGGTGGTTGCGCAGTGCGGGAAGCCTCAGTCACAGAACCAGCAGTACTCGTCGAGTAAGAACCTGAAGCAGCGAGCAGACGCTTAAGTCTCAGAATATCCTGCTCAGTCAAAGCGATGGCTGAAGCTGTCGAGGTAGATGATGAAGTCATTGCAGAAGATGATCGCGCCTTGCGCAAGTGTTTCTTCTTCGTGTAGCAGTGGGACTCAATATGACCATCATTGTTGCAGTAGCCACAATGTGAACGGGGGCGACCTGAGCCTCCAGAAGGAGTGGGCAAGAGCGGCGGAGCACTCGAGCGAGAAGGGGTCGGTGCAGCAGGTGGCGTAGAAAGAGCCCGAGCAGCGAGCACTGAGGGAACCTCCAGCAAACCAGCACCACGTAAGCGAGTCTCCTCAGCACAAATCTCAGAAAGCGCCTTCATGAGAGAAGTACGTCCACGAGCAAACAACTGAGCACAACGAGGCTCAAACTCCTTACGGAGCCTAGACAAGTACTCGTAGACGCGATGAAACTCCAAATCGACCTGGACAGCCTGGCAACAAGGGCAAGTACGACAACCAGCACTGCGGAGAGAATCAAGCTGGCGCCAGATAGCAGAACTCTGTGCATAGAAGTCATCAACAGTAGAGTCACCCTGCTGAAGAGCATGCTCCTGACGAACCACAGAGAGATATAAGGCATCACCAGAGGGCTCATAGCGCTGACGAAGGTGAGTCCACATCTCAAAGACAGTAGGAAGGCCCAGAAACTTAGAGGCAAACTGAGGCAGAACACTAGCAGTGAGAACAGCTGCAGCACGAGCATCATCATCAAGCCATTGGGTGTAAGCAGACAGAGCACCATGATACACCTGAAGAGCCTCCTCATAAGTCAAAACCTTCTCATCATAAGCACGAATAGCAGCCTCATCAGCAACCTTAGCCGCATCCTTCGCAGCCTGAGGAGCATCCGCGGGAAGAACCGGTGGAGTCGGAGGAGTGGGAGCCACAGGAGGAACCGGACGTGGCGGTCAACAGACCTCGCCAGAAAGAACTCCCCAGAGACGAATGCCACGCATATGAATGCGCATGAAGCCAATGAACTCGGTGTAGTTAGTGCCATCGAAGATCACCGAACATCGAGGGATAACAACATAGCCTGAAGCAGTAGACATTATTATTTTTGGGAAAAGAAATCAGTCAACAGGATCTGAACCCGCGTCGACAGCAGAGAGAATCGCTCTGTAGGGCGAGACTCGATCCAGTAGGGGAGACGAGACAGGGATGGCGATCTTGTGCAGGGGAGACGAGGAGATCCGCCAAGGGAGTCCCGAGATCGAGCAGGGGAGACGAGATCCAGTCAGAGTCGTAACCACCGCGGGATCGATCTGGCTGGTGATGGGAAGAGGAGAGGCCGGCTCGACGGGATCGATCTGGCTGGAAGCGGATCAACAACACGAGTTGTGACGTGCAAAAGTTAACCTAGTTCTAATACCATGTTAGGAATATGCAACTTGTATTTCCATGAGATCATAGGTCAGTATATATACATGTACAAGTGGTGAACTATATGCAGGAAACTCCTTATATGTTGGAATAAATACAAAAGGTTACATGACTTATATTATAACTCTAACAGTGATAAGGCTGTTTGGTTCATGCCTGGCTTGACAGAGTATCAAGTGGGGACTATACATGTTCTAGTTATTACATTAGTAAATGTCAAAAAAAAAGTTACTACATTAGTACGTATTAGTAATCCCAGGCAGCTATTGTAGAGGCCAGGCATCGGCCAGGCATCCAAATTGGGATGTCTGGGCCAGGCTAAGTACGTGCCTGCACTTTGTGACCAGGCTAAGCACAAGAATGGCTCCTCGGCCCAGGCTAGTTCAGGCATCACCAGGATACCAACCAAACGACAATAGTAATATTTTAATGTATCCGACCATAACGATATAAATACATAAATACCTTTTGATTGATAAAGTGATGATATTCTTCTTACAATATAACTCTGCGAAGTCTTTTTGAAAGAGATTGATGACATTTTCATCTTTTACTTGATTGAAAAAAATATCTCTTATCAAATATAATCAAACAATTGTTCAAATATTCATCATCCATTTTGCTTCTTAGCTTATTCTTCACATAGCTCATGGAAGAGAATACCCTTTCAACACTAGCAGTAGCTACTGGCAGAATCAATACCAACTTAAGAAGCTTGTAAACAATATGATATTGTTCGTGCTTGTTTGTCTCAACAAGCATAACTGAAAGCTGACACAGATTTTTCAGGTTTTGAAACCTTGCATCTCTATGTACATTAGTAACATACATGTTTAGTTGTCATGAAAGTCTTGTCAGTTCATCACTTGTAAAATCAGAAGCATAAAACTTTGTAGCAAGCCTAATCAACTTCTCTTGGTCATAAACAGCAAATAGATGAAGTGGACAAAATGCTGCCATGCAAGAAAGTAGCTCCGTGTTTACCTCATCAAATCTACCATTTAGCTCACTGATTTGCCTATCAATGACACCCACAAACATATCAACCTTGAAGCGGTGGTAATTGATCTCACCATTAAATAAACTCCTTCTAGCCGGCCAACGGGTAAGTAAGGACGCTCCATATCAACAACTTTGATCTTATGCTTTGTACAAAAAGATGTGACCTTTGTGACAAAATCATCCCATCCAGAATCGGTCCTCAAAACCTCCAAGTAATACTTTGTGTCACAAATGAGCTCAATAGCATGAACAATATCTTCGTCTTGCTTTTGCAAAGCTCTACACAACTCATCCGTGTATCCAAATATTTCTTGCATCAAGTGTGCCATGAAAACAAACTCAAATGTTCGAAATGTTGTCTCTATGGGCAGAGCCGCTTGTGCCTCCGCACCATGGTACTCATCTCCAATCTTGCGAAGGACTCATCGTAGTGCACCATGTTATATCCACTAGATCGACTAGGCTAGAGAGATCCGGTAGTGGGGTGAAGGAGATGGGAGATACCTTCACCTTGAGTCGAGGAAGTCCCGGAGCCGGACATGGTGACGGTGGCCGGTGACAGTAGAGAGATCGACGGCGAAGTTGTTGGTGGCGTCGGTGGGCTTCCCATCGCTTCAGCGCTTCCCTATAGATTGGATTAGGGTTAGGAGTGGGGAAACAGTGGCGGCGGCGAACCTCGTATCATGTGCCATGGTCCCCACCTCCTCTATATAGCACTGCGCGATAGGGGCCCACCAGCCTTGCTTGGGCTGGACGCCCCCGATTAGGGCGTGAGTCAAGGCTCCAATGGGCCGTTGGGCCCATTGGGGAAGAGATCAATCTAACATTCTCCCCCTTGATCTCATCATATACTTTTAACTTTACTCGTTTCATAACAGATCAATACATAGGGCATGTTTCATCGTCAACAGCTCAATTGCCGATAGAATCAGACAGCCACAACGCACCTCTCTGTTTTTGAAATAAATTCTTTAACCTTGGGCCCTTTATTGTCCGAAAATCTTAGACTATACCATAAAACCCATGTCGACTGTGTGTTCTCCGAACACACTGGGCGGTAAGCCTAATAAGCAGATCTGCAAACACTTGTCTGTTGCTTTTATGCTTCAAGCATTTCTTCATAATTCCGGACTTTCTCCTTTACAACACATAACTTTGTGTCAGTGTGTTTGGCATCAACACTTAACTCGTTGTCATAGGAGCGAAAAACTTAAAATGGTTATCGCTGTTGTCAACCATTATCAACTCCGAGTACAGGTCTCCTTAACCATTTTGCCTGTCTCTCAGCCTCATATCAAGCTATAACATATCTTTGCATCACATTGATGATAATTGTTTCATTCATTTGGAGATTTTCCACACAAAACTCCAAGTATGAAAGTTAGCGACAATTGTGGATTTCGCTATACATTTCACAAGTCATGTCTTTGTACTCACAATCTTTTGAGAGCACTTATTTCTTTCAGTATGAGGCCGATATCTTTGACTCCATTCCATTGATCTATATATGGACTGGACATTGCCAAAACAACCCGGATATATACGTGAACTGTGTCAGGGTAATATATTGAGCTTCCAAGAGCTGAAACATATGGTACCATATCCGTTTTCAATCATTTCTCATCAACTTTTGGAACACCATAGTTGCCAGTTCCATTACCCTTGACTATAAGAACAGGCGTAGGTTTTCTCGCATGCATACTTTAGAGATCTTTCTTAGCATGTCCATGCGACATTCCTAATACCCCTTTTATTCTTTTCTTGGTGAATCTCGATACTTATAACGAGAGGCACTCTACCGAGAATACTCTTTTGAATTTTGAGGACAAAAACTTCTTTTCTCCTCCTACAGTAGATTGACATCACCACTAGCAAGTAGGACGTCATCCACATGCACATGAATTAGGAAACCAATTTCCCATTCTATAACTTTGCATGAATACAATTGTCCTCTCATTTTCTTTAACCCAAAATAACATATGATTCTTTTAACTTCAAATGCCACTGTCTAGAGACTTGCTCTAGTCCATAAAAGACTTCTTGAAGCAGTATTCCTTGTGATCTTTACTTTCATCTGATGTTACTCAGATCATGATGTCGATCATGATGTGCCACTAACACTCATTGTAATCTATTCATTCTCTTTGCACAAAATCTTTCGATTTAAGTCATGCTTTACACCTTTACATATTTCCTTTGGAGCCACATGGTGACGGTGGCCTGTGACAGCAAAGAGATCGACGACGAAGTTGTTGGTGGCGTCGGTGGGCTTCCCATCGCTTCAGCGCTTCCCTATAGATTGGATTAGCGTTAGGACTGGGGAAACAGTGGCGGCGGCGAACCTCGTATCATGTGCCATGGTCCCCACCTCCTCTATATAGCACTGCACGACAGGGGCCCACCAGCCTTGCTTGGGCTGGACGCCCCCGATCAGGGCGTGAGTCAAGGCTCCAATGGGCCGTTGGGCCCATTGGAGAAGAGATCAATCTAACACACCATACATAGAGATGACATGGTTCACAGTTTTGAAGTGAGAGCCCCACCGTGTATCATATGACCTTTCCAAACCCATTTCCTGATTCAGCCAACTCCCTATTTCTACTTCTTTCAATTCCAATGCATCAATGAGTTTTTCAACCTGAGTTATAAGACATGCCAAGAGCATTTAACAAGTGCGCAAGCTGCTGAAAGAACCAAGTACAATCACCACTCTCCTTAGCAACAACAACAAGAGTTAATTGTAGTTGATGGGCAAAACAATGAACATAGTAGGCACAAGGGGACACATCCATAATCTCTAACTCGCACCTCTGCGCGGCATGGGGGCGAAGAGGAGGGGCAGATTGGGGGCGGGGCGTCGCCGCGGCCAGCACGACTGCTGCTCCGTCCGACTCCGACCAGCGGGGCGGGGCGGCTGCGAGGCATGCAGCGGGGGGGGGGGGGGGGGGCGCCAGCGCGAAGGTCGTCGCCAAGCATGGGGACGGCGTCGGGCGGACGGGGGCCGGCGGGGGCGGTGCGGTGGGACGATGGGGACGGGGCACGGGGGCAGTCGATGCGGCTCGTAGCGGCTGGGAAATCGGCGATGGACTGGAGCGGTCAGCGGTGGAGCGAGAGAGACATGTATTGATGTATATGGTTTTTTCACCTAAAATTTTGGTATCTCTGCCTAATAATAACGCACGTAGTGCTTCTGTCGTCCGTCGCGTCCGTCGTGGCATTTTTGCATAAAAGCCCCTAACGTTTTGTGGATTCAACCCGCACTCCTGATTTGAGTGAACAAAAAGCGTTTCAGTTTTATTAAAAAAACACCCGACTCACATTATCCACCCCGTCCTCCACCGCGGGATCGTCCTCCACCAGGGATCCTCTCTCCGGATCCGTCCTCCACCACGGCCACGAGCACGCTCCTCTCCGGCGTGTCCTACACCGCGGCCATGAGCACGCTCCTCTCCGGCCCCGTCCTCCGTAGAGGTGCGTCGCTGCGCCTCTTGTCGTCGGCGTCCCGCCGCAGCAGCCAAGAAAATGGAGAGCCGGCGTGGACGGCCAAGCAAAGTCCGGGGTGGGGCGTTGGCTCTCTCGATCCAGGCGGGATCGAGGCGGGGCATGGCAGCTCGGGCACGTCACGCGTGGAGGCTTGCCGGGGAGTGGGGTCGTTTGGCCGATCTGGATGCTGCTTCTCCATCACTTCTGGTTCGTCAAGGTCGATGGCCCTGCCGACGCGACGGATCTAGGGTCGTCGTCGCCCTTTCGAAGCTCCATCTCCTCCCTGCTTTCTTCCTGTGGTGCCAGCCGCCAGGTACCAAGGGTTGGCCCCAGCACGGTGGAGCTACTCTGCTGTTGCGTTTCCTAAGGGCGTCCAGGCGCGTCCTCGGTCCCAACCATCCATCATCAAGATCTGGTATCATGTGTCTTTTTCCAGTGATGTGAGTTAGCCTCCACGATGCACTTCCAACTCTGTAAAATTTGTAGCTGTAGTTGGCATGAGAGGCGCCTTGATGCAAAGCTACAGGCTTACATGAGTGTTGGCACTTGACCTTGTCACTGTGGGGGTTGGTCAGCAAATGAATTTGTGGATCAATACTGCCAGGAAAGTAATCAAATGATTTGTGGATCACTGCCAACAAATTTTATTAGTTTAGATAATTTGTGGATCAGTACTGTTGGAACATGAATTTAATTATTGCTATTTTATTTTGTTTACCAATAAATTCGCTTTTTGTTGTTTAACAAAAAGGATGTCCCTCTTGGCAAATCTTTTATTGCGCTTTCCGATGAAGCTGTAGTTCTCCGCAAATTGTAACTAATTTTCGGATCACACTAAGGAGCCACCATTTCTTGATTTCGGTAGAGTCTGTACGTTGGGTTGTTGAGTGATAGCTGAGTGGCCTCTGTTGGTATGAAAATTCATCCAAAATCTGGTAAGAAATTACCATAGGACATATTCAACTCGTGAGGAGTACTAACATCAAAAGATTGCATGCTTTATATGTTAATATCTTACTCGGAAAACAAGATCATGGAAGAGTCATCTCTACTGTTATTCTGAAGATTATGCTACCCAAATGACAACTCACATTAGAAAAAGGGCTGAACATCTGAAGATTTCTTCCCGAGATCGCAAAAGAAAATTAAGACAACATGCCTGCCGGTGTCCTGAATGCATAAGTCAGTATCTAGAAAACCTGAAGTAAAACTGATATATGTCAAATGACCTATATTTCTGATTCTACAATTTCAAGATATAACAAAGGGTGGTTTCACTAGAGAGAGTGTCGTGTATGGCTCACATGAACTCCAGATGTGGCACCTCTTTGAAAATTGGGTTGATTTTTTTTCTTCCGTTGCAACGCACAGGCATTTTTGCTAGTTTCTATGAATACAGGTGTTAGGTTGATCTCTCACCGCGTGGGCCCAATGGCCCATCGGGCCTTGATCTATGCACCCTGATCGGGGGCACCCAACCCATTATGGTTGGTGGGCCCCTGTGACCCGCGCTATATAAAGGACGGTGGGGTGCCGGGGCACGAACTATGAGATTCGCCGCCGTCACACCCCTACCGACATACCTATCAAATCTAGGTTAAGCGCGGTGCTCACGGGAAGTTCCACCCACGCCTAACCCTTCTTCGTCATCACCGTCGTCGCCACCACACCGATGGAGAACGGTGCGGGCTTATCCGGCTCAAGACAAGGTAACTACACGGGTTTGTACCGGATCAATCTATGCCTAGTTGATCCACGTTCTATCAATGGTATCATGAGCCACTAGGCAAAGATTCATTCGGTTGAAAGAAATCGAAAAGAAAGTTTCCCCTTCCCCTCCCCACATGAACCCTAGATGGGCAAGTACCGAAGACGGCCTAGGGCTTCATCGAAAAAGAAGCGTCGCCGCAAGGCCGCGCCTGTTTCTCTCGATCCCACACGCATCGGCAAGCCGAGGTGTGGGGAAGAAGAACCTACCTCGGAGGCAAAGTACGGATCTAGATCCAAAAGAAAACCAAGAAAAGTATACGGATCTGATCCACAAAAGGCAAACCAAGAAGAACTAAAGATAGGGAAAAGGGGAACGTGGCAAACAAAGCAAAGAGCCACCCTGCGGATCCAAAGGCAACGAGGCACCACAGCCAACCCATTCGACGGCGACGCGCTCCTCGCAAGGGAACGCGCCACCGGCGAAAGGGGAGGCCACAGCGCCATGTATCTTTCTCTCTCTGACACGGGAAAGAAAAACGAAGCAAGACAGCGCGCGGCGTGGGAACCCTCGGCCACTACGGCTGTCGGCCAACCCCATCTCCCTTGGCGCCAAGACAAGCCTCATGGGGCCCCAGAGACCCACTCGGCGGGGCATGGATGCCACCGCGTGAGGGAGGAGCCTCGGCCTGCCGCGGACCGTCGTGGACAGGAAGCAGGAGGGGGGTTGACGAGGCTGTCGTGGGCTCCGGCCGCTACGCTGCGCCAGGAAACAGGATCGGCCGCCGTGGGCTACGCGAGACAAGACCGACCAGGGCGGGCTCATCACCTCCAGAGCACCTCGCGGGAGGGAGGACCTAAGGCGCACGCGACAGAAGGTCGCTAGACCTCGCCGACGGCGGCCAGTGCCTCTCCTGGCCATGGGCTGCTCGGGAGGCAAGGGGCCGGCGCCGATAAGGAGAGGAGCCTCTCGCGCGAGTTGAGAGAACGGCGCAGAGGGGGGAAATGACTGGGTTTCGGCTGCCGATTCCGCTTTTGTTTCCCCGAACCGGGTGGGGAACCGTTGGATCGCACGCAACGAGTGAGATGGCCCTAGGACGAAACCCTAGCCGTGGGCGGGCTGTAGGACCGAAAGCCAGCGAGGCCAGCCCGGCTGGCAGGCCGAGGCCCATCCTGGCCGGACAGGAGGGGGCGCCAGCGCTGGGGTGATGGGCCTCCCAGCCAGTGGGAGTTAGCCGCTTCGGTCCGAAGGGATATGGCCCACAGGCCGGCCCAAGTGGGCCACTTTCTATTATTTCGAGCAATATTTGTCTCCGCCATTTTAGGCAGATTCAAATATTTGTTTCTAAGCAATTTTTCCGTGAAAACATGTTTAGAAAAGTGGATATAAAATGTTCCAACTTTCTGTTTAAATTAACAGAAATGTGATAATATTTTTCTGAAAAGAAAAATAATAGGATTTCTGAAAATTAAAAAGTTTTTCAGAAAAGGAAAAATAGGTGATCTTTATAAAATGATTAATAAAGTTCAGGAATTTTATTTTAAATGACAGAATTAACTTTCTGCAAAGTTAAAGGGCATATGAAATTTTATTTCACGCTTTCCGCTGAACGAAATATGGAATATGGTCATGTTATTATTCTGACCAACGTTGTTTAGTAACATGATCATGTTGCATATTGCAAAATGATGCATTTATTTGTATCATTTGCCCAACGGTAATGTAGATTAATATGCATAGGCAATTGTATGATTATTTTAACCAACGTTATTTAATGCATATGATTGTCGTACTGACTTCGCTTATTTGGTGATTTCAGGAAGTTTTCATCTGATGAGCTGCCTCAAGGATGTTTCCACGCTCAGAGGGGATAATTACTCTGAGTGGAGGAAGAAGGTTGATATGGCTTTGTGCATTGCTGAGGTGGACTGGGATCTGGAGGAACCACAGCCAGTTGCACCCGCAGATCCAGTCAGAGATGTTGACGAGGATGATGAAAGCTGGGAGAAAAAGCAATGGGATTGTGGCAAAGAGGAGATGTCCTACTCCATTCGTAACAGGTTATGAATAAATGCCAACACACTACAAGGAATATGCTAATACACGACGCTATATTTTTGTCGCTACATCGTCACGGTTTTTAGTTTACGACGATCTCACGACGAAAAACCAAGCGTCAAAAACGGAGCGTCACAAATGACTAGCAGTGATGTTTTATTCAAAATCATCGTAACCTTTACGACAATTCCTGGATCGTCATAACCTTTACGACGATCCTAAATCGTCGTTGGCAATCTAACCCAGTCCTACGTGGCAAAATTACGACGAAATCAAAACGTCATGGTTGAAATCAGCTCAACCCATTTCAATTAATCACATGGGCTCGTTTTATTTTTTTGGGCATTTTCTTATTGGGCTTCTTTTTGGGCCTTAGCCCATTTACAGCCACTTTTAGTTTTCTTTTTAAAATTTTGGTTTGTGGCCTTTTACTTTCTATTGATTTTTTATTTTGGCCACTTTATTTTTATACTGGTCCCACATGTCATGCTGATCTCAAAATTAGTCCCACACGTTAGAAATTTCACATGTTATCAAATAAATATCATAACTTGGTCCCCTTGTCAAGTTGCCATTTCATAGGTATTCAAATCACAGTCAAATTCAATATTTCAAACAGGCTAGGAAGCAAATGAAATTCGTCCAAACCAACATTAAATTTGTCTATTACAATCTTTACACTACACCACAACCGAGATATGCCTACTGCTGCCTACTATTACAACACATTCGCTAATCTTTGATACGCTTCATAGCTTCACACTTGCTTCGTACTTCACCTGTGCAAAAAATAAGAATAATGTGTACACAAAATCAAACATTAGACAATGATGGATCCAATAGCTTGTAAGCAAGAATTGGCAACAAATTCCATTTACATAAATAGTATGACTAACAATCACCACTATGTGTACATGGAGTTTCTAAAATTTTCTCACTAGCTACGATTCTTTGTTACATAATATTGTGACATGTGCAACTCTAACTAAATAAAAAGAATCACCAAGATGCTTGCCAGCCCATGCTGAAAATGAGTGTCGTTTCCAGAATTATTTCCTGGTTAGAATACAGAAAAGGAGTTATTCTGCTTGTGACGCTAATACAGTGGAGCACATAAGTATGTTCTCCAAAACTCGACAGAAAAATAAATCAAGTACTACTTGAAAACGATTGCGAGAAACTATCATATGCAAGTTAAGAAAGATATCATCCAGTAGGTCCCTATATTAGTTAGGAACAACATAAGAAATTAATCCACACACTTGCATGCAGCAGACAGTTTACCCTCTGATAAACTATGCAATTAACATGAGCACATAGTCACATTTACTATTTTCCATGCAAAAGCAAACAAATCTCCTGAACTTGGAATAAGCTAACTTATCATGAAATTGAGGCTTAACCAAGTGTCATAATTTGGCTGCTCAGGTTTATGTTTTTGGAGAAGTAAAAATCTGCTCCTACATGAACGATGCCAGCCCTGTGGCGGGTCAAAAAATAAGGCGTGTGATCAGTTTACTTCATAATTAAGCACACAATTCGACATGGCATCAAGCAGACGATATAGAAGATTTGTATCTGATCTCCATCAGTACAGCTACTGTTGGAATTATGCCCTAGAGGCAATAATAAATATAGTTATTATTATAATTCCTGTATCAAGATAATCGTTTATTATCCATGCTATAATTGTATTGAATGAAGACTTATATACATGTGTGGATACATAGACAAAACACTGTCCCTAGCAAGCCTCTAGTTGGCTAGCCAGTTGATCAAAGATAGTCAGGGTCTTCTGATTATATACAAGGTGTTGTTGCTTGATAACTGGATAACGTCATTAGGAGAATCACGTGATGGACTAGACCCAAACTAATAGACGTAGCATGTTGATCGTGTCATTTTGTTGCTACTGTTTTCTGCGTGTCAAGTATTTGTTCCAATGACCATGAGATCATATAACTCACTGACACCGGAGGAATGCTTTGTGTGTATCAAACGTCGCAACGTAACTGGTGACTATAAAGATGCTCTAGAGGTATCTCCGAAGGTGTTCATTGAGTTAGTATGGATCGAGACTGGGATTTATCACTTCGTGTGACGGAGAGGTATCTCGGGACCCACTCGGTAATACAACATCACACACAAGCCTTGCAAGCAATATGACTTAGTGTAAGTTGCGGGATCTTGTATTACGGAACAAGTAAAGAGACTTGCCGGTAAACAAGATTGAAATAGGTGTACGGATACTGACGATCGAATCTCGGGCAAGTAACATACCGAAGGACAAAGGGAATGACATACGGGATTATATGAATCCTTGACGCTGACGTACAAACGATAAGATCTTCGTAGAATATGTGGGATCCAAAATGGGCATCCAGGTCCCGCTATTGGATATTGACCGAGGAGTCACTCGGGTCATGTCTACATAGTTCTCGAACCCGCAGGGTCTGCACACTTAAGGTTCGACGTTGTTTTATGCGTATTTGAGTTATATGGTTGGTTACCGAATGTTGCTCGGAGTCCCGGATGAGATCACGAACATCATGAGGGTTTCCGGAATGGTCCGGAAACGAAGATTGATATATAGGATGACCTCATTTGATTACCGGAAGGTTTTCGGAGTTACCGGGAATGTACCGGAAATGACGAATGGGTTCCGGATGTTCACCGGGGGGGGGCAACCCACCCCGGGGAAGCCCATAGGCCTTGGGGGTGGCGCACCAGCCTTGGTGGGCTGGTGGGACAGCCCAAGAGGGCCCTATGCGCCAAGGATAGAAAATCAAAGAGAAAAAAAGGAGAACTCTTCTACCTCTCCGTCTCTCTTGCTGGAATAAGAAGGCCGAGATCATCGTCGAGCTGTACGTGTGCTGAACGCGGAGGTGCCGTCCGTTCGGCACTAGATCGTGGGACGGATCGCGGGACGGTTCATGGGACGGTTTGCGGGGCGGATTGAGGGACGTGAGGACGTTCCACTACATCAACCGCGTTCACTAACGCTTCTGCTGTGCGATCTACAAGGGTACGTAGATCGGAAATCCGCTCTCGTAGATGGACACCACCATGATAGATCTTCGTGCGCGTAGGAATTTTTTTGTTTCCCATGCGACGTTCCCCAACAGTGGCATCATGAGCTAGGTACATGCGTAGATGTCTTCTTGAGTAGAACACAAAAAAATTTGTGGGCGGTGATGTGCGGTTTGCTGCCCTCCTTAGTCTTTTCTTGATTTTGCGGTATTGTTGGATTGAAGCGGCTTGGACCGACATTACTCGTACGCTTACGAGAGACTGGTTTCATCGCTACGAGTAACCCCCTTGCTCAAAGATGACTGGCAAGTGTCGGTTTCTCCAACTTTAGTTGAATCGGATTTGACCAAGGAGGTCCTTGTGTAAGGTTAAATAGCAATTCATATATCTCCATTGTGGTGTTTGCGTAAGTAAGATGCGATCCTACTAGATACCCATGGTCACCACGTAAAACATGCAACAACAAAATTAGAGGACGTCTAACTTGTTTTTGCACGGTATGCTTGTGATGTGACATGGCCAACGATGTGATGTGATATATTGGATGTATGAGATGATCATATTGTAATAGATAATATCGACTTGCACGTCGATGGTACGGCAACCGACAGGAGCCATAGGGTTGTCTTTAAACTAACGTTTGTGCTTGCAGATGCGTTTACTATTTTGCTAGGATGTAGCTTTAGTAGTAATAGCATGAGTAGCACGACAACCCCGATGGCGACACGTTGATGGAGATCATGGTGTGGCGCCGGTGACAAGAAGATCATGCCGGTGCTTTGGTGATGGAGATCAAGGGACACGTGATGATGGCCATATCATGTCACTTATGAATTGCATGTGATGTTAATCCTTTTATGCACCCTATTTTGCTTAGAACGACGGTAGCATTATGAGGTGATCTCTCACTAAAATTTCAAGACGAAATTGTGTTCTCCCCGACTGTGCACCGTTGCTACAGTTCGTCGTTTCGAGACACCACGTGATGATCGGGTGTGATAGACTCAACGTTCACATACAACGGGTGCAAAACAGTTGCACACGCAGAACACTCGGGTTAAGCTTGACGAGCCTAGCATGTACAGACATGGCCTCGGAACACATGAGACCGAAAGGTCGATCATGAATCATATAGTTGATATGATTAGCATAGGGATGCTTACCACTGGAACTATACTCAACTCACGTGATGATCGGACTTGAGCTAGTGTAAGTGGGTCATGAACCACTCAAATGACTAGAGAGATGTACTTTTTGAATGGGAGTTTAGCAAGTAATTTGATTAAGTTAAACTCTAATTATCTTGAACATAGTCTAAGTCCACTTTGAATGTATTTGTGTTGTAGATCATGGATCACGCAACAGTCACCCTGAATTTTAATACGTTCCTAGAGAAAGCTAAGTTGAAAGATGATGGAAGCAACTTTGTAGACTGGGCTCGTAATCTTAAGTTGATCCTACAAGCTGGGAAGAAGGATTATGTCCTTAATGCTGCGCTAGGAGATGAACCACCCGCTACGGCTAACCAGGATGTTAAGAGCGCTTGGTTAACACGTAAGGAGGACTACTCAGTAGTTCAATGTGCAGTCTTGTATGGCTTAGAACCGGGACTTCAACGTCGCTTTGAGCGTCATGGAGCATATGAGATGTTCCAGGAGTTGAAGTTTATCTTTCAGAAGAACGCCCGGATCGAGAGGTATGAGACCTCCGATAAATTCTATGCTTGCAAGATGGAGGAGAATTCGTCTGTCAGTGAACATGTGCTCAAAATGTCTGGGTACTCAAACCGTCTAGCTGAGCTGGGGATTGAACTCCCGCAAGAGGCTATCACTGACAGAATTCTTCAATCACTACCGCCAAGCTATAAGGGCTTTGTGTTGAACTACAATATGCAAGGCATGAAGAAGTCACCCGGCGAGTTGTTTGCGATGCTGAAAGTCACAGAGTCTGAACTCCGTAAAGAGCATCAAGTGTTGATGGTGAATAAGACCACTAGTTTCAAGAGAATCGGCAAAGGCAAGAAGGGTAATTCAAAGAAGAGCGGCAAGCCTGTTGCCAATCCGACGAAGAAACCCAAAGCTGAACCTAAGCCTGAAACAGAGTGCTACTATTGCAAGGGTATGGGTCACTGGAAGCGCAACTGCCCCAAGTATCTGGCTGATAAGAAGGTGGCCAAAGAAAAATCAGGTATATTTGATATACATGTTATTGATGTGTACTTAACCGGCTCTCGCAGTAGTGCCTGGGTATTCGATACCGGTTCTGTTGCTCATATTTGCAACTCGAAACAGGAACTGCGGAATAGGCGAAGGCCGGTGAAAGATGAAGTGACGATGCGCGTAGGAAATGGTTCTAAGGTTGATGCAATCGCCGTCGGCACAGTTTCACTTCAGTTACCATCGGGATTAGTTATGAATTTGAATAATTGTTATTTAGTGCGTGCGTTGAGCTTGAACATTATATCTGGATCCTGTTTATTGCGAGACGGTTACTCTTTTAAGTCAAAGAATAATGGTTGTTCTATTTCTATGAGTAACATCTTTTATGGTCATGCACCCAATGTGAGAGGATTGTTCATATTGAATCTTGATAGTGATACACACATACATAACATTGAGACCAAAAGAGTTAGAGTTAACAATGATAGCGCCATATTTTTGTGGCACTGCCGCTTAGGTCATATTGGTGTAAAGCGCATGAAGAAACTCCATACCGATGGACTTTTGGAGTCACTTGACTTTGATTCACTTGACACGTGCAAACCATGCCTCATGGGCAAGATGACTAAAACTCCGTTCTCCGGAACAATGGAGCGTGCCAGTGACTTGTTGGAAATCATACATACCGATGTGTGCGGTCCGATGAGCGTGGAGGCACGCGGCGGATATCATTATTTTCTCACCTTCACTGAAGATTTGAGTAGATATGGTTATGTCTACTTAATGAAGCACGAGTCTGAAACATTTGAAAAGTTCAAGCAATTTCAGAGCGAAGTTGAAAATCATCGTAACAAGAAGATCAAGTTCCTACGGTCTGATCGTGGGGGTGAATATCTGAGTTTCGAGTTTGGTGCTCACTTAAGACAATGTGGAATTGTTTCACAGTTGACACCGCCTGGAACACCACAGCGTAATGGTGTGTCCGAACGTCGTAATCGTACTTTATTGGAAATGGTGCGATCTATGATGTCTCTTACCGATTTACCATTATCGTTTTGGGGTTATGCATTAGACACAACTGCATTCACTTTAAATAGGGCACCATCAAAATCCGTTGAGACGACACCATACGAACTGTGGTATGGCCAAAGGCCAAAGTTGTCGTTTCTTAAAGTTTGGGGATGTGATGCTTATGTCAAAAAGCTTCAGCCTGAAAAGCTGGAACCCAAAGCGGAAAGTGCATCTTCATAGGTTACCCAAAAGAGACAGTTGGGTACACCTTCTATCTCAAATCCGAGGGCAAAGTGTTTGTTGCTAAAAACGGAGCTTTTCTCGAGAAGGAGTTTCTCTCGAGAGAATTGAGTGGGAGGAAGATAGAACTTGATGAGGTTGTCGAACCTCTCATCCCTCTGGATGGTGGCGCAGGGCAAGGGGAAACCCCTGTCGTTGCGACGCCGGTTGGGGAGGAAGTTAATGATGATGATCATGAAACTCCGGTTCAAGTTCCTATCGAACCACGCAGGTCGACGAGACCACGTGCTGCTCCAGAGTGGTACGGTAATCCCGTTTTGTCAATCATGTTGTTAGACATCAATGAACCTGCAAATTATGAAGAAGCAATGGTGGGCCCAGATTCCAACAAATGGCTGGAGGCCATGAAGTCCGAGATAGGATCCATGTATGAAAACAAAGTGTGGACTTTGGAAGTACTACCTGAGGGCCGCAAGGCCATTCAGAACAAATGGATCTTTAAGAAGAAGACGGACGCTGACGGCAATGTGACCATTTGTAAAGCTCGACTTGTGGCAAAGGGTTTTTCACAAGTTCAAGGAGTTGACTACGATGAGACATTCTCACCCGTAGCGATGCTTAAGTCCGTCAGAATCATGTTAGCAATAGCTGCATTTTTTGATTATGAAATCTGGCAGATGGATGTCAAAACGGCGTTCCTTAACGGTTTCCTTAAGGAAAAGTTGTATATGATGCAACCCGAATGTTTTGTCGATCCTAAGAATGCTAACAAGGTGTGCAAGCTCCAGCAATCCATTTATGGACTGGTGCAAGTATCTCGGAGTTGGAACAAACGCTTTGATGAGGTGATCAAAGCATTTGGGTTTATACAGGTGGTTGGAGAATCTTGTATTTACAAGAAAGTGAGTGGGAGCTCTGTGGCGTTTCTAATATTATATGTGGATGACATATTGTTGATTGGAAACAACGTAGAGTTTTTGGAGAGCATAAAGGATTACTTGAATAAAATGTTTCTCTATGAAGGACCTAGGAGAAGCTGCTTACATTCTAGGCATTAAGATCTACAGGGATAGATCGAAACGCCTGATAGGACTTTCACAAAGCACATACCTTGATAAAGTTTTGAAAATGTTCAAAACGGAACAGTCCAAGAAAGGGTTCTTGCCGGTTTTACAAGGTACGAGATTGAGTAAGACTCAGTGCCCAGCAACTGATAAGGATAGAGAGCATATGAGCACCGTCCCCTATGCTTTAGTCATAGGTTCTATCATGTATGCAATGCTGTGCACTAGACCGGACGTTAGCCTAGCCATAAGTATGGCAGACAGGTTCCAAAGTAATCCAGGAGTGGATCACTGGACGGCGGTCAAGAATATCCTGAAGTACCTGAAAAGGACTAAGGAGATGTTTCTCGTGTATGGAGGTGACGAAGAGCTCGCCGTAAAGGGTTACGTCGATGCAAGCTTTGACACAGATCCAGACGACTCTAAGTCACAGACCGGATACGTATTTATTCTTAATGGGGGTGCGGTAAGCTGGTGCAGTTCCAAGCAAAGCGTCGTAGCTGATTCTACATGTGAAGCGGAGTACATGGCTGCCTCGGAGGCGGCTAAGGAGGGTGTCTGGATGAAGCAGTTCATGACGGATCTTGGAGTGGTGCCAAGCGCACTGAATCCAATAACCTTGTTCTGTGACAACACGGGTGCCATTGCCTTAGCAAAGGAACCACGGTTTCACAAGAAGACCAGACACATCAAACGACGCTTCAACCTCATCCGCGACTACGTCGAAGGGGAGGACGTAAATATATGCAAAGTGCACACGGATCTGAATGTAGCAGACCGGCTGACTAAACCTCTTCCACGGGCAAAGCATGATCAACACCAGAACTGTATGGGTGTTAGATTTATTACAATGTAATTCGCATGATGATGTGAGGGCTAGATTATTGACTCTAGTGCAAGTGGGAGACTGTTGGAATTATGCCCTAGAGGCAATAATAAATATAGTTATTATTATAATTCCTGTATCAAGATAATCGTTTATTATCCATGCTATAATTGTATTGAACGAAGACTTATATACATGTGTGGATACATAGACAAAACACTGTCCCTAGCAAGCCTCTAGTTGGCTAGCCAGTTGATCAAAGATAGTTAGGGTCTTCTGATTATATACAAGGTGTTGTTGCTTGATAACTGGATCACGTCATTAGGAGAATCACGTGATGGACTAGACCCAAACTAATAGACGTAGCATGTTGATCGTGTCATTTTGTTGCTACTGTTTTCTGCGTGTCAAGTATTTGTTCCTATGACCATGAGATCATATAACTCACTGACACCGGAGGAATGCTTTGTGTGTATCAAACGTCACAACGTAACTGGGTGACTATAAAGATGCTCTACAGGTATCTCCAAAGGTGTTCGTTGAGTTAGTATGGATCGAGACTGGGATTTGTCACTCCGTGTGACGGAGAGGTATCTCAGGGCCCACTCGGTAATACAACATCACACACAAGCCTTGCAAGCAATGTGACTTAGTGTAAGTTGCGGGATCTTGTATTACGGAACGAGTAAAAAGACTTGCCGGTAAACGAGATTGAAATAGTTATACGGATACTGCCGATCGAATCTCGGGCAAGTAACATACCAAAGGACAAAGGGAATGACATACGTGATTATATGAATCCTTTACACTGAGGTTCAAAAGATAAGATCTTCGTAGAATATGTGGGATCCAATATGGGCATCCAGGTCCCGCTATTGGATGTTGACCGAGGAGTCACTCGGGTCATGTCTACATAGTTGTCGAACCCGCAGGGTCTGCACACTTAAGGTTCGACGTTGTTTTATGCGTATTTGAGTTATATGGTTGGTTACCGAATGTTGTTCGGAGTCCCGGATGAGATCACGGACGTCACGAGGGTTTCCGAAATGGTCCGGAAACGAAGATTGATATATAGGATGACCTCATTTGATTACCGGAAGGTTTTCGGAGTTACCG
The DNA here is from genome assembly GCF_904849725.1 of Hordeum vulgare subsp. vulgare. NCBI lineage: Eukaryota > Viridiplantae > Streptophyta > Magnoliopsida > Poales > Poaceae > Hordeum > Hordeum vulgare. Next base: position 473,117,896 of record NC_058519.1, on the reverse strand, counting down.
GGAATGTACCGGGAATGACGAATGGGTTCCGGATGTTCACCGGGGGGGGCAACCCACCCCGGGGAAGCCCATAGGCCTTGGGGTGGTGCACCAGCCCTTGGTGGGCTGGTGGGACAGCCCAAGAGGGCCCTATGCACCAAGGATAGAAAATCAAAGAGAAAAAAGGGGAGGTGGGAAAGGAGAGAAGGACTCCACTTTCCAATCCTAGTTGGACTAGGATTGGAGGAGGACTCCTCCTCCCTTGGTGGCGCAGCCCTTGGGGCTCCTTGAGCCTCAAGGCAAGCCTCCCCTCCCTCCTCCTATATATATGGAGCAATTAGGGCTGATTTGAGACAACTTTTCAAAGGCAGCCCGACCACATAACTCCACGGTTTTACCTCTAGATCGCGTTTCTGCGGAGCTCGGGCGGAGCCCTGCCGAGATTAGATCATCACCAACCTCCGGAGCGCCGTCACGCTGCCGGAGAACTCTTCTACCTCTCTGTCTCTCTTACTGGATCAACAAGGCCGAGATCATCGTCGAGCTGTACGTGTGCTGAACGCGGAGGTGCCGTCCGTTCGGCACTAGATCGTGGGACGGATCGCGGGACGGTTCGTGGGACGGTTCGTGGGGCGGATCGAGGGACGTGAGGACGTTCCACTACATCAACCGCGTTCACTAACGCTTCTGCTGTGCGATCTACAAGGGTACGTAGATCGGAAATCCCCTCTCGTAGATGGACATCACCATGATAGGTCTTCGTGCGCGTAAGAAATTTTTTGTTTCCTATGCGACGTTCCCCAACAGCTACACTGTCAGCATGCATTACTCCCTTCAAACAAACCTGAACATCATAATTTACAATCACAGAGATGAATGCATAGCACAAGAGAAATAGTACGGTAATTTGGTTGGTACCTTGCAGGTGGCCCTTCTCGTGACATGCTTATCCAGCGCGTGGGACCTGGGAGAACCTGCCGTCCTTGTAGTCCTTCGTGTTGAAGAACCAGTCCGACACCTTGAACTGGCGTGGGTTGGCCACCACCGTCATCAACCGATCCATCTCCTCCAAGGAAAGCTCTCCGGCCCTGAACCCCCACGTGACACAACACACGAAGAGGAAACTGCCAAAATATTATAACTGAGTAAGCACTAAACGATGTGTTTGAGAATTAGGTGTGACTGTCTATTCCTATTGCTAAAATTAAGCTATTCATAAAATACAAGCATAACTGCAAATGAGATTCCAAACTCTTGTTATGCAATACACCCCAAAAATTTCACAACTGTTTAAATCGGACATGTCGCTGCATTAGCCATGATACTAAATCGTGCAAACGCTGATCGTAACTGTTTAATCCCAGTGCTACGTTCTAAAATAGACGGGGACAGCAGCCACATGAACGATGTCAGATTTCACAACACTGACCGAATTCCAAACCTAGACATGGCTAGAGCTCACAAACAATGTCACAGAGATTTAATAGCAAGCAAAATGGAACAGATTGTGGAGGCTACATATATTACATGGTGTTAAAATGCACAAGCATAATAGCATCTGTCCAGCCGGTAAACAGTACTGATCTGAACTGAATTCGAGATATGTAACTGCTAACATTTTCTTTTATCCGTTTCGCAGCGTAAAGTTGGAATACGTAGCCAGGCAGAGGTATGTATATACATAAATATACGAGTCTAACAAGTGACAGGCTTCTAACTTAGGTCGATCTAAAAAATACCTTATAACTCACGTCACCCAAGTAGCATACCACGAAGCTCCATCTCCACAAGTTCCAGTAACTCTTCATCCTCAACAGTATCAACTTTGTTCAAGAAACAAACAAGTGATGGCACACCGACCTAAAAAAAGAGGGGGAAATGTCCATCTGCTCAGAACTACAATGTGAACATGCTAAATAGACAAACTGCTGGCAGAGAATAGTGATAATTTGGAACCTGTCGAGCTAGAAGAATATGCTCCTTTGTTTGTGGCATGGGGCCATCAGGAGCTGACACGACAAGAATACCACCATCCATTTGAGCAGCACCGGGGATCATGTTCTAAGTAATCCACAGCAAATTAAAAGCACACAAGCATCAGAGAAGTGTGTGATTGGCAGTTAAGGAATCTGAAGGCTCTAGAATGCATGTGCGCGCTAGACATGGTAAGTTGCTGTTCTGATATGTAGGATTGTACTGGAAGTTCATCATGTAGGTCAGTCACCCAGATACTTAATTCAGCATCCAGGGCATTCCATAACTCTTTACAAAATAGTTTCACTAGATCCCTCAACCCATGGGAGCTACCTTGGGCATTCCACAACTCTTTACAAAATAGTTTCACTAGATCCCTCAACCCATGGCAGCTACCTTGACGTAATCGGCGTGAGTACATTGTACAAAGATCGCAGGCACCCGTACTGTGTGCATGTGACTACTTTCTTGCTACAATATGTGTATGAATATGTATGTACAATGTACTCCCTCTATAAGACATAGATATAAGATTTTTTAGATCACTACCTTGCCTACTTGACAAGAGAGAAGAAGCTCCATCTACTTTTCATAGTCGATAATGCTGACGGGCCAACCAACGTGTATCCAAATCCAAACGTTCCCTTGTCGTAGGGTCGATTATGCTTGACACAGATGGGCCACCTGACAGGGTGACTGATTGGAACCATAACCACCCGTGATGTATACATACATACATACACACACGGTCGTGTACAGTAGATGAGTAGAAATACGACAGACGGACGACCGGCGACAAGAGCAAGCACAGGACAAGCAGCAGGTGAGCAGTCTCATTATATGTACTGACCGATGTATGCATACCCTCTACACCATGAACGTGCTGGTACCAGAACCGTCTCGCAGATGCCACCCAACAGCAGGTACTAACTAGCTTCTTCTCGAATTGGTACCAGACATCGGTACTGTTTCTCACTCCACGCTCTACACTGCCTGCTTAACTCCTCGCCAGCAATGGCGTCCGGACCAAGATTAATATTAGTAAGACACAGCATCTCACGTGGAAGGTACAAAGCGCAGCATTATTCTGACCTAATGCATGGCATGCACACTACTCCCTCCGTTCCTAAATATAGGTTTTTTTAGTATGGCCCAAAATGTGAGCAGCAAGCGCCAAGACCGGACCATAGATATGGTGATTCCTCTGGCCTTCTCCTCCGGGGCCTTGTCGATCTCGTCGAACGCCACCGCCTTGGCGCTCCCGGCCTCCGACAGCACCTGCTAAAAAGACTCACTCGTTCAGAATTCAGATCACATATACAGACGACGAGCCATTCAAATTCGGACCAGCTCGAGGCAAGAGCGGGCCTGATCTGACCTTGGTGATGGCGGCGGTGAGCGTAGTCTTGCTCTGGTCGACGTGGCCGATGGTGCCGACGTTGACGTGGGGCTTCCTGCGACACAGATTCACTCAAACTCCGAACAACAGAAGGGGGAAGGGGGCGGGGGAAGAGCGGACCTGAGGGGAGGGGGCACTCTCGTGCGGGTGAAGGTGGCCATGGACCTCGCCCAGAGGCCCGCGACCAACGACGATGGGGGTGGCGGCTGGGGCCCCGCGGCCGCGGCGACGTCGGGGAGTGCGGCGGGGCCGGAGATCACGGCGGCGCGGAGGGCCGGGTAGGCTTTAGGAGGAGGAGAACGGAGGAGGGAGGGGAGGTCGTGGTGGCGGGGTGAGGTGAGCGAGGGGAGGAAGGGCCGGCGCGGTCGGCGGTGGCGCTGTGCGTGAGGGGAGGGAACGTGGGAGAGAGAGCTTTCCCCTCGTGGATGGGGTGGCGGCGTGGGGTGGATTGGGAGGTTGTGGGTGGATTTAGGGTTAGACGGGGGTTAAATACCCCCAGTTAGGTGGGCTGGCTGGGGCCGGCCCAGTTTGGGCCGAGGGGGTTTCTTTTCCCTTTTTATTAGTTGTTTCTGTTTTTATTTCATTATTTAACAGATTTTCTTATTTGAGCGCAATAAAACCCCTTAAAATTAACAATTTCTAAAGTAAAATTCTCCTAGGTAATATTCGACACACCCGAACATTTTTATTTTGACATTCGAAAACTTTTATCGCCTGACTTTATTTTTAAATTTTAACATGGTTGGAAACATCTACGATTTAAAATATTAGTTTCTAAGTGCTAAAAATAAGTAGATTTTGTGAATCAGCTATAAAAAATATTGTGCAAAAGGGCATCACTAAAATATTCACCCAACTTAGATAACATTTTATGTATGATCACCGAATTGTATGCATTTCCGACCTTTCTAGCTATTTTTGATCATTTATACATAGACATAGTTTGACTTTTAAAAAACTAATACACCTTATATTTTAGAATGGAGGGAGTAGTTTCTAAGTGCTAAAAATAAGTAGATTTTGTGAATCATCTATAAAAATATATTGTGCAAAAGGGCATCACTGAAATATTCACTCAACTTAGACCACATTTTATGTATGATCACCGAGTTGTATGCATTCCTATCTAGTACTTCCTTCATAAAGCTGTTAGCTGAACACAAACTTTGGAAATTTGCTGAGAAAGATTTACTAGGCAAATCGTTACGAAAGTTTTCATGAGGCAATGATTTGGATAAGAAAGAGTGCCCAAGAAATATGAGGGTAATCAAAGAAATAGAAATAGCACTTCCTTCACAAAGTGCTATGCTGAACAGAATAGGAAAATGAATATTGCTGAATTATTTTTGAACTATGGAAGGAAGGGTTTTCACATATTTGAGGAATATATGATCCAAAGTATTTATGAGAATATTTCGAGAATTTTTGAAATGAAAGAATAGTAGGTTGCTTCACAAATTAGGATGAGGTGAGATAGAATGGACCCATGAGTGACATGTCAACATAGTTAGAACATGTTACGATATTTTTATAATCGTCGTAAAAGTTATCACGATCTCATCTTATGCGGTTACGACGTTTTTGACTCACATCCTTGTAATTTATATGTAGATTTGATCCCCTCAAATGGCTTACGGCAATCTCGGATGAAATCGTCGTAGATTTATGACGAATTCATCAACGACATTTTAAAAAAACGTCAAGTATGAGCATATTTCTTGTAGTGACAAGAAATGTTTGGCGTTTATTAAGAACACTATTGAGACCACCATCGTGGGCTCGATAGCGGAGTGCCCTCCGGCAAAGGAGATGCTCAACAAGATAAAGAGTCAGTTTACTGGCTCTTCTAAGACCTATGCCACCCAGTTGATCAAACAACTATTGACAGAGAGCTATAATGGAGGTGGGCATGGTATCAGGGAGCACATCCTTAGGATGAGCAAGACTGCAGCCAAGCTTAAGCCCATGGACGCGGACCTGGAGATTAAGCCAGCTCTCCTCGTCCACCTGGTCATGGCTTCGTTGCCTAAGGAGTTCGAGACCTTTGTAGTTAACTACAACATGCAGCCCGAGACATGGGATATTGAAAAGGTCATCGCAATGTGCTCACAAGAAGAGGAGAGGATTAAGGCTTCACATGGTGGCTCCCTTAACTATGTGAAGGAAAAGAAAAAGGTTTTCCCACCTAAGCAGAATTCTCCCTCAAAGCCACAGAACAAGCTCCAAGGCAAGGCTCCTGTCTTTTATCAGCCAAAGCCAATCACAGTAGACAAGGACACTTGTATGTACTGCAAGGAGAAAGGGCACTACAAGAAGGACTGTGCTGCTTGGCTAAAGGTCTTCATGGCAAAGAGAGGTAACTTTATTGTTTCCTTAGTAAATGAATCTCTGTATGTAAAGTTTTCAAAATCTACTTGGTGGATTGACTCAGGTGCAACTGTTCATGTTGCAAATTCTTTACAGGGGTTCAGTTCGACGAGGACCATGTGCCAAAACGAAAGAAGTATTGAAGTCGCGAATGGAGTCCAAGCAGAAGTTGAAACCGTAGGTGACGTCTCCTTGGAGCTAACTGAAGGATTCACGCTTCTGCTTAGTGATGTTCTTTTTGTGCCTTCATGTAATAAGAACTTAATAAGTGTGTCATGCTTAGACAAAGATAATTATCAATGTGTTTTTGGACATGGTAAATGTATCGTGTGGTACAATAATGATTATGTAGGCAATGCCTTTCTTCATGATATGCTTTATTTGTTATCAATTCGTGATAAAGTGAATTATGCAGATAATGTGAATGTGCCAAGTTCTTCGTCGAACAACGAGCAAAAGAAAAGAAAGAGAACTCACGACTCCTCAAAACTATGGCACTGTCGATTGGGCCATATCTCCAGGGGGAGAATAGAAAGGTTAATCAAAAGCGAAATTCTTCCAAAGTTGGAGTTCTCTGACTTAGAACAATGCGTAGATTGCATTAAAGGAAAATATGTAAAACCGATAAAGAAAGGTGCAAAACGAAGCACAGGAACACTGGAAATAATCCACACTGATATTTGTGGACCGTTTCCGGTGAAAAGTGTGGATGGTTATGATTCATTCATAGCATTCACAGACGATTACTCCCGCTTCGGTTACATTTATCCAATCAAAGAAAGAAATGAGGCATTGGATAAATTCAAGATATTCAAAGCTGAAGTTGAAAATTATCTTGACAAAAAGATTAAGATTGTGAGGTCCGACCGTGGGGGGAGTACTACGGTCGACACACACCATATGGCCAAGTCCCTGGACCTTTTGCAAAGTTCTTGCAGGAGACTGGCATTGTCGCCCAGTATTCAATGACGGGCGAGCCTCAACAAAATGGAGTAGCTGAAAGGCGCAACCGTACCCTCATGGATATGGTGCGCAGCATGATGAGCTACTCCGACATGCCGTTAGGATTGTGGATGGAGGCACTTAAAACTGCCATTCACATTCTCAACAGAGTACCAAGCAAGTCGGTGCCCAAAACACCGCACGAGCTATGGACAGGAAGAGTGCCATCCCTGCAACACTTCAGAGTGTGGGGATGTCCAGCTGAGGCCAAAATGTTTAATCCAAACATTGGAAAGTTAGATCCAAAGACAGTGAGTTGCCATTTCATTGGCTACCCTGATAGATCAAAAGGTTTTCGTTTCTACTGTCCAGACAGATTCACAAAGTTTGTAGAAACAAGACATGCTGTCTTCTTAGAGGACGAAATGATGAGGGGGAGCATGGTAGCTCGAAGAATTGATCTTGAGGAGAAAAGGGTGCATGCACCCATTTCGATGATTCAAGAGCCATTTTTCTCGCTACCAGCTGTGACTCCAACAATGACAACTATGGGAGAAGACCCGGAATCTGTCCTTCAGGAGCCGACTGAACCTGTTGTTGATCATGCAAGGGAATTGCAGCAAGAAAAAGTAGAAAGTGTGCCAGACAATAAGGCACTTAGAAGTGTTAGAGCATATATCTCCATATGTGGTTTTGGTAATTGATGACAATTCCTATGGACTAATGGTTGCTTAAGTTACATTTATAGGATTTGTCCATAGGCACTTCTTGAAGTCCATCTGTTGGGTTCAAGGAGTTTATATGATGACCAAGATGGTATTCAAGGTACTATCCAAAGAATGGTCATAGAGACACATGGTTGATCAAGATCTCAGACAAAGAGTAAATCAAGATGATCAACACACAAAGCGTACAAGATGTACCGAGAGGGATCAAGTGATCCCATTGTATGGTAAGCATTGTCCATTACGTGTTTGTGTACTAACCCATGGTCTTCGTGAGAGTTCTATGTGGGGGTTAGGTGTGTTTCCATGGGCTTGCGTCAAAGGGAAGATCTCATACAACCCATGAAGTATGACGTCAAGTTGTGATCGTCATCAAGATTGCGATGTGCAAGTTCAAGTGGATCAGCACAAAGATATCATGCTTGAAGCTTGCCATCCATTGTGGTGGCAATGGACTTGTGAAGATATGCTGAAGAGTGGCTCACCCATAGTGAGTATGGGGGAGCAATCAACTAGTCTTCATCAAGCCAACACAATCAAGAAAGGTGGTCCATCTTGAGGAAGCCAAGATCATCATCATCTAGCTCAAGAGGCGAGGTGCAAGGTATAGGTTTGCCCTTGATAGGTTTTCTGTTTAGGATAGATTGTTGTACTATCAAGGGGGGCTCTCAAGTGAGTAGCTTGATCGTATCGTTCGTTGAGAGCTCTATCACGCCCAAGATGCGACCCTATCCTCAATTTGGCACGAGGGCCTCGTCAGGGATAGAAGCGCATCTCGTTGTGTCGCAAGAATGGATATCGTTACAAGTAAATGTACTAAAAAGAAGAGATATATAAAGAGAGTTGGCTTACACTCGCCACAAGCTACATCAGAGTCACATCAGTACATTACTTAAATATCAAGAGTAAGAGCAGGGTCCCACTACGGACGAAAACAAACGAGAAAAATAAGAACGACGTCCATCCTTGCTATCCCAGGTTGCCGGCCTGGAACCCATCCTAGATCGATGAAGAATATGAAGAAGAAGCAACTCCAAATGAACAATCACCGCGCTCGCGTCAAGTAACCTTTACCTGTACCTGCAACTGGTGTTGTAGTAATCTGTGAGCCACAGGGGACTCAGCAATCTCATTTCCAAAGGTATCAAGACTAGCAAAGCTTAATGGGTGAGGTATGGTTAAGTGGTGAGGTTGCAGCAGCGACTAAGCATATATTTGGTGGCTAACTTACGAGTACAAGAAATAAGAGGGGGGTAATCTACGCATATCGGACATGAACTACTGATGATCAAATGAATGATCCTGAACACCTACCTACGTCAGGCATAACCCCACCGTGTCCTCGATCGGAGAAGGAACTCACGAAAGAGACAGTCACGGTTATGCACACCGTTGGCATATTTTAATTAAGTTACTCAAGTTATCTAGAACCAGTGTTAAACAAAGCTTCCACGTTGCCACATAACCGCGGGCACGGCTTTCCGAAAAGATTTAACCCTGCAGGGGTGCTCCAACTAGTCCATCACAAATTACCACAAGCCGCATAGAAATCCTCAATCACGAAGCTCGCGATCTTGTCGGATTCCCTAGTGGAAAACCTCAACTCTGAGATTACCCAAAGCATCACCAGAATCCCGATGCACAAGATATTTCGTCAAAGGTAAAACTAATCCAGCAAGGCCGCCCGACGTGTCGACGATCCCGATAGGAGTCGCGTACGTCGTTCTCAGGACACGGCGGATGAGCTAGACGTCGGGATCGCTAAACCTCCGGGTGACCAGAGGGGCGCCGGACATCGCTCAGGTGGGGCCAACACTCATGAGGAGCACTGGCCCGGGGTTTGATTAAATTATCCTCGGGGTCCGGAAAGTCCCTATGCAATTTTATTAGGTGTTTAGGCAAATGTAGTACCAAAGTTGGGCCTTGCCAGACCAGCTTTAATCTAAAACGAATTATCAAGGGGGTCCCCATAACAACCCCGATCGTGTTAGGAGCGCTCATTTATGGAACATAACACCGGTAGCCGAAACTAAGGGGGCAAAGGTGGAACAAAACACCAGGCTAGAAAGGCCGAGCCTTCCACCTTTTACCAAGTATATAGGTGCATTAAATTAACTAGCATTAATATGGTGATATGACAAGGAACCCATGTATTCACATGGAAGCATCTGCACCTGCAACTAGCAACACTAACACAGGGTTAAGCAAGCGGTAACATAGCCAATCAGTGGTTTGCTAGGTCGAACAGGTTGAAGGTTATCATGGCATTGTTGAGAGGCTGATAATTAACATGTGGTAGGCAACGAGACATAATCGATAGAAGCGATAAAACTAGCATGGAAATGATAGTAATGGTATCTGGGGAAATGGTCATCTTGCCTGAGATCTCGCTTGGAAGAAGAATGCCTCCATGAAGCAGACGAACCGACGTAGTCGAACGGGTCCTCTCATCCGACACGCTTGCGGAACTCTATCGAGACGAAGCAAACCGAAAACACAAATCAACACACGGAATTCACCACACGATGCAAGACACACATGATGCATGAACGGTCTAATGCAAGGCATGACAATCATAACAATCAAACACTACACATTAAGTGAAGCTCATTATGCAACGAGTTGCATATTGACGAAACTCCACATAGGAATTATTTAGTTCACTCCCGGTTATCTACACGGCAATATTAATGTTTTCAAACATGCAAGAGGTGAAGCGGAAATTAAACTACCTATCTAGGCATTTTAAGTGAGGTCGAAAATGACATATAGCACCTCCGAAACGACCTCACATGTTAATTTACAATTCTGTTCAGATCTGAACTAATGCATTTATTTAGTTGTTAAACAGCAAAACAAATAGGTTCACGTGATTCTACGCGTCAAGGAAAGTAATCTACACATAAAGAACATCTTCAACGGAGCTACGGATCAAAAGTTACAAGCATCGCAAGTTATGATGGCATGAATGCAATATGTGTGCAAAGACGGTCACGAGCACTTCAAAACATACAAACAGCAAGAGAACATGAAACTACACGAGATTCTAAGCAAGTTTCATATAGGACACGATCAAATCGGAGCTACGGTTCAAAAACTGCGAGCAAAACAAGAAATGACTACAATCTGCCAAAATCAGCCACATAGCATGTTCTACGCCCCGCAACTACGAGCTACACAACTTCGATAAACTCAAGCAAGGCATGGCACTAAAGAGGGCAAGAAGCACTACTACAAACAACTAACAACAACTAGCATGGCAGCAAGGAGCACTAGAAAAAGAAGACACAAAATGGCATCTCACACACCATTTCAGACTTAGTGAAAATTACACCTCATGAAAGTGCAGTTTTCGATCTGAAGCAATATTGGCAGCAGCAAAACCTATAGCTACAGGACTCCAAATGGCATGAAAATTTATAGCATGCTAGAGAAACACAAGGGGTACAACTAACTGCATTGGACCAACCTCAAAAGAGCTACAGATCACAAGATGCAAGCAAGACAAGACAGCAACAAAATAATACGGATTCCGGACTTAGAAATATTTCAGCACGTCCAAAACAGCACTATTTCTAGCAACTTGAGAGCAAGCAAACAACACCTAAACATGCATTTCTATTGCAACCAAAAATGCCAGGGGCTAAACAAAACATCCAAGATCAACTCTCTAGTTGACAACTCCTTTAAACGAAGCACGGAATAAATCCTACAAATTAAACAAAAGGGCATCACGGCAAAATATCTCGCGAACTAACTTACTCAAGCTAAAACTAATTGCACAGAAAAATCCAATGGATTTTTCTACCCCGAAAGCATATAAAATATGCGGGGTTGCACAACAAAAATAAAGCCACACATAAATGCGAGAAAAAATAACCTATATACGGGAAAATAAACTACCGACAATTCCCTACACGCGAAAATACAAATGAACGCTCTAAAATACATGGAAAAAGGGTCCCTAAAACATGGGCATTTATCTAAGGCATACGGGCAACCCGGTCTTGCACGAAAAATAAATACGGGTCGAAACCTATTAGGACAGCATGCTTATCTAGGCAAATAGCACGCTAAACGACGTCAAACAAATGTGCAAGTTGGATAATCGTATTCTACGCAAAAATATACGCCAAAACCATATACAATACATCGCGATCCGATACACGGTTAATTAACTACGGCTGTTTTAATATACGAATATCTACTGGAATTTATATAATTCCTAAAACAACCTAAAGCACTAATGGGCCGAATAGGAGGCACAGATTAGCAAAGAAGCGCCCAGGGCGAGGAAATAGAGGATCACCTTGGGGTGGCCTCGGGCCGGTGGTCGGTGGAGTTGGGCCGGGAGGCGAGGCCGGCCCACCTGGGACTGGGCTGTGGGGAGGCCGAGCTGGCCTAGGGCGCAAGGCCCAGGCGTGCTGGAAGGGGCGGTCGCCCTCCCGTCGTTCTCCTCGAACCAGGGGAACCGGCGGCGCTGGTGTTCGCTCTCCCATGGACGAGAGCAGGAGGCGGGGCGAGGCTCGGACGCGGGGACGACCACCTGACGTGCAGCTGGCGGCGGTTGCCCCCGGGATCCGGCGTGGCGGCGCGGAGCGGCCAGCTCCTCTTGCTAGGGTTTGACGGGGGCAAACTAGGGCTGCCGGCGTTGTATGAGGACGGGGAGGCCGCGGAGAGGTTGGGGAACGGCGGATGCGGCTCCGGCTGGCGATGTGCTCCGGCGAGCCACTGCGGGGGCCGGCTGCGGGGAGGAGGAACTCGGGCTCGGGCACACAGATCGATGAGGCAGCCATGGGAGGCTCGAACTACACGGGGATGGCTCGGGAGAAGCTGTGGTCGCCCGGACATGTCCGACTTGACCACGGATATGTCCGGTAGGTGGGGTTTTTGGGCAAATCTGGCCCTTTGGAGGGATATCCAATGGTCCAGATCTGACCTGATATTGGATTTCGGGGAGAGAGGAGGTGGAGCTAGCAGGTGAGGTTTTTTATAGGGGGGTGGCTGCAAAAATGACTAGGGGGAACCCTAGTGGAATTAGAGGGTTCTCACTAGGGGATGCTACTTATATAGGATTGGTCTCTGGAGGAGTAGACCTCGACCGTCCGATTGCGATTCGAAGACCACGAACGGAGGAAGTGGCTAGGTGGCACTGATGGGCTCTGTAGATGGGCTGAGTAGGGATGAGAGGGAAAATGGGCGGCGCGGCAACGAATTTTAAAACACCGACAGACGTCCGACGGTAGACCGAATACGGTGCCGCTACGGTCGACCGTTCGGGTACGAGACGAACTCCGATCGCGACGAAACTTGACAGGCGGCCTAGCTATATTAAAATAAGACCGCACGTCAAATCTCAACCCGATCAGAGAAAGTTTTCAACACACTTTTAAAACAGGGTTTGACGATGCCGCGGGCGCGTGCGTGTGCGGTCGGGCTCAGAACGGACGACGACGAGAACCGGCAAATAGCAACGGATGCAAGTTTTTGAAAACTGGCGGCAACGGGATGCCGATGCAATGCTAATGATGCGCATGATGCGATGATGATGCGACAAAAGAAAACGGACACACGACGAAAACGGAAAGAAAGGGGAATCTTCTGGAACGTCGGCATCGGGGTGTCACAAGCTCAAACCATTTGCATCCTTGCATCATACTTCTTGGTTCCTGTTTGGTGTTTCTCTTTCTGAGTTTTAGAGCTTATGGTCATCTTCGTGACAAGCTCGAGTTCATCGAAAACGAAGTCCATATGCATCTACTATGATGTTTTCGATGTTGGATTTTTTGCCGGTTCTTCATTCATAGAGGACTCACATCTCTATATCATTGGCATTTTCATGTCTGCATGGTCTTAAGATTTCCTGTATCCAACAAGCTTGGGTTTGCTCGATTCGGAGCTCGTATGCGAAAGTTATGGCTGTTTCAGTGGCGAGCGGTAGTACCGCTGGACCTAGAGGTAGTACCGCTAGAGTTGGCGGTAGTACCGCTGGCCCTAGCGGTAGTACCGCTAGAGCCGGCGGTAGTACTGCTGTCCCAGCGGTAGTACCGCCCCTGGCCAGCGGTAGTACCGCTCCAAATTTTTAGTACCGTCATCTTTGCGGTTGTACTGCGTCGGACATTTTTGCGAAGACTTTCTTGGCGGTGGTTGGCCCGGTAGTATCTTTGCGCTACCATGGGCTCAGCGGTAGTACCGCTGCAGCCAGCGGTATTACCATCGGAGGGTCAGCGGTAGTACCGCTGGAGTCAGCGGTAGTACCGCTGGGCTCGGGCTGTAAGTGGGGGTAACGGTCTGATTCCTTCCCCCACTATATAAAGGGGGTCTTCTTCCCCCTTGGCCTTATCCATCCGTTGAGCTCTTGTTCTACCTCCATTGTTGACATTCTTAGAGCTTGCTTTCTCTCAATCCCTCCAATGATTCTTGCTTGTTCTTGAGGGAAAAGAGAGAGGAGATCTAGATCCACATCTCCACCAATCACTTTCTCCTCTACGTGAGGGGAACCCCTTGGATCTAGATCTTGGAGTTCTTTGTGAGCTCCTTGTTCTTCCTCTCATATTTCTCCATAGCTTTCGTTGTTGTGGAGGGATTTGAGTGTGGGGGACTTGACCACTTCGTGTGTTCTTGCCATTGCATTGGTTGCATCGGTTTGAGTTCTCCACGGTGATACGTGGAAGTGAAGTTTGAGAAGCTTATTACCTTTGGTACTTAGTACCCTAGATATTGTTCTTCATGGATGCTTTGACGTCCTAGAAGCTTGGTGGTGTCTCGGAGCTCAATCATTGTGGTGTGAAGCTCCGGGCAAGCGTCGGGGTCTCCAATTAGGTTGTGGAGATTGCCCCGAGCAATTTGTACGGGTACCGGTAACCGCCCCCAAGGGTTGCCACGTGTACGGGTTCGGTGACCGCCCCCAAGGTTTGCCATTTGTACGGGTTCGGTGACCGCCCTCAAGGGTCCCTTAGTGGAATCACGGCATCTTGCATTGTGCGAGGGCGTGAGGAGATTACGGTGGCCTTAGTGGCATCTTGGGGAGCATTGTGCCTTCACACCGCTCCAATGGAGATTAGCATCCGCAAGGGTGTGAACTTCGGGATACATCATCGTCTCCGCGTACCTCGGTTATCTCTTACCCGAACCCTTAACTTATGCACTTTACTTTGTGATAGCCATATTGTCTCTTGTCATATATCTTGCTATCACTTAGTTGTTTATCTTGCTTAGCATAAGTTGTTGGTGCACATAGGTGAGCCTAGTTGTTTGAGGTTTTGTGCTTGACATATTAAACGTTAGTTTTATTCCGCATTTGTTCAAGCCTAAACCTTAATTATTTTAAAGCGCCTATTCAACCCCCCCCCCTCTAGGCAACATCCATGTCCTTTCAAGAAGGTCTAACAGAACAAGAAGACCTGCTATTTCTACTGATTATAAAGTCTATAACATGGAAATGGTTCATAAGGATGGTTATCCCACCACATACGAAGAAGCCATTAAAAGCCCTCACTCATCAAAATGGCTAGAGGCAATGGAAGATGAAATGAAATCGATGAGTTCCAATAATGTTTGGGACTTAGAGATCATTCCTAAAGGAGCAAAGACAGTAGGCTGCAAATGGGTCTACAAAACAAAGTATGACTCTAATGGGAATGTTGATAAGTATAAAGCCCGACTTGTGGCAAAAGGATTCACGCAAAGAGAAGGAATAGATTACAATGAGACCTTTTCTCCAGTCTCTTGTAAGGATTCCTTCAGAATTATAATGGCACTAGTTGCTCATTTTGATTTAGAGCTGCATCAAATGGATGTAAAGACGACATTTCTAAACGGAGATTTAGAAGAAGATGTCTACATGAAACAACCCAAGGGTTTTATCATGGAAGGCAAGGAAAACATGGGATGCCGCCTAAAGAAATCCATTTATGGGCTAAGGCAAGCCTCTAGACAGTGGTACATAAAGTTTAATGATACTATTAAAAGGTTTGGATTTCAAGAAAATGGTGAGGATAATTGTATTTATGCAAAGTTTAAACATGATAAATATATTTTCCTAATCTTGTATGTGGATGATATCTTGCTTGCAAGCAATGGTATTAGTCTACTACAAGAGACAAAGAAGTTTTGATCCTCGAACTTTGACATGAAAGACCTTGGTGATGCATCATATGTTTTGGGCATTGAACTTCACCGAGATTGGAAAAATGGAGTCTTAGGACTTTCACAGAAAGCATATTTAGAGAAAGTTCTCCAAAAGTATAATATGGACAAGTGTAAAGCCACGCCTGCTCCAATAGTCAAGGGCGATAGTTTTGGGAATCACCAATGTCCCAAGAATAAGTACGAGCTCGATGAAATGAAAACATAAGTCTCGAGCATATAAGTACAAGGTATATGCTTGCGGATCCGCTAACGAAAGGCTTACCACCCAGTGTTTTCAAGGAACACTTAGCCGGCATGGGTTTGTTGGAAAGCCTATGATTCCTGGATTATAAGAGGCCCAAAAGTAAATGAATTTGTTTCAAAACAAAAGTGTGTTGTAGCTGTATGATTCTATCAGCAATTGAGCTGTGACGATGAGACATGCTCTACATGCTTATATGTGATGGAACAAATGACAAGTATAAAGTCAAAAGTAAAAGTCGAGATCAAGGGGGAGAATGTTAGGTTGATCTCTCACCGCGTGGGCCCAACGGCCCACCGGGCCTTGATCTATGCGCCCTGATCGGGGGCGCCCAACCCATTATGGTTGGTGGGCCCCTGTGACCCGCACTATATAAAGGACGATGGGGTGCCGGTGCACGAACTACGAGATTCGCCACCGTCACACCCCTACCGACATACCTATCCGATCTAGGTTAAGTGCGATGCTCACGGGAAGTTCCACCCACGCCTAACCCTTCTTCGTCATCACCGCCATCGCCACCACACCGATGAAGAATGGTGCGGGCTCATCTGGCTCAGGACAAGGTAACTACACGGGTTTGTACCGGATCAATCTATGCCTAGTTGATCCACGTTCTATCAACAAGGACATACCCGTGACGCCGCCGATGCTCTCAGGCAGCTTTCAGGCAGGACTCAGCCAGGTACAAAATGTTGAGGACATCAACCAAACTGACTATGAGGGCATGACCAACGCTCCATCTTGGACCGCTGCCCCATTGATCCACGTTGGACGAGCTGCTGGCATGAAGGAGAAAGGAAAAAAGACTGATGCTTACAGACCGAGATGGGATCTTGCAGAAGAGTCTGCTTCCTCACCGTAATAAAGTGTGAGAAAGGTAAAAAGAAGAAAGAAAAGGGCAAACAAGAGAACTAGAGGATGGATGGTAGAGCTGGGAAAGCTACGAGCTGGGAAGAACGTGGGGCACCCGACGTGATGTTGCTTCGGTTGGATAGAAATTGTTCATACGATGGCCCCGCAGATTTTTTTTCATACGTGGAGGCCGAAGCCACACCATTCAACGCCTTCATAGTTCATGCCCTGATCCACCACCCTGAAACAGGCATGCGCACGGGCCGAGGATCATAAAGGAGGATAAAGAGCCAGAATCGATGATGCTTTGGTCACCAGTTTTATGTCGGGGCTCGCTGAAAGATCGAGTTTAGCATGTGCCTAACAAGTTCTCTTCATTATCTAAAAAAATAGTTTCTACTATTTTTTTGCCAAAATAAATTTCAGAAAAAGAAATAGTTTTCTTTTATTTTTTCTTTAAAACCAAGCTCACCTAATCATTTGTTACATTTAATGTTACCATGAATAGCCATGTCACATTTCTGATTTCTAAGACCTTGTTTGTTTCGGTTTTGACTGGATTCGAATTATGTGTGGGTTTGCTTTGAGGTGTGAACCAATCTATGATTGGATGGTTAAATGGATTGTGGTATCTTTAGCCCATCATGGAGTTCTGGTGCTCACGTTTATTTTTGGATTTATTTCAAAATTTCCGACGACGCACACTCAGTGGAAGGAGACTTTTCCGTCGGCGCCGACGGTGACTATAGGGGCTATTAGAAATGTAGGGTTGTGGTCTACCCCTTATTCCTTTGCGCTTATCCGTGGTGCTGTTCACAATTCGCATATCTGGGGCTAAGGGGTAGGGACCTTCTTATACTGTCTTTTCAAAGAGTCCAACTCTTATATAGATAAGATTCTTAGTCTTTTTAACTAATTTTTTGGGATAGAGTCCAGATCAAATTACCAACCACGATCATATTTGTCTGTTAACGGATTCTACCCGTTTATGTCCCCGGAGCACACGCTTGTGAGCAACGTGCCATAATATAGTGTAAATTCCTCTGATTATGTAGATCAACATTAGGGCTGTAATCTAACTATACGATCTAGATCCTTTTGATCATCAGTGTACCCGGGTAGTCTTTCCAATATAAATAGTATATTGTGTTCCATTGATGATCGACCAACTTCCTTAAGCATATAACTTAAGTACGTTCCAACAAGTGATAATTCCATGATAATCATGTAAAGTAATTTCATGTATAAATACACGTATAGATCCATAATCAGGTATTCTGAATATTAGCAATTCCTGTTATTTGAATATAGTTGTAGGACACATAATTCCAACATCTCCCACTTGTCCAAAATGATGATTCATATATTCGTAAATCCATAGCCTTAACATGATTGCCAAATACCTCCTGACTAAGAGGCTTAGTCAAGGGATCAACAATCATCTTAAAACTATGTTGAAAACCCATAAATATATATTGTGATACATTCGCTCAATATGTTTCCTTGTTGTGACATCTAAGATCAGTAGAGACCTTAGTTTCCACCTAATTATTCCAGCATAGCTGTCCTCGGCGTCTCGAGTATTATTTCCTCGAGTGCAATTCCACCTTTACACGCACCTTGAGTATTTTGTTTCCTCAAGTAAAAACACCGCATCATTTATTTTCAGTCACATATATCAATAATATGAATAATTCCACATTGAGTCAAAATATATAATAACCATGTTGAATAAATTTTCAGAACCATATAAATATCAAATCCAATCAGTAAATGAATATCCAATCAGTAAATGAAGGTCCATCGTATCCATGTTTTGAAAGAAACTCCATGTTTTGAAAGAAATTCCTGACTTTGGTCAGTGAACCTGCACCATATTAGT
Organism: Hordeum vulgare subsp. vulgare; assembly: GCF_904849725.1. NCBI lineage: Eukaryota > Viridiplantae > Streptophyta > Magnoliopsida > Poales > Poaceae > Hordeum > Hordeum vulgare. Next base: position 473,099,381 of record NC_058519.1, on the reverse strand, counting down.
ACTAAAAATAATAATTGAATATGCGTACCTGGACTTATTTCTTATCTCGTAGATACAATAATAGCTTCCTCAATGTGTTTAACAAGTGACAGGTTGTGATGCACTTTCCACAATCTAATATGATGTGTGTCATACCCTTAGTTGTCCTTTTTTGTTCCACTGCTTGAATGCAGCATAAATTTTGGAAGCTAAGGTACAATTGTATAACGAAGATATAGTAAATTTCAACACCATGTATTATCCCTTTTTCCTCACGAGTTCAAACATAATTCCTCATTAAGTTTGGTTCCAGGTACTTTAACAAGTTTGCAATTTTCCATAGAAAACATTTCAAAAAACATGCCCTGTGTAGTTCCACCCCCAAAACATAGGAACCTTCAAACATTCCTTTCACATGAAAGTTAAAACATGATCAAGCTTTCACTTCCATCAATGTGATTTTATCATTGCAAACAACAAAACAATGTTAACGTATACAATAGTAAAGAAAAATATTTTATACTTACATTTGTAGATGACCTCCTTGCTTCATTTAGAAAACCACATGACATGCTATTCCATTGATGTGAAGCTTGTTATAAGACCATACAATAATTTATTCAATCAGCAAACTATGTTTTAGTTCCTCTTTCCCAAAATTCCAGGAGAGAGAGTTTCCACAAAGTATATTTTCCTTTGTGTGAAGAACTGAATAACAAGAGTGACATTATAATATTTCAGTGAGTCAAATTTCCTCACAAATGAATAAAAAACATTTACAAACAATGGGCTTGCGGTTTCTTGGTATGGTAATAAGTTCCCAGACTATATAATTCCTCAATGAGTTTATTCCTTCCCGCATTTCTTCCACCCATAGTTGACATTGATAAAAGAATTGAGCCTTTCCAAGAGACTTCCTCCAAAGTATAGAGTGAGTTTCCCCCCAAAACACATAACGCTTATCCAGAGATGAAATTCCAAGTTAATTCCTCTCACTTATCCTAAGCATGTTAGTATCGGGAGTTTCAGTTGTTTCCTTTGGAGTCAAGATTATATTCCAATATGATTGTCAATAATTCCACCTTTTCATCATAATAATTATTGTGTTCCTACTTTTCCACCAATTTTCCTTTTTCGGATAAAAAGAAAACACCCTTTGATCCACTATAATAACTATTAGAAAGTTCTTGGTGTGTGCTTTGTGGTAATTAAGAATTTCCTTCCAAAAATATATATTCCATTCCAGTCTACAAATCATAAGCAATGACCGTGTGATATTGATAAACAACAGTATGTATGCAATGCTTCTTCCCAAAAACAAATGGTAGCAAAAGTATTCAATTCCTCCATTTAATTATGGAGTGTATAGTTTATTACAATGATGAATAGTTCCATGCTCTATTCATGTTGAATTAATATATTCCTGAAGTGTACTTCCCCCACCAATCAGTTGTTAAAATTTTGATATCTTTTAAGCAATTGATTTTCCACTTCAGTATGTAATGTGAAAAGCACAATAAAACATTCTGACTTGTACTTCAAATAGTATAAACATAAGCATATCAAGTGCAATTATCAATGAACGTGATAAAATAAATAATCTAGCCTCTAGTGGGAGTGGAAAAAATATCATAACTATATAAAAAATGATGTGAAGTTGCCTTTTGTGATCTCCTTCCACCTTAATAAAAGGTGTGCCGGTAAGAATGTCCAGTATATATGCTTCACAAAATACCAAAGTCCCCCACTAAAGTTTAGAATTCTAGAATCAATAATCCAATTCATCTAGTTCCAAGATATGTGTCCAAGTCGTTGATGATGTAGATAATAAAATTCCAAGCATGTGTTCCCATTGTCGGTATTCCTCCATATAGAGTTATATTTTCCAAATAAAGAAATTTGTTTGCCAACTTTCAATGGACATCAAGAAAGATAGACCATTGTGTGAAAAAACCATAATGCACTAATTTAACCATTGAGCAATATTTTCACTCGTCCTTTTCAAAATAGTATGTCATAATCAATATATTCCAAAGATATAAGAATAAATCAAATACCTTCTCACCGAAGTTGCAGCAGAGTGTCCTATGACAATAAGAGTTTTCCTCCACAAGGGAGTTTCATGGCATAATTTCCAATCCAAAGTACATCAATTTTCCTTTGTAATTGTTGCATGGCAATAAAGTTGCTATAGTATTCCGGCAATAAGACATAGCCCCAAATAAATAAATATAGTGCAGATAAAGTATTGTCGCGCATACCGACAAATGAAGAGCAATTTTCCTTGTCTTCGGAGTGACTCTCATCTTCCTCCACAAACAAATGATGCTCAATAATAATGCTTCTTTGAAATCCCTTTCCAGGTTACATGTAATTTTCCGGACAATATTTCCACCAACAATAAATTTCCTCCAGAACGGAGTTTGAGGGCATTTCAGTTCCAAAACACATCAAATTTCCTTGTCCTTGGAGTGACTCTCATATTCCTCCATACACAAGTGATGGTCAATAATAACAGTTGCCTGAAGTCCCTTTCCAGATTATGCATAATTTTCCACATAATAATTCAATCATGAGGATTTTTAATATCTAATCATTTACTCGGTGCAGCACATCCACACATTTAATCCGGAGTCCTCTTTAATTTCTTCCAAGGAGTAGACGTATTTTCCTTGTTATGACGTACATGCAGTAGATTAGCAATCAAACAAGTTAGTCCCTGCTTCATCAACAATCTAATAAAATAATTAAATTAACAGATAACTGGGATTCGTAATTAGCATCCCTTCCTTTGTAGCATGCGTGTACTTGTGCATGTTGAACTTCCGGCCGCCCGGTTGGCCGTGCAGTTGGTGTTCTTGATGATGTCAGTAGGTAGCAGCGGCAGCAGGGGTGGGCGTGACATGCAGTTTCCGAGCAGCTAGCTCGTTTGGCTTGGCGAGTCATCGGACAATTGGCGCCGCGGGAACGGGAAGCATCGGGTTCAGCAATGTCAACAAGTATGCCAGCAGGACGGGCGGTTCGAGTAGGCCAGCAGGTGCGTATGTCGCGATGTCAGTCGGATGGTTGGAACAGATACGTACTTAGAATAGCCTGATTGGTTCCTGTATATATACAGTAATACGACTAGCACTTAGCCGGCTTGATTTCCTCCATACTTGATCGACATGAGCATGCAAGAATTTTTTTCCCTTCCTCGATCCACGCACCAAGAAAGTTGTGGCGTGGTGATTCCTTTCCTGGCCTACGCGAGTGAGTTGCTGCATAGTATTACGATGCAGACTCAAATTGATTTCCCAGAGAGAGTGAATTTTTAGTACCCGGGTGGCTAGACACCCCCTTATCAAAACCGTACATGTCGAGCACAGGTTCCATTGCTCTGACAGGTGAAAGAAACACTATGGTAGAACTTTTTTTTAATGCAGTACACCGTTGAGTGAGAGGACGCTGATGCGTATGGCTTTGAGAGTGACACGGAGAAAAAAGAAGAGAGAAATCGCTTAAGAATAAACTTTACTTTTTGGAGATGTGACAGAAAAAATGGAGAGAGAAAGCATGTGAGAGAGAACTTCATCTTTTTCTTCGAGAAGTGACACAGAAAAATGGAGAGGGAGGGAGAGAACGCTTGTGACAGAGGAAATCACTTTTTTTTAAGATGGGACAAGTGAGCGAGAATTTATGCCCGAGATAAATATATGTTTTTTAGTAGGTGAGAGAACAACTTGTGCATGCATGATGATGTGACTATGAGAGATATGCATAGCATGAGGGAGAGCATAACCTAGGACTCGGCACGAATCTATTAAAAAAATTGTGCGCACCGGATAACGGGGTGCCTAGACACCCGGGTGCTATGTCACCTTTTCGTTTCCCAGATCGTAGCCAGACTTGAGAGGGTGCTTGGATCCAATGGACTTATTTTAGTCTGACTAAAAATAATTTCTTTAAGAGGCTAAAGTTCCAACCACCCCTGACTAAAGAGGAGCTAAAACTAGTCTTGAGACTAATTTTTTTTAGTCAGGGGTACCCCTACTAAAATGTGGATTAGTTTTCTCTCTCTCCTCATTTAACTCCTCTCCTTTAACACAGGCGAGTTCTGGATTGAAGGGTTTGGAGGATAATAAATGTTCATTAACTTGATTTTAGTCTCTTTAGTATTTGGATCCAAGCATGGATGATGCTAGCAAGTTTTAGTTCCACTACTTTTAATCATATGACTAAAACGTATCCAAGCACCCTCTGAGTTGATTTCCCATATCGTGATACGACAGATAGGTTGATAAGAGAGGCACAGGAGCCCACGGGATCGGCGTGGCTGCCACAGGCGTCAGGACGTGCAGCCCAATGGAGCCGATCGGCAACCAACCACGTCGATGGTTTGTTGCGCAGTCAACCGGCGATAGAGTATGCAGCGGATCCGGATTATGAGCAACGACCACGTCGGCAGAGTTGCACAACGGATAGGCAATTCCGCGATTGCACCGATGCACTATCATGCAAGTGTTGGCGAACAAACCTTGCTTTGCCACTTGATTTTCTTCCTGGATCAGACACACGATGCAGCGGACGGCCTTGGCGCCTTGTAAGCTTTCGGTGAAGGGTCACTAGAGGAGATCTTCCCACGGTGGGCGGCTGTAGATCGGGAGTGCGGCGGCGCGAGAAGCGATGGAGAGAACTTAAGCGGCGGAATCAGATTAGATCGATCTATTTCCAACGCCTCGCCTCGCCTGGATTCCCTGTATACAGGTTGACCATGATATGACCATGATGGATCCAGCAGAGTACGCAGCGGATTTGATTCTGGATCGAATCGAGTCGACGACTACGTCGTGAACTTTAATCGGTTTGGATGTCAATGTTAGAAATTTAGGGTTGTGGTCTACCCCCTATTCCTCTGTGTCGTGGTTTTGTCACGGCAGATGTCCTCGTGAAAGGACTTAGTATGGGAACCATCGCACTTTGGTGGCGACTCAAAGGGGTTGAACAGGAGGAACACGGCGGGTTACCCAGGTTCGGCCCCTCGCGTGGAGGTAATAGCCTACGTCTTGCTTGGCGTGTATTGATGTGGATTCGATTACAAGAAAGGCGTAACTCGCCTTACCTAGCACTCGATGATTTCTAACCTATCTATCCCCCTTCAGACTCGCCTTTATATATAGGTCGAGGCCTTAGGGTTTATAAGAGTCCCTTCATCTTTACAAATCGTGACCACCGCGGTCTCTGAGTCGCCGTCTTGCAAAACCCAGAGACCTTCCATAAATCATAACCATCCTGCGACCTTGAACCGCCCAGGCTGAGGCCCAACTAGCCCTAAAGGATGAATCGCCTTACTAGTAACCCGGCCCATATTGGGCGGGTCACTTAATAAGAAATATCCCCAACATTAGGCCCCAAATTGACTTGAATCTTCATGCCAATGCTTCTGTTTTAGTTGAAGGTGATTCATTCCTTTGTGTTCCTCCATACGCCAGAAATTTTAACTCGCCAACTGGTATCGGAAAAAGTCTTTGAGCCGCCAATGCATTTCCCGTCAGCACTTTCCTTAGCCCTCGATTTTCGGGAAATTTAACACAATCCCAACGGATCTTTTAGCGCATCATTATCCCAAAATTTTCGGACGTCATCATGGCGAATCTTTTATTCCCAAACGGTTCCCGCTCACGGCGCCTCGATTCCAGCGCCCGTCCTGATAAATAGGCGGAAAGGATAGGGCTGACACTGGCCACCTACCAGTCTCGTCAGTCCCCCCATCATCACAACAGAAAACCGCACCGCTTCCCGAGGGTTTCGCCGCCGGCCGCAACCTCCGCCCCCGTTCGAGGAGCTCCAGCGCCGCCCGCAAGCCGTCGCCGTCGTCGAGCTTCGCACCTTGGTCAATCCGTCCGCCATTCGCCCCGAGCTCCGCCGCTGCCGAAGGCCTCTTCGTTCGTCGGGACCCCCACGCTTCCCCGGCAATCTTCGTCACCGCCGGTCTTCTTCGACCGAGAGCATCAGGTTAGGTCCTCGTTCCCCCTCTTAGGAGTAGGTTCATTCTCTGCTCGTATCTTCGCCATGGCCGTAGCTTTGAAGCTTTCCGCTCGTAGTCGTTTATCTCCCTCGAATCCATGAGCCCGAACGCCGCTAGGGTAGCCAGTGCTTCGAGTAATTTTAACCACTCGCTGTTCTTTGCGATTTTCTGAATACAATACCTTCTCCAAACGAGGGGCATTAGCTGATAACATATTGTTCATGCTCAGCCGTATTCGTAGGTCCTATATCTGTTCGGCAGATCCATTCCTCATTCACTGTTTGTAAAAAACTGTTTGTAACCTTCGTCCCCCCCTTAGTGCTTTAGAACGAGTAGACCTTACTATTCATAGTAATATTGCCTTTGGAAATAGCTCTGCTTTGATAAGTCGCCACATCAACCCAACCCGGCCCCTTAGTCTGGCGGGTTAATATGAACTGATCCTGACTCACACAATAGATGTTCGAGACATGTAATACCATACTTCTACCTATTTGTAGCATGGGTGCCGTTTTCAAGAGCGATTGGCTTCCTACCAAAGTTGATGACGCTGTTCTAGCTAATTACGTGAAAGCCGGTTGTTTGGATCCTCAAGATGTCATTGGATGGCGCACCGGGTTGGGAGAAGATCTCCCCAACCCCAAAGAAGGGGAAATAGTAGTCTTTGTGGAACACTTGGAACGAGGCTTTAAGCCGCCCGGATCTAAATTTCTTAGGGAAGCTTTGACCTTCATGAATGTCCGACTCCAGGATTTGGGACCCAATTCCATAAGCAACTTGAGCCAGTTCCAAGTCCTTTGCAAAGCTTATCTGCGGATCGAGCCTTCCGTTCCCCTATTCTGGCACTTTTTCCATTTGAATCGCTAGACGGAATTCCACAATGGCCCCAGTTTGGAACTCGGCGGTGTCAACGTCCAGCGCCGTAGGGACAGTCCGTTTCCTTCACTCACCATGCCTAGCCATCCCAAGGGCTGGGGTGAATCTTGGTTTTATTGTAAAGAAACGTCCCCCGCTGGTGAGAACAGACTTCTGGGCTACAGGCCAACCCGCCTTCCAGTTAACTTCAAGCTCCCCGACAAGCTCACCGAGGAAGAAGAGTCGGAGTTCGTCCCAATTTTGTCTGAACTGAGATCCCTGACAAACAATGGTCTTACCGGGGTTGACCTGATCCGCTGCCGGGTCGAATGGCGGATTCTTCCTCTCAGCCGCCGAGATGGTCTAATGTGTGAATTTGACGGCACTTTGGACCATCCCCAATGCTACTTTCACACAGCATTAACGGAGAAAGACATCATCGCCATCATCAAAAAACTGACCGGCGAGCCCGCAGGAAAGTGCGGCCAAATCGGCCTTAAGCCCTTCTGCAAGATCAACCCGGCGCCCAAGGTAACCAAAGCTGACCCGCCCTTGATTTTTATTCCTTCTGTTTTATTGTCATTATAACTTCATGCCATATATCTTTTCCAGAAAGGCGACAAGTTCTGGTCTAGGAGACCCAAAAAACAAGCCATGAAGACTGCTAAGCCGCCCTCCAAGAAAAACAAGGGCAAAGGTAAATCTGCTGCGGCCGGGCCATCTGAAGTCGACGAATCTCAAGCCGGCGACGCACTTTCAGAGGTACAAATCCGTCCCCTTTTTACTCGCCACTTATTACTTTTGACCTCTTATTCATATCTCCCATTCTTCTTGTAACAGAATGAAGATAACAAAAGCCAAGAGGACTCCATCGAGGTAATTTCTGTTTCCTCCGATTCATCTCCTTCCCCGCCTAAGTCGGCCCGGCGAATATGTGGGAAAGTCCCCTTCTCACATCCAGATGCCCATTTGGACCCAAATTTCTTATTGAAGAGAACACAACACGCCTCAAACCGGAAGACACGAAGTCACTCCGGCGATCTAATATCTGGCTTGCCAGCCACAAACAAAAGAAAACCAAGCGAGGTACCCCTTTTTTATATCAGAACAACCATTGTCCTTGCTGCTTTGGATTACATCTGCAACCCACCTGCATTATTAATGTATAATTCCTGCAGAATTCTCCCCCTTCTTCCGGCGACTCAGCAATGTCAACACTTCCACCAATGATTCGAGTTCCGGGGTAAGTCTTTGGCCTTGACTTTTTGAGAATAATGATATTTTTCAATTCCTTCACACGTTTATCTCCTCTGGTTAGGGCACAAGCCAAAAAGAGGAAAACCAGTGGATCAATCCCTGACGCAACTTCCGAACTTCCAAGGAAATCAACTCCGACTCAAGAGGATCCGGGTCACACTGAGCCGGCAATTCAAGTGGATCTTCCTGAGTCGCCGAAAGGAAAAGCGGACGCCCCTGGATCGCCCAACATATTCGCAACAGCGGATGACCCAGATGATGTAGTCATTACTGGTTCTGGCTTTTCCAAGCCGGCGGCGACAATTCTGTCCAAACACGTAGCATCCTCCTCTCAAGCAATACCCGAGTCTGGGCTCTCCAAGGTGAAGCTTTCCGACTATGCAAATCTGGAGTTTAAAGAACTCTGTTCTGGCTTCGCAAGTCGCCTGGAAGCGAGCTATGAGATGGAGAAGAATCTGCTGAAGATGTTAAACGACAAACATGAGGTACACTTTATACTCTATATTATTCCCAGTAACCCCCAAGGGCCGGGTCATCAGTAAAAGATGAGCCTGGTCTTTAAAAAGCTTCGCGACCAGTAACCCCCAAGGGCCGGGTCATGAGTAAAATGATGAGCCGGGTCTCGATTTCTGTATAGTTTCGCTTGAGAAATTATACATTAGCCCCCAAGTGTCAGGGGTATTGCCTTGCAATAATTCTGAGACTTGTCTTTGTTTTAAACTCTTTTTTTTAAATAGGAAAACCTTGCCCAGACCGAATTAGCGCTGGGCGACTTAAGGAAAAATTTGGCTGATCAACAAGATGCCCGAACTCAGTCGGAAGATAAATACAAATTGGCTCTGGTTGAACTGGAAAAGCTCAAAGCCGAGTTAGAAAAAACTCAAGCCGACCAAAACGCGGCTTTGAAGAGAGCAGAGAAAGCTGAAGCAAAGCTGGCGACTGTCCAACAGGAGTTGTCCGGCTTAAAGCGTCATATCACTAACATGACGCAAGCCATCTTCGGTAAGCCTTACCTAAATCTCCAACCTTATCCTCTCCTTTGGGCCAAATTTCTGACGTTAAGTTACCGTTTATAAAATTCCAGGTCCAAGAGTCGCCAACCTGCAAGAAGACTGTGTGTTGATGCTGAAGGCGATCTATACACTGACAGAGCAACTGTACACATGCAGTGTGTTGACCGTCAAAGCTGTAATGGGCGCAAAAGAGCCGATTACTTCCATCAAGAAAGTACTTGGATGTCTGTCCACACTTCCTCCCCAGATTGGCGAGTTAACTCGGTCAGCCGCCCGGAAAGGCGTCCTGACGGCCCTGAGTCGCTGCTTAGCGTATGCTCCGGAGATTAATTTGGAAGAAGTAGCCGCCGGCTTCCCTCAGCTCAAAGACGATGGCTCGGAATTCGTGGAAGAGGATTACCAGAAAGTTGTCAAGGATTCTTGGTTGGCTGCAACTCAACTCGCCGCCAGTCTTGATTTAACGAAGTATCAGGCGGCTTATGACGGTAAGAATAAGAAAATCAGCCCGCCAACCTTCGTGGTGACCAACCTAATTCCTCGGCAACCCAAGAATCCCTTCGACTGGGAAGCAGACCTGGCATCAATCTTGACCGATGAAGACGATTTTGCTTCTTTGTCCAGATGCAATTGGGTCTTGGGCGATTTACAAATCGAAGCTGGTCAGAGCTCACGCCAGGACTTAGCGGAGTAGACTTTTCTTTGAATATGGCCCACGAGCCATGTAATAGTCAGTACTATCTTTTGATGACATCTTCTGCAAGAAAAACCCTTATACCGCCTTTGAGGCGGTTTGAAATATTTGGTCCGCCCTTATAAGAATCTTCTGCAATGCTTAATCTGCCAAGGATGAAACCTCGAACACATTATCTGTGAAAACAAAAGAACTACAAATAGTTTCAGCAAACATGCAGAAAGGATAAAAATCTCAAAGATTAAACCATAACACGAGTAATTTTGTCGGCTCATACGGTCGCGACAGGGGGAGGCGAGTCAGAAAGCTCGTGCACCCACCCTAAACGCAAGTTTCGTCGGCTCATACGGTCACGACAGGGGGAGGTGAGTCAGAAAGCTCGTGCACCCTCCCTAAATGCAGGTTTCGTCGGCTCATACGGTCGCGACAGGGGGAGGCGAGTCAGAAAGCTCGTGCACCCACCCTAAATGCAAGTTTCGTCGGCTCATACGGTCGCGACAGGGGGAGGCGAATCAGAAAGCTCGTTTACCCACCCTAAATGCAGGTTTCGTCGGCTCATACGGTCGCGACAGGGGGAGGCGAGTCAGAAAGCTCGTGCACCCACCCTAAATGCAGGTTTCGTCGGCTCATACGGTCGCGACAGGGGGAGGCGAGTCAGAAAGCTCGTGCACCCACCCTAAATGCAGGTTTCGTCGGCTCATACGGTCGCGACAGGGGGAGGCGAGTCAGAAAGCTCGTGCACCCACCCTAAATGCAGGTTTCGTCGGCTCATACGGTCGCGACAGGGGGAGGCGAGTCAGAAAGCTCGTGCACCCACCCTAAATGCAGGTTTCGTCGGTTCATACAGTCGCGACAGGGGGAGGCGAGTCAGAAAGCTCGTGCACCCACCCTAAATGCAGGTTTCGTCGGCTCATACGGTCGCGACAGGGGGGGGCGAGTCAGAAAGCTCGTGCACCCACCCTAAATGCATGTTCTGTCGGCTCATAAGGTCGCAACAGGATGACACAAATTGCTCTTTTTAAGGAAGAAGCCCCCAAGTCGGGGAACATTTTATTACTTCATAATGAAACTGAAAAACTTACAAAGCATGGAGTTTTTAAGAACTCAAGTGTAGTAAGGCCGCAAATGGGCAATATTCCAAGGGCGAGTTGACTTAGCCTCTGTAGTCGGTCGATCAGGCCGAAGATCCATCAAGTAGTAAGAGCCATTGCGGAGGTTCTTGCTGACGACGAAAGGCCCTTCCCAAGGGGGCGAGAGCTTGTGCATGCCTGCCCGATCTTGTATCAGACGAAGTACCAAGTCGCCCTCCTGGAAAGCCCGACTCTTAACCCGGTGACTATGATAACGCCGCAGATCTTGCTGATAGATGGCCGAACGAGCCGCCGCTAAGTCACGCGCCTCTTCCAAGGCATCCAAGGAGTCCTGACGCGCCAACTCATTATCTTGCTCCACATATGCGGCGACTCTAAGAGAATCATGTCTTATGTCGGTAGGAAGGACAGCTTCTGCTCCATAGACCAAAAAGAAAGGGGTGAACCCCGTGGATCAATTCGGGGTGGTCCGGATGCTTCATAATACCGAAGGTAGTTCCTCAACCCAACACCCTGGAGTTCTTTCCAGGGGAACCATGAGGCGAGGTTTAATCCCTCGTAGGACTTCCTGATTCGCCCGCTCTGCTTGCCCGTTTGACTGCGGGTGAGCAACTGCATAGATATCAAGCCGGATATGTTCACGGCGACAGAAATCCAGCATCGCTCCTTGGGACAAGTTAGTACCATTGTCCGTGATAATACTGTGTGGATATCCAAAATGGAAAATCAGCTTTTTCAGAAATTTGACCGCAGTCTCCGCATCGCAAGCCCCAACAGGTTCCGCCTCAATCCATTTAGTGAACTTATCAACCGCCACCAATAAGTGAGTTTTCTTGTTGGAGAACATCTTAAAGGGACCGACCATGTCCAGCCCCCAGACCGCGAAAGGCCAAGTAATGGGAATCATCCTCAATTCTTGAGCCGGCACATGAGCCTGTCTCCCATATCATTGGCACCCCTCACACCGCCGTACTATATCTTCTGCATCTGCGTGAGCCGTCAACCAGAAGAAACCATGTCGAAAGGCTTTTGATACCAAAGAACGTGACTCGGCGTGATGCCCGCAGTCTCCAGAATGGATGTCATTTAGGATTATGCATCCTTCCTCGGAAGAAACGCACCGCTGAAAGACCCCTGAAGCACTTCGTTTATATAGCTCGCCATTAATGATGACCATGGACTTGCTACGCCGAACAATCTGGCGAGCCAAAACTTCGTCAGTGGGTAACTCGCCACGAGCGAGATAAGCCAGGTAAGGAAGAGCCCAATCCGGAGTGGCATGGAGAGCCGCCACAAGCCGAGACTCGGGATCTGGTATCGCCAATTCCTCCTCCGTGGGTACAGTCACAGACGGTTTGTGCAAGACATCCAAGAAGACATTAGGGGGGACCGGCTTTCTCTATGAGCCGAGTCGCGAGAGGGCATCAGCTGCTTCTTTGAGTCGCCGATCAACATGATCAACCTGGTACCCATGAAAATAACCCGCCACGTCAGATACAGCTCGCCTTTAAGCCGCCATCATAGGATCCCGAGAGTCCCAGGTACCCGAAACTTGTTGCGCCACCAAATCTGAATCCCCAAAGCATCTGACTCGGGTTAGGTTCATCTCTTTTGCCAGTCGCAAACTGTGAAGCAGAGCTTCATATTCCGCCGCATTATTCGTGCAGGGGAACATGAGGCGGAGAACATAGCAGAACTTATCTCCTTGAGGGGATATCAACACCACACCAGCCCCCGAGCCCTCCAACTGCCTGGATCCATCAAAGTAAATAGTCCAATAGGTAAGGTCAGGCCGTTCTTCCGGAGCATGTAGCTCCGTCCAATCGTTAACGAAATCAACTAGTGCCTGGGACTTGATGGCCGTGCGGGGGGCATATTGTATGTGATGCGACCCAAGCTCTATCGCCCATTTGGCGATTCGCCCTGTTGCCTCCCGATTTTGGATGACGTCACCGAGGGGCGCGGAACTGACCACGGTGATCGGGTGCTCCTGGAAATAATGTTTAAGCTTTCGACTCGCCATGAACACCC